>NC_139615.1:41629698-42229698 GCF_964270895.1 Podarcis filfolensis
CTGCTGAAATTGTGACCCCGGGGCATAGGGATTTTTTCAAAAAAATCTTTTTCCGCCGGTTAAGTTGTGGAGGGCTCTTTTCTTGTCCTGTGAAAAAAGAATTCTGTTTCGATCGCCAAAGCTTTCAGGGGAGCATTTGCAAGCGGTTGGCACCATTTTTGAGTTAATTGCCAAAAGTCAGATTTTTGCTGAAATTGTGACCCCGGGGCTTAGGGATTTTTTCAAAAAAATCTTTTTCCGCGGGTTAAGTTTGTCGAGGGCTGATTTCTTGTCCGGTGATAAAAAGCCTTCTGTTTCCATCGCCAAAGCTTTCAGAGGTGCTTTTGCATGCGTTTGGCTCCATTTTTGAGTGAATTGCCAAAAGTCAGATTTTTGCTGAAATTGTGACCCCGGGGCTTAGGGATTTTTTCAAAAAAATCTTTTTCCGCGGGTTAAGTTGTGGAGGGCTGATTTCTTGTTGTGTGATAAAAAGCCTTCTGTTTCGATCGCCAAAGCTTTCACGGGTGCATTTGCAAGTGGTTGGCACCATTTTTGAGTGAATTGCCAAAAGTCAGATTTTTGCTGAAATTGTGACCCCGGGGCTTAGGGATTTTTTCAAAAAAATCTTTTTCCGCCGGTTAAGTTGTGGAGGGCTGATTTCTTGTTGTGTGATAAAAAGCCTTCTGTTTCGATCGCCAAAGCTTTCATGGGAGCATTTGCAAGCGATTGGCACCATTTTTGAGTGAATTGCCAAAAGTCAGATTTTTGCTGAAATTGTGACCCCGGGGCTTAGGGATTTTTTCAAAAAAATCTTTTTCCGCCGGTTAAGTTGTGGAGGGCTGATTTCTTGTCCTGTGATAAAAAGACTTCTGTTTCCATCGCCAAAGCTTTCAGGGGAGCATTTGCAAGCGATTGGCACCATTTTTGAGTGAATTGCCAAAAGTCAGATTTTTGCTGAAATTGTGACCCCGGGGCTTAGGGATTTTTTCAAAAAAATCTTTTTCCGCGGGTTAAGTTTGTCGAGGGCTGATTTCTTGTCCGGTGATAAAAAGCCTTCTGTTTCCATCGCCAAAGCTTTCAGAGGAGCTTTTGCATGCGTTTGGCTCCATTTTTGAGTGAATTGCCAAAAGTCAGATTTTTGAGGACATTGTGACCCCGGGGCTTAGGGATTTTTTCAAAAAAATCTTTTTCCGCCGGTTAAGTTGTGGAGGGCTGATTTCTTGTCCCGTGATAAAAAGCCCGCTGTTTACATCGTCATAGGTTTCAGGGGAGCATTTGCAAGCGGTTGGCACCATTTTTGAGTGAATTGCCAAAAGTCAGATTTTTGCTGAAATTGTGACCCCGGGGCTTAGGGATTTTTTCAAAAAAAAATTTTCCGCCGGTTAAGTTGTGGAGGGCTGATTTCTTGTCGTGTGATAAAAAGCCTTCTGTTTCGATCGCCAAAGCTTTCACGGGAGCATTTGCAAGCGGTTGGCACCATTTTTGAGTGAATTGCCAAAAGTCAGATTTTTGCTGAAATTGTGACCCCGGGGCTTAGGGATTTTTTCAAAAAAATCTTTTTCCGCCGGTTAAGTTGTGGAGGGCTGATTTCTTGTCCCGTGATAAAAAGCCCGCTGTTTACATCGTCATAGGTTTCAGGGGAGCATTTGCAAGCGGTTGGCACCATTTTTGAGTGAATTGCCAAAAGTCAGAATTTTGCTGAAATTGTGACCCCGGGGCTTAGGGATTTTTTCAAAAAAAAATTTTCCGCCGGTTAAGATGTGGAGGGCTGATTTCTTGTCGTGTGATAAAAAGCCTTCTGTTTCGATCGCCAAAGCTTTCACAGGAGCATTTGCAAGCGGTTGGCACCATTTTTGAGTGAATTGCCAAAAGTCAGATTTTTGCTGAAATTGTGACCCCGGGGCTTAGGGATTTTTTCAAAAAAATATTTTCCGCCGGTTAAGTTGTGGAGGGCTGATTTCTTGTCCTGTGATAAAAAGCCTTCTGTTTCGATTGCCAAAGCTTTCAGGGGAGCATTTTCAAGCGCTTGGCACCATTTTTGCTGAAATTGTGACCCGGGGGGTTAGGGATTTTTTCAAAAAAATCTTTTTCCGCGGGTTAAGTTTGTCGAGGGCTGATTTCTTGTCCGGTGATAAAAAGCCTTCTGTTTCCATCGCCAAAGCTTTCAGAGGTGCTTTTGCATGCGTTTGGCTCCATTTTTGAGTGAATTGCCAAAAGTCAGATTTTTGCTGAAATTGTGACCCCGGGGCTTAGGGATTTTTTCAAAAAAATCTTTTTCCGCGGGTTAAGTTGTGGAGGGCTGATTTCTTGTTGTGTGATAAAAAGCCTTCTGTTTCGATCGCCAAAGCTTTCACGGGTGCATTTGCAAGTGGTTGGCACCATTTTTGAGTGAATTGCCAAAAGTCAGATTTTTGCTGAAATTGTGACCCCGGGGCTTAGGGATTTTTTCAAAAAAATCTTTTTCCGCCGGTTAAGTTGTGGAGGGCTGATTTCTTGTTGTGTGATAAAAAGCCTTCTGTTTCGATCGCCAAAGCTTTCATGGGAGCATTTGCAAGCGATTGGCACCATTTTTGACTGAATTGCCAAAAGTCAGATTTTTGCTGAAATTGTGACCCCGGGGCTTAGGGATTTTTTCAAAAAAATCTTTTTCCGCCGGTTAAGTTGTGGAGGGCTGATTTCTTGTCCTGTGATAAAAAGACTTCTGTTTCCATCGCCAAAGCTTTCAGGGGAGCATTTGCAAGCGATTGGCACCATTTTTGAGTGAATTGCCAAAAGTCAGATTTTTGCTGAAATTGTGACCCCGGGGCTTAGGGATTTTTTCAAAAAAATCTTTTTCCGCGGGTTAAGTTTGTCGAGGGCTGATTTCTTGTCCGGTGATAAAAAGCCTTCTGTTTCCATCGCCAAAGCTTTCAGAGGAGCTTTTGCATGCGTTTGGCTCCATTTTTGAGTGAATTGCCAAAAGTCAGATTTTTGAGGACATTGTGACCCCGGGGCTTAGGGAGTTTTTCAAAAAAATCTTTTTCCGCCGGTTAAGTTGTGGAGGGCTGATTTCTTGTCCCGTGATAAAAAGCCCGCTGTTTACATCGTCATAGGTTTCAGGGGAGCATTTGCAAGCGGTTGGCACCATTTTTGAGTGAATTGCCAAAAGTCAGATTTTTGCTGAAATTGTGACCCCGGGGCTTAGGGATTTTTTCAAAAAAAAATTTTCCGCCGGTTAAGTTGTGGAGGGCTGATTTCTTGTCGTGTGATAAAAAGCCTTCTGTTTCGATCGCCAAAGCTTTCACGGGAGCATTTGCAAGCGGTTGGCACCATTTTTGAGTGAATTGCCAAAAGTCAGATTTTTGCTGAAATTGTGACCCCGGGGCTTAGGGATTTTTTCAAAAAAATCTTTTTCCGCCGGTTAAGTTGTGGAGGGCTGATTTCTTGTCCCGTGATAAAAAGCCCGCTGTTTACATCGTCATAGGTTTCAGGGGAGCATTTGCAAGCGGTTGGCACCATTTTTGAGTGAATTGCCAAAAGTCAGAATTTTGCTGAAATTGTGACCCCGGGGCTTAGGGATTTTTTCAAAAAAAATTTTTCCGCCGGTTAAGATGTGGAGGGCTGATTTCTTGTCGTGTGATAAAAAGCCTTCTGTTTCGATCGCCAAAGCTTTCACAGGAGCATTTGCAAGCGGTTGGCACCATTTTTGAGTGAATTGCCAAAAGTCAGATTTTTGCTGAAATTGTGACCCCGGGGCTTAGGGATTTTTTCAAAAAAATCTTTTTCTGCCGGTTAAGTTGTTAAGGGCTGATTTCTTGTCGTGTGATATAAAACCTTCTGTTTCGATCGCCAAAGCTTTCACGGGAGCATTTGCAAGCGGTTGGCACCATTTTTGAGTGAATTGCCAAAAGTCAGAATTTTGCTGAAATTGTGTCCCCGGGGCTTAGGGATTTTTTCAAAAAAATCTTTTTCCGCCGGTTAAGTTGTTAAGGTCTGATTTCTTGTCGTATGATATAAAGCCTTCTGTTTCGATCGCCAAAGCTTTCACGGGAGCATTTGCAAGCGGTTGGCACCATTTTTGAGTGAATTGCCAAAAGTCAGAATTTTGCTGAAATTGTGACCCCGGGGCTTAGGGATTTTTTCAAAAAAAAAATTTCCGCCGGTTAAGTTGTGGAGGGCTGATTTCTTGTCGTGTGATAAAAAGCCTTCTGTTTCGATCGCCAAAGCTTTCACGGGAGCATTTGCAAGCGGTTGGCACCATTTCTGAGTGAATTGCCAAAAGTCAGATTTCTGCTGAAATTGTGACCCCGGGGCATAGGGATTTTTTCAAAAAAATCTTTTTCCGCCGGTTAAGTTGTGGAGGGCTCTTTTCTTGTCCTGTGAAAAAAGAATTCTGTTTCGATCGCCAAAGCTTTCAGGGGAGCATTTGCAAGCGGTTGGCACCATTTTTGAGTTAATTGCCAAAAGTCAGATTTTTGCTGAAATTGTGACCCCGGGGCTTAGGGATTTTTTCAAAAAAATCTTTTTCCGCGGGTTAAGTTTGTCGAGGGCTGATTTCTTGTCCGGTGATAAAAAGCCTTCTGTTTCCATCGCCAAAGCTTTCAGAGGTGCTTTTGCATGCGTTTGGCTCCATTTTTGAGTGAATTGCCAAAAGTCAGATTTTTGCTGAAATTGTGACCCCGGGGCTTAGGGATTTTTTCAAAAAAATCTTTTTCCGCGGGTTAAGTTGTGGAGGGCTGATTTCTTGTTGTGTGATAAAAAGCCTTCTGTTTCGATCGCCAAAGCTTTCACGGGTGCATTTGCAAGTGGTTGGCACCATTTTTGAGTGAATTGCCAAAAGTCAGATTTTTGCTGAAATTGTGACCCCGGGGCTTAGGGATTTTTTCAAAAAAATCTTTTTCCGCGGGTTAAGTTGTGGAGGGCTGATTTCTTGTTGTGTGATAAAAAGCCTTCTGTTTCGATCGCCAAAGCTTTCATGGGAGCATTTGCAAGCGATTGGCACCATTTTTGAGTGAATTGCCAAAAGTCAGATTTTTGCTGAAATTGTGACCCCGGGGCTTAGGGATTTTTTCAAAAAAATCTTTTTCCGCCGCTAAGTTGTTAGGGGCTGATTTCTTGTCCTGTGATAAAAAGACTTCTGTTTCCATCGCCAAAGCTTTCAGAGGAGCATTTGCAAGCGATTGGCACCATTTTTGAGTGAATTGCCAAAAGTCAGATTTTTGCTGAAATTGTGACCCCGGGGCTTAGGGATTTTTTCAAAAAAATCTTTTTCCGCCGGTTAAGTTGTGGAGGGCTCTTTTCTTGTCCTGTGAAAAAAGAATTCTGTTTCCATCGCCAAAGGTTTCAGGGGAGCATTTGCAAGTGGTTGGCACCATTTTTGAGTGAATTGCCAAAAGTCAGATTTTTGCGAAAATTGTGACCCCGGGGCTTAGGGATTTTTTCAAAAAAATCTTTTTCCGCGGGTTAAGTTGTCGAGGGCTGATTTCTTTTCCTGTGATAAAAAGCCTTCTGTTTCGATCGCCAAAGCTTTCAGGGGAGCATTTGCAAGCGGTTGGCACCATTTTTGAGTGAATTGCCAAAAGTCAGATTTTTGCTGAAATTGTGACCCCGGGGCTTAGGGATTTTTTCAAAAAAATCTTTTTCCGCGGGTTAAGTTGTGGAGGGCTGATTTCTTGTTGTGTGATAAAAAGCCTTCTGTTTCGATCGCCAAAGCTTTCATGGGAGCATTTGCAAGCGATTGGCACCATTTTTGAGTGAATTGCCAAAAGTCAGATTTTTGCTGAAATTGTGACCCCGGGGCTTAGGGATTTTTTCAAAAAAATCTTTTTCCGCCGGTTAAGTTGTGGAGGGCTGATTTCTTGTCCTGTGATAAAAAGACTTCTGTTTCCATCGCCAAAGCTTTCAGGGGAGCATTGGCAAGCGATTGGCACCATTTTTGAGTGAATTGCCAAAAGTCAGATTTTTGCGGAAATTGTGACCCTGGGGGCTTAGGGATTTTTTCAAAAAAATATTTTCCGCCGGTTAAGTTGTTAAGGGCTGATTTCTTTTCCTGTGATAAAAAGCCTTCTGTTTCGATCGCCAAAGCTTTCAGGGGAGCATTTGCAAGCGGTTGGCACCATTTTTGAGTGAATTGCCAAAAGTCAGATTTTTGCTGAAATTGTGACCCCGGGGCTTAGGGATTTTTTCAAAAAAATCTTTTTCCGCCGCTAAGTTGTGGAGGGCTGATTTCTTGTCCTGTGATAAAAAGACTTCTGTTTCCATCGCCAAAGCTTTCAGAGGAGCATATGCAAGCGATTGGCACCATTTTTGAGTGAATTGCCAAAAGTCAGATTTTTGCTGAAATTGTGACCCCGGGGCTTAGGGATTTTTTCAAAAAAATCTTTTTCCGCCGGTTAAGTTGTGGAGGGCTCTTTTCTTGTCCTGTGAAAAAAGAATTTTGTTTCCATCGCCAAAGGTTTCAGGGGAGCATTTGCAAGTGGTTGGCACCATTTTTGAGTGAATTGCCAAAAGTCAGATTTTTGTTTAAATTGTGACCCCGGGGCTTAGGGATTTTTTCAAAAAAATCTTTTTCCGCGGGTTAAGTTTGTCGAGGGCTGATTTCTTGTCCGGTGATAAAAAGCCTTCTGTTTCCATCGCCAAAGCTTTCAGAGGAGCTTTTGCATGCGTTTGGCTCCATTTTTGAGTGAATTGCCAAAAGTCAGATTTTTGCTGAAATTGTGACCCCGGGGCTTAGGGATTTTTTCAATAAAATGTTTTTCCGCCGGTTAAGTTGTGGAGGGCTGATTTCTTGTCCCGTGATAAAAAGCCCGCTGTTTCCATCGCCATAGGTTTCATGGGAGCATTTGCAAGCGGTTGGCACCATTTTTGAGTGAATTGCCAAAAGTCAGATTTTTGCTGAAATTGTGACCCCGGGGCTTAGGGATTTTTTCAAAAAAATCTTTTTCCGCCGGTTAAGTTGTTAGGGGCTGATTTCTTTTCCTGTGATAAAAAGACTTCTGTTTCCATCGCCAAAGCTTTCAGAGGAGCATTTGCAAGCGATTGGCACCATTTTTGAGTGAATTGCCAAAAGTCAGATTTTTGCAGAAATTGTGACCCCGGGGCTTAGGGATTTTTTCAAAAAAATCTTTTTCCGCCGGTTAAGTTGTGGAGGGCTGATTTCTTGTCCTGTGATAAAAAGACTTCTGTTTCCATCGCCAAAGCTTTCAGGGGAGCATTTGCAAGCGATTGGCACCATTTTTGAGTGAATTGCCAAAAGTCAGAATTTTGCTGAAATTGTGACCCCGGGGCTTAGGGATTTTTTCAAAAAAATATTTTCCGCCGGTTAAGTTGTGGAGGGCTGATTTCTTTTCCTGTGATAAAAAGCCTTCTGTTTCGATCGCCAAAGCTTTCAGGGGAGCATTTGCAAGCGCTTGGTACCATTTTTGCTGAAATTGTGACCCGGGGTGTTAGGGATTTTTTCAAAAAAATCTTTTTCCGCCGGTTAAGTTGTTAAGGGCTGATTTCTTGTCGTGTGATATAAAACCTTCTGTTTCGATCGCCAAAGCTTTCACGGGAGCATTTGCAAGCGGTTGGCACCATTTTTGAGTGAATTGCCAAAAGTCAGAATTTTGCTGAAATTGTGTCCCCGGGGCTTAGGGATTTTTTCAAAAAAATCTTTTTCCGCCGGTTAAGTTGTTAAGGTCTGATTTCTTGTCGTATGATATAAAGTCTTCTGTTTCGATCGCCAAAGCTTTCACGGGAGCATTTGCAAGCGGTTGGCACCATTTTTGAGTGAATTGCAAAAACTCAGATTTTTGCAGAAATTGTGACCCCGGGGCTTAGGGATTTTTTCAAAAAAAAAATTTCCGCCGGTTAAGTTGTGGAGGGCTGATTTCTTGTCGTGTGATAAAAAGCCTTCTGTTTCGATCGCCAAAGCTTTCACGGGAGCATTTGCAAGCGGTTGGCACCATTTTTGAGTGAATTGCCAAAAGTCAGATTTCTGCTGAAATTGTGACCCCGGGGCATAGGGATTTTTTCAAAAAAATCTTTTTCCGCCGGTTAAGTTGTGGAGGGCTCTTTTCTTGTCCTGTGAAAAAAGAATTCTGTTTCGATCGCCAAAGCTTTCAGGGGAGCATTTGCAAGCGGTTGGCACCATTTTTGAGTTAATTGCCAAAAGTCAGATTTTTGCTGAAATTGTGACCCCGGGGCTTAGGGATTTTTTCAAAAAAATCTTTTTCCGCGGGTTAAGTTTGTCGAGGGCTGATTTCTTGTCCGGTGATAAAAAGCCTTCTGTTTCCATCGCCAAAGCTTTCAGAGGAGCTTTTGCATGCGTTTGGCTCCATTTTTGAGTGAATTGCCAAAAGTCAGATTTTTGCTGAAATTGTGACCCCGGGGCTTAGGGATTTTTTCAAAAAAATCTTTTTCCGCGGGTTAAGTTGTGGAGGGCTGATTTCTTGTTGTGTGATAAAAAGCCTTCTGTTTCGATCGCCAAAGCTTTCACGAGTGCATTTGCAAGTGGTTGGCACCATTTTTGAGTGAATTGCCAAAAGTCAGATTTTTGCTGAAATTGTGACCCCGGGGCTTAGGGATTTTTTCAAAAAAATCTTTTTCCGCGGGTTAAGTTGTGGAGGGCTGATTTCTTGTTGTGTGATAAAAAGCCTTCTGTTTCGATCGCCAAAGCTTTCATGGGAGCATTTGCAAGCGATTGGCACCATTTTTGAGTGAATTGCCAAAAGTCAGATTTTTGCTGAAATTGTGACCCCGGGGCTTAGGGATCTTTTCAAAAAAATCTTTTTCCGCCGGTTAAGTTGTGGAGGGCTGATTTCTTGTCCTGTGATAAAAAGACTTCTGTTTCCATCGCCAAAGCTTTCAGGGGAGCATTTGCAAGCGATTGGCACCATTTTTGAGTGAATTGCCAAAAGTCAGATTTTTGCGGAAATTGTGACCCCGGGGCTTAGGGATTTTTTCAAAAAAATATTTTCCGCCGGTTAAGTTGTGGAGGGCTGATTTCTTTTCCTGTGATAAAAAGCCTTCTGTTTCGATCGCCAAAGCTTTCAGGGGAGCATTTGCAAGCGGTTGGCACCATTTTTGAGTGAATTGCCAAAAGTCAGATTTTTGCTGAAATTGTGACCCCGGGGCTTAGGGATTTTTTCAAAAAAATCTTTTTCCGCCGCTAAGTTGTTAGGGGCTGATTTCTTGTCCTGTGATAAAAAGACTTCTGTTTCCATCGCCAAAGCTTTCAGAGGAGCATTTGCAAGCAATTGGCACCATTTTTGAGTGAATTGCCAAAAGTCAGATTTTTGCTGAAATTGTGACCCCGGGGCTTAGGGATTTTTTCAAAAAAATCTTTTTCCGCCGGTTAAGTTGTGGAGGGCTCTTTTCTTGTCCTGTGAAAAAAGAATTCTGTTTCCATCGCCAAAGGTTTCAGGGGAGCATTTGCAAGCGGTTGGCACCATTTTTGAGTGAATTGCCAAAAGTCAGATTTTTGCTGAAATTGTGACCCCGGGGCTTAGGGATTTTTTCAAAAAAATCTTTTTCCGCGGGTTAAGTTTGTCGAGGGCTGATTTCTTGTCCGGTGATAAAAAGCCTTCTGTTTCCATCGCCAAAGCTTTCAGAGGAGCTTTTGCATGCGTTTGGCTCCATTTTTGAGTGAATTGCCAAAAGTCAGATTTTTGCTGAAATTGTGACCCCGGGGCTTAGGGATTTTTTCAAAAAAATCTTTTTCCGCCGGTTAAGTTGTTAGGGGCTGATTTCTTGTCCTGTGATAAAAAGACTTCTGTTTCCATCGCCAAAGCTTTCAGAGGAGCATTTGCAAGCGATTGGCACCATTTTTGAGTGAATTGCCAAAAGTCAGATTTTTGCAGAAATTGTGACCCCGGGGCTTAGGGATTTTTTCAAAAAAATCTTTTTCCGCCGGTTAAGTTGTGGAGGGCTGATTTCTTGTCCTGTGATAAAAAGACTTCTGTTTCCATCGCCAAAGCTTTCAGGGGAGCATTTGCAAGCGGTTGGCACCATTTTTGAGTTAATTGCCAAAAGTCAGATTTTTGCTGAAATTGTGACCCCGGGGCTTAGGGATTTTTTCAAAAAAAAAATTTCCGCCGGTTAAGTTGTGGAGGGCTGATTTCTTGTCGTGTGATAAAAAGCCTTCTGTTTCGATCGCCAAAGCTTTCACGGGAGCATTTGCAAGCGGTTGGCACCATTTCTGAGTGAATTGCCAAAAGTCAGATTTCTGCTGAAATTGTGACCCCGGGGCATAGGGATTTTTTCAAAAAAATCTTTTTCCGCCGGTTAAGTTGTGGAGGGCTCTTTTCTTGTCCTGTGAAAAAAGAATTCTGTTTCGATCGCCAAAGCTTTCAGGGGAGCATTTGCAAGCGGTTGGCACCATTTTTGAGTTAATTGCCAAAAGTCAGATTTTTGCTGAAATTGTGACCCCGGGGCTTAGGGATTTTTTCAAAAAAATCTTTTTCCGCGGGTTAAGTTTGTCGAGGGCTGATTTCTTGTCCGGTGATAAAAAGCCTTCTGTTTCCATCGCCAAAGCTTTCAGAGGTGCTTTTGCATGCGTTTGGCTCCATTTTTGAGTGAATTGCCAAAAGTCAGATTTTTGCTGAAATTGTGACCCCGGGGCTTAGGGATTTTTTCAAAAAAATCTTTTTCCGCGGGTTAAGTTGTGGAGGGCTGATTTCTTGTTGTGTGATAAAAAGCCTTCTGTTTCGATCGCCAAAGCTTTCACGGGTGCATTTGCAAGTGGTTGGCACCATTTTTGAGTGAATTGCCAAAAGTCAGATTTTTGCTGAAATTGTGACCCCGGGGCTTAGGGATTTTTTCAAAAAAATCTTTTTCCGCCGGTTAAGTTGTGGAGGGCTGATTTCTTGTTGTGTGATAAAAAGCCTTCTGTTTCGATCGCCAAAGCTTTCATGGGAGCATTTGCAAGCGATTGGCACCATTTTTGAGTGAATTGCCAAAAGTCAGATTTTTGCTGAAATTGTGACCCCGGGGCTTAGGGATTTTTTCAAAAAAATCTTTTTCCGCCGGTTAAGTTGTGGAGGGCTGATTTCTTGTCCTGTGATAAAAAGACTTCTGTTTCCATCGCCAAAGCTTTCAGGGGAGCATTTGCAAGCGATTGGCACCATTTTTGAGTGAATTGCCAAAAGTCAGATTTTTGCTGAAATTGTGACCCCGGGGCTTAGGGATTTTTTCAAAAAAATCTTTTTCCGCGGGTTAAGTTTGTCGAGGGCTGATTTCTTGTCCGGTGATAAAAAGCCTTCTGTTTCCATCGCCAAAGCTTTCAGAGGAGCTTTTGCATGCGTTTGGCTCCATTTTTGAGTGAATTGCCAAAAGTCAGATTTTTGAGGACATTGTGACCCCGGGGCTTAGGGATTTTTTCAAAAAAATCTTTTTCCGCCGGTTAAGTTGTGGAGGGCTGATTTCTTGTCCCGTGATAAAAAGCCCGCTGTTTACATCGTCATAGGTTTCAGGGGAGCATTTGCAAGCGGTTGGCACCATTTTTGAGTGAATTGCCAAAAGTCAGATTTTTGCTGAAATTGTGACCCCGGGGCTTAGGGATTTTTTCAAAAAAAAATTTTCCGCCGGTTAAGTTGTGGAGGGCTGATTTCTTGTCGTGTGATAAAAAGCCTTCTGTTTCGATCGCCAAAGCTTTCACGGGAGCATTTGCAAGCGGTTGGCACCATTTTTGAGTGAATTGCCAAAAGTCAGATTTTTGCTGAAATTGTGACCCCGGGGCTTAGGGATTTTTTCAAAAAAATCTTTTTCCGCCGGTTAAGTTGTGGAGGGCTGATTTCTTGTCCCGTGATAAAAAGCCCGCTGTTTACATCGTCATAGGTTTCAGGGGAGCATTTGCAAGCGGTTGGCACCATTTTTGAGTGAATTGCCAAAAGTCAGAATTTTGCTGAAATTGTGACCCCGGGGCTTAGGGATTTTTTCAAAAAAAAATTTTCCGCCGGTTAAGATGTGGAGGGCTGATTTCTTGTCGTGTGATAAAAAGCCTTCTGTTTCGATCGCCAAAGCTTTCACAGGAGCATTTGCAAGCGGTTGGCACCATTTTTGAGTGAATTGCCAAAAGTCAGATTTTTGCTGAAATTGTGACCCCGGGGCTTAGGGATTTTTTCAAAAAAATATTTTCCGCCGGTTAAGTTGTGGAGGGCTGATTTCTTGTCCTGTGATAAAAAGCCTTCTGTTTCGATTGCCAAAGCTTTCAGGGGAGCATTTTCAAGCGCTTGGCACCATTTTTGCTGAAATTGTGACCCGGGGGGTTAGGGATTTTTTCAAAAAAATCTTTTTCCGCGGGTTAAGTTTGTCGAGGGCTGATTTCTTGTCCGGTGATAAAAAGCCTTCTGTTTCCATCGCCAAAGCTTTCAGAGGTGCTTTTGCATGCGTTTGGCTCCATTTTTGAGTGAATTGCCAAAAGTCAGATTTTTGCTGAAATTGTGACCCCGGGGCTTAGGGATTTTTTCAAAAAAATCTTTTTCCGCGGGTTAAGTTGTGGAGGGCTGATTTCTTGTTGTGTGATAAAAAGCCTTCTGTTTCGATCGCCAAAGCTTTCACGGGTGCATTTGCAAGTGGTTGGCACCATTTTTGAGTGAATTGCCAAAAGTCAGATTTTTGCTGAAATTGTGACCCCGGGGCTTAGGGATTTTTTCAAAAAAATCTTTTTCCGCCGGTTAAGTTGTGGAGGGCTGATTTCTTGTTGTGTGATAAAAAGCCTTCTGTTTCGATCGCCAAAGCTTTCATGGGAGCATTTGCAAGCGATTGGCACCATTTTTGACTGAATTGCCAAAAGTCAGATTTTTGCTGAAATTGTGACCCCGGGGCTTAGGGATTTTTTCAAAAAAATCTTTTTCCGCCGGTTAAGTTGTGGAGGGCTGATTTCTTGTCCTGTGATAAAAAGACTTCTGTTTCCATCGCCAAAGCTTTCAGGGGAGCATTTGCAAGCGATTGGCACCATTTTTGAGTGAATTGCCAAAAGTCAGATTTTTGCTGAAATTGTGACCCCGGGGCTTAGGGATTTTTTCAAAAAAATCTTTTTCCGCGGGTTAAGTTTGTCGAGGGCTGATTTCTTGTCCGGTGATAAAAAGCCTTCTGTTTCCATCGCCAAAGCTTTCAGAGGAGCTTTTGCATGCGTTTGGCTCCATTTTTGAGTGAATTGCCAAAAGTCAGATTTTTGAGGACATTGTGACCCCGGGGCTTAGGGAGTTTTTCAAAAAAATCTTTTTCCGCCGGTTAAGTTGTGGAGGGCTGATTTCTTGTCCCGTGATAAAAAGCCCGCTGTTTACATCGTCATAGGTTTCAGGGGAGCATTTGCAAGCGGTTGGCACCATTTTTGAGTGAATTGCCAAAAGTCAGATTTTTGCTGAAATTGTGACCCCGGGGCTTAGGGATTTTTTCAAAAAAAAATTTTCCGCCGGTTAAGTTGTGGAGGGCTGATTTCTTGTCGTGTGATAAAAAGCCTTCTGTTTCGATCGCCAAAGCTTTCACGGGAGCATTTGCAAGCGGTTGGCACCATTTTTGAGTGAATTGCCAAAAGTCAGATTTTTGCTGAAATTGTGACCCCGGGGCTTAGGGATTTTTTCAAAAAAATCTTTTTCCGCCGGTTAAGTTGTGGAGGGCTGATTTCTTGTCCCGTGATAAAAAGCCCGCTGTTTACATCGTCATAGGTTTCAGGGGAGCATTTGCAAGCGGTTGGCACCATTTTTGAGTGAATTGCCAAAAGTCAGAATTTTGCTGAAATTGTGACCCCGGGGCTTAGGGATTTTTTCAAAAAAAAATTTTCCGCCGGTTAAGATGTGGAGGGCTGATTTCTTGTCGTGTGATAAAAAGCCTTCTGTTTCGATCGCCAAAGCTTTCACAGGAGCATTTGCAAGCGGTTGGCACCATTTTTGAGTGAATTGCCAAAAGTCAGATTTTTGCTGAAATTGTGACCCCGGGGCTTAGGGATTTTTTCAAAAAAATCTTTTTCTGCCGGTTAAGTTGTTAAGGGCTGATTTCTTGTCGTGTGATATAAAACCTTCTGTTTCGATCGCCAAAGCTTTCACGGGAGCATTTGCAAGCGGTTGGCACCATTTTTGAGTGAATTGCCAAAAGTCAGAATTTTGCTGAAATTGTGTCCCCGGGGCTTAGGGATTTTTTCAAAAAAATCTTTTTCCGCCGGTTAAGTTGTTAAGGTCTGATTTCTTGTCGTATGATATAAAGCCTTCTGTTTCGATCGCCAAAGCTTTCACGGGAGCATTTGCAAGCGGTTGGCACCATTTTTGAGTGAATTGCCAAAAGTCAGAATTTTGCTGAAATTGTGACCCCGGGGCTTAGGGATTTTTTCAAAAAAAAAATTTCCGCCGGTTAAGTTGTGGAGGGCTGATTTCTTGTCGTGTGATAAAAAGCCTTCTGTTTCGATCGCCAAAGCTTTCACGGGAGCATTTGCAAGCGGTTGGCACCATTTCTGAGTGAATTGCCAAAAGTCAGATTTCTGCTGAAATTGTGACCCCGGGGCATAGGGATTTTTTCAAAAAAATCTTTTTCCGCCGGTTAAGTTGTGGAGGGCTCTTTTCTTGTCCTGTGAAAAAAGAATTCTGTTTCGATCGCCAAAGCTTTCAGGGGAGCATTTGCAAGCGGTTGGCACCATTTTTGAGTTAATTGCCAAAAGTCAGATTTTTGCTGAAATTGTGACCCCGGGGCTTAGGGATTTTTTCAAAAAAATCTTTTTCCGCGGGTTAAGTTTGTCGAGGGCTGATTTCTTGTCCGGTGATAAAAAGCCTTCTGTTTCCATCGCCAAAGCTTTCAGAGGTGCTTTTGCATGCGTTTGGCTCCATTTTTGAGTGAATTGCCAAAAGTCAGATTTTTGCTGAAATTGTGACCCCGGGGCTTAGGGATTTTTTCAAAAAAATCTTTTTCCGCGGGTTAAGTTGTGGAGGGCTGATTTCTTGTTGTGTGATAAAAAGCCTTCTGTTTCGATCGCCAAAGCTTTCACGGGTGCATTTGCAAGTGGTTGGCACCATTTTTGAGTGAATTGCCAAAAGTCAGATTTTTGCTGAAATTGTGACCCCGGGGCTTAGGGATTTTTTCAAAAAAATCTTTTTCCGCGGGTTAAGTTGTGGAGGGCTGATTTCTTGTTGTGTGATAAAAAGCCTTCTGTTTCGATCGCCAAAGCTTTCATGGGAGCATTTGCAAGCGATTGGCACCATTTTTGAGTGAATTGCCAAAAGTCAGATTTTTGCTGAAATTGTGACCCCGGGGCTTAGGGATTTTTTCAAAAAAATCTTTTTCCGCCGCTAAGTTGTTAGGGGCTGATTTCTTGTCCTGTGATAAAAAGACTTCTGTTTCCATCGCCAAAGCTTTCAGAGGAGCATTTGCAAGCGATTGGCACCATTTTTGAGTGAATTGCCAAAAGTCAGATTTTTGCTGAAATTGTGACCCCGGGGCTTAGGGATTTTTTCAAAAAAATCTTTTTCCGCCGGTTAAGTTGTGGAGGGCTCTTTTCTTGTCCTGTGAAAAAAGAATTCTGTTTCCATCGCCAAAGGTTTCAGGGGAGCATTTGCAAGTGGTTGGCACCATTTTTGAGTGAATTGCCAAAAGTCAGATTTTTGCGAAAATTGTGACCCCGGGGCTTAGGGATTTTTTCAAAAAAATCTTTTTCCGCGGGTTAAGTTGTCGAGGGCTGATTTCTTGTCCGGTGATAAAAAGCCTTCTGTTTCCATCGCCAAAGCTTTCAGAGGAGCTTTTGCAAGCGTTTGGCTCCATTTTTGAGTGAATTGCCAAAAGTCAGATTTTTGCGGAAATTGTGACCCCGGGGTTTAGGGATTTTTTCAAAAAAATCTTTTTCCGCCGGTTAAGTTTTTAGGGGCTGATTTCTTGTCCTGTGATAAAAAGACTTCTGTTTCCATCGCCACAGCTTTCAGAGGAGCATTTGCAAGCGATTGGCACCATTTTTGAGTGAATTGCCAAAAGTCAGATTTTTGCGGAAATTGTGACCCCGGGGCTTAGGGATTTTTTCAAAAAAATATTTTCCGCCGGTTAAGTTGTGGAGGGCTGATTTCTTTTCCTGTGATAAAAAGCCTTCTGTTTCGATTGCCAAAGCTTTCAGGGGAGCATTTGCAAGCGGTTGGCACCATTTTTGCTGAAATTGTGACCTGGTGGGTTAGGGATTTTTTCAAAAAAATCTTTTTCCGCCGGTTAAGTTGTGGAGGGCTGATTTCTTGTCCTGTGATAAAAAGACTTCTGTTTCCATCGCCAAAGCTTTCAGGGGAGCATTTGCAAGCGATTGGCACCATTTTTGTGTGAATTGCCAAAAGTCAGATTTTTGCGGAAATTGTGACCCCAGGGCTTAGGGATTCTTTCAAAAAAATATTTTCCGCCGGTTAAGTTGTGGAGGGCTGATTTCTTTTCATGTGATAAAATGCCTTCTGTTTCGATCGCCAAAGCTTTCAGGGGAGCATTTGCAAGCAGTTGGCACCATTTTTGAGTGAATTGCCAAAAGTCAGATTTTAGCTGAAATTGTGACCCCGGGGCTTAGGGATTTTTTCAAAAAAATCTTTTTCCGCCGGTTAAGTTGTTAGGGGCTGATTTCTTGTCCTGTGATAAAAAGACTTCTGTTTCCATCGCCAAAGCTTTCAGAGGAGCATTTGCAAGCGATTGGCACCATTTTTGAGTGAATTGCCAAAAGTCAGATTTTTGCGGAAATTGTGACCCCGGGGCTTAGGGATTTTTTCAAAAAAATCTTTTTCCGCCGGTTAAGTTGTGGAGGGCTGATTTCTTGTCCTGTGATAAAAAGCCTTCTGTTTCCATCGCCAAAGCTTTCAGGGGAGCATTTGCAAGCGATTGGCACCATTTTTGAGTGAATTGCCAAAAGTCAGATTTTTGCAGAAATTGTGACCCCGGGGCTTAGGGATTCTTTCAAAAAAATATTTTCCGCCGGTTAAGTTGTGGAGGGCTGATTTCTTTTCCTGTGATAAAAAGCCTTCTGTTTCAATCGCCAAAGCTTTCAGGGGCGCATTTGCAAGCGGTTGGCACCATTTTTGAGTGAATTGCCAAAAGTCAGATTTTTGCTGAAATTGTGACCCCGGGGCTTAGGGATTTTTTCAAAAAACAAATTTCTGCCGGTTAAGTTGTGGAGGGCTGATTTCTTGTCCTGTGATAAAAAGCCTTCTGTTTCCATCGCCAAAGCTTTCAGGGGACATTTGCAAGCGGTTGGCACCATTTTTGAGTGAATTGCCAAAAGTCAGATTTTTGCTGAAATTGTGACCCCGGGGCTTAGGGATTTTTTCAAAAAAATCTTTTTCCGCCGGTTAAGTTGTTAGGGGCTGATTTCTTGTCCTGTGATAAAAAGACTTCTGTTTGCATCGCCAAAGCTTTCAGAGGAGCATTTGCAAGCGATTGGCACCATTTTTGAGTGAATTGCCAAAAGTCAGATTTTTGCAGAAATTGTGACCCCGGGGATTAGGGATTTTTTCAAAAAAATCTTTTTCCGCCGGTTAAGTTGTGGAGGGCTGATTTCTTGTCCTGTGATAAAAAGACTTCTGTTTCCATCGCCAAAGCTTTCAGGGGAGCATTTGCAAGCGATTGGCACCATTTTTGAGTGAATTGCCAAAAGTCAGATTTTTGCGGAAATTGTGACCCCGGGGCTTAGGGATTTTTTCAAAAAAATCTTTTTCCGCCGGTTAAGTTGTGGAGGGCTGATTTCTTGTCCTGTGATAAAAAGACTTCTGTTTCCATCGCCAAAGCTTTCAGGGGATCATTTGCAAGCGATTGGCACCATTTTTGAGTGAATTGCCCAAAGTCAGATTTTTGCAGAAATTGTGACCCCGGGGCTTAGGGATTCTTTCAAAAAAATATTTTCCGCCGGTTAAGTTGTGGAGGGCTGATTTCTTTTCCTGTGATAAAAAGCCTTCTGTTTCGATCGCCAAAGCTTTCAGGGGAGCATTTGCAAGCGGTTGGCACCATTTTTGCTGAAATTGTGACCCGGGGGGTTAGGGATTTTTTCAAAAAACAAATTTCTGCCGGTTAAGTTGTTAGGGGCTGATTTCTTGTCCTGTGATAAAAAGACTTCTGTTTCCATCGCCAAAGCTTTCAGAGGAGCATTTGCAAGCCATTGGCACCATTTTTGAGTGAATTGCCAAAAGTCAGATTTTTGCTGACATTGTGACCCCGGGGCTTAGGGATTTTTTCAAAAAAATCTTTTTCCGCCGGTTAAGTTGTGGAGGGCTGATTTCTTGTCCCGTGATAAAAAGCCCGCTGTTTCCATCGTCAAAGGTTTCAGGGGAGCATTTGCAAGCGGTTGGCACCATTTTTGAGTGAATTGCCAGAAGTCAGATTTTTGCTGAAATTGTGACACCGGGGCTTAGGGATTTTTTCAAAAAAATCTTTTTCCGCGGGTTAAGTTGTCGAGGGCTGATTTCTTGTCCGGTGATAAAAAGCCTTCTGTTTCCATCGCCAAAGCTTTCAGGGGAGCATTTGCAAGCGATTGGCACCATTTTTGAGTGAATTGCCAAAAGTCAGATTTTTGCAGAAATTGTGACCCCGGGGCTTAGGGATTCTTTCAAAAAAATATTTTCCGCCGGTTAAGTTGTGGAGGGCTGATTTCTTTTCCTGTGATAAAAAGCCTTCTGTTTCGATCGCCAAAGCTTTCAGGGGCGCATTTGCAAGCGGTTGGCACCATTTTTGAGTGAATTGCCAAAAGTCAGATTTTTGCTGAAATTGTGACCCCGGGGCTTAGGGATTTTTTCAAAAAACAAATTTCTGCCGGTTAAGTTGTCGAGGGCTGATTTCTTGTCCTGTGATAAAAAGCCTTCTGTTTCCATCGCCAAAGCTTTCAGGGGAGCATTTGCAAGCAGTTGGCACCATTTTTGAGTGAATTGCCAAAAGTCAGATTTTAGCTGAAATTGTGACCCCGGGGCTTAGGGATTTTTTCAAAAAAATCTTTTTCCGCCGGTTAAGTTGTTAGGGGCTGATTTCTTGTCCTGTGATAAAAAGCCTTCTGTTTCCATCGCCAAAGCTTTCAGGGGAGCATTTGCAAGCGATTGGCACCATTTTTGAGTGAATTGCCAAAAGTCAGATTTTTGCAGAAATTGTGACCCCGGGGCTTAGGGATTCTTTCAAAAAAATATTTTCCGCCGGTTAAGTTGTGGAGGGCTGATTTCTTTTCCTGTGATAAAAAGCCTTCTGTTTCAATCGCCAAAGCTTTCAGGGGCGCATTTGCAAGCGGTTGGCACCATTTTTGAGTGAATTGCCAAAAGTCAGATTTTTGCTGAAATTGTGACCCCGGGGCTTAGGGATTTTTTCAAAAAACAAATTTCTGCCGGTTAAGTTGTGGAGGGCTGATTTCTTGTCCTGTGATAAAAAGCCTTCTGTTTCCATCGCCAAAGCTTTCAGGGGACATTTGGATGCGGTTGGCACCATTTTTGAGTGAATTGCCAAAAGTCAGATTTTTGCTGAAATTGTGACCCCGGGCCATAGGGATTTTTTCAAAAAAATCTTTTTCCGCCGGTTAAGTTGTTAGGGGCTGATTTCTTGTCCTGTGATAAAAAGACTTCTGTTTGCATCGCCAAAGCTTTCAGAGGAGCATTTGCAAGCGATTGGCACCATTTTTGAGTGAATTGCCAAAAGTCAGATTTTTGCAGAAATTGTGACCCCGGGGATTAGGGATTTTTTCAAAAAAATCTTTTTCCGCCGGTTAAGTTGTGGAGGGCTGATTTCTTGTCCTGTGATAAAAAGACTTCTGTTTCCATCGCCAAAGCTTTCAGGGGAGCATTTGCAAGCGATTGGCACCATTTTTGAGTGAATTGCCAAAAGTCAGATTTTTGCGGAAATTGTGACCCCGGGGCTTAGGGATTTTTTCAAAAAAATCTTTTTCCGCCGGTTAAGTTGTGGAGGGCTGATTTCTTGTCCTGTGATAAAAAGACTTCTGTTTCCATCGCCAAAGCTTTCAGGGGATCATTTGCAAGCGATTGGCACCATTTTTGAGTGAATTGCCCAAAGTCAGATTTTTGCAGAAATTGTGACCCCGGGGCTTAGGGATTCTTTCAAAAAAATATTTTCCGCCGGTTAAGTTGTGGAGGGCTGATTTCTTTTCCTGTGATAAAAAGCCTTCTGTTTCGATCGCCAAAGCTTTCAGAGGAGCATTTGCAAGCCATTGGCACCATTTTTGAGTGAATTGCCAAAAGTCAGATTTTTGCGGAAATTGTGACCCCGGGGCTTAGGGATTTTTTCAAAAAACAAATTTCTGCCGGTTAAGTTGTGGAGGGCTGATTTCTTGTCCTGTGATAAAAAGCCTTCTGTTTCCATCGCCAAAGCTTTCAGGGGACATTTGGATGCGGTTGGCACCATTTTTGAGTGAATTGCCAAAAGTCAGATTTTTGCTGAAATTGTGACCCCGGGCCTTAGGGATTTTTTCAAAAAAATCTTTTTCCGCCGGTTAAGTTGTTAGGGGCTGATTTCTTGTCCTGTGATAAAAAGACTTCTGTTTGCATCGCCAAAGCTTTCAGAGGAGCATTTGCAAGCGATTGGCACCATTTTTGAGTGAATTGCCAAAAGTCAGATTTTTGCAGAAATTGTGACCCCGGGGATTAGGGATTTTTTCAAAAAAATCTTTTTCCGCCGGTTAAGTTGTGGAGGGCTGATTTCTTGTCCTGTGATAAAAAGACTTCTGTTTCCATCGCCAAAGCTTTCAGGGGAGCATTTGCAAGCGATTGGCACCATTTTTGAGTGAATTGCCAAAAGTCAGATTTTTGCGGAAATTGTGACCCCGGGGCTTAGGGATTTTTTCAAAAAAATCTTTTTCCGCCGGTTAAGTTGTGGAGGGCTGATTTCTTGTCCTGTGATAAAAAGACTTCTGTTTCCATCGCCAAAGCTTTCAGGGGATCATTTGCAAGCGATTGGCACCATTTTTGAGTGAATTGCCCAAAGTCAGATTTTTGCAGAAATTGTGACCCCGGGGCTTAGGGATTCTTTCAAAAAAATATTTTCCGCCGGTTAAGTTGTGGAGGGCTGATTTCTTTTCCTGTGATAAAAAGCCTTCTGTTTCGATCGCCAAAGCTTTCAGGGGAGCATTTGCAAGCGGTTGGCACCATTTTTGCTGAAATTGTGACCCGGGGGGTTAGGGATTTTTTCAAAAAACAAATTTCTGCCGGTTAAGTTGTTAGGGGCTGATTTCTTGTCCTGTGATAAAAAGACTTCTGTTTCCATCGCCAAAGCTTTCAGAGGAGCATTTGCAAGCCATTGGCACCATTTTTGAGTGAATTGCCAAAAGTCAGATTTTTGCTGACATTGTGACCCCGGGGCTTAGGGATTTTTTCAAAAAAATCTTTTTCCGCCGGTTAAGTTGTGGAGGGCTGATTTCTTGTCCCGTGATAAAAAGCCCGCTGTTTCCATCGCCAAAGGTTTCAGGGGAGCATTTGCAAGCGGTTGGCACCATTTTTGAGTGAATTGCCAGAAGTCAGATTTTTGCTGAAATTGTGACACCGGGGCTTAGGGATTTTTTCAAAAAAATCTTTTTCCGCGGGTTAAGTTGTCGAGGGCTGATTTCTTGTCCGGTGATAAAAAGCCTTCTGTTTCCATCGCCAAAGCTTTCAGAGGAGCTTTTGCAAGCGTTTGGCTCCATTTTTGAGTGAATTGCCAAAAGTCAGATTTTTGCGGAAATTGTGACCCCGGGGTTTAGGGATTTTTTCAAAAAAATCTTTTTCCGCCGGTTAAGTTGTGGAGGGCTGATTTCTTGTCCCGTGATAAAAAGCCCGCTGTTTCCATCGCCATAGGTTTCAGGGGAGCATTTGCAAGCGGTTGGCACCATTTTTGAGTGAATTGATAAAAGTCAGATTTTTGCTGAAATTGTGACCCCGGGGCTTAGGGATTTTTTCAAACAACAAATTTCTGCCGGTTAAGTTGTCGAGGGCTGATTTCTTGTCCTGTGATAAAAAGCCTTCTGTTTCCATCGCCAAAGCTTTCAGGGGAGCAGTTGCAAGCAGTTGGCACCATTTTTGAGTGAATTACCAAAAGTCAGATTTTTGCTGAAATTGTGACCCCGGGGCTTAGGGATTTTTTCAAAAAAATCTTTTTCCGCCAGTTAAGTTGTTAGGGGCTGATTTCTTGTCCTGTGATAAAAAGACTTCTGTTTCCATCGCCACAGCTTTCAGAGGAGCATTTGCAAGCGGTTGGCACCATTTTTGAGTGAATTGCCAAAAGTCAGATTTTTGCGGAAATTGTGACCCCGGGCTTAGGGATTTTTTCAAAAAAATATTTTCCGCCGGTTAAGTTGTGGAGGGCTGATTTCTTTTCCTGTGATAAAAAGCCTTCTGTTTCCATCGCCAAAGCTTTCAGGGGAGCATTTGCAAGCGGTTGGCACCATTTTTGAGTGAATTGCCAAAAGTCAGATTTTTGCTGAAATTGTGACCCCGGGGCTTAGGGATTTTTTCAAAAAAATCTTTTTCCGCCGCTAAGTTGTTAGGGGCTGATTTCTTGTCCTGTGATAAAAAGACTTCTGTTTCCATCGCCAAAGCTTTCAGAGGAGCATTTGCAAGCGATTGGCACCATTTTTGAGTGAATTGCCAAAAGTCAGATTTTTGCTGAAATTGTGACCCCGGGGCTTAGGGATTTTTTCAAAAAAATCTTTTTCCGCCGGTTAAGTTGTGGAGGGCTCTTTTCTTGTCCTGTGAAAAAAGAATTCTGTTTCCATCGCCAAAGGTTTCAGGGGAGCATTTGCAAGTGGTTGGCACCATTTTTGAGTGAATTGCCAAAAGTCAGATTTTTGCTGAAATTGTGACCCCGGGGCTTAGGGATTTTTTCAAAAAAATCTTTTTCCGCGGGTTAAGTTTGTCGAGGGCTGATTTCTTGTCCGGTGATAAAAAGCCTTCTGTTTCCATCGCCAAAGCTTTCAGAGGAGCTTTTGCATGCGTTTGGCTCCATTTTTGAGTGAATTGCCAAAAGTCAGATTTTTGCGGAAATTGTGACCCCGGGGCTTAGGGATTTTTTCAAAAAAATCTTTTTCCGCCGGTTAAGTTGTTAGGGGCTGATTTTTTGTCCTGTGATAAAAAGACTTCTGTTTCCATCGCCAAAGCTTTCAGAGGAGCATTTGCAAGCGATTGGCACCATTTTTGAGTGAATTGCCAAAAGTCAGATTTTTGCTGAAATTGTGACCCCGGGGCTTAGGGATTTTTTCAAAAAAATCTTTTTCCGCCGGTTAAGTTGTGGAGGGCTGATTTCTTGTCCTGTGATAAAAAGACTTCTGTTTCCATCGCCAAAGCTTTCAGGGGAGCATTTGCAAGCGATTGGCACCATTTTTGAGTGAATTGCCAAAAGTCAGATTTTTGCGGAAATTGTGACCCCGGGGCTTAGGGATTTTTTCAAAAAAATATTTTCCGCCGGTTAAGTTGTGGAGGGCTGATTTCTTTTCCTGTGATAAAAAGCCTTCTGTTTCGATCGCCAAAGCTTTCAGGGGAGCATTTGCAAGCCCTTGGCACCATTTTTGCTGAAATTGTGACCCCGGGGCTTAGGGATTTTTTCAAAAAAAAATTTTCCGCCGGTTAAGTTGTGGAGGGCTGATTTCTTGTCGTGTGATAAAAAGCCTTCTGTTTCGATCGCCAAAGCTTTCACGGGAGCATTTGCAAGCGGTTGGCACCATTTTTGAGTGAATTGCCAAAAGTCAGATTTTTGCTGAAATTGTGACCCCGGGGCATAGGGATTTTTTCAAAAAAATCTTTTTCCGCCGGTTAAGTTGTGGAGGGCTCTTTTCTTGTCCTGTGAAAAAAGAATTCTGTTTCCATCGCCAAAGGTTTCAGGGGAGCATTTGCAAGTGGTTGGCACCATTTTTGAGTGAATTGCCAGAAGTCAGATTTTTGCTGAAATTGTGACACCGGGGCTTAGGGATTTTTTCAAAAAAATCTTTTTCCGCGGGTTAAGTTGTCGAGGGCTGATTTCTTGTCCGGTGATAAAAAGCCTTCTGTTTCCATCGCCAAAGCTTTCAGAGGAGCATTTGCAATTGATTGGCACCATTTTTGAGTGAATTGCCAAAACTCAGATTTTTGCAGAAATTGTGACCCCCGGGCTTAGGGATTTTTTCAAAAAACAAATTTCTGCCGGTTAAGTTGTCGAGGGCTGATTTCTTGTCCTGTGATAAAAAGCCTTCTGTTTCCATCGCCAAAGCTTTCAGGGGAGCATTTGCAAGCGGTTGGCACCATTTTTGAGTGAATTGCCAAAAGTCAGATTTTTGCTGAAATTGTGACCCCGGGGCTTAGGGATTTTTTCAAAAAAATCTTTTTCCGCCGGTTAAGTTGTTAGGGGCTGATTACTTGTCCTGTGATAAAAAGACTTCTGTTTCCATCGCCAAAGCTTTCAGAGGAGCATTTGCAAGCGATTGGCACCATTTTTGAGTGAATTGCCAAAAGTCAGATTTTTGCTGAAATTGTGACCCCGGGGCTTAGGGATTTTTTTAAAAAAATCTTTTCCCGCCGGTTAAGTTGTGGAGGGCTGATTTCTTGTCCTGTGATAAAAAGACTTCTGTTTCCATCGCCAAAGCTTTCAGAGGAGCATTTGCAAGCCATTGGCACCATTTTTGAGTGAATTGCCAAAAGTCAGATTTTTGCTGACATTGTGACCCCGGGGCTTAGGGATTTTTTCAAAAAAATCTTTTTCCGCCGGTTAAGTTGTGGAGGGCTGATTTCTTGTCCCGTGATAAAAAGCCCGCTGTTTCCATCGCCAAAGGTTTCAGGGGAGCATTTGCAAGCGGTTGGCACCATTTTTGAGTGAATTGCCAGAAGTCAGATTTTTGCTGAAATTGTGACACCGGGGCTTAGGGATTTTTTCAAAAAAATCTTTTTCCGCGGGTTAAGTTGTCGAGGGCTGATTTCTTGTCCGGTGATAAAAAGCCTTCTGTTTCCATCGCCAAAGCTTTCAGAGGAGCTTTTGCAAGCGTTTGGCTCCATTTTTGAGTGAATTGCCAAAAGTCAGATTTTTGCGGAAATTGTGACCCCGGGGTTTAGGGATTTTTTCAAAAAAATCTTTTTCCGCCAGTTAAGTTGTGGAGGGCTGATTTCTTGTCCCGTGATAAAAAGCCCGCTGTTTCCATCGCCATAGGTTTCAGGGGAGCATTTGCAAGCGGTTGGCACCATTTTTGAGTGAATTGATAAAAGTCAGATTTTTGCTGAAATTGTGACCCCGGGGCTTAGGGATTTTTTCAAACAACAAATTTCTGCCGGTTAAGTTGTCGAGGGCTGATTTCTTGTCCTGTGATAAAAAGCCTTCTGTTTCCATCGCCAAAGCTTTCAGGGGAGCATTTGCAAGCAGTTGGCACCATTTTTGAGTGAATTACCAAAAGTCAGATTTTTGCTGAAATTGTGACCCCGGGGCTTAGGGATTTTTTCAAAAAAATCTTTTTCCGCCAGTTAAGTTGTTAGGGGCTGATTTCTTGTCCTGTGATAAAAAGACTTCTGTTTCCATCGCCACAGCTTTCAGAGGAGCATTTGCAAGCGATTGGCACCATTTTTGAGTGAATTGCCAAAAGTCAGATTTTTGCGGAAATTGTGACCCCGGGCTTAGGGATTTTTTCAAAAAAATATTTTCCGCCGGTTAAGTTGTGGAGGGCTGATTTCTTTTCCTGTGATAAAAAGCCTTCTGTTTCCATCGCCAAAGCTTTCAGGGGAGCATTTGCAAGCGGTTGGCACCATTTTTGAGTGAATTGCCAAAAGTCAGATTTTTGCTGAAATTGTGACCCCGGGGCTTAGGGATTTTTTCAAAAAAATCTTTTTCCGCCGCTAAGTTGTTAGGGGCTGATTTCTTGTCCTGTGATAAAAAGACTTCTGTTTCCATCGCCAAAGCTTTCAGAGGAGCATTTGCAAGCGATTGGCACCATTTTTGAGTGAATTGCCAAAAGTCAGATTTTTGCTGAAATTGTGACCCCGGGGCTTAGGGATTTTTTCAAAAAAATCTTTTTCCGCCGGTTAAGTTGTGGAGGGCTCTTTTCTTGTCCTGTGAAAAAAGAATTCTGTTTCCATCGCCAAAGGTTTCAGGGGAGCATTTGCAAGTGGTTGGCACCATTTTTGAGTGAATTGCCAAAAGTCAGATTTTTGCTGAAATTGTGACCCCGGGGCTTAGGGATTTTTTCAAAAAAATCTTTTTCCGCGGGTTAAGTTTGTCGAGGGCTGATTTCTTGTCCGGTGATAAAAAGCCTTCTGTTTCCATCGCCAAAGCTTTCAGAGGAGCTTTTGCATGCGTTTGGCTCCATTTTTGAGTGAATTGCCAAAAGTCAGATTTTTGCGGAAATTGTGACCCCGGGGCTTAGGGATTTTTTCAAAAAAATCTTTTTCCGCCGGTTAAGTTGTGGAGGGCTGATTTCTTGTCCCGTGATAAAAAGCCCGCTGTTTCCATCGCCATAGGTTTCAGGGGAGCATTTGCAAGCGGTTGGCACCATTTTTGAGTGAATTGCCAAAAGTCAGATTTTTGCTGAAATTGTGACCCCGGGGCTTAGGGATTTTTTCAAAAAAATCTTTTTCCGCCGGTTAAGTTGTTAGGGGCTGATTTCTTGTCCTGTGATAAAAAGACTTCTGTTTCCATCGCCAAAGCTTTCAGAGGAGCATTTGCAAGCGATTGGCACCATTTTTGAGTGAATTGCCAAAAGTCAGATTTTTGCAGAAATTGTGACCCCGGGGCTTAGGGATTTTTTCAAAAAAATCTTTTTCCGCCGGTTAAGTTGTGGAGGGCTGATTTCTTGTCCTGTGATAAAAAGACTTCTGTTTCCATCGCCAAAGCTTTCAGGGGAGCATTTGCAAGCGATTGGCACCATTTTTGAGTGAATTGCCAAAAGTCAGATTTTTGCGGAAATTGTGACCCCGGGGCTTAGGGATTTTTTCAAAAAAATATTTTCCGCCGGTTAAGTTGTGGAGGGCTGATTTCTTTTCCTGTGATAAAAAGCCTTCTGTTTCGATCGCCAAAGCTTTCAGGGGAGCATTTGCAAGCCCTTGGCACCATTTTTGCTGAAATTGTGACCCCGGGGCTTAGGGATTTTTTCAAAAAAAAATTTTCCGCCGGTTAAGTTGTGGAGGGCTGATTTCTTGTCGTGTGATAAAAAGCCTTCTGTTTCGATCGCCAAAGCTTTCACGGGAGCATTTGCAAGCGGTTGGCACCATTTTTGAGTGAATTGCCAAAAGTCAGATTTTTGCTGAAATTGTGACCCCGGGGCATAGGGATTTTTTCAAAAAAATCTTTTTCCGCCGGTTAAGTTGTGGAGGGCTCTTTTCTTGTCCTGTGAAAAAAGAATTCTGTTTCCATCGCCAAAGGTTTCAGGGGAGCATTTGCAAGTGGTTGGCACCATTTTTGAGTGAATTGCCAGAAGTCAGATTTTTGCTGAAATTGTGACACCGGGGCTTAGGGATTTTTTCAAAAAAATCTTTTTCCGCGGGTTAAGTTGTCGAGGGCTGATTTCTTGTCCGGTGATAAAAAGCCTTCTGTTTCCATCGCCAAAGCTTTCAGAGGAGCATTTGCAATCGATTGGCACCATTTTTGAGTGAATTGCCAAAACTCAGATTTTTGCAGAAATTGTGACCCCCGGGCTTAGGGATTTTTTCAAAAAACAAATTTCTGCCGGTTAAGTTGTCGAGGGCTGATTTCTTGTCCTGTGATAAAAAGCCTTCTGTTTCCATCGCCAAAGCTTTCAGGGGAGCATTTGCAAGCGGTTGGCACCATTTTTGAGTGAATTGCCAAAAGTCAGATTTTTGCTGAAATTGTGACCCCGGGGCTTAGGGATTTTTTCAAAAAAATCTTTTTCCGCCGGTTAAGTTGTGGAGGGCTGATTTCTTGTCCTGTGATAAAAAGACTTCTGTTTCCATCGCCAAAGCTTTCAGGGGAGCATTTGCAAGCGATTGGCACCATTTTTGAGTGAATTGCCAAAAGTCAGATTTTTGCGGAAATTGTGACCCCGGGGCTTAGGGATTTTTTCAAAAAAATATTTTCCGCCGGTTAAGTTGTGGAGGGCTGATTTCTTTTCCTGTGATAAAAAGCCTTCTGTTTCGATCGCCAAAGCTTTCAGGGGAGCATTTGCAAGCCCTTGGCACCATTTTTGCTGAAATTGTGACCCCGGGGCTTAGGGATTTTTTCAAAAAAAAATTTTCCGCCGGTTAAGTTGTGGAGGGCTGATTTCTTGTCGTGTGATAAAAAGCCTTCTGTTTCGATCGCCAAAGCTTTCACGGGAGCATTTGCAAGCGGTTGGCACCATTTTTGAGTGAATTGCCAAAAGTCAGATTTTTGCTGAAATTGTGACCCCGGGGCATAGGGATTTTTTCAAAAAAATCTTTTTCCGCCGGTTAAGTTGTGGAGGGCTCTTTTCTTGTCCTGTGAAAAAAGAATTCTGTTTCCATCGCCAAAGGTTTCAGGGGAGCATTTGCAAGTGGTTGGCACCATTTTTGAGTGAATTGCCAGAAGTCAGATTTTTGCTGAAATTGTGACACCGGGGCTTAGGGATTTTTTCAAAAAAATCTTTTTCCGCGGGTTAAGTTGTCGAGGGCTGATTTCTTGTCCGGTGATAAAAAGCCTTCTGTTTCCATCGCCAAAGCTTTCAGAGGAGCATTTGCAATCGATTGGCACCATTTTTGAGTGAATTGCCAAAACTCAGATTTTTGCAGAAATTGTGACCCCCGGGCTTAGGGATTTTTTCAAAAAACAAATTTCTGCCGGTTAAGTTGTCGAGGGCTGATTTCTTGTCCTGTGATAAAAAGCCTTCTGTTTCCATCGCCAAAGCTTTCAGGGGAGCATTTGCAAGCGGTTGGCACCATTTTTGAGTGAATTGCCAAAAGTCAGATTTTTGCTGAAATTGTGACCCCGGGGCTTAGGGATTTTTTCAAAAAAATCTTTTTCCGCCGGTTAAGTTGTTAGGGGCTGATTACTTGTCCTGTGATAAAAAGACTTCTGTTTCCATCGCCAAAGCTTTCAGAGGAGCATTTGCAAGCGATTGGCACCATTTTTGAGTGAATTGCCAAAAGTCAGATTTTTGCTGAAATTGTGACCCCGGGGCTTAGGGATTTTTTTAAAAAAATCTTTTCCCGTCGGTTAAGTTGTGGAGGGCTGATTTCTTGTCCTGTGATAAAAAGACTTCTGTTTCCATCGCCAAAGCTTTCAGGGTAGCATTTGCAAGCGATTGGCACCATTTTTGCTGAAATTGTGACCCGGGGGGGTTAGGGATTTTTTCAAAAAAATCTTTTTCCGCCGGTTAAGTTGTTAAGGGCTGATTTCTTGTCGTGTGATATAAAGCCTTCTGTTTCGATCGCCAAAGCTTTCACGGGAGCATTTGCAAGCGGTTGGCACCATTTTTGAGTGAATTGCCAAAAGTCAGAATTTTGCTGAAATTGTGACCCCGGGGCTTAGGGATTTTTTCAAAAAAATCTTTTTCCTCCGGTTAAGTTGTTAGGGGCTGATTTCTTGTCCTGTGATAAAAAGACTTCTGTTTCCATCGCCAAAGCTTTCAGAGGAGCATTTGCAAGCGATTGGCACCATTTTTGAGTGAATTGCCAAAAGTCAGATTTTTGCGGAAATTGTGACCCCGGGGCTTAGGGATTTTTTCAAAAAAATCTTTTTCCACCGGTTAAGTTGTGGAGGGCTGATTTCTTGTCCTGTGATAAAAAGACTTCTGTTTCCATCGCCAAAGCTTTCAGGGGAGCATTTGCAAGCGATTGGCACCATTTTTGAGTGAATTGCCAAAAGTCAGATTTTTGCAGAAATTGTGACCCCGGGGCTTAGGGATTCTTTCAAAAAAATATTTTCCGCCGGTTAAGTTGTGGAGGGCTGATTTCTCTTCCTGTGATAAAAAGCCTTCTGTTTCGATCGCCAAAGCTTTCAGGGGAACATTTGCAAGCGGTTGGCACCATTTTTGCTGAAATTGTGACCCGGGGGGTTAGGGATTTTTTCAAAAAACAAATTTCTGCCGGTTAAGTTGTTAGGGGCTGATTTCTTGTCCTGTGATAAAAAGACTTCTGTTTCCATCGCCAAAGCTTTCAGAGGAGCATTTGCAAGCGATTGGCACCATTTTTGCTGAAATTGTGACCCGGGGGGGTTAGGGATTTTTTCAAAAAAATCTTTTTCCGCCGGTTAAGTTGTTAAGGGCTGATTTCTTGTCGTGTGATATAAAGCCTTCTGTTTCGATCGCCAAAGCTTTCACGGGAGCATTTGCAAGCGGTTGGCACCATTTTTGAGTGAATTGCCAAAAGTCAGAATTTTGCTGAAATTGTGACCCCGGGGCTTAGGGATTTTTTCAAAAAAATCTTTTTCCTCCGGTTAAGTTGTTAGGGGCTGATTTCTTGTCCTGTGATAAAAAGACTTCTGTTTCCATCGCCAAAGCTTTCAGAGGAGCATTTGCAAGCGATTGGCACCATTTTTGAGTGAATTGCCAAAAGTCAGATTTTTGCGGAAATTGTGACCCCGGGGCTTAGGGATTTTTTCAAAAAAATCTTTTTCCACCGGTTAAGTTGTGGAGGGCTGATTTCTTGTCCTGTGATAAAAAGACTTCTGTTTCCATCGCCAAAGCTTTCAGGGGAGCATTTGCAAGCGATTGGCACCATTTTTGAGTGAATTGCCAAAAGTCAGATTTTTGCAGAAATTGTGACCCCGGGGCTTAGGGATTCTTTCAAAAAAATATTTTCCGCCGGTTAAGTTGTGGAGGGCTGATTTCTCTTCCTGTGATAAAAAGCCTTCTGTTTCGATCGCCAAAGCTTTCAGGGGAACATTTGCAAGCGGTTGGCACCATTTTTGCTGAAATTGTGACCCGGGGGGTTAGGGATTTTTTCAAAAAACAAATTTCTGCCGGTTAAGTTGTTAGGGGCTGATTTCTTGTCCTGTGATAAAAAGACTTCTGTTTCCATCGCCAAAGCTTTCAGAGGAGCATTTGCAAGCGATTGGCACCATTTTTGAGTGAATTGCCAAAAGTCAGATTTTTGCTGAAATTGTGACCCCGGGGCTTAGGGATTTTTTCAAAAAAATCTTTTTCCGCGGGTTAAGTTGTCGAGGGCTGATTTCTTGTCCGGTGATAAAAATCCTTCTGTTTCCATCGCCAAAGCTTTCACGGGAGCATTTGCAAGCGGTTGGCACCATTTTTGAGTGAATTGCCAAAAGTAAGATTTTTGCTGAAATTGTGACCCCGGGGCTTAGGGATTTTTTCAAAAAAATCTTTTTCCGCCGGTTAAGTTGTGGAGGGCTGATTTCCTGTCCTGTGATAAAAAGCCTTCTGTTTCCATTGCCAAAGCTTTCAGGGGAGCATTTGCAAGCGATTGGCACCATTTTTGAGTGAATTGACAAAAGTCAGATTTTTGCGGAAATTGTGACCCCGGAGCTTAGGGATTTTTTCAAAAAAATATTTTCCACCGGTTAAGTTGTGGAGGGCTGATTTTTTTTCCTGTGATAAAAAGCCTTCTGTTTCGATCGCCAAAGCTTTCAGGGGAGCATTTGCAAGCGGTTGGCACCATTTTTGAGTGAATTGCCAAAAGTCAGATTTTTGCTGAAATTGTGGCCCCCGGGCTTAGGGATTTTTTCAAACAACAAATTTCTGCCGGTTAAGTTGTCGAGGGCTGATTTCTTGTCCTGTGATAAAAAGCCTTCTGTTTCCATCGCCAAAGCTTTCAGGGGAGCAGTTGCAAGCAGTTGGCACCATTTTTGAGTGAATTACCAAAAGTCAGATTTTTGCTGAAATTGTGACCCCGGGGCTTAGGGATTTTTTCAAAAAAATCTTTTTCCGCCAGTTAAGTTGTTAGGGGCTGATTTCTTGTCCTGTGATAAAAAGACTTCTGTTTCCATCGCCACAGCTTTCAGAGGAGCATTTGCAAGCGATTGGCACCATTTTTGAGTGAATTGCCAAAAGTCAGATTTTTGCGGAAATTGTGACCCCGGGCTTAGGGATTTTTTCAAAAAAATATTTTCCGCCGGTTAAGTTGTGGAGGGCTGATTTCTTTTCCTGTGATAAAAAGCCTTCTGTTTCCATCGCCAAAGCTTTCAGGGGAGCATTTGCAAGCGGTTGGCACCATTTTTGAGTGAATTGCCAAAAGTCAGATTTTTGCTGAAATTGTGACCCCGGGGCTTAGGGATTTTTTCAAAAAAATCTTTTTCCGCCGCTAAGTTGTTAGGGGCTGATTTCTTGTCCTGTGATAAAAAGACTTCTGTTTCCATCGCCAAAGCTTTCAGAGGAGCATTTGCAAGCGATTGGCACCATTTTTGAGTGAATTGCCAAAAGTCAGATTTTTGCTGAAATTGTGACCCCGGGGCTTAGGGATTTTTTCAAAAAAATCTTTTTCCGCCGGTTAAGTTGTGGAGGGCTCTTTTCTTGTCCTGTGAAAAAAGAATTCTGTTTCCATCGCCAAAGGTTTCAGGGGAGCATTTGCAAGTGGTTGGCACCATTTTTGAGTGAATTGCCAAAAGTCAGATTTTTGCTGAAATTGTGACCCCGGGGCTTAGGGATTTTTTCAAAAAAATCTTTTTCCGCGGGTTAAGTTTGTCGAGGGCTGATTTCTTGTCCGGTGATAAAAAGCCTTCTGTTTCCATCGCCAAAGCTTTCAGAGGAGCTTTTGCATGCGTTTGGCTCCATTTTTGAGTGAAATGCCAAAAGTCAGATTTTTGCGGAAATTGTGACCCCGGGGCTTAGGGATTTTTTCAAAAAAATCTTTTTCCGCCGGTTAAGTTGTGGAGGGCTGATTTCTTGTCCCGTGATAAAAAGCCCGCTGTTTCCATCGCCATAGGTTTCAGGGGAGCATTTGCAAGCGGTTGGCACCATTTTTGAGTGAATTGCCAAAAGTCAGATTTTTGCTGAAATTGTGACCCCGGGGCTTAGGGATTTTTTCAAAAAAATCTTTGTCCGCCGGTTAAGTTGTTAGGGGCTGATTTCTTGTCCTGTGATAAAAAGACTTCTGTTTCCATCGCCAAAGCTTTCAGAGGAGCATTTGCAAGCGATTGGCACCATTTTTGAGTGAATTGCCAAAAGTCAGATTTTTGCAGAAATTGTGACCCCGGGGCTTAGGGATTTTTTCAAAAAAATCTTTTTCCGCCGGTTAAGTTGTGGAGGGCTGATTTCTTGTCCTGTGATAAAAAGACTTCTGTTTCCATCGCCAAAGCTTTCAGGGGAGCATTTGCAAGCGATTGGCACCATTTTTGAGTGAATTGCCAAAAGTCAGATTTTTGCGGAAATTGTGACCCCGGGGCTTAGGGATTTTTTCAAAAAAATATTTTCCGCCGGTTAAGTTGTGGAGGGCTGATTTCTTTTCCTGTGATAAAAAGCCTTCTGTTTCGATCGCCAAAGCTTTCAGGGGAGCATTTGCAAGCCCTTGGCACCATTTTTGCTGAAATTGTGACCCCGGGGCTTAGGGATTTTTTCAAAAAAAAATTTTCCGCCGGTTAAGTTGTGGAGGGCTGATTTCTTGTCGTGTGATAAAAAGCCTTCTGTTTCGATCGCCAAAGCTTTCACGGGAGCATTTGCAAGCGGTTGGCACCATTTTTGAGTGAATTGCCAAAAGTCAGATTTTTGCTGAAATTGTGACCCCGGGGCATAGGGATTTTTTCAAAAAAATCTTTTTCCGCCGGTTAAGTTGTGGAGGGCTCTTTTCTTGTCCTGTGAAAAAAGAATTCTGTTTCCATCGCCAAAGGTTTCAGGGGAGCATTTGCAAGTGGTTGGCACCATTTTTGAGTGAATTGCCAGAAGTCAGATTTTTGCTGAAATTGTGACACCGGGGCTTAGGGATTTTTTCAAAAAAATCTTTTTCCGCGGGTTAAGTTGTCGAGGGCTGATTTCTTGTCCGGTGATAAAAAGCCTTCTGTTTCCATCGCCAAAGCTTTCAGAGGAGCATTTGCAAGCGATTGGCACCATTTTTGAGTGAATTGCCAAAACTCAGATTTTTGCAGAAATTGTGACCCCCGGGCTTAGGGATTTTTTCAAAAAACAAATTTCTGCCGGTTAAGTTGTCGAGGGCTGATTTCTTGTCCTGTGATAAAAAGCCTTCTGTTTCCATCGCCAAAGCTTTCAGGGGAGCATTTGCAAGCGGTTGGCACCATTTTTGAGTGAATTGCCAAAAGTCAGATTTTTGCTGAAATTGTGACCCCGGGGCTTAGGGATTTTTTCAAAAAAATCTTTTTCCGCCGGTTAAGTTGTTAGGGGCTGATTACTTGTCCTGTGATAAAAAGACTTCTGTTTGCATCGCCAAAGCTTTCAGAGGAGCATTTGCAAGCGATTGGCACCATTTTTGAGTGAATTGCCAAAAGTCAGATTTTTGCTGAAATTGTGACCCGGGGGGGTTAGGGATTTTTTCAAAAAAATCTTTTTCCGCCGGTTAAGTTGTTAAGGGCTGATTTCTTGTCGTGTGATATAAAGCCTTCTGTTTCGATCGCCAAAGCTTTCACGGGAGCATTTGCAAGCGGTTGGCACCATTTTTGAGTGAATTGCCAAAAGTCAGATTTTTGCAGAAATTGTGACCCCGGGGCTTAGGGATTCTTTCAAAAAAATATTTTCCGCCGGTTAAGTTGTGGAGGGCTGATTTCTCTTCCTGTGATAAAAAGCCTTCTGTTTCGATCGCCAAAGCTTTCAGGGGAGCATTTGCAAGCGGTTGGCACCATTTTTGCTGAAATTGTGACCCGGGGGGTTAGGGATTTTTTCAAAAAACAAATTTCTGCCGGTTAAGTTGTTAGGGGCTGATTTCTTGTCCTGTGATAAAAAGACTTCTGTTTCCATCGCCAAAGCTTTCAGAGGAGCATTTGCAAGCGATTGGCACCATTTTTGAGTGAATTGCCAAAAGTCAGATTTTTGCTGAAATTGTGACCCCGGGGCTTAGGGATTTTTTCAAAAAAATCTTTTTCCGCGGGTTAAGTTGTCGAGGGCTGATTTCTTGTCCGGTGATAAAAATCCTTCTGTTTCCATCGCCAAAGCTTTCACGGGAGCATTTGCAAGCGGTTGGCACCATTTTTGAGTGAATTGCCAAAAGTAAGATTTTTGCTGAAATTGTGACCCCGGGGCTTAGGGATTTTTTCAAAAAAATCTTTTTCCGCCGGTTAAGTTGCGGAGGGCTGATTTCCTGTCCTGTGATAAAAAGCCTTCTGTTTCCATTGCCAAAGCTTTCAGGGGAGCATTTGCAAGCGATTGGCACCATTTTTGAGTGAATTGCCAAAAGTCAGATTTTTGCGGAAATTGTGACCCCGGAGCTTAGGGATTTTTTCAAAAAAATATTTTCCGCCGGTTAAGTTGTGGAGGGCTGATTTCTTGTCCTGTGATAAAAAGACTTCTGTTTCCATCGCCAAAGCTTTCAGAGGAGCATTTGCAAGCGATTGGCACCATTTTTGAGTGAATTGCCAAAAGTGAGATTTTTGCGGAAATTGTGACCCCAGGGCTTAGGGATTCTTTCAAAAAAATATTTTCCGCCGGTTAAGTTGTGGAGGGCTGATTTCTTTTCATGTGATAAAATGCCTTCTGTTTCGATCGCCAAAGCTTTCAGGGGAGCATTTGCAAGCAGTTGGCACCATTTTTGAGTGAATTGCCAAAAGTCAGATTTTTGCTGAAATTGTGACCCCGGGGCTTAGGGATTTTTTCAAAAAAATCTTTTTCCGCCGGTTAAGTTGTTAGGGGCTGATTTCTTGTCCTGTGATAAAAAGACTTCTGTTTCCATCGCCAAAGCTTTCAGGGGAGCATTTGCAAGCGGTTGGCACCATTTTTGCTGAAATTGTGACCCGGGGGGTTAGGGATTTTTTCAAAAAACAAATTTCTGCCGGTTAAGTTGTTAGGGGCTGATTTCTTGTCCTGTGATAAAAAGACTTCTGTTTCCATCGCCAAAGCTTTCAGAGGAGCATTTGCAAGCGATTGGCACCATTTTTGAGTGAATTGCCAAAAGTCAGATTTTTGCTGAAATTGTGACCCCGGGGCTTAGGGATTTTTTCAAAAAAATCTTTTTCCGCGGGTTAAGTTGTGGAGGGCTGATTTCTTGTCCGGTGATAAAAAGCCTTCTGTTTCCATCGCCAAAGCTTTCACGGGAGCATTTGCAAGCGGCTGGCACCATTTTTGAGTGAATTGCCAAAAGTCAGATTTTTGCTGAAATTGTGACCCCGGGGCTTAGGGATTTTTTCAAAAAACAAATTTCTGCCGGTTAAGTTGTCGAGGGCTGATTTCTTGTCCTGTGAAAAAAAGCCTTCTGTTTCCATCGCCAAAGCTTTCAGGGGAGCATTTGCAAGTGGTTGGCACCATTTTTGAGTGAATTGCCAAAAGTCAGATTTTTGCTGAAATTGTGTCCCCGGGGCTTAGGGATTTTTTCAAAAAAATCTTTTTCCACCGGTTAAGTTGTGGAGGGCTGATTTCTTGTCCTGTGATAAAAAGACTTCTGTTTCCATCGCCAAAGCTTTCAGAGGAGCATTTTCAAGCGATTGGCACCATTTTTGAGTGAATTGCCAAAAGTCAGATTTTTGCGGAAATTGTGACCCCGGGGCTTAGGGATTTTTTCAAAAAAATCTTTTTCCGCCGGTTAAGTTGTGGAGGGCTGATTTCTTGTCCTGTGATAAAAAGACTTCTGTTTCCCTCGCCAAAGCTTTCAGGGGAGCATTTGCAAGCGATTGGCACCATTTTTGAGTGAATTGCCAAAAGTCAGATTTTTGCGGAAATTGTGACCCCGGGCTTAGGGATTTTTTCAAAAAAATATTTTCCGTCGGTTAAGTTGTGGAGGGCTGATTTCTTTTCCTGTGATAAAAAGCCTTCTGTTTCGATCGCCAAAGCTTTCAGGGGAGCATTTGCAAGCGGTTCGCACCATTTTTGAGTGAATTGCAAAAAGTCAGATTTTGCTGAAATTGTGACCCCGGGGCTTAGGGATTTTTTCAAAAAAATCTTTTTCCGCGGGTTAAGTTGTGGAGGGCTGATTTCTTGTCCGGTGATAAAAAGCCTTCTGTTTCCATCGCCAAAGCTTTCACGGGAGCATTTGCAAGCGGCTGGCACCATTTTTGAGTGAATTGCCAAAAGTCAGATTTTTGCTGAAATTGTGACCCCGGGGCTTAGGGATTTTTTCAAAAAACAAATTTCTGCCGGTTAAGTTGTCGAGGGCTGATTTCTTGTCCTGTGATAAAAAGCCTTCTGTTTCCATCGCCAAAGCTTTCAGGGGAGCATTTGCAAGTGGTTGGCACCATTTTTGAGTGAATTGCCAAAAGTCAGATTTTTGCTGAAATTGTGACCCCGGGGCTTAGGGATTTTTTCAAAAAAATCTTTTTCCGCGGGTTAAGTTGTCGAGGGCTGATTTCTTGTCCGGTGATAAAAATCCTTCTGTTTCCATCGCCAAAGCTTTCACGGGAGCATTTGCAAGCGGTTGGCACCATTTTTGAGTGAATTGCCAAAAGTAAGATTTTTGCTGAAATTGTGACCCCGGGGCTTAGGGATTTTTTCAAAAAAATCTTTTTCCGCCGGTTAAGTTGCGGAGGGCTGATTTCCTGTCCTGTGATAAAAAGCCTTCTGTTTCCATTGCCAAAGCTTTCAGGGGAGCATTTGCAAGCGATTGGCACCATTTTTGAGTGAATTGCCAAAAGTCAGATTTTTGCGGAAATTGTGACCCCGGAGCTTAGGGATTTTTTCAAAAAAATATTTTCCGCCGGTTAAGTTGTGGAGGGCTGATTTCTTGTCCTGTGATAAAAAGACTTCTGTTTCCATCGCCAAAGCTTTCAGAGGAGCATTTGCAAGCGATTGGCACCATTTTTGAGTGAATTGCCAAAAGTGAGATTTTTGCGGAAATTGTGACCCCAGGGCTTAGGGATTCTTTCAAAAAAATATTTTCCGCCGGTTAAGTTGTGGAGGGCTGATTTCTTTTCATGTGATAAAATGCCTTCTGTTTCGATCGCCAAAGCTTTCAGGGGAGCATTTGCAAGCAGTTGGCACCATTTTTGAGTGAATTGCCAAAAGTCAGATTTTTGCTGAAATTGTGACCCCGGGGCTTAGGGATTTTTTCAAAAAAATCTTTTTCCGCCGGTTAAGTTGTTAGGGGCTGATTTCTTGTCCTGTGATAAAAAGACTTCTGTTTCCATCGCCAAAGCTTTCAGGGGAGCATTTGCAAGCGGTTGGCACCATTTTTGCTGAAATTGTGACCCGGGGGGTTAGGGATTTTTTCAAAAAACAAATTTCTGCCGGTTAAGTTGTTAGGGGCTGATTTCTTGTCCTGTGATAAAAAGACTTCTGTTTCCATCGCCAAAGCTTTCAGAGGAGCATTTGCAAGCGATTGGCACCATTTTTGAGTGAATTGCCAAAAGTCAGATTTTTGCTGAAATTGTGACCCCGGGGCTTAGGGATTTTTTCAAAAAAATCTTTTTCCGCGGGTTAAGTTGTGGAGGGCTGATTTCTTGTCCGGTGATAAAAAGCCTTCTGTTTCCATCGCCAAAGCTTTCACGGGAGCATTTGCAAGCGGCTGGCACCATTTTTGAGTGAATTGCCAAAAGTCAGATTTTTGCTGAAATTGTGACCCCGGGGCTTAGGGATTTTTTCAAAAAACAAATTTCTGCCGGTTAAGTTGTCGAGGGCTGATTTCTTGTCCTGTGAAAAAAAGCCTTCTGTTTCCATCGCCAAAGCTTTCAGGGGAGCATTTGCAAGTGGTTGGCACCATTTTTGAGTGAATTGCCAAAAGTCAGATTTTTGCTGAAATTGTGTCCCCGGGGCTTAGGGATTTTTTCAAAAAAATCTTTTTCCACCGGTTAAGTTGTGGAGGGCTGATTTCTTGTCCTGTGATAAAAAGACTTCTGTTTCCATCGCCAAAGCTTTCAGAGGAGCATTTTCAAGCGATTGGCACCATTTTTGAGTGAATTGCCAAAAGTCAGATTTTTGCGGAAATTGTGACCCCGGGGCTTAGGGATTTTTTCAAAAAAATCTTTTTCCGCCGGTTAAGTTGTGGAGGGCTGATTTCTTGTCCTGTGATAAAAAGACTTCTGTTTCCCTCGCCAAAGCTTTCAGGGGAGCATTTGCAAGCGATTGGCACCATTTTTGAGTGAATTGCCAAAAGTCAGATTTTTGCGGAAATTGTGACCCCGGGCTTAGGGATTTTTTCAAAAAAATATTTTCCGTCGGTTAAGTTGTGGAGGGCTGATTTCTTTTCCTGTGATAAAAAGCCTTCTGTTTCGATCGCCAAAGCTTTCAGGGGAGCATTTGCAAGCGGTTCGCACCATTTTTGAGTGAATTGCAAAAAGTCAGATTTTGCTGAAATTGTGACCCCGGGGCTTAGGGATTTTTTCAAAAAAATCTTTTTCCGCGGGTTAAGTTGTGGAGGGCTGATTTCTTGTCCGGTGATAAAAAGCCTTCTGTTTCCATCGCCAAAGCTTTCACGGGAGCATTTGCAAGCGGCTGGCACCATTTTTGAGTGAATTGCCAAAAGTCAGATTTTTGCTGAAATTGTGACCCCGGGGCTTAGGGATTTTTTCAAAAAACAAATTTCTGCCGGTTAAGTTGTCGAGGGCTGATTTCTTGTCCTGTGATAAAAAGCCTTCTGTTTCCATCGCCAAAGCTTTCAGGGGAGCATTTGCAAGTGGTTGGCACCATTTTTGAGTGAATTGCCAAAAGTCAGATTTTTGCTGAAATTGTGACCCCGGGGCTTAGGGATTTTTTCAAAAAAATCTTTTTCCGCCGGTTAAGTTGTGGAGGGCTGATTTCTTGTCCTGTGATAAAAAGACTTCTATTTCCATCGCCAAAGCTTTCAGAGGAGCATTTGCAAGCGATTGGCACCATTTTTGAGTGAATTGCCAAAAGTCAGATTTTTGCTGAAATTGTGACCCCGGGGCTTAGGGATTTTTTCAAAAAAATCTTTTTCCGCGGGTTAAGTTGTCGAGGGCTGATTTCTTGTCCGGTGATAAAAAGCCTTCTGTTTCCATCGCCAAAGCTTTCAGATGAGCTTTTGCAAGCGTTTGGCTCCATTTTTGAGTGAATTGCCAAAAGTCAGATTTTTCCTGAAATTGTGACCCCGGGCTTAGGGATTTTTTCAAAAAAATATTTTCCGTCGGTTAAGTTGTGGAGGGCTGATTTCTTTTCCTGTGATAAAAAGCCTTCTGTTTCGATCGCCAAAGCTTTCAGGGGAGCATTTGCAAGCGGTTCGCACCATTTTTGAGTGAATTGCAAAAAGTCAGATCTTGCTGAAATTGTGACCCCGGGGCTTAGGGATTTTTTCAAAAAAATCTTTTTCCGCGGGTTAAGTTGTGGAGGGCTGATTTCTTGTCCGGTGATAAAAAGCCTTCTGTTTCCATCGCCAAAGCTTTCACGGGAGCATTTGCAAGCGGCTGGCACCATTTTTGAGTGAATTGCCAAAAGTCAGATTTTTGCTGAAATTGTGACCCCGGGGCTTAGGGATTTTTTCAAAAAACAAATTTCTGCCGGTTAAGTTGTCGAGGGCTGATTTCTTGTCCTGTGATAAAAAGCCTTCTGTTTCCATCGCCAAAGCTTTCAGGGGAGCATTTGCAAGTGGTTGGCACCATTTTTGAGTGAATTGCCAAAAGTCAGATTTTTGCTGAAATTGTGACCCCGGGGCTTAGGGATTTTTTCAAAAAAATCTTTTTCCGCCGGTTAAGTTGTGGAGGGCTGATTTCTTGTCCTGTGATAAAAAGACTTCTGTTTCCATCGCCAAAGCTTTCAGAGGAGCATTTGCAAGCGATTGGCACCATTTTTGAGTGAATTGCCAAAAGTCAGATTTTTGCTGAAATTGTGACCCCGGGGCTTAGGGATTTTTTCAAAAAAATCTTTTTCCGCGGGTTAAGTTGTCGAGGGCTGATTTCTTGTCCGGTGATAAAAAGCCTTCTGTTTCCATCGCCAAAGCTTTCAGATGAGCTTTTGCAAGCGTTTGGCTCCATTTTTGAGTGAATTGCCAAAAGTCAGATTTTTCCTGAAATTGTGACCCCGGGGCTTAGGGATTTTTTCAAAAAAATATTTTTCCGCCGGTTAAGTTGTGGAGGGCTGATTTCTTGTCCTGTGATAAAAAGACTTCTGTTTCCATCGCCACAGCTTTCAGAGGAGCATTTGCAAGCGATTGGCACCATTTTTGAGTGAATTGCCAAAAGTCAGATTTTTGCTGAAATTGTGACCCCAGGGCTTAGGGATTTTTTCAAAAAAATATTTTTCCGCGGGTTAAGTTGTGGAGGGCTGATTTCTTGTTGTGTGATAAAAAGCCTTCTGTTTCGATCGCCAAAGCTTTCACGGGAGCATTTGCAAGCGGTTGGCACCATTTTTGAGTGAATTGCCAAAAGTCAGATTTTTGCTGAAATTGTGACCCCGGGGCTTAGGGATTTTTTCAAAAAAATCTTTTTCCGCCGGTTAAGTTGTGGAGGGCTGATTTCTTGTCCTGTGATAAAAAGACTTCTGTTTCGATCGCCAAAGCTTTCACGGGAGCATTTGCAAGCGGTTGGCACCATTTTTGAGTGAATTGCCAAAAGTCAGATTTTTGCGGAAATTGTGACACCGGAGCTTAGGGATTTTTTCAAAAAAATATTTTCCGCCGGTTAAGTTGTGGAGGGCTGATTTCTTTTCCTGTGATAAAAAGGCTTCTATTTCGATCGCCAAAGCTTTCAGGGGAGCATTTGCAAGCGGTTGGCACCATTTTTGAGTGAATTGCCAAAAATCAGATTTTTGCTGAAATTGTGACCCCGGGGCTTAGGGATTTTTTCAAAAAACAAATTTCTGCCGGTTAAGTTGTGGAGGGCTGATTTCTTTTCATGTGATAAAAAGCCTTCTGTTTCCATCGCCAAAGCTTTCAGGGGAGCATTTGCAAGCGGTTGGCACCATTTTTGAGTGAATTGCCAAAAGTCAGATTTTTGCTGAAATTGTGACCCCGGGGCTTAGGGATTTTTTCAAAAAAATCTTTTTCCGCCGGTTAAGTTGTGGAGGGCTGATTTCTTGTCCTGTGATAAAAAGACTTCTGTTTCCATCGCCAAAGGTTTCAGGGGAGCATTTGCAAGCGGTTGGCACCATTTTTGAGTGAATTGCCAAAAGTCAGATTTTTGCTGAAATTGTGACCCCGGGGCTTAGGGATTTTTTCAAAAAAATCTTTTTCCGCCGGTTAAGTTGTGGAGGGCTGATTTCTTGTCCTGTGATAAAAAGACTTCTGTTTCCATCGCCAAAGCTTTCAGAGGAGCATTTTCAAGCGATTGGCACCATTTTTGAGTGAATTGCCAAAAGTCAGATTTTAGCAGAAATTGTGACCCCGGGGCTTAGGGATTTTTTCAAAAAAATCTTTTTCCGCCGGTTAAGTTGTCGAGGGCTGATTTCTTGTCCTGTGATAAAAAGACTTCTGTTTCGATCGCCAAAGCTTTCAGGGGAGCATTTGCAAGCGATTGGCACCATTTTTGAGTGAATTGCCAAAAGTCAGATTTTAGCAGAAATTGTGACCCCGGGGCTTAGGGATTTTTTCAAAAAAATCTTTTTCCGCCGGTTAAGTTGTCGAGGGCTGATTTCTTGTCCTGTGATAAAAAGACTTCTGTTTCGATCGCCAAAGCTTTCAGGGGAGCATTTGCAAGCGGTTGGCACCATTTTTGAGTGAATTGCCAAAAGTCAGATTTTGCTGAAATTGTGACCCCGGGGCTTAGGGATTTTTTCAAAAAAATCTTTTTCCGCCGGTTAAGTTGTGAAGGGCTCTTTTCTTGTCCTGTGAAAAAAGAATTCTGTTTCCATCGCCAAAGGTTTCAGGGGAGCATTTGCAAGTGGTTGGCACCATTTTTGAGTGAATTGCCAAAAGTCAGATTTTTGCTGAAATTGTGACCCCGGGGCTTAGGGATTTTTTCAAAAAAATCTTTTTCCGCCGGTTAAGTTGTGGAGGGCTGATTTCTTGTCCTGTGATAAAAAGACTTCTGTTTCCATCGCCAAAGCTTTCAGAGGAGCATTTTCAAGCGATTGGCACCATTTTTGAGTGAATTGCCAAAAGTCAGATTTTTGCTGAAATTGTGACCCCGGGGCTTAGGGATTTTTTCAAAAAAATCTTTTTCCGCCGGTTAAGTTGTGGAGGGCTGATTTCTTGTCCTGTGATAAAAAGACTTCTGTTTCGATCGCCAAAGCTTTCAGGGGAGCATTTGCAAGTGGTTGGCACCATTTTTGAGTGAATTGCCAAAAGTCAGATTTTTGCTGAAATTGTGACCCCGGGCCTTAGGGATTTTTTCAAAAAAATCTTTTTCCGCGGGTTAAGTTGTCGAGGGCTGATTTCTTGTCCGGTGATAAAAAGCCTTCTGTTTCCATCGCCAAATCTTTCAGATGAGCTTTTGCAAGTGTTTGGCTCCATTTTTGAGTGAATTGCCAAAAGTCAGATTTTTGCTGAAATTGTGACCCCGGGGCTTAGGGATTTTTTCAAAAAAATCTTTTTCCGCCGGTTAAGTTGTGGAGGGCTGATTTCTTCTCCTGTGATAAAAAGACTTCTGTTTCCTTCGCCAAAGCTTTCAGGGGAGCATTTGCAAGCGATTGGCACCATTTTTGAGTGAATTGCCAAAAGTCAGATTTTTGCGGAAATTGTGACACCGGAGCTTAGGGATTTTTTCAAAAAAATATTTTCCGCCGGTTAAGTTGTGGAGGGCTGATTTCTTTTCCTGTGATAAAAAGCCTTCTGTTTCGATCGTCAAAGCTTTCAGGGGAGCATTTGCAAGCGGTTGGCACCATTTTTGAGTGAATTGCCAAAAGTCAGATTTTTGCGGAAATTATGACCCCGGGGATTAGGGATTTTTTCAAAAAAATCTTTTTCCGCGGGTTAAGTTGTGGAGGGCTGATTTCTTGTCCGGTGATAAAAAGCCTTCTGTTTCCATCGCCAAAGCTTTCACGGGAGCATTTGCAAGCGGTTGGCACCATTTTTGAGTGAATTGCCAAAAGTCAGATTTTTGCTGAAATTGTGACCCCGGGGCTTAGGGATTTTTTCAAAAAAATCTTTTTCCGCGGGTTAAGTTGTCGAGGGCTGATTTCTTGTCCGGTGATAAAAAGCCTTCTGTTTCCATCGCCAAATCTTTCAGATGAGCTTTTGCAAGTGTTTGGCTCCATTTTTGAGTGAATTGCCAAAAGTCAGATTTTTGCTGAAATTGTGACCCCGGGGCTTAGGGATTTTTTCAAAAAAATCTTTTTCCGCCGGTTAAGTTGTGGAGGGCTGATTTCTTGTCCTGTGATAAAAAGACTTCTGTTTCCTTCGCCAAAGCTTTCAGGGGAGCATTTGCAAGCGATTGGCACCATTTTTGAGTGAATTGCCAAAAGTCAGATTTTTGCGGAAATTGTGACACCGGAGCTTAGGGATTTTTTCAAAAAAATATTTTCCGCCGGTTAAGTTGTGGAGGGCTGATTTCTTTTCCTGTGATAAAAAGCCTTCTGTTTCGATCGCCAAAGCTTTCAGGGGAGCATTTGCAAGCGGTTGGCACCATTTTTGAGTGAATTGCCAAAAGTCAGATTTTGCTGAAATTGTGACCCCGGGGCTTAGGGATTTTTTCAAAAAAATCTTTTTCCGCGGGTTAAGTTGTGGAGGGCTGATTTCTTGTCCGGTGATAAAAAGCCTTCTGTTTCCATCGCCAAAGCTTTCACGGGAGCATTTGCAAGCGGTTGGCACCATTTTTGAGTGAATTGCCAAAAGTCAGATTTTTGCTGAAATTGTGACCCCGGGGCTTAGGGATTTTTTCGAAAAACAAATTTCTGCCGGTTAAGTTGTCGAGGGCTGATTTCTTGTCCTGTGATAAAAAGCCTTCTGTTTCGATCGCCAAAGGTTTCAGGGGAGCATTTGCAAGTGGTTGGCACCATTTTTGAGTGAATTGCCAAAAGTCAGATTTTTGCTGAAATTGTGACCCCGGGGCTTAGGGATTTTTTCAAAAAAATCGTTTTCCGCCGGTTAAGTTGTGGAGGGCTGATTTCTTGTCCTGTGATAAAAAGACTTCTGTTTACATCGCCAAAGCTTTCAGAGGAGCATTTGCAAGCGATTGGCACCATTTTTGAGTGAATTGCCAAAAGTCAGATTTTTGCTGAAATTGTGACCCCCGGGGCTTAGGGATTTTTTCAAAAAACAAATTTCTGCCGGTTAAGTTGTGGAGGGCTGATTTCTTGTCCTGTGATAAAAAGACTTCTGTTTCCATCGCCAAAGCTTTCAGAGGAGCATTTTCAAGCGATTGGCACCATTTTTGAGTGAATTGCCAAAAGTCAGATTTTAGCAGAAATTGTGACCCCGGGGCTTAGGGATTTTTTCAAAAAAATCTTTTTCCGCCGGTTAAGTTGTGGAGGGCTGATTTCTTGTCCTGTGATAAAAAGACTTCTGTTTCCATCGCCAAAGCTTTCAGAGGAGCATTTTCAAGCGATTGGCACCATTTTTGAGTGAATTGCCAAAAGTCAGATTTTAGCAGAAATTGTGACCCCGGGGCTTAGGGATTTTTTCAAAAAAATCTTTTTCCGCCGGTTAAGTTGTCGAGGGCTGATTTCTTGTCCTGTGATAAAAAGACTTCTGTTTCGATCGCCAAAGCTTTCAGGGGAGCATTTGCAAGCGGTTGGCACCATTTTTGAGTGAATTGCCAAAAGTCAGATTTTGCTGAAATTGTGACCCCGGGGCTTAGGGATTTTTTCAAAAAAATCTTTTTCCGCCGGTTAAGTTGTGAAGGGCTCTTTTCTTGTCCTGTGAAAAAAGAATTCTGTTTCCATCGCCAAAGGTTTCAGGGGAGCATTTGCAAGTGGTTGGCACCATTTTTGAGTGAATTGCCAAAAGTCAGATTTTTGCTGAAATTGTGACCCCGGGGCTTAGGGATTTTTTCAAAAAAATCTTTTTCCGCCGGTTAAGTTGTGGAGGGCTGATTTCTTGTCCTGTGATAAAAAGACTTCTGTTTACATCGCCAAAGCTTTCAGAGGAGCATTTTCAAGCGATTGGCAGCATTTTTGAGTGAATTGCCAAAAGTCAGATTTTTGCTGAAATTGTGACCCCGGGGCTTAGGGATTTTTTCAAAAAAATCTTTTTCCGCCGGTTAAGTTGTGGAGGGCTGATTTCTTGTCCTGTGATAAAAAGACTTCTGTTTCGATCGCCAAAGCTTTCAGGGGAGCATTTGCAAGTGGTTGGCACCATTTTTGAGTGAATTGCCAAAAGTCAGATTTTTGCTGAAATTGTGACCCCGGGCCTTAGGGATTTTTTCAAAAAAATCTTTTTCCGCGGGTTAAGTTGTCGAGGGCTGATTTCTTGTCCGGTGATAAAAAGCCTTCTGTTTCCATCGCCAAATCTTTCAGATGAGCTTTTGCAAGTGTTTGGCTCCATTTTTGAGTGAATTGCCAAAAGTCAGATTTTTGCTGAAATTGTGACCCCGGGGCTTAGGGATTTTTTCAAAAAAATCTTTTTCCGCCGGTTAAGTTGTGGAGGGCTGATTTCTTCTCCTGTGATAAAAAGACTTCTGTTTCCTTCGCCAAAGCTTTCAGGGGAGCATTTGCAAGCGATTGGCACCATTTTTGAGTGAATTGCCAAAAGTCAGATTTTTGCGGAAATTGTGACACCGGAGCTTAGGGATTTTTTCAAAAAAATCGTTTTCCGCCGGTTAAGTTGTGGAGGGCTGATTTCTTTTCCTGTGATAAAAAGCCTTCTGTTTCGATCGTCAAAGCTTTCAGGGGAGCATTTGCAAGCGGTTGGCACCATTTTTGAGTGAATTGCCAAAAGTCAGATTTTTGCGGAAATTATGACCCCGGGGATTAGGGATTTTTTCAAAAAAATCTTTTTCCGCGGGTTAAGTTGTGGAGGGCTGATTTCTTGTCCGGTGATAAAAAGCCTTCTGTTTCCATCGCCAAAGCTTTCACGGGAGCATTTGCAAGCGGTTGGCACCATTTTTGAGTGAATTGCCAAAAGTCAGATTTTTGCTGAAATTGTGACCCCGGGGCTTAGGGATTTTTTCAAAAAAATCTTTTTCCGCGGGTTAAGTTGTAGAGGGCTGATTTCTTGCCCGGTGATAAAAAGCCTTCTGTTTCCATCGCCAAATCTTTCAGATGAGCTTTTGCAAGTGTTTGGCTCCATTTTTGAGTGAATTGCCAAAAGTCAGATTTTTGCTGAAATTGTGACCCCGGGGCTTAGGGATTTTTTCAAAAAAATCTTTTTCCGCCGGTTAAGTTGTGGAGGGCTGATTTCTTGTCCTGTGATAAAAAGACTTCTGTTTCCTTCGCCAAAGCTTTCAGGGGAGCATTTGCAAGCGATTGGCACCATTTTTGAGTGAATTGCCAAAAGTCAGATTTTTGCGGAAATTGTGACACCGGAGCTTAGGGATTTTTTCAAAAAAATATTTTCCGCCGGTTAAGTTGTGGAGGGCTGATTTCTTTTCCTGTGATAAAAAGCCTTCTGTTTCGATCGCCAAAGCTTTCAGGGGAGCATTTGCAAGCGGTTGGCACCATTTTTGAGTGAATTGCCAAAAGTCAGATTTTGCTGAAATTGTGACCCCGGGGCTTAGGGATTTTTTCAAAAAAATCTTTTTCCGCGGGTTAAGTTGTGGAGGGCTGATTTCTTGTCCGGTGATAAAAAGCCTTCTGTTTCCATCGCCAAAGCTTTCACGGGAGCATTTGCAAGCGGTTGGCACCATTTTTGAGTGAATTGCCAAAAGTCAGATTTTTGCTGAAATTGTGACCCCGGGGCTTAGGGATTTTTTCGAAAAACAAATTTCTGCCGGTTAAGTTGTCGAGGGCTGATTTCTTGTCCTGTGATAAAAAGCCTTCTGTTTCGATCGCCAAAGGTTTCAGGGGAGCATTTGCAAGTGGTTGGCACCATTTTTGAGTGAATTGCCAAAAGTCAGATTTTTGCTGAAATTGTGACCCCGGGGCTTAGGGATTTTTTCAAAAAAATCGTTTTCCGCCGGTTAAGTTGTGGAGGGCTGATTTCTTGTCCTGTGATAAAAAGACTTCTGTTTCCATCGCCAAAGCTTTCAGAGGAGCATTTTCAAGCGATTGGCACCATTTTTGAGTGAATTGCCAAAAGTCAGATTTTAGCAGAAATTGTGACCCCGGGGCTTAGGGATTTTTTCAAAAAAATCTTTTTCCGCCGGTTAAGTTGTCGAGGGCTGATTTCTTGTCCTGTGATAAAAAGACTTCTGTTTCGATCGCCAAAGCTTTCAGGGGAGCATTTGCAAGCGGTTGGCACCATTTTTGAGTGAATTGCCAAAAGTCAGATTTTGCTGAAATTGTGACCCCGGGGCTTAGGGATTTTTTCAAAAAAATCTTTTTCCGCCGGTTAAGTTGTGAAGGGCTCTTTTCTTGTCCTGTGAAAAAAGAATTCTGTTTCCATCGCCAAAGGTTTCAGGGGAGCATTTGCAAGTGGTTGGCACCATTTTTGAGTGAATTGCCAAAAGTCAGATTTTTGCTGAAATTGTGACCCCGGGGCTTAGGGATTTTTTCAAAAAAATCTTTTTCTGCCGGTTAAGTTGTGGAGGGCTGATTTCTTGTCCTGTGATAAAAAGACTTCTGTTTACATCGCCAAAGCTTTCAGAGGAGCATTTTCAAGCGATTGGCAGCATTTTTGAGTGAATTGCCAAAAGTCAGATTTTTGCTGAAATTGTGACCCCGGGGCTTAGGGATTTTTTCAAAAAAATCTTTTTCCGCCGGTTAAGTTGTGGAGGGCTGATTTCTTGTCCTGTGATAAAAAGACTTCTGTTTCGATCGCCAAAGCTTTCAGGGGAGCATTTGCAAGTGGTTGGCACCATTTTTGAGTGAATTGCCAAAAGTCAGATTTTTGCTGAAATTGTGACCCCGGGCCTTAGGGATTTTTTCAAAAAAATCTTTTTCCGCGGGTTAAGTTGTCGAGGGCTGATTTCTTGTCCGGTGATAAAAAGCCTTCTGTTTCCATCGCCAAATCTTTCAGATGAGCTTTTGCAAGTGTTTGGCTCCATTTTTGAGTGAATTGCCAAAAGTCAGATTTTTGCTGAAATTGTGACCCCGGGGCTTAGGGATTTTTTCAAAAAAATCTTTTTCCGCCGGTTAAGTTGTGGAGGGCTGATTTCTTCTCCTGTGATAAAAAGACTTCTGTTTCCTTCGCCAAAGCTTTCAGGAGAGCATTTGCAAGCGATTGGCACCATTTTTGAGTGAATTGCCAAAAGTCAGATTTTTGCGGAAATTGTGACACCGGAGCTTAGGGATTTTTTCAAAAAAATCGTTTTCCGCCGGTTAAGTTGTGGAGGGCTGATTTCTTTTCCTGTGATAAAAAGCCTTCTGTTTCGATCGTCAAAGCTTTCAGGGGAGCATTTGCAAGCGGTTGGCACCATTTTTGAGTGAATTGCCAAAAGTCAGATTTTTGCGGAAATTATGACCCCGGGGATTAGGGATTTTTTCAAAAAAATCTTTTTCCGCGGGTTAAGTTGTGGAGGGCTGATTTCTTGTCCGGTGATAAAAAGCCTTCTGTTTCCATCGCCAAAGCTTTCACGGGAGCATTTGCAAGCGGTTGGCACCATTTTTGAGTGAATTGCCAAAAGTCAGATTTTTGCTGAAATTGTGACCCCGGGGCTTAGGGATTTTTTCAAAAAAATCTTTTTCCGCGGGTTAAGTTGTAGAGGGCTGATTTCTTGCCCGGTGATAAAAAGCCTTCTGTTTCCATCGCCAAATCTTTCAGATGAGCTTTTGCAAGTGTTTGGCTCCATTTTTGAGTGAATTGCCAAAAGTCAGATTTTTGCTGAAATTGTGACCCCGGGGCTTAGGGATTTTTTCAAAAAAATCTTTTTCCGCCGGTTAAGTTGTGGAGGGCTGATTTCTTGTCCTGTGATAAAAAGACTTCTGTTTCCTTCGCCAAAGCTTTCAGGGGAGCATTTGCAAGCGATTGGCACCATTTTTGAGTGAATTGCCAAAAGTCAGATTTTTGCGGAAATTGTGACACCGGAGCTTAGGGATTTTTTCAAAAAAATATTTTCCGCCGGTTAAGTTGTGGAGGGCTGATTTCTTTTCCTGTGATAAAAAGCCTTCTGTTTCGATCGCCAAAGCTTTCAGGGGAGCATTTGCAAGCGGTTGGCACCATTTTTGAGTGAATTGCCAAAAGTCAGATTTTGCTGAAATTGTGACCCCGGGGCTTAGGGATTTTTTCAAAAAAATCTTTTTCCGCGGGTTAAGTTGTGGAGGGCTGATTTCTTGTCCGGTGATAAAAAGCCTTCTGTTTCCATCGCCAAAGCTTTCACGGGAGCATTTGCAAGCGGTTGGCACCATTTTTGAGTGAATTGCCAAAAGTCAGATTTTTGCTGAAATTGTGACCCCGGGGCTTAGGGATTTTTTCGAAAAACAAATTTCTGCCGGTTAAGTTGTCGAGGGCTGATTTCTTGTCCTGTGATAAAAAGCCTTCTGTTTCGATCGCCAAAGGTTTCAGGGGAGCATTTGCAAGTGGTTGGCACCATTTTTGAGTGAATTGCCAAAAGTCAGATTTTTGCTGAAATTGTGACCCCGGGGCTTAGGGATTTTTTCAAAAAAATCGTTTTCCGCCGGTTAAGTTGTGGAGGGCTGATTTCTTGTCCTGTGATAAAAAGACTTCTGTTTACATCGCCAAAGCTTTCAGAGGAGCATTTGCAAGCGATTGGCACCATTTTTGAGTGAATTGCCAAAAGTCAGATTTTTGCTGAAATTGTGACCCCCGGGGCTTAGGGATTTTTTCAAAAAAATCTTTTTCCGCCGGTTAAGTTGTGGAGGGCTCTTTTCTTGTCCTGTGAAAAAAGAATTCTGTTTCCATCGCCAAAGGTTTTAGGGGAGCATTTGCAAGTGGTTGACACCATTTTTGAGTGAATTGCCAAAAGTCAGATTTTTGCTGAAATTGTGACCTCGGGGATTAGGGATTTTTTCAAAAAAATCTTTTTCCGCAGGTTAAGTTGTGGAGGGCTGATTTCTTGTCCGGTGATAAAAAGCCTTCTGTTTCCATCGCCAAAGCTTTCACGGGAGCATTTGCAAGCGGTTGGCACCATTTTTGAGTGAATTGCCAAAAGTCAGATTTTTGCTGAAATTGTGACCCCGGGGCTTAGGGATTTTTTCAAAAAACAAATTTCTGCCGGTTAAGTTGTGGAGGGCTGATTTCTTTTCATGTGATAAAAAGCCTTCTGTTTCCATCGCCAAAGCTTTCAGAGGAGCATTTGCAAACGGTTGGCACCATTTTTGAGTGAATTGCCAAAAGTCAGATTTTTGCTGAAATTGTGACCCCGGGGCTTAGGGATTTTTTCAAAAAAATCTTTTTCCGCCGGTTAAGTTGTGGAGGGCTGATTTCTTGTCCTGTGATAAAAAGACTTCTGTTTCCATCGCCAAAGGTTTCAGGGGAGCATTTGCAAGCGGTTGGCACCATTTTTGAGTGAATTGCCAAAAGTCAGATTTTTGCTGAAATTGTGACCCCGGGGCTTAGGGATTTTTTCAAAAAAATCTTTTTCCGCCGGTTAAGTTGTGGAGGGCTGATTTCTTGTCCTGTGATAAAAAGACTTCTGTTTCCATCGCCAAAGCTTTCAGAGGAGCATTTTCAAGCGATTGGCACCATTTTTGAGTGAATTGCCAAAAGTCAGATTTTAGCAGAAATTGTGACCCCGGGGCTTAGGGATTTTTTCAAAAAAATCTTTTTCTGCCGGTCAAGTTGTCGAGGGCTGATTTCTTGTCCTGTGATAAAAAGACTTCTGTTTCGATCGCCAAAGCTTTCAGGGGAGCATTTGCAAGCGGTTGGCACCATTTTTGAGTGAATTGCCAAAAGTCAGATTTTGCTGAAATTGTGACCCCGGGGCTTAGGGATTTTTTCAAAAAAATCTTTTTCCGCCGGTTAAGTTGTGGAGGGCTGATTTCTTGTCCTGTGAAAAAAGACTTCTGTTTCCATCGCCAAAGGTTTCAGGGGAGCATTTGCAAGTGGTTGGCACCATTTTTGAGTGAATTGCCAAAAGTCAGATTTTTGCTGAAATTGTGACCCCGGGGCTTAGGGATTTTTTCAAAAAAATCTTTTTCCGCCGGTTAAGTTGTGGAGGGCTGATTTCTTGTCCTGTGATAAAAAGACTTCTGTTTCGATCGCCAAAGCTTTCAGGGGAGCATTTGCAAGTGGTTGGCACCATTTTTGAGTGAATTGCCAAAAGTCAGATTTTTGCTGAAATTGTGACCCCGGGCCTTAGGGATTTTTTCAAAAAAATCTTTTTCCGCGGGTTAAGTTGTCGAGGGCTGATTTCTTGTCCGGTGATAAAAAGCCTTCTGTTTCCATCGCCAAATCTTTCAGATGAGCTTTTGCAAGTGTTTGGCTCCATTTTTAAGTGAATTGCCAAAAGTCAGATTTTTGCTGAAATTGTGACCCCGGGGCTTAGGGATTTTTTCAAAAAAATCTTTTTTCGCCGGTTAAGTTGTGGAGGGCTGATTTCTTGTCCTGTGATAAAAAGACTTCTGTTTCCTTCGCCAAAGCTTTCAGGGGAGCATTTGCAAGCGATTGGCACCATTTTTGAGTGAATTGCCAAAAGTCAGATTTTTGCGGAAATTGTGACACCGGAGCTTAGGGATTTTTTCAAAAAAATATTTTCCGCCGGTTAAGTTGTGGAGGGCTGATTTCTTTTCCTGTGATAAAAAGCCTTCTGTTTCGATCGCCAAAGCTTTCAGGGGAGCATTTGCAAGCGGTTGGCACCATTTTTGAGTGAATTGCCAAAAGTCAGATTTTTGCGGAAATTATGACCCCGGGGATTAGGGATTTTTTCAAAAAAATCTTTTTCCGCGGGTTAAGTTGTGGAGGGCTGATTTCTTGTCCGGTGATAAAAAGCCTTCTGTTTCCATCGCCAAAGCTTTCACGGGAGCATTTGCAAGCGGCTGGCACCATTTTTGAGTGAATTGCCAAAAGTCAGATTTTTGCTGAAATTGTGACCCCGGGGCTTAGGGATTTTTTCAAAAAACAAATTTCTGCCGGTTAAGTTGTCGAGGGCTGATTTCTTGTCCTGTGATAAAAAGCCTTCTGTTTCCATCGCCAAAGCTTTCAGGGGAGCATTTGCAAGTGGTTGGCACCATTTTTGAGTGAATTGCCAAAAGTCAGATTTTTGCTGAAATTGTGACCCCGGGGCTTAGGGATTTTTTCAAAAAAATCTTTTTCCGCCGGTTAAGTTGTGGAGGGCTGATTTCTTGTCCTGTGATAAAAAGACTTCTGTTTCCATCGCCAAAGCTTTCAGAGGAGCATTTTCAAGCGATTGGCACCATTTTTGAGTGAATTGCCAAAAGTCAGATTTTTGCTGAAATTGTGACCCCGGGGCTTAGGGATTTTTTCAAAAAACAAATTTCTGCCGGTTAAGTTGTGGAGGGCTGATTTCTTTTCATGTGATAAAAAGCCTTCTGTTTCCATCGCCAAAGCTTTCAGAGGAGCATTTGCAAGCGGTTGGCACCATTTTTGAGTGAATTGCCAAAAGTCAGATTTTTGCTGAAATTGTGACCCCGGGGCTTAGGGATTTTTTCAAAAAAATCTTTTTCCGCCGGTTAAGTTGTGGAGGGCTGATTTCTTGTCCTGTGATAAAAAGACTTCTGTTTCGATCGCCAAAGCTTTCAGGGGAGCATTTGCAAGTGGTTGGCACCATTTTTGAGTGAATTGCCAAAAGTCAGATTTTTGCTGAAATTGTGACCCCGGGCCTTAGGGATTTTTTCAAAAAAATCTTTTTCCGCGGGTTAAGTTGTCGAGGGCTGATTTCTTGTCCTGTGATAAAAAGCCTTCTGTTTCCATCGCCAAAGCTTTCAGGGGAGCATTTGCAAGTGGTTGGCACCATTTTTGAGTGAATTGCCAAAAGTCAGATTTTTGCTGAAATTGTGACCCCGGGGCTTAGGGATTTTTTCAAAAAAATCTTTTTCCGCCGGTTAAGTTGTGGAGGGCTGATTTCTTGTCCTGTGATAAAAAGACTTCTGTTTCCATCGCCAAAGCTTTCAGAGGAGCATTTTCAAGCGATTGGCACCATTTTTGAGTGAATTGCCAAAAGTCAGATTTTTGCTGAAATTGTGACCCCGGGGCTTAGGGATTTTTTCAAAAAACAAATTTCTGCCGGTTAAGTTGTGGAGGGCTGATTTCTTTTCATGTGATAAAAAGCCTTCTGTTTCCATCGCCAAAGCTTTCAGAGGAGCATTTGCAAGCGGTTGGCACCATTTTTGAGTGAATTGCCAAAAGTCAGATTTTTGCTGAAATTGTGACCCCGGGGCTTAGGGATTTTTTCAAAAAAATCTTTTTCCGCCGGTTAAGTTGTGGAGGGCTGATTTCTTGTCCTGTGATAAAAAGACTTCTGTTTCGATCGCCAAAGCTTTCAGGGGAGCATTTGCAAGTGGTTGGCACCATTTTTGAGTGAATTGCCAAAAGTCAGATTTTTGCTGAAATTGTGACCCCGGGCCTTAGGGATTTTTTCAAAAAAATCTTTTTCCGCGGGTTAAGTTGTCGAGGGCTGATTTCTTGTCCTGTGATAAAAAGCCTTCTGTTTCCATCGCCAAAGCTTTCAGGGGAGCATTTGCAAGTGGTTGGCACCATTTTTGAGTGAATTGCCAAAAGTCAGATTTTTGCTGAAATTGTGACCCCGGGGCTTAGGGATTTTTTCAAAAAAATCTTTTTCCGCCGGTTAAGTTGTGGAGGGCTGATTTCTTGTCCTGTGATAAAAAGACTTCTGTTTCCATCGCCAAAGCTTTCAGAGGAGCATTTTCAAGCGATTGGCACCATTTTTGAGTGAATTGCCAAAAGTCAGATTTTTGCTGAAATTGTGACCCCGGGGTTTAGGGATTTTTTCAAAAAACAAATTTCTGCCGGTTAAGTTGTGGAGGGCTGATTTCTTTTCATGTGATAAAAAGCCTTCTGTTTCCATCGCCAAAGCTTTCAGAGGAGCATTTGCAAGCGGTTGGCACCATTTTTGAGTGAATTGCCAAAAGTCAGATTTTTGCTGAAATTGTGACCCCGGGGCTTAGGGATTTTTTCAAAAAAATCTTTTTCCGCCGGTTAAGTTGTGGAGGGCTGATTTCTTGTCCTGTGATAAAAAGACTTCTGTTTCGATCGCCAAAGCTTTCAGGGGAGCATTTGCAAGTGGTTGGCACCATTTTTGAGTGAATTGCCAAAAGTCAGATTTTTGCTGAAATTGTGACCCCGGGCCTTAGGGATTTTTTCAAAAAAATCTTTTTCCGCGGGTTAAGTTGTCGAGGGCTGATTTCTTGTCCGGTGATAAAAAGCCTTCTGTTTCCATCGCCAAATCTTTCAGATGAGCTTTTGCAAGTGTTTGGCTCCATTTTTGAGTGAATTGCCAAAAGTCAGATTTTTGCTGAAATTGTGACCCCAGGGCTTAGGGATTTTTTCAAAAAAATCTTTTTCCGCCGGTTAAGTTGTGGAGGGCTGATTTCTTGTCCTGTGATAAAAAGACTTCTGTTTCCTTCGCCAAAGCTTTCAGGGGAGCATTTGCAAGCGATTGGCACCATTTTTTAGTGAATTGCCAAAAGTCAGATTTTTGCGGAAATTGTGACACCGGAGCTTAGGGATTTTTTCAAAAAAATATTTTCCGCCGGTTAAGTTGTGGAGGGCTGATTTCTTTTCCTGTGATAAAAAGCCTTCTGTTTCGATCGCCAAAGCTTTCAGGGGAGCATTTGCAAGCGGTTGACACCATTTTTGAGTGAATTGCCAAAAGTCAGATTTTTGCGGAAATTATGACCCCGGGGATTAGGGATTTTTTCAAAAAAATCTTTTTCCGCGGGTTAAGTTGTGGAGGGCTGATTTCTTGTCCGGTGATAAAAAGCCTTCTGTTTCCATCGCCAAAGCTTTCACGGGAGCATTTGCAAGCGGTTGGCACCATTTTTGAGTGAATTGCCAAAAGTCAGATTTTTGCTGAAATTGTGACCCCGGGGCTTAGGGATTTTTTCAAAAAACAAATTTCTGCCGGTTAAGTTGTCGAGGGCTGATTTCTTGTCCTGTGATAAAAAGCCTTCTGTTTCGATCGCCAAAGGTTTCAGGGGAGCATTTGCAAGTGGTTGGCACCATTTTTGAGTGAATTGCCAAAAGTCAGATTTTTGCTGAAATTGTGACCCCGGGGCTTAGGGATTTTTTCAAAAAAATCTTTTTCCGCCGGTTAAGTTGTGGAGGGCTCATTTCTTGTCCTGTGATAAAAAGACTTCTGTTTCCCTCGCCAAAGCTTTCAGGGGAGCATTTGCAAGCGATTGGCACCATTTTTGAGTGAATTGCCAAAAGTCAGATTTTTGCGGAAATTGTGACCCCGGGCTTAGGGATTTTTTCAAAAAAATATTTTCCGCCGGTTAAGTTGTGGAGGGCTGATTTCTTTTCCTGTGATAAAAAGCCTTCTGTTTCGATCGCCAAAGCTTTCAGGGGAGCATTTGCAAGCGGTTCGCACCATTTTTGAGTGAATTGCCAAAAGTCAGATTTTGCTGAAATTGTGACCCCGGGGCTTAGGGATTTTTTCAAAAAAATCTTTTTCCGCGGGTTAAGTTGTGGAGGGCTGATTTCTTGTCCGGTGATAAAAAGCCTTCTGTTTCCATCGCCAAAGCTTTCACGGGAGCATTTGCAAGCGGCTGGCACCATTTTTGAGTGAATTGCCAAAAGTCAGATTTTTGCTGAAATTGTGACCCCGGGGCTTAGGGATTTTTTCAAAAAACAAATTTCTGCCGGTTAAGTTGTCGAGGGCTGATTTCTTGTCCTGTGTTAAAAAGCCTTCTGTTTCCATCGCCAAAGCTTTCAGGGGAGCATTTGCAAGTGGTTGGCACCATTTTTGAGTGAATTGCCAAAAGTCAGATTTTTGCTGAAATTGTGACCCCGGGGCTTAGGGATTTTTTCAAAAAAATCTTTTTCCGCCGGTTAAGTTGTGGAGGGCTGATTTCTTGTCCTGTGATAAAAAGACTTCTGTTTCCATCGCCAAAGCTTTCAGAGGAGCATTTTCAAGCGATTGGCACCATTTTTGAGTGAATTGCCAAAAGTCAGATTTTTGCTGAAATTGTGACCCCGGGGCTTAGGGATTTTTTCAAAAAACAAATTTCTGCCGGTTAAGTTGTGGAGGGCTGATTTCTTTTCATGTGATAAAAAGCCTTCTGTTTCCATCGCCAAAGCTTTCAGAGGAGCATTTGCAAGCGGTTGGCACCATTTTTGAGTGAATTGCCAAAAGTCAGATTTTTGCTGAAATTGTGACCCCGGGGCTTAGGGATTTTTTCAAAAAAATCTTTTTCCGCCGGTTAAGTTGTGGAGGGCTGATTTCTTGTCCTGTGATAAAAAGACTTCTGTTTCCATCGCCAAAGGTTTCAGGGGAGCATTTGCAAGCGGTTGGCACCATTTTTGAGTGAATTGCCAAAAGTCAGATTTTTGCTGAAATTGTGACCCCGGGGCTTAGGGATTTTTTCAAAAAAATCTTTTTCCGCCGGTTAAGATGTGGAGGGCTGATTTCTTGTCCTGTGATAAAAAGACTTCTGTTTCCATCGCCAAAGCTTTCAGAGGAGCATTTTCAAGCGATTGGCACCATTTTTGAGTGAATTGCCAAAAGTCAGATTTTAGCAGAAATTGTGACCCCGGGGCTTAGGGATTTTTTCAAAAAAATCTTTTTCCGCCGGTTAAGTTGTGGAGGGCTGATTTCTTGTCCTGTGATAAAAAGACTTCTGTTTCGATCGCCAAAGCTTTCAGGGGAGCATTTGCAAGCGGTTGGCACCATTTTTGAGTGAATTGCCAAAAGTCAGATTTTGCTGAAATTGTGACCCCGGGGCTTAGAGATTTTTTCAAAAAAATCTTTTTCCGCCGGTTAAGTTGTGGAGGGCTGATTTCTTGTCCTGTGAAAAAAGACTTCTGTTTCCATCGCCAAAGGTTTTAGGGGAGCATTTGCAAGTGGTTGGCACCATTTTTGAGTGAATTGCCAAAAGTCAGATTTTTGCTGAAATTGTGACCCCGGGGCTTAGGGATTTTTTCAAAAAAATCTTTTTCCGCCGGTTAAGTTGTGGAGGGCTGATTTCTTGTCCTGTGATAAAAAGACTTCTGTTTCGATCGCCAAAGCTTTCAGGGGAGCATTTGCAAGTGGTTGGCACCATTTTTGAGTGAATTGCCAAAAGTCAGATTTTTGCTGAAATTGTGACCCCGGGCCTTAGGGATTTTTTCAAAAAAATCTTTTTCCGCGGGTTAAGTTGTCGAGGGCTGATTTCTTGTCCGGTGATAAAAAGCCTTCTGTTTCCATCGCCAAATCTTTCAGATGAGCTTTTGCAAGTGTTTGGCTCCATTTTTGAGTGAATTGCCAAAAGTCAGATTTTTGCTGAAATTGTGACCCCGGGGCTTAGGGATTTTTTCAAAAAAATCTTTTTCCGCCGGTTAAGTTGTGGAGGGCTGATTTCTTGTCCTGTGATAAAAAGACTTCTGTTTCCTTCGCCAAAGCTTTCAGGGGAGCATTTGCAAGCGATTGGCACCATTTTTGAGTGAATTGCCAAAAGTCAGATTTTTGCGGAAATTGTGACACCGGAGCTTAGGGATTTTTTCAAAAAAATATTTTCCGCCGGTTAAGTTGTGGAGGGCTGATTTCTTTTCCTGTGATAAAAAGCCTTCTGTTTCGATCGCCAAAGCTTTCAGGGGAGCATTTGCAAGCGGTTGGCACCATTTTTGAGTGAATTGCCAAAAGTCAGATTTTTGCGGAAATTATGACCCCGGGGATTAGGGATTTTTTCAAAAAAATCTTTTTCCGCGGGTTAAGTTGTGGAGGGCTGATTTCTTGTCCTGTGATAAAAAGCCTTCTGTTTCGATCGCCAAAGGTTTCAGGGGAGCATTTGCAAGTGGTTGGCACCATTTTTGAGTGAATTGCGAAAAGTCAGATTTTTGCTGAAATTGTGACCCCGGGGCTTAGGGATTTTTTCAAAAAAATCTTTTTCCGCCGGTTAAGTTGTGGAGGGCTGATTTCTTGTCCTGTGATAAAAAGACTTCTGTTTCCCTCGCCAAAGCTTTCAGGGAGCATTTGCAAGCGATTGGCACCATTTTTGAGTGAATTGCCAAAAGTCAGATTTTTGCGGAAATTGTGACCCCGGGCTTAGGGATTTTTTCAAAAAAATATTTTCCGCCGGTTAAGTTGTGGAGGGCTGATTTCTTTTCCTGTGATAAAAAGCCTTCTGTTTCGATCGCCAAAGCTTTCAGGGGAGCATTTGCAAGCGGTTCGCACCATTTTTGAGTGAATTGCCAAAAGTCAGATTTTGCTGAAATTGTGACCCCGGGGCTTAGGGATTTTTTCAAAAAAATCTTTTTCCGCGGGTTAAGTTGTGGAGGGCTGATTTCTTGTCCGGTGATAAAAAGCCTTCTGTTTCCATCGCCAAAGCTTTCACGGGAGCATTTGCAAGCGGCTGGCACCATTTTTGAGTGAATTGCCAAAAGTCAGATTTTTGCTGAAATTGTGACCCCGGGGCTTAGGGATTTTTTCAAAAAACAAATTTCTGCCGGTTAAGTTGTCGAGGGCTGATTTCTTGTCCTGTGATAAAAAGCCTTCTGTTTCCATCGCCAAAGCTTTCAGGGGAGCATTTGCAAGTGGTTGGCACCATTTTTGAGTGAATTGCCAAAAGTCAGATTTTTGCTGAAATTGTGACCCCGGGGCTTAGGGATTTTTTCAAAAAAATCTTTTTCCGCCGGTTAAGTTGTGGAGGGCTGATTTCTTGTCCTGTGATAAAAAGACTTCTGTTTCCATCGCCAAAGCTTTCAGAGGAGCATTTTCAAGCGATTGGCACCATTTTTGAGTGAATTGCCAAAAGTCAGATTTTTGCTGAAATTGTGACCCCGGGGCTTAGGGATTTTTTCAAAAAAATATTTTTCCGCGGGTTAAGTTGTCGAGGGCTGATTTCTTGTCCGGTGATAAAAAGCCTTCTGTTTCCATCGCCAAAGCTTTCAGATGAGCTTTTGCAAGCGTTTGGCTCCATTTTTGAGTGAATTGCCAAAAGTCAGATTTTTCCTGAAATTGTGACCCCGGGGCTTAGGGATTTTTTCAAAAAAATATTTTTCCGCCGGTTAAGTTGTGGAGGGCTGATTTCTTGTCCTGTGATAAAAAGACTTCTGTTTCCATCGCCACAGCTTTCAGAGGAGCATTTGCAAGCGATTGGCACCATTTTTGAGTGAATTGCCAAAAGTCAGATTTTTGCAGAAATTGTGACCCCGGGGCTTAGGGATTTTTTCAAAAAAATATTTTTCCGCGGGTTAAGTTGTGGAGGGCTGATTTCTTGTTGTGTGATAAAAAGCCTTCTGTTTCGATCGCCAAAGCTTTCACGGGAGCATTTGCAAGCGGTTGGCACCATTTTTGAGTGAATTGCCAAAAGTCAGATTTTTGCTGAAATTGTGACCCCGGGGCTTAGGGATTTTTTCAAAAAAATCTTTTTCCGCCGGTTAAGTTGTGGAGGGCTGATTTCTTGTCCTGTGATAAAAAGACTTCTGTTTCGATCGCCAAAGCTTTCACGGGAGCATTTGCAAGCGGTTGGCACCATTTTTGAGTGAATTGCCAAAAGTCAGATTTTTGCAGAAATTGTGACACCGGAGCTTAGGGATTTTTTCAAAAAAATATTTTCCGCCGGTTAAGTTGTGGAGGGCTGATTTCTTGTCCGGTGATAAAAAGCCTTCTGTTTCCATCGCCAAAGCTTTCACGGGAGCATTTGCAAGCGGTTGGCACCATTTTTGAGTGAATTGCCAAAAGTCAGATATTTGCTGAAATTGTGACCCCGGGGCTTAGGGATTTTTTCAAAAAAATCTTTTTCCGCCGGTTAAGTTGTGGAGGGCTCTTTTCTTGTCCTGTGAAAAAAGAATTCTGTTTCCATCGCCAAAGGTTTCAGGGGAGCATTTGCAAGTGGTTGGCACCATTTTTGAGTGAATTGCCAAAAGTCAGATTTTTGCTGAAATTGTGACCTCGGCGATTAGGGATTTTTTCAAAAAAATCTGTTTCCGCAGGTTAAGTTGTGGAGGGCTGATTTCTTGTCCGGTGATAAAAAGCCTTCTGTTTCCTTCGCCAAAGCTTTCAGGGGAGCATTTGCAAGCGATTGGCACCATTTTTGAGTGAATTGCCAAAAGTCAGATTTTTGCGGAAATTGTGACACCGGAGCTTAGGGATTTTTTCAAAAAAATATTTTCCGCCGGTTAAGTTCTGGAGGGCTGATTTCTTTTCCTGTGATAAAAAGCCTTCTGTTTCGATCGCCAAAGCTTTCAGGGGAGCATTTGCAAGCGGTTGGCACCATTTTTGAGTGAATTGCCAAAAGTCAGATTTTTGCGGAAATTATGACCCCGGGGATTAGGGTTTTTTTCAAAAAAATCTTTTTCCGCGGGTTAAGTTGTGGAGGGCTGATTTCTTGTCCGGTGATAAAAAGCCTTCTGTTTCCATCGCCAAAGCTTTCACGGGAGCATTTGCAAGCGGTTGGCACCATTTTTGAGTGAATTGCCAAAAGTCAGATTTTTGCTGAAATTGTGACCCCGGGGCTTAGGGATTTTTTCAAAAAACAAATTTCTGCCGGTTAAGTTGTCGAGGGCTGATTTCTTGTCCTGTGATAAAAAGCCTTCTGTTTCGATCGCCAAAGGTTTCAGGGGAGCATTTGCAAGTGGTTGGCACCATTTTTGAGTGAATTGCCAAAAGTCAGATTTTTGCTGAAATTGTGACCCCGGGGCTTAGGGATTTTTTCAAAAAAATCGTTTTCCGCCGGTTAAGTTGTGGAGGGCTGATTTCTTGTCCTGTGATAAAAAGACTTCTGTTTACATCGCCAAAGCTTTCAGAGGAGCATTTGCAAGCGATTGGCAACATTTTTGAGTGAATTGCCAAAAGTCAGATTTTTGCTGAAATTGTGACCCCGGGGCTTAGGGATTTTTTCAAAAAAATCTTTTTCCGCCGGTTAAGTTGTGGAGGGCTGATTTCTTGTCCTGTGATAAAAAGACTTCTGTTTCCATCGCCAAAGGTTTCAGGGGAGCATTTGCAAGCGGTTGGCACCATTTTTGAGTGAATTGCCAAAAGTCAGATTTTTGCTGAAATTGTGACCTCGGCGATTAGGGATTTTTTCAAAAAAATCTGTTTCCGCAGGTTAAGTTGTGGAGGGCTGATTTCTTGTCCGGTGATAAAAAGCCTTCTGTTTCCTTCGCCAAAGCTTTCAGGGGAGCATTTGCAAGCGATTGGCACCATTTTTGAGTGAATTGCCAAAAGTCAGATTTTTGCGGAAATTGTGACACCGGAGCTTAGGGATTTTTTCAAAAAAATATTTTCCGCCGGTTAAGTTCTGGAGGGCTGATTTCTTTTCCTGTGATAAAAAGCCTTCTGTTTCGATCGCCAAAGCTTTCAGGGGAGCATTTGCAAGCGGTTGGCACCATTTTTGAGTGAATTGCCAAAAGTCAGATTTTTGCGGAAATTATGACCCCGGGGATTAGGGTTTTTTTCAAAAAAATCTTTTTCCGCGGGTTAAGTTGTGGAGGGCTGATTTCTTGTCCGGTGATAAAAAGCCTTCTGTTTCCATCGCCAAAGCTTTCACGGGAGCATTTGCAAGCGGTTGGCACCATTTTTGAGTGAATTGCCAAAAGTCAGATTTTTGCTGAAATTGTGACCCCGGGGCTTAGGGATTTTTTCAAAAAACAAATTTCTGCCGGTTAAGTTGTCGAGGGCTGATTTCTTGTCCTGTGATAAAAAGCCTTCTGTTTCGATCGCCAAAGGTTTCAGGGGAGCATTTGCAAGTGGTTGGCACCATTTTTGAGTGAATTGCCAAAAGTCAGATTTTTGCTGAAATTGTGACCCCGGGGCTTAGGGATTTTTTCAAAAAAATCGTTTTCCGCCGGTTAAGTTGTGGAGGGCTGATTTCTTGTCCTGTGATAAAAAGACTTCTGTTTACATCGCCAAAGCTTTCAGAGGAGCATTTGCAAGCGATTGGCAACATTTTTGAGTGAATTGCCAAAAGTCAGATTTTTGCTGAAATTGTGACCCCGGGGCTTAGGGATTTTTTCAAAAAAATCTTTTTCCGCCGGTTAAGTTGTGGAGGGCTGATTTCTTGTCCTGTGATAAAAAGACTTCTGTTTCCATCGCCAAAGGTTTCAGGGGAGCATTTGCAAGCGGTTGGCACCATTTTTGAGTGAATTGCCAAAAGTCAGATTTTTGCTGAAATTGTGACCCCGGGGCTTAGGGATTTTTTCAAAAAAATCTTTTTCCGCCGGTTAAGTTGTGGAGGGCTGATTTCTTGTCCTGTGATAAAAAGACTTCTGTTTCCATCGCCAAAGCTTTCAGAGGAGCATTTTCAAGCGATTGGCACCATTTTTGAGTGAATTGCCAAAAGTCAGATTTTTGCGGAAATTGTGACACCGGAGCTTAGGGATTTTTTCAAAAAAATATTTTCCGCCGGTTAAGTTGTGGAGGGCTGATTTCTTTTCCTGTGATAAAAAGCCTTCTGTTTCGATCGCCAAAGCTTTCAGGGGAGCATTTGCAAGCGGTTGGCACCATTTTTGAGTGAATTGCCAAAAGTCAGATTTTTGCGGAAATTATGACCCCAGGGATTAGGGATTTTTTCAAAAAAATCTTTTTCCGCAGGTTAAGTTGTGGAGGGCTGATTTCTTGTCCGGTGATAAAAAGCCTTCTGTTTCCATCGCCAAAGCTTTCACGGGAGCATTTGCAAGCGGTTGGCACCATTTTTGAGTGAATTGCCAAAAGTCAGATTTCTGCTGAAATTGTGACCCCGGGGCTTAGGGATTTTTTCAAAAAACAAATTTCTGCCGTTTAAGTTGTCGAGGGCTGATTTCTTGTCCTGTGATAAAAAGCCTTCTGTTTCGATCGCCAAAGGTTTCAGGGGAGCATTTGCAAGTGGTTGGCACCATTTTTGAGTGAATTGCCAAAAGTCAGATTTTTGCTGAAATTGTGACCCCGGGGCTTAGGGATTTTTTCAAAAAAATCGTTTTCCGCCGGTTAAGTTGTGGAGGGCTGATTTCTTGTCCTGTGATAAAAAGACTTCTGTTTACATCGCCAAAGCTTTCAGAGGAGCATTTGCAAGCGGTTGGCACCATTTTTGAGTGAATTGCCAAAAGTCAGATTTTTGCTGAAATTGTGACCCCCGGGGCTTAGGGATTTTTTCAAAAAAATCTTTTTCCGCCGGTTAAGTTGTGGAGGGCTCTTTTCTTGTCCTGTGAAAAAAGAATTCTGTTTCCATCGCCAAAGGTTTCAGGGGAGCATTTGCAAGTGGTTGGCACCATTTTTGAGTGAATTGCCAAAAGTCAGATTTTTGCTGAAATTGTGACCTCGGGGATTAGGGATTTTTTCAAAAAAATCTTTTTCCGCAGGTTAAGTTGTGGAGGGCTGATTTCTTGTCCGGTGATAAAAAGCCTTCTGTTTCCATCGCCAAAGCTTTCACGGGAGCATTTGCAAGCGGTTGGCACCATTTTTGAGTGAATTGCCAAAAGTCAGATTTTTGCTGAAATTGTGACCCCGGGGCTTAGGGATTTTTTCAAAAAAATCTTTTTCCGCCGGTTAAGTTGTGGAGGGCTGATTTCTTGTCCTGTGATAAAAAGACTTCTGTTTCGATCGCCAAAGCTTTCGGGGGAGCATTTGCAAGCGGTTGGCACCATTTTTGAGTGAATTGCCAAAAGTCAGATTTTGCTGAAATTGTGACCCCGGGGCTTAGGGATTTTTTCAAAAAAATCTTTTTCCGCCGGTTAAGTTGTGGAGGGCTCTTTTCTTGTCCTGTGAAAAAAGAATTCTGTTTCCATCGCCAAAGGTTTCAGGGGAGCATTTGCAAGTGGTTGGCACCATTTTTGAGTGAATTGCCAAAAGTCAGATTTTTGCTGAAATTGTGACCCCGGGGCTTAGGGATTTTTTCAAAAAAATCTTTTTCCGCCGGTTAAGTTGTGGAGGGCTGATTTCTTGTCCTGTGATAAAAAGACTTCTGTTTCCATCGCCAAAGCTTTCAGAGGAGCATTTTCAAGCGATTGGCACCATTTTTTAGTGAATTGCCAAAAGTCAGATTTTTGCTGAAATTGTGACCCCGGGGCTTAGGGATTTTTTCAAAAAAATCTTTTTCCGCCGGTTAAGTTGTGGAGGGCTGATTTCTTGTCCTGTGATAAAAAGACTTCTGTTTCGATCGCCAAAGCTTTCAGGGGAGCATTTGCAAGCGGTTGGCACCATTTTTGAGTGAATTGCCAAAAGTCAGATTTTGCTGAAATTGTGACCCCGGGGCTTAGGGATTTTTTCAAAAAAATCTTTTTCCGCCGGTTAAGTTGTGGAGGGCTCTTTTCTTGTCCTGTGAAAAAAGAATTCTGTTTCCATCGCCAAAGGTTTCAGGGGAGCATTTGCAAGTGGTTGGCACCATTTTTGAGTGAATTGCCAAAAGTCAGATTTTTGCAGAAATTGTGACCCCGGGCCTTAGGGATTTTTTCAAAAAAATCTTTTTCCGCGGGTTAAGTTGTCGAGGGCTGATTTCTTGTCCGGTGATAAAAAGCCTTCTGTTTCCATCGCCAAATCTTTCAGATGAGCTTTTGCAAGTGTTTGGCTCCATTTTTGAGTGAATTGCCAAAAGTCAGATTTTTGCTGAAATTGTGACCCCGGGGCTTAGGGATTTTTTCAAAAAAATCTTTTTCCGCCGGTTAAGTTGTGGAGGGCTGATTTCTTGTCCTGTGATAAAAAGACTTCTGTTTCCTTCGCCAAAGCTTTCAGGGGAGCATTTGCAAGCGATTGACACCATTTTTGAGTGAATTGCCAAAAGTCAGATTTTTGCGGAAATTGTGACACCGGAGCTTAGGGATTTTTTCAAAAAAATGTTTTCCGCCGGTTAAGTTGTGGAGGGCTGATTTCTTTTCCTGTGATAAAAAGCCTTCTGTTTCGATCGCCAAAGCTTTCAGGGGAGCATTTGCAAGCGGTTGGCACCATTTTTGAGTGAATTGCCAAAAGTCAGATTTTTGCGGAAATTGTGACCCCGGGGATTAGGGATTTTTTCAAAAAACAAATTTCTGCCGTTTAAGTTGTGGAGGGCTGATTTCTTGTCCGGTGATAAAAAGCCTTCTGTTTCGATCGCCAAAGGTTTCAGGGGAGCATTTGCAAGTGGTTGGCACCATTTTTGAGTGAATTGCCAAAAGTCAGATTTTTGCTGAAATTGTGACCCCGGGGCTTAGGGATTTTTTCAAAAAAATCGTTTTCCGCCGGTTAAGTTGTGGAGGGCTGATTTCTTGTCCTGTGATAAAAAGACTTCTGTTTACATCGCCAAAGCTTTCAGAGTAGCATTTGCAAGCGATTGGCACCATTTTTGAGTGAATTGCCAAAAGTCAGATTTTTGATGAAATTGTGACCCCCGGGGCTTAGGGATTTTTTCAAAAAAATCTTTTTCCGCCGGTTAAGTTGTGGAGGGCTCTTTTCTTGTCCTGTGAAAAAAGAATTCTGTTTCCATCGCCAAAGGTTTCAGGGGAGCATTTGCAAGTGGTTGGCACCATTTTTGAGTGAATTGCCAAAAGTCAGATTTTTGCTGAAATTGTGACCTCGGGGATTAGGGATTTTTTCAAAAAAATCTTTTTCCGCAGGTTAAGTTGTGGAGGGCTGATTTCTTGTCCGGTGATAAAAAGCCTTCTGTTTCCATCGCCAAAGCTTTCACGGGAGCATTTGCAAGCGGTTGGCACCATTTTTGAGTGAATTGCCAAAAGTCAGATTTTTGCTGAAATTGTGACCCCGGGGCTTAGGGATTTTTTCAAAAAACAAATTTCTGCCGGTTAAGTTGTGGAGGGCTGATTTCTTGTCCTGTGATAAAAAACCTTCTGTTTCCATCGCCAAAGCTTTCAGGGGAGCATTTGCAAGCGGTTGGCACCATTTTTGAGTGAATTGCCAAAAGTCAGATTTTTGCTGAAATTGTGACCCCGGGGCTTAGGGATTTTTTCAAAAAAATCTTTTTCCGCCGGTTAAGTTGTGGAGGGCTGATTTCTTGTCCTGTGATAAAAAGACTTCTGTTTTGATCGCCAAAGCTTTCAGGGGAGCATTTGCAAGCGGTTGGCACCATTTTTGAGTGAATTGCCAAGAGTCAGATTTTGCTGAAATTGTGACCCCGGGGCTTAGGGATTTTTTCAAAAAAATCTTTTTCCGCCGGTTAAGTTGTGGAGGGCTCTTTTCTTGTCCTGTGAAAAAAGAATTCTGTTTCCATCGCCAAAGGTTTCAGGGGAGCATTTGCAAGTGGTTGGCACCATTTTTGAGTGAATTGCCAAAAGTCAGATTTTTGCTGAAATTGTGACCCCGGGGCTTAGGGATTTTTTCAAAAAAATCTTTTTACGCCGGTTAAGTTGTGGAGGGCTGATTTCTTGTCCTGTGATAAAAAGACTTCTGTTTCCATCGCCAAAGCTTTCAGAGGAGAATTTTCAAGCGATTGGCACCATTTTTGAGTGAATTGCCAAAAGTCAGATTTTTGCTGAAATTGTGACCCCGGGGCTTAGGGATTTTTTCAAAAAAATCTTTTTCCGCCGGTTTAGTTGTGGAGGGCTGATTTCTTGTCCTGTGATAAAAAGATTTCTGTTTCGATCGCCAAAGCTTTCAGGGGAGCATTTGCAAGCGGTTGGCACCATTTTTGAGTGAATTGCCAAAAGTCAGATTTTGCTGAAATTGTGACCCCGGGGCTTAGGGATTTTTTCAAAAAAATCTTTTTCCGCCGGTTAAGTTGTGGAGGGCTCTTTTCTTGTCCTGTGAAAAAAGAATTCTGTTTCCATCGCCAAAGGTTTCAGGGGAGCATTTGCAAGTGGTTGGCACCATTTTTGAGTGAATTGCCAAAAGTCAGATTTTTGCTGAAATTGTGACCCCGGGCCTTAGGGATTTTTTCAAAAAAATCTTTTTCCGCGGGTTAAGTTGTCGAGTGCTGATTTCTTGTCCGGTGATAAAAAGCCTTCTGTTTCCATCGCCAAATCTTTCAGATGAGCTTTTGCAAGTGTTTGGCTCCATTTTTGAGTGAATTGCCAAAAGTCAGATTTTTGCTGAAATTGTGACCCCGGGGCTTAGGGATTTTTTCAAAAAAATCTTTTTCCGCCGGTTAAGTTGTGGAGGGCTGATTTCTTGTCCTGTGATAAAAAGACTTCTGTTTCCTTCGCCAAAGCATTCAGGGGCGCATTTGCAAGCGATTGGCACCATTTTTGAGTGAATTGCCAAAAGTCAGATTTTTGCGGAAATTGTGACACCGGAGCTTAGGGATTTTTTCAAAAAAATATTTTCCGCCGGTTAAGTTGTGGAGGGCTGATTTCTTTTCCTGTGATAAAAAGCCTTCTGTTTCGATCGCCAAAGCTTTCAGGGGAGCATTTGCAAGCGGTTGGCACCATTTTTGAGTGAATTGCCAAAAGTCAGATTTTTGCGGAAATTATGACCCCGGGGATTAGGGATTTTTTCAAAAAAATCTTTTTCCGCGGGTTAAGTTGTGGAGGGCTGATTTCTTGTCCGATGATAAAAAGCCTTCTGTTTCCATCGCCAAAGCTTTCACGGGAGCATTTGCAAGCGGTTGGCACCATTTTTGAGTGAATTGCCAAAAGTCAGATTTTTGCTGAAATTGTGTCCCCAGGGCTTAGGGATTTTTTCAAAAAACAAATTTCTGCCGGTTAAGTTGTCGAGGGCTGATTTCTTGTCCTGTGATAAAAAGCCTTCTGTTTCGATCGCCAAAGGTTTCAGGGGAGCATTTGCAAGTGGTTGGCACCATTTTTGAGTGAATTGCCAAAAGTCAGATTTTTGCTGAAATTGTGACCCCGGGGCTTAGGGATTTTTTCAAAAAAATCGTTTTCCGCCGGTTAAGTTGTGGAGGGCTGATTTCTTGTCCTGTGATAAAAAGACTTCTGTTTACATCGCCAAAGCTTTCAGAGGAGCATTTGCAAGCGATTGGCACCATTTTTGAGTGAATTGCCAAAAGTCAGATTTTTGCTGAAATTGTGACCCCGGGGCTTAGGGATTTTTTCAAAAAAATCTTTTTCCGCCGGTTAAGTTGTGGAGGGCTGATTTCTTGTCCTGTGATAAAAAGACTTCTGTTTCCTTCGCCAAAGCATTCAGGGGCGCATTTGCAAGCGATTGGCACCATTTTTGAGTGAATTGCCAAAAGTCAGATTTTTGCGGAAATTGTGACACCGGAGCTTAGGGATTTTTTCAAAAAAATATTTTCCGCCGGTTAAGTTGTGGAGGGCTGATTTCTTTTCCTGTGATAAAAAGCCTTCTGTTTCGATCGCCAAAGCTTTCAGGGGAGCATTTGCAAGCGGTTGGCACCATTTTTGAGTGAATTGCCAAAAGTCAGATTTTTGCGGAAATTATGACCCCGGGGATTAGGGATTTTTTCAAAAAAATCTTTTTCCGCGGGTTAAGTTGTGGAGGGCTGATTTCTTGTCCGATGATAAAAAGCCTTCTGTTTCCATCGCCAAAGCTTTCACGGGAGCATTTGCAAGCGGTTGGCACCATTTTTGAGTGAATTGCCAAAAGTCAGATTTTTGCTGAAATTGTGACCCCAGGGCTTAGGGATTTTTTCAAAAAACAAATTTCTGCCGGTTAAGTTGTCGAGGGCTGATTTCTTGTCCTGTGATAAAAAGCCTTCTGTTTCGATCGCCAAAGGTTTCAGGGGAGCATTTGCAAGTGGTTGGCACCATTTTTGAGTGAATTGCCAAAAGTCAGATTTTTGCTGAAATTGTGACCCCGGGGCTTAGGGATTTTTTCAAAAAAATCGTTTTCCGCCGGTTAAGTTGTGGAGGGCTGATTTCTTGTCCTGTGATAAAAAGACTTCTGTTTACATCGCCAAAGCTTTCAGAGGAGCATTTGCAAGCGATTGGCACCATTTTTGAGTGAATTGCCAAAAGTCAGATTTTTGCTGAAATTGTGACCCCCGGGGCTTAGGGATTTTTTCAAAAAAATCTTTTTCCGCAGGTTAAGTTGTGGAGGGCTGATTTCCTGTCCGGTGATAAAAAGCCTTCTGTTTCCATCGCCAAAGCTTTCACGGGAGCATTTGCAAGCGGTTGGCACCATTTTTGAGTGAATTGCCAAAAGTCAGATTTTTGCTGAAATTGTGACCCCGGGGCTTAGGGATTTTTTCAAAAAACAAATTTCTGCCGGTTAAGTTGTGGAGGGCTGGTTTCTTGTCCTGTGATAAAAAGCCTTCTGTTTCCATCGCCAAAGCTTTCAGGGGAGCATTTGCAAGCGGTTGGCACCATTTTTGAGTGAATTGCCAAAAGTCAGATTTTTGCTGAAATTGTGACCCCGGGGCTTAGGGATTTTTTCAAAAAAATCTTTTTCCGCCGGTTAAGTTGTGGAGGGCTGATTTCTTGTCCTGTGATAAAAAGACTTCTGTTTCGATCGCCAAACGTTTCAGGGGAGCATTTGCAAGCGGTTCGCACCATTTTTGAGTGAATTGCCAAAAGTCAGATTTTTGCTGAAATTGTGACCCCCGGGGCTTAGGGATTTTTTCAAAATAATCTTTTTCCGCCGGTTAAGTTGTGGAGGGCTGATTTCTTGTCCTGTGATAAAAAGCCTTCTGTTTCGATCGCCAAAGCTTTCAGGGGAGCATTTGCAAGCGGTTGGCACCATTTTTGAGTGAATTGCCAAAAGTCAGATTTTGCTGAAATTGTGACCCCGGGGCTTAGGGATTTTTTCAAAAAAATCTTTTTCCGCCGGTTAAGTTGTGGAGGGCTCTTTTCTTGTCCTGTGAAAAAAGAATTCTGTTTCCATCGCCAAAGGTTTCAGGGGAGCATTTGCAAGTGGTTGGCACCATTTTTGAGTGAATTGCCAAAAGTCAGATTTTTGCTGAAATTGTGACCCCGGGGCTTAGGGATTTTTTCAAAAAACAAATTTCTGCCGGTTAAGTTGTCGAGGGCTGATTTCTTGTCCTGTGATAAAAAGCCTTCTGTTTCGATCACCAAAGCTTTCAGGGGAGCATTTGCAAGTGGTTGGCAACATTTTTGAGTGAATTGCCAAAAGTCAGATTTTTGCTGAAATTGTGACCCCGGGGCTTAGGGATTTTTTCAAAAAAATCTTTTTCCGCCGGTTAAGTTGTGGAGGGCTGATTTCTTGTCCTGTGATAAAAAGACTTCTGTTTCCATCGCCAAAGCTTTCAGGGGAGCATTTGCAAGCGGTTGGCACCATTTTTGAGTGAATTGCCAAAAGTCAGATTTTTGCTGAAATTGTGACCCCGGGGCTTAGGGATTTTTTCAAAAAAATCTTTTTCCGCCGGTTAAGTTGTGGAGGGCTGATTTCTTGTCCTGTGATAAAAAGACTTCTGTTTCCATCGCCAAAGCTTTCAGGGGAGCATTTGCAAGCGATTGGCACGATTTTTGAGTGAATTGCCAAAAGTCAGATTTTTGCGGAAATTGTGACCCCAGGGCTTAGGGATTCTTTCAAAAAAATATTTTCCGCCGGTTAAGTTGTGGAGGGCTGATTTCTTTTCATGTGATAAAATGCCTTCTGTTTCGATCGCCAAAGCTTTCAGGGGAGCATTTGCAAGCAGTTGGCACCATTTTTGAGTGAATTGCCAAAAGTCAGATTTTTGCTGAAATTGTGACCCCGGGGCTTAGGGATTTTTTCAAAAAAATCTTTTTCCGCCGGTTAAGTTGTTAGGGGCTGATTTATTGTCCTGTGATAAAAAGACTTCTGTTTCCACCGCCAAAGATTTCAGAGGAGCATTTGCAAGCGATTGGCACCATTTTTGAGTGAATTGCCAAAAGTCAGATTTTTGCGGAAATTGTGACCCCGGGGCTTAGGGATTTTTTCAAAAAAATCTTTTTCCGCCGGTTAAGTTGTGGAGGGCTGATTTCTTGTCCTGTGATCAAAAGACTTCTGTTTCCATCGCCAAAGCTTTCAGTGGAGCATTTGCAAGTGGTTGGCATCATTTTTGAGTGAATTGCCAAAAGTCAGATTTTTGCTGAAATTGTGACCCTGGGGCTTAGGGATTTTTTCAAAAAATCTTTTTCCGCCGGTTAAGTTGTGGAGGGCTCTTTTCTTGTCCTGTGAAAAAAGAATTCTGTTTCCATCGCCAAAGGCTTCAGGGGAGCATTTGCAAGTGGTTGGCACCATTTTTGAGTGAATTGCCAAAAGTCAGATTTTTGCTGAAATTGTGACCCCGGGGCTTAGGGATTTTTTCAAAAAAATCTTTTTTCCGCGGGTTAAGTTGTCGAGGGCTGATTTCTTGTCCGGTGATAAAAAGCCTTCTGTTTCCATCGCCAAAGCTTTCAGATGAGCTTTTGCAAGCGTTTGGCTCCATTTTTGAGTGAATTGCCAAAAATCAGATTTTTGCTGAAATTGTGACCCCGGGGCTTAGGGATTTTTTCAAAAAAATATTTTTCCGCCGGTTAAGTTGTGGAGGGCTGATTTCTTGTCCCGTGATAAAAAGCCCGCTGTTTCCATCGCCATAGGTTTCAAGGGAGCATTTGCAAGCGGTTGGCACCATTTTTGAGTGAATTGCCAAAAGTCAGATTTTTGCTGAAATTGTGACCCCGGGGCTTAGGGATTTTTTCAAAAAACAAATTTCTGCCGGTTAAGTTGTCGAGGGCTGATTTCTTGTCCTGTGATAAAAAGCCTTCTGTTTCCATCGCCAAAGCTTTCAGGGGAGCATTTGCAAGCAGTTGGCACCATTTTTGAGTGAATTGCCAAAAGTCAGATTTTTGCTGAAATTGTGACCCCGGGGCTTAGGGATTTTTTCAAAAAAATCTTTTTCCGCCGGTTAAGTTGTTAGGGGCTGATTTCTTGTCCTGTGATAAAAAGACTTCTGTTTCCATCGCCAAAGCTTTCAGAGGAGCATTTTCAAGCGATTGGCACCATTTTTGAGTGAATTGCCAAAAGTCAGATTTTTGCTGAAATTGTGACCCCGGGGCTTAGGGATTTTTTCAAAAAAATCTTTTTGCGCCGGTTAAGTTGTGGAGGGCTGATTTCTTGTCCTGTGATAAAAAGACTTCTGTTTCCACCGCCAAAGCTTTCAGAGGAGCATTTGCAAGCGATTGGCACCATTTTTGAGTGAATTGCCAAAAGTCAGATTTTTGCGGAAATTGTGACCCCGGGGCTTAGGGATTTTTTCAAAAAAATCTTTTTCCGCCGGTTAAGTTGTGGAGGGCTGATTTCTTGTCCTGTGATAAAAAGACTTCTGTTTCCATCGCCAAAGCTTTCAGGGGAGCATTTGCAAGCGATTGGCACCATTTTTGAGTGAATTGCCAAAAGTCAGATTTTTGCGGAAATTGTGACCCCAGGGCTTAGGGATTCTTTCAAAAAAATATTTTTCCGCGGGTTAAGTTGTGGAGGGCTGATTTCTTGTCCTGTGATAAAAAGCCTTCTGTTTCCATCGCCAAAGCTTTCAGGGGAGCATTTGCAAGCGGTTGGCACCATTTTTGAATGAATTGCCAAAAGTCAGATTTTGCTGAAATTGTGACCCCGGGGCTTAGGGATTTTTCAAAATAACCGTTTTCCGCCGGTTAAGTTGTGGAGGGCTCTTTTCTTGTCCTGTGAAAAAAGAATTCTCTTTCCATCGCCAAAGGTTTCAGGGGAGCATTTGCAAGTGGTTGGCACCATTTTTGAGTGAATTGCCAAAAGTCAGATTTTTGCTGAAATTGTGACCCCGGGGCTTAGGGATTTTTTCAAAAAAATCTTTTTCCGCGGGTTAAGTTGTCGAGGGCTGATTTCTTGTCCCGTGATAAAAAGCCCGCTGTTTCCATCGCCATAGGTTTCAAGGGAGCATTTGCAAGCGGTTGGTTCCATTTTTGAGTGAATTGCCAAAAGTCAGATTTTTGCTGAAATTGTGACCCCAGGGTTTAGGGATTTTTTCAAAAAACAAATTTCTGCCGGTCAAGTTGTCGAGGGCTGATTTCTTGTCCTGTGATAAAAAGCCTTCTGTTTCCATCGCCAAAGCTTTCAGGGGAGCATTTGCAAGCAGTTGGCACCATTTTTGAGTGAATTGCCAAAAGTCAGATTTTTGCTGAAATTGTGACCCCGGGGCTTAGGGATTTTTTCAAAAAAATCTTTTTCCGCCGGTTAAGTTGTTAGGGGCTGATTTATTGTCCTGTGATAAAAAGACTTCTGTTTCCACCGCCAAAGATTTCAGAGGAGCATTTGCAAGCGATTGGCACCATTTTTGAGTGAATTGCCAAAAGTCAGATTTTTGCGGAAATTGTGACCCCGGGGCTTAGGGATTTTTTCAAAAAAATCTTTTTCCGCCGGTTAAGTTGTGGAGGGCTGATTTCTTGTCCTGTGATCAAAAGACTTCTGTTTCCATCGCCAAAGCTTTCAGGGGAGCATTTGCAAGTGGTTGGCAACATTTTTGAGTGAATTGCCAAAAGTCAGATTTTTGCTGAAATTGTGACCCTGGGGCTTAGGGATTTTTTCAAAAAATCTTTTTCCGCCGGTTAAGTTGTGGAGGGCTCTTTTCTTGTCCTGTGAAAAAAGAATTCTGTTTCCATCGCCAAAGGCTTCAGGGGAGCATTTGCAAGTGGTTGGCACCATTTTTGAGTGAATTGCCAAAAGTCAGATTTTTGCTGAAATTGTGACCCCGGGGCTTAGGGATTTTTTCAAAAAAATCTTTTTTCCGCGGGTTAAGTTGTCGAGGGCTGATTTCTTGTCCGGTGATAAAAAGCCTTCTGTTTCCATCGCCAAAGCTTTCAGATGAGCTTTTGCAAGCGTTTGGCTCCATTTTTGAGTGAATTGCCAAAAATCAGATTTTTGCTGAAATTGTGACCCCGGGGCTTAGGGATTTTTTCAAAAAAATATTTTTCCGCCGGTTAAGTTGTGGAGGGCTGATTTCTTGTCCCGTGATAAAAAGCCCGCTGTTTCCATCGCCATAGGTTTCAAGGGAGCATTTGCAAGCGGTTGGCACCATTTTTGAGTGAATTGCCAAAAGTCAGATTTTTGCTGAAATTGTGACCCCGGGGCTTAGGGATTTTTTCAAAAAACAAATTTCTGCCGGTTAAGTTGTCGAGGGCTGATTTCTTGTCCTGTGATAAAAAGCCTTCTGTTTCCATCGCCAAAGCTTTCAGGGGAGCATTTGCAAGCAGTTGGCACCATTTTTGAGTGAATTGCCAAAAGTCAGATTTTTGCTGAAATTGTGACCCCGGGGCTTAGGGATTTTTTCAAAAAAATCTTTTTCCGCCGGTTAAGTTGTTAGGGGCTGATTTCTTGTCCTGTGATAAAAAGACTTCTGTTTCCATCGCCAAAGCTTTCAGAGGAGCATTTTCAAGCGATTGGCACCATTTTTGAGTGAATTGCCAAAAGTCAGATTTTTGCTGAAATTGTGACCCCGGGGCTTAGGGATTTTTTCAAAAAAATCTTTTTGCGCCGGTTAAGTTGTGGAGGGCTGATTTCTTGTCCTGTGATAAAAAGACTTCTGTTTCCACCGCCAAAGCTTTCAGAGGAGCATTTGCAAGCGATTGGCACCATTTTTGAGTGAATTGCCAAAAGTCAGATTTTTGCGGAAATTGTGACCCCGGGGCTTAGGGATTTTTTCAAAAAAATCTTTTTCCGCCGGTTAAGTTGTGGAGGGCTGATTTCTTGTCCTGTGATAAAAAGACTTCTGTTTCCATCGCCAAAGCTTTCAGGGGAGCATTTGCAAGCGATTGGCACCATTTTTGAGTGAATTGCCAAAAGTCAGATTTTTGCGGAAATTGTGACCCCAGGGCTTAGGGATTCTTTCAAAAAAATATTTTTCCGCGGGTTAAGTTGTGGAGGGCTGATTTCTTGTCCGGTGATAAAAAGCCTTCTGTTTCCATCGCCAAAGCTTTCACGGTAGCATTTGCAAGCGGTTGGCACCATTTTTGAGTGAATTGCCAAAAGTCAGATTTTTGCTGAAATTGTGACCCCCGGGCTTAGGGATTTTTTCAAAAAACAAATTTCTGCCGGTTAAGTTGTCGAGGGCTGATTTCTTGTCCTGTGATAAAAAGCCTTCTGTTTCCATCGCCAAAGCTTTCAGGGGAGCATTTGCAAGCGGTTGGCACCATTTTTGAATGAATTGCCAAAAGTCAGATTTTGCTGAAATTGTGACCCCGGGGCTTAGGGATTTTTTCAAAATAACCGTTTTCCGCCGGTTAAGTTGTGGAGGGCTCTTTTCTTGTCCTGTGAAAAAAGAATTCTCTTTCCATCGCCAAAGGTTTCAGGGGAGCATTTGCAAGTGGTTGGCACCATTTTTGAGTGAATTGCCAAAAGTCAGATTTTTGCTGAAATTGTGACCCCGGGGCTTAGGGATTTTTTCAAAAAAATCTTTTTCCGCGGGTTAAGTTGTCGAGGGCTGATTTCTTGTCCCGTGATAAAAAGCCCGCTGTTTCCATCGCCATAGGTTTCAAGGGAGCATTTGCAAGCGGTTGGCACCATTTTTGAGTGAATTGCCAAAAGTCAGATTTTTGCTGAAATTGTGACCCCAGGGTTTAGGGATTTTTTCAAAAAACAAATTTCTGCCGGTCAAGTTGTCGAGGGCTGATTTCTTGTCCTGTGATAAAAAGCCTTCTGTTTCCATCGCCAAAGCTTTCAGGGGAGCATTTGCAAGCAGTTGGCACCATTTTTGAGTGAATTGCCAAAAGTCAGATTTTTGCTGAAATTGTGACCCCGGGGCTTAGGGATTTTTTCAAAAAAATCTTTTTCCGCCGGTTAAGTTGTGGAGGGCTGATTTCTTGTCCTGTGATAAAAAGACTTCTGTTTGCATCGCCAAAGCTTTCAGAGGAGCATTTTCAAGCGATTGGCACCATTTTTGAGTGAATTGCCAAAAGTCAGATTTTTGCTGAAATTGTGACCCCGGGGCTTAGGGATTTTTTCAAAAAAATCTTTTTCCGCCGGTTAAGTTGTGGAGGGCTGATTTCTTGTCCTGTGATAAAAAGACTTCTGTTTCCATCGCCAAAGCTTTCAGGGGAGCATTTGCAAGCGATTGGCACCATTTTTGAGTGAATTGCCATAAGTCAGATTTTTGCGGAAATTGTGACCCCGGGCTTAGGGATTTTTTCAAAAAAATATTTTCCGCCGGTTAAGTTGTGGAGGGCTGATTTCTTTTCCTGTGATAAAAAGCCTTCTGTTTCGATCGCCAAAGCTTTCAGGGGAGCATTTGCAAGCGGTTGGCACCATTTTTGAGTGAATTGCCAAAAGTCAGATTTTTGCAGAAATTGTGACCCCGGGGCTTAGGGATTTTTTGAAAAAAAATCGTTTTCCGCGGGTTAAGTTGTGGAGGGCTGATTTCTTGTCCTGTGATAAAAAGACTTCTGTTTCCATCGCCAAAGCTTTCAGGGGAGCATTTGCAAGCGATTGGCACCATTTTTGAGTGAATTGCCATAAGTCAGATTTTTGCGGAAATTGTGACCCCGGGCTTAGGGATTTTTTCAAAAAAATATTTTCCGCCGGTTAAGTTGTGGAGGGCTGATTTCTTTTCCTGTGATAAAAAGCCTTCTGTTTCGATCGCCAAAGCTTTCAGGGGAGCATTTGCAAGCGGTTGGCACCATTTTTGAGTGAATTGCCAAAAGTCAGATTTTTGCAGAAATTGTGACCCCGGGGCTTAGGGATTTTTTCAAAAAAATATTTTTCCGCCGGTTAAGTTGTGGAGGGCTGATTTCTTGTCCCGTGATAAAAAGCCCGCTGTTTCCATCGCCATAGGTTTCAAGGGAGCATTTGCAAGCGGTTGGCACCATTTTTGAGTGAATTGCCAAAAGTCAGATTTTTGCTGAAATTGTGACCCCGGGGCTTAGGGATTTTTTCAAAAAACAAATTTCTGCCGGTTAAGTTGTCGAGGGCTGATTTCTTGTCCTGTGATAAAAAGCCTTCTGTTTCCATCGCCAAAGCTTTCAGGGGAGCATTTGCAAGCAGTTGGCACCATTTTTGAGTGAATTGCCAAAAGTCAGATTTTTGCTGAAATTGTGACCCCGGGGCTTAGGGATTTTTTCAAAAAAATCTTTTTCCGCCGGTTAAGTTGTTAGGGGCTGATTTCTTGTCCTGTGATAAAAAGACTTCTGTTTCCATCGCCAAAGCTTTCAGAGGAGCATTTTCAAGCGATTGGCACCATTTTTGAGTGAATTGCCAAAAGTCAGATTTTTGCTGAAATTGTGACCCCGGGGCTTAGGGATTTTTTCAAAAAAATCTTTTTGCGCCGGTTAAGTTGTGGAGGGCTGATTTCTTGTCCTGTGATAAAAAGACTTCTGTTTCCACCGCCAAAGCTTTCAGAGGAGCATTTGCAAGCGATTGGCACCATTTTTGAGTGAATTGCCAAAAGTCAGATTTTTGCGGAAATTGTGACCCCGGGGCTTAGGGATTTTTTCAAAAAAATCTTTTTCCGCCGGTTAAGTTGTGGAGGGCTCTTTTCTTGTCCTGTGAAAAAAGAATTCTCTTTCCATCGCCAAAGGTTTCAGGGGAGCATTTGCAAGTGGTTGGCACCATTTTTGAGTGAATTGCCAAAAGTCAGATTTTTGCTGAAATTGTGACCCCGGGGCTTAGGGATTTTTTCAAAAAAATCTTTTTCCGCGGGTTAAGTTGTCGAGGGCTGATTTCTTGTCCCGTGATAAAAAGCCCGCTGTTTCCATCGCCATAGGTTTCAAGGGAGCATTTGCAAGCGGTTGGCACCATTTTTGAGTGAATTGCCAAAAGTCAGATTTTTGCTGAAATTGTGACCCCAGGGTTTAGGGATTTTTTCAAAAAACAAATTTCTGCCGGTCAAGTTGTCGAGGGCTGATTTCTTGTCCTGTGATAAAAAGCCTTCTGTTTCCATCGCCAAAGCTTTCAGGGGAGCATTTGCAAGCGGTTGGCACCATTTTTGAATGAATTGCCAAAAGTCAGATTTTGCTGAAATTGTGACCCCGGGGCTTAGGGATTTTTTCAAAATAACCGTTTTCCGCCGGTTAAGTTGTGGAGGGCTCTTTTCTTGTCCTGTGAAAAAAGAATTCTCTTTCCATCGCCAAAGGTTTCAGGGGAGCATTTGCAAGTGGTTGGCACCATTTTTGAGTGAATTGCCAAAAGTCAGATTTTTGCTGAAATTGTGACCCCGGGGCTTAGGGATTTTTTCAAAAAAATCTTTTTCCGCGGGTTAAGTTGTCGAGGGCTGATTTCTTGTCCCGTGATAAAAAGCCCGCTGTTTCCATCGCCATAGGTTTCAAGGGAGCATTTGCAAGCGCTTGGCACCATTTTTGAGTGAATTGCCAAAAGTCAGATTTTTGCTGAAATTGTGACCCCAGGGTTTAGGGATTTTTTCAAAAAACAAATTTCTGCCGGTCAAGTTGTCGAGGGCTGATTTCTTGTCCTGTGATAAAAAGCCTTCTGTTTCCATCGCCAAAGCTTTCAGGGGAGCATTTGCAAGCAGTTGGCACCATTTTTGAGTGAATTGCCAAAAGTCAGATTTTTGCTGAAATTGTGACCCCGGGGCTTAGGGATTTTTTCAAAAAAATCTTTTTCCGCCGGTTAAGTTGTGGAGGGCTGATTTCTTGTCCTGTGATAAAAAGACTTCTGTTTGCATCGCCAAAGCTTTCAGAGGAGCATTTTCAAGCGATTGGCACCATTTTTGAGTGAATTGCCAAAAGTCAGATTTTTGCTGAAATTGTGACCCCGGGGCTTAGGGATTTTTTCAAAAAAATCTTTTTCCGCCGGTTAAGTTGTGGAGGGCTGATTTCTTGTCCTGTGATAAAAAGACTTCTGTTTCCATCGCCAAAGCTTTCAGGGGAGCATTTGCAAGCGATTGGCACCATTTTTGAGTGAATTGCCATAAGTCAGATTTTTGCGGAAATTGTGACCCCGGGCTTAGGGATTTTTTCAAAAAAATATTTTCCGCCGGTTAAGTTGTGGAGGGCTGATTTCTTTTCCTGTGATAAAAAGCCTTCTGTTTCGATCGCCAAAGCTTTCAGGGGAGCATTTGCAAGCGGTTGGCACCATTTTTGAGTGAATTGCCAAAAGTCAGATTTTTGCAGAAATTGTGACCCCGGGGCTTAGGGATTTTTTGAAAAAAAATCGTTTTCCGCCGGTTAAGTTGTGGAGGGCTGATTTCTTGTTGTGTGATAAAAAGCCTTCTGTTTCGATCGCCAAAGCTTTCACGGGAGCATTTGCAAGCGGTTGGCACCATTTTTGAGTGAATTGCCAAAAGTCAGATTTTTGCTGAAATTGTGACCCCGGGGCTTAGAGATTTTTTCAAAAAACAAATTTCTGCCGGTTAAGTTGTCGAGGGCTGATTTCTTGTCCTGTGATAAAAAGCCTTCTGTTTCCATCGCCAAAGCTTTCAGGGGAGCATTTGCAAGCGGTTGGCACCATTTTTGAGTGAATTGCCAAAAGTCAGATTTTGCTGAAATTGTGACCCCGGGACTTAGGGATTTTTTCAAAATAACCGTTTTCCGCCGGTTAAGTTGTGGAGGGCTCTTTTCTTGTCCTGTGAAAAAAGAATTCTGTTTCCATCGCCAAAGGTTTCAGGGGAGCATTTGCAAGTGGTTGGCACCATTTTTGAGTGAATTGCCAAAAGTCAGATTTTTGCTGAAATTGTGACCCCGGGGCTTAGGGATTTTTTCAAAAAAATCTTTTTCCGCGGGTTAAGTTGTCGAGGGCTGATTTCTTGTCCGGTGATAAAAAGCCTTCTGTTTCCATCGCCAAAGCTTTCAGATGAGCTTTTGCAAGCGTTTGGCTCCATTTTTGAGTGAATTGCCAAAAATCAGATTTTTGCTGAAATTGTGACCCCGGGGCTTAGGGATTTTTTCAAAAAAATATTTTTCCGCCGGTTAAGTTGTGGAGGGCTGATTTCTTGTCCCGTGATAAAAAGCCCGCTGTTTCCATCGCCATAGGTTTCAAGGGAGCATTTGCAAGCGGTTGGCACCATTTTTGAATGAATTGCCAAAAGTCAGATTTTTGCTGAAATTGTGACCCCAGGGCTTAGGGATTTTTTCAAAAAACAAATTTCTGCCGGTCAAGTTGTCGAGGGCTGATTTCTTGTCCTGTGATAAAAAGCCTTCTGTTTCCATCGCCAAAGCTTTCAGGGGAGCATTTGCAAGCAGTTGGCACCATTTTTGAGTGAATTGCCAAAAGTCAGATTTTTGCTGAAATTGTGACCCCGGGGCTTAGGGATTTTTTCAAAAAAATCTTTTTCCGCCGGTTAAGTTGTGGAGGGCTGATTTCTTGTCCTGTGATAAAAAGACTTCTGTTTCCATCGCCAAAGCTTTCAGAGGAGCATTTTCAAGCGATTGGCACCATTTTTGAGTGAATTGCCAAAAGTCAGATTTTTGCTGAAATTGTGACCCCGGGGCTTAGGGATTTTTTCAAAAAAATCTTTTTCCGCCGGTTAAGTTGTGGAGGGCTGATTTCTTGTCCTGTGATAAAAAGACTTCTGTTTCCATCGCCAAAGCTTTCAGGGGAGCATTTGCAAGCGATTGGCACCATTTTTGAGTGAATTGCCAAAAGTCAGATTTTTGCGGAAATTGTGACCCCGGGCTTAGGGATTTTTTCAAAAAAATATTTTCCGCCGGTTAAGTTGTGGAGGGCTGATTTCTTGTCCTGTGATAAAAAGCCTTCTGTTTCGATCGCCAAAGCTTTCAGGGGAGCATTTGCAAGCGGTTGGCACCATTTTTGAGTGAATTGCCAAAAGTCAGATTTTTGCAGAAATTGTGACCCCGGGGCTTAGGGATTTTTTGAAAAAAAATCGTTTTCCGCCGGTTAAGTTGTGGAGGGCTGATTTCTTGTTGTGTGATAAAAAGCCTTCTATTTCGATCGCCAAAGCTTTCACGGGAGCATTTGCAAGCGGTTGGCACCATTTTTGAGTGAATTGCCAAAAGTCAGATTTTTTCTGAAATTGTGACCCCGGGGCTTAGGGATTTTTTCAAAAAAATCTTTTTCCGCCGGTTAAGTTGTGGAGGGCTGATTTCTTTTCCTGTGATAAAAAGCCTTCTGTTTCGATCGCCAAAGCTTTCAGGGGAGCATTTGCAAGCGGTTGGCACCATTTTTGAGTGAATTGCCAAAAGTCAGATTTTGCTGAAATTGTGACCCCGGGACTTAGGGATTTTTTCAAAATAACCGTTTTCCGCCGGTTAAGTTGTGGAGGGCTCTTTTCTTGTCCTGTGAAAAAAGAATTCTGTTTCCATCGCCAAAGGTTTCAGGGGAGCATTTGCAAGTGGTTGGCACCATTTTTGAGTGAATTGCCAAAAGTCAGATTTTTGCTGAAATTGTGACCCCGGGGCTTAGGGATTTTTTCAAAAAAATCTTTTTCCGCGGGTTAAGTTGTCGAGGGCTGATTTCTTGTCCGGTGATAAAAAGCCTTCTGTTTCCATCGCCAAAGCTTTCAGATGAGCTTTTGCAAGCGTTTGGCTCCATTTTTGAGTGAATTGCCAAAAATCAGATTTTTGCTGAAATTGTGACCCCGGGGCTTAGGGATTTTTTCAAAAAAATATTTTTCCGCCGGTTAAGTTGTGGAGGGCTGATTTCTTGTCCCGTGATAAAAAGCCCGCTGTTTCCATCGCCATAGGTTTCAAGGGAGCATTTGCAAGCGGTTGGCACCATTTTTGAATGAATTGCCAAAAGTCAGATTTTTGCTGAAATTGTGACCCCAGGGCTTAGGGATTTTTTCAAAAAACAAATTTCTGCCGGTCAAGTTGTCGAGGGCTGATTTCTTGTCCTGTGATAAAAAGCCTTCTGTTTCCATCGCCAAAGCTTTCAGGGGAGCATTTGCAAGCAGTTGGCACCATTTTTGAGTGAATTGCCAAAAGTCAGATTTTTGCTGAAATTGTGACCCCGGGGCTTAGGGATTTTTTCAAAAAAATCTTTTTCCGCCGGTTAAGTTGTGGAGGGCTGATTTCTTGTCCTGTGATAAAAAGACTTCTGTTTCCATCGCCAAAGCTTTCAGAGGAGCATTTTCAAGCGATTGGCACCATTTTTGAGTGAATTGCCAAAAGTCAGATTTTTGCTGAAATTGTGACCCCGGGGCTTAGGGATTTTTTCAAAAAAATCTTTTTCCGCCGGTTAAGTTGTGGAGGGCTGATTTCTTGTCCTGTGATAAAAAGACTTCTGTTTCCATCGCCAAAGCTTTCAGGGGAGCATTTGCAAGCGATTGGCACCATTTTTGAGTGAATTGCCAAAAGTCAGATTTTTGCGGAAATTGTGACCCCGGGCTTAGGGATTTTTTCAAAAAAATATTTTCCGCCGGTTAAGTTGTGGAGGGCTGATTTCTTGTCCTGTGATAAAAAGCCTTCTGTTTCGATCGCCAAAGCTTTCAGGGGAGCATTTGCAAGCGGTTGGCACCATTTTTGAGTGAATTGCCAAAAGTCAGATTTTTGCAGAAATTGTGACCCCGGGGCTTAGGGATTTTTTGAAAAAAAATCGTTTTCCGCCGGTTAAGTTGTGGAGGGCTGATTTCTTGTTGTGTGATAAAAAGCCTTCTATTTCGATCGCCAAAGCTTTCACGGGAGCATTTGCAAGCGGTTGGCACCATTTTTGAGTGAATTGCCAAAAGTCAGATTTTTTCTGAAATTGTGACCCCGGGGCTTAGGGATTTTTTCAAAAAAATCTTTTTCCGCCGGTTAAGTTGTGGAGGGCTGATTTCTTTTCCTGTGATAAAAAGCCTTCTGTTTCGATCGCCAAAGCTTTCAGGGGAGCATTTGCAAGTGGTTGGCACCATTTTTGAGTGAATTGCCAAAAGTCAGATTTTTGCTGAAATTGTGACCCCGGGGCTTAGGGATTTTTTCAAAAAAATATTTTTCCGCCGGTTAAGTTGTGGAGGGCTGATTTCTTGTCCTGTGATAAAAAGACTTCTGTTTCCATCGCCAAAGGTTTCAGGGGAGCATTTGCAAGCGATTGGCACCATTTTTGAGTGAATTGCCAAAAGTCAGATTTTTGCTGAAATTGTGACCCCGGGGCTTAGGGATTTTTTCAAAAAAAACTTTTTCCGCCGGTTAAGTTGTGGAGGGCTGATTTCTTGTCCTGTAATAAAAAGACTTCTGTTTCCATCGCCAAAGCTTTCAGGGGAGCATTTGCAAGTGATTGGCACCATTTTTGAGTGAATTGCCAAAAGTCAGATTTTTGCGGAAATTGTGACCCCAGGGCTTAGGGATTCTTTCAAAAAAATATTTTTCCGCGGGTTAAGTTGTGGAGGGCTGATTTCTTGTCCGGTGATAAAAAGCCTTCTGTTTCCATCGCCAAAGCTTTCACGGGAGCATTTGCAAGCGGTTGGCACCATTTTTGAGTGAATTGCCAAAAGTCAGATTTTTGCTGAAATTGTGACCCCGGGGCTTAGGGATTTTTTCAAAAAACAAATTTCTGCCGGTTAAGTTGTCGAGGGCTGATTTCTTGTCCTGTGATAAAAAGCCTTCTGTTTCCATCGCCAAAGCTTTCAGGGGAGCATTTGCAAGTGGTTTGCACCATTTTTGAGTGAATTGCCAAAAGTCAGATTTTTGCTGAAATTGTGACCCCGGGGCTTAGGGATTTTTTCAAAAAAATCTTTTTCCGCCGGTTAAGTTGTGGAGGGCTCTTTTCTTGTCCTGTGAAAAAAGAATTCTGTTTCCATCGCCAAAGGTTTCAGGGGAGCATTTGCAAGTGGTTGGCACCATTTTTGAGTGAATTGCCAAAAGTCAGATTTTTGCTGAAATTGTGACCCCGGGGCTTAGGGATTTTTTCAAAAAAATCTTTTTCCGCGGGTTAAGTTGTCGAGGGCTGATTTCTTGTCCGGTGATAAAAAGCCTTCTGTTTCCATCGCCAAAGCTTTCAGATGAACTTTTGCAAGCGTTTGGCTCCATTTTTGAGTGAATTGCCAAAAGTCAGATTTTTGCTGAAATTGTGACCCCGGGGCTTAGGGATTTTTTCAAAAAAATCTTTTTCCGCCGGTTAAGTTGTGGAGGGCTGATTTCTTGTCCTGTGATAAAAAGACTTCTGTTTCCATCGCCAAAGCTTTCAGGGGAGCATTTGCAAGCGATTGGCACCATTTTTGAGTGAATTGCCAAAAGTCAGATTTTTGCGGAAATTGTGACCCCGGGCTTAGGGATTTTTTCAAAAAAATCTTTTCCGCCGGTTAAGTTGTGGAGGGCTGATTTCTTTTCCTGTGATAAAAAGCCTTCTGTTTCGATCGCCAAAGCTTTCAGGGGAGCATTTGCAAGCGGTTGGCACCATTTTTGAGTGAATTGCCAAAAGTCAGATTTTTGCTGAAATTGTGACCCCGGAGCTAAGGGATTTTTTCAAAAAAATATTTTTCCGCCGGTTAAGTTGTGGAGGGCTGATTTCTTGTCCTGTGATAAAAAGACTTCTGTTTCCATCGCCAAAGCTTTCAGGGGAGCATTTGCAAGCGATTGGCACCATTTTTGAGTGAATTGCCAAAAGTCAGATTTTTGCTGAAATTGTGACCCCGGGGCTTAGGGATTTTTTCAAAAAAATCTTTTTCCGCGGGTTAAGTTGTGGAGGGCTGATTTCTTGTCCGGTGATAAAAAGCCTTCTGTTTCCATCGCCAAAGCTTTCACGGGAGCATTTGCAAGCGGTTGGCACCATTTTTGAGTGAATTGCCAAAAGTCAGATTTTTGCGGAAATTGTGACCCCGGGGATTAGGGATTTTTTCAAAAAAATCTTTTTCCGCGGGTTAAGTTGTGGAGGGCTGATTTCTTGTCCGGTGATAAAAAGCCTTCTGTTTCCATCGCCAAAGCTTTCATGGGAGCATTTGCAAGCGGTTGGCACCATTTTTGAGTGAATTGCCAAAAGTCAGATTTTTGCTGAAATTGTGACCCCGGGGCTAGGGATTTTTTCAAAAAAATATTTTTCCGCCGGTTAAGTTGTGGAAGGCTGATTTCTTGTCCCGTAATAAAAAACCCGCTGTTTCCATCGCCATAGGTTTCAAGGGAGCATTTGCAAGCGGTTGGCACCATTTTTGAGTGAATTGCCAAAAGTCAGATTTTTGCTGAAATTGTGACCCCAGGGCTTAGGGATTTTTTCAAAAAAAAAAATTCTGCCGGTTAAGTTGTCGAGGGCTGATTTCTTGTCCTGTGATAAAAAGCCTTCTGTTTCCATCGCCAAAGCTTTCAGGGGAGCATTTGCAAGCAGTTGGCACCATTTTTGAGTGAATTGCCAAAAGTCAGATTTTTGCTGAAATTGTGACCCCGGGGCTTAGGGATTTTTTCAAAAAAATCTTTTTCCGCCGGTTAAGTTGTTAGGGGCTGATTTCTTGTCCTGTGATAAAAAGACTTCTGTTTCCATCGCCAAAGCTTTCAGAGGAGCACTTGCAAGCGATTGGCACCATTTTTGAGTGAATTGCCAAAAGTCAGATTTTTGCTGAAATTGTGACCCCGGGGCTTAGGGATTTTTTCAAAAAAATCTTTTTCCGCCGGTTAAGTTGTGGAGGGCTCTTTTCTTTTCCTGTGAAAAAAGAATTCTGTTTCCATCGCCAAAGGTTTCAGGGGAGCATTTGCAAGTGGTTGGCACCATTTTTGAGTGAATTGCCAAAAGTCAGATTTTTGCGGAAATTGTGACCCCGGGGCTTAGGGATTTTTTCAAAAAAATCTTTTTCCGCCGGTTAAGTTGTTAGGGGCTGATTTCTTGTCCCGTGATAAAAAGACTTCTGTTTCCATCGCCAAAGCTTTCAGGGGAGCATTTGCAAGCGGTTGGCACCATTTTTGCTGAAATTGTGACCCGGGGGGTTAGGGATTTTTTCAAAAAAACTATTTTTCCGCCGGTTAAGTTGTTAAGGGCTGATTTCTTGTCGTGGGATATAAAGCCTTCTGTTTCGATCGCCAAAGCTTTCACGGGAGCATTTGCAAGCGGTTGGCACCATTTTTGAGTGAATTGCCAAAAGTCAGAATTTTGCTGAAATTGTGTCCCCGGGGCTTAGGGATTTTTTCAAAAAAATCTTTTTCCGCTGGTTAAGTTGTGGAGGGCTGATTTCTTGTCCTGTGATAAAAAGACTTCTGTTTCCATCGCCAAAGCTTTCAGAGGAGCATTTGCAAGCGATTGGCACCATTTTTGAGTGAATTGCCAAAAGTCAGATTTTTGCTGAAATTGTGACCCCGGGGCTTAGGGATTTTTTGAAAAAAAATCTTTTTCCGCCGGTTAAGTTGTGGAGGGCTGATTTCTTGTCCTGTGATAAAAAGACTTCTGTTTCCATCGCCAAAGCTTTCAGGGGAGCATTTGCAAGCGATTGGCACTATTTTTGAGTGAATTGCCAAAAGTCAGATTTTTGCGGAAATTGTGACCCCGGGCTTAGGGATTTTTTCAAAAAAATATTTTCCGCCGGTTAAGTTGTGGAGGGCTGATTTCTTTTCCTGTGATAAAAAGCCTTCTGTTTCGATCGCCAAAGCTTTCAGGGGAGCATTTGCAAGCGGTTGGCACCATTTTTGAGTGAATTGCCAAAAGTCAGATTTTTGCTGAAATTGTGACCCCGGGGCTTAGGGATTTTTTCAAAAAATCTTTTTCCGCCGGTTAAGTTGTGGAGGGCTAATTTCTTGTCCTGTGAAAAAAGAATTCTGTTTCCATCGCCAAAGGTTTCAGGGGAGCATTTGCAAGTGGTTGGCACTATTTTTGAGTGAATTGCCAAAAGTCAGATTTTTGCTGAAATTGTGACCCCGGGGCTTAGGGATTTTTTCAAAAAAATCTTTTTCCGCGGGTTAAGTTGTCGAGGGCTGATTTCTTGTCCGGTGATAAAAAGCCTTCTGTTTCCATCGCCAAAGCTTTCAGATGAGCTTTTGCAAGCGTTTGGCTCCATTTTTCATTGAATTGCCAAAAATCAGATTTTTGCTGAAATTGTGACCCCGGGGCTTAGGGATTTTTTCAAAAAAATATTTTTCCGCCGGTTAAGTTGTGGAGGGCTGATTTCTTGTCCCGTGATAAAAAGCCCGCTGTTTCCATCGCCATAGGTTTCAAGGGAGCATTTGCAAGCGGCTGGCACCATTTTTGAGTGAATTGCCAAAAGTCAGATTTTTGCTGAAATTGTGACCCCAGGGCTTAGGGATTTTTTCAAAAAACAAATTTCTGCCGGTTAAGTTGTCGAGGGCTGATTTCTTTTCCTGTGATAAAAAGCCTTCTGTTTCGATCGCCAAAGCTTTCAGGGGAGCATTTGCAAGCGGTTGGCACCATTTTTGAGTGAATTGCCAAAAGTCAGATTTTTGCTGAAATTGTGACCCCGGGGCTTAGGGATTTTTTCAAAAAAATCTTTTTCCGCCGGTTAAGTTGTGGAGGGCTCTTTTCTTGTGCTGTGAAAAAAGAATTCTGTTTCCATCGCCAAAGGTTTCAGGGGAGCATTTGCAAGTGGTTGGCACCATTTTTGAGTGAATTGCCAAAAGTCAGATTTTTGCTGAAATTGTGACCCCGGGGCTTAGGGATTTTTTCAAAAAAATCTTTTTCCGCCGGTTAAGTTGTGGAGGGCTCTTTTCTTGTGCTGTGAAAAAAGAATTCTGTTTCCATCGCCAAAGGTTTCAGGGGAGCATTTGCAAGTGGTTGGCACCATTTTTGAGTGAATTGCCAAAAATCAGAATTTTGCTGAAATTGTGACCCCGGGGCTTAGGGATTTTTTCAAAAAAATATTTTTCCGCCGGTTAAGTTGTGGAGGGCTGATTTCTTGTCCCGTGATAAAAAGCCCGCTGTTTCCATCGCCATAGGTTTCAAGGGAGCATTTGCAAGCGGCTGGCACCATTTTTGAGTGAATTGCCAAAAGTCAGATTTTTGCTGAAATTGTGACCCCAGGGCTTAGGGATTTTTTCAAAAAACAAATTTCTGCCGGTTAAGTTGTCGAGGGCTGATTTCTTTTCCTGTGATAAAAAGCCTTCTGTTTCGATCGCCAAAGCTTTCAGGGGAGCATTTGCAAGCGGTTGGCACCATTTTTGAGTGAATTGCCAAAAGTCAGATTTTTGCTGAAATTGTGACCCCGGGGCTTAGGGATTTTTTCAAAAAATCTTTTTCCGCCGGTTAAGTTGTGGAGGGCTCTTTTCTTGTCCTGTGAAAAAAGAATTCTGTTTCCATCGCCAAAGGTTTCAGGGGAGCATTTGCAAGTGGTTGGCACCATTTTTGAGTGAATTGCCAAAAGTCAGATTTTTGCTGAAATTGTGACCCCGGGGCTTAGGGATTTTTTCAAAAAAATCTTTTTCCGCGGGTTAAGTTGTCGAGGGCTGATTTCTTGTCCGGTGATAAAAACCTTCTGTTTCCATCGCCAAAGCTTTCAGATGAGCTTTTGCAAGCGTTTGGCTCCATTTTTGAGTGAATTGCCAAAAATCAGATTTTTGCTGAAATTGTGACCCCGGGGCTTAGGGATTTTTTCAAAAAAATATTTTTCCGCTGGTTAAGTTGTGGAGGGCTGATTTCTTGTCCCGTGATAAAAAGCCCGCTGTTTCCATCGCCATAGGTTTCAACGGAGCATTTGCAAGCGGCTGGCACCATTTTTGAGTGAATTGCCAAAAGTCAGATTTTTGCTGAAATTGTGACCCCAGGGCTTAGGGATTTTTTCAAAAAACAAATTTCTGCCGGTTAAGTTGTCGAGGGCTGATTTCTTGTCCTGTGATAATAAGCCTTCTGTTTCCATCGCCAAAGCTTTCAGGGGAGCATTTGCAAGCAGTTGGCACCATTTTTGAGTGAATTGCCAAAAGTCAGATTTTTGCTGAAATTGTGACCCCGGGGCTTAGGGATTTTTTCAAAAAAATCTTTTTCCGCTGGTTAAGTTGTGGAGGGCTGATTTCTTTTTCTGTGATAAAAAGCCTTCTGTTTCCATCGCCAAAGCTTTCAGGGGAGCATTTGCAAGCGGTTGGCACCATTTTTGAGTGAATTGCCAAAAGTCAGATTTTTGCTGAAATTGTGACCCCGGGGCTTAGGGATTTTTTCAAAAAATCTTTTTCCACCGGTTAAGTTGTGGAGGGCTCTTTTCTTGTCCTGTGAAAAAAGAATTCTGTTTCCATCGCCAAAGGTTTTAGGGGAGCATTTGCAAGTGGTTGGCACTATTTTTGAGTGAATTGCCAAAAGTCAGATTTTTGCTGAAATTGTGACCCCGGGGCTTAGGGATTTTTTCAAAAAAATCTTTTTCCGCGGGTTAAGTTGTCGAGGGCTGATTTCTTGTCCGGTGATAAAAAGCCTTCTGTTTCGATCGCCAAAGCTTTCAGATGAGCTTTTGCAAGCGTTTGGCTCCATTTTTGAGTGAATTGCCAAAAATCAGATTTTTGCTGAAATTGTGACCCCGGGGCTTAGGGATTTTTTCAAAAAAATATTTTTCCGCCGGTTAAGTTGTGGAGGGCTGATTTCTTGTCCCGTGATAAAAAGCCCGCTGTTTCCATCGCCATAGGTTTCAAGGGAGCCTTTGCAAGCGGCTGGCACGATTTTTGAGTGAATTGCCAAAAGTCAGATTTTTGCTGAAAATGTGACCCCAGGGCTTAGGGATTTTTTCAAAAAACAAATTTCTGCCGGTTAAGTTGTCGAGGGCTGATTTCTTGTCCTGTGATAATAAGCCTTCTGTTTCCATCGCCAAAGCTTTCAGGGGAGCATTTGCAAGCAGTTGGCACCATTTTTGAGTGAATTGCCAAAAGTCAGATTTTTGCTGAAATTGTGACCCCGGGGCTTAGGGATTTTTTCAAAAAAATCTTTTTCCGCCGGTTAAGTTGTGGAGGGCTCTTTTCTTGTGCTGTGAAAAAAGAATTCTGTTTCCATCGCCAAAGGTTTCAGGGGAGCATTTGCAAGTGGTTGGCACCATTTTTGAGTGAATTGCCAAAAGTCAGATTTTTGCTGAAATTGTGACCCCGGGGCTTAGGGATTTTTTCAAAAAAATCTTTTTCCGCGGGTTAAGTTTGTCGAGGGCTGATTTCTTGAACGGTGATAAAAAGCCTTCTGTTTCCATCGCCAAAGCTTTCAGAGGAGCTTTTGCAAGCGTTTGGCTCCATTTTTGAGTGAATTGCCAAAAGTCAGATTTTTGCGGAAATTGTGACCCCGGGGCTTAGGGATTTTTTCAAAAAAATGTTTTCCGCCGGTTAAGTTGTGGAGGGCTGATTACTTGTCCGGTTATAAAAAGCCTTCTGTTTCCATCGCCAAAGCTTTCAGATGAGCTTTTGCAAGCGTTTGGCTCCATTTTTGAGTGAATTGCCAAAAATCAGAATTTTGCTGAAATTGTGACCCCGGGGCTTAGGGATTTTTTCAAAAAATCTTTTTCGCCGGTTAAGTTGTGGAGGGCTCTTTTCTTGTCCTGTGAAAAAAGAATTCTCTTTCCATCGCCAAAGGTTTCAGGGGAGCATTTGCAAGTGGTTGGCACAATTTTTGAGTGAATTGCCAAAAGTCAGATTTTTGCTGAAATTGTGACCCCGGGGCTTAGGGATTTTTTCAAAAAAATATTTTTCCGCCGGTTAAGTTGTGGAGGGCTGATTTCTTGTCCCGTGATAAAAAGCCCGCTGTTTCCATCGCCATAGGTTTCAAGGGAGCATTTGCAAGCGGCTGGCACCATTTTTGAGTGAATTGCCAAAAGTCAGATTTTTGCTGAAATTGTGACCCCAGGGCTTAGGGATTTTTTCAAAAAACAAATTTCTGCCGGTTAAGTTGTCGAGGGCTGATTTCTTGTCCTGTGATAATAAGCCTTCTGTTTCCATCGCCAAAGCTTTCAGGGGAGCATTTGCAAGCAGTTGGCACCATTTTTGAGTGAATTGCCAAAAGTCAGATTTTTGCTGAAATTGTGACCCCGGGGCTTAGGGATTTTTTCAAAAAAATCTTTTTCCGCGGGTTAAGTTGTCGAGGGCTGATTTCTTGTCCGGTGATAAAAAGCCTTCTGTTTCCATCGCCAAAGCTTTCAGATGAGCTTTTGCAAGCGTTTGGCTCCATTTTTGAGTGAATTGCCAAAAATCAGATTTTTGCTGAAATTGTGACCCCGGGGCTTAGGGATTTTTTCAAAAAAATATTTTTCCGCCGGTTAAGTTGTGGAGGGCTGATTTCTTGTCCCGTGATAAAAAGCCCGCTGTTTCCATCGCCATAGGTTTCAAGGGAGCATTTGCAAGCGGCTGGCACCATTTTTGAGTGAATTGCCAAAAGTCAGATTTTTGCTGAAAATGTGACCCCAGGGCTTAGGGATTTTTTCAAAAAACAAATTTCTGCCGGTTAAGTTGTCGAGGGCTGATTTCTTGTCCTGTGATAATAAGCCTTCTGTTTCCATCGCCAAAGCTTTCAGGGGAGCATTTGCAAGCAGTTGGCACCATTTTTGAGTGAATTGCCAAAAGTCAGATTTTTGCTGAAATTGTGACCCCGGGGCTTAGGGATTTTTTCAAAAAAATCTTTTTCCGCCGGTTAAGTTGTTAGGGGCTGATTTCTTGTCCTGTAATAAAAAGACTTCTGTTTCCATCGCCAAAGCTTTCAGAGGAGCATTTGCAAGCGATTGGCACCATTTTTGAGTGAATTGCCAAAAGTCAGATTTTTGCTGAAATTGTGACCCCGGGGCTTAGGGATTTTTTCAAAAAAATCTTTTTCCGCCGGTTAAGTTGTGGAGGGCTCTTTTCTTGTGCTGTGAAAAAAGAATTCTGTTTCCATCGCCAAAGGTTTCAGGGGAGCATTTGCAAGTGGTTGGCACCATTTTTGAGTGAATTGCCAAAAGTCAGATTTTTGCTGAAATTGTGACCCCGGGGCTTAGGGATTTTTTCAAAAAAATCTTTTTCCGCGGGTTAAGTTTGTCGAGGGCTGATTTCTTGAACGGTGATAAAAAGCCTTCTGTTTCCATCGCCAAAGCTTTCAGAGGAGCTTTTGCAAGCGTTTGGCTCCATTTTTGAGTGAATTGCCAAAAGTCAGATTTTTGCGGAAATTGTGACCCCGGGGCTTAGGGATTTTTTCAAAAAAATGTTTTCCGCCGGTTAAGTTGTGGAGGGCTGATTTCTTGTCCCGTGATAAAAAGCCCGCTGTTTCCATCGCCATAGGTTTCAGGGGAGCATTTGCAAGCGGTTGGCACCATTTTTGAGTGAATTGCCAAAAGTCAGATTTTTGCTGAAATTGTGACCCCGGGGCTTAGGGATTTTTTCAAAAAAATCTTTTTCCGCCGGTTAAGTTGTTAGGGGCTGATTTCTTGTCCCGTGATAAAAAGACTTCTGTTTCCATCGCCAAAGCTTTCAGGGGAGCATTTGCAAGCGGTTGGCACCATTTTTGAGTGAATTGCCAAAAGTCAGATTTTTGCTGAAATTGTGACCCCGGGGCTTAGGGATTTTTTCAAAAAAATATTTTTCCGCCGGTTAAGTTGTGGAGGGCTGATTTCTTGTCCCGTGATAAAAAGCCCGCTGTTTCCATCGCCATAGGTTTCAAGGGAGCATTTGCAAGCGGCTGGCACCATTTTTGAGTGAATTGCCAAAAGTCAGATTTTTGCTGAAATTGTGACCCCAGGGCTTAGGGATTTTTTCAAAAAACAAATTTCTGCCGGTTAAGTTGTCGAGGGCTGATTTCTTGTCCTGTGATAATAAGCCTTCTGTTTCCATCGCCAAAGCTTTCAGGGGAGCATTTGCAAGCAGTTGGCACCATTTTTGAGTGAATTGCCAAAAGTCAGATTTTTGCTGAAATTGTGACCCCGGGGCTTAGGGATTTTTTCAAAAAAATCTTTTTCCGCCGGTTAAGTTGTTAGGGGCTGATTTCTTGTCCTGTGATAAAAAGACTTCTGTTTCCATCGCCAAAGCTTTCAGAGGAGCATTTGCAAACGATTGGCACCATTTTTGAGTGAATTGCCAAAAGTCAGATTTTTGCTGAAATTGTGACCCCGGGGCTTAGGGATTTTTTCAAAAAAATCTTTTTCCGCCGGTTAAGTTGTGGAGGGCTCTTTTCTTGTGCTGTGAAAAAAGAATTCTGTTTCCATCGCCAAAGGTTTCAGGGGAGCATTTGCAAGTGGTTGGCACCATTTTTGAGTGAATTGCCAAAAGTCAGATTTTTGCTGAAATTGTGACCCCGGGGCTTAGGGATTTTTTCAAAAAAATCTTTTTCCGCGGGTTAAGTTTGTCGAGGGCTGATTTCTTGAACGGTGATAAAAAGCCTTCTGTTTCCATCGCCAAAGCTTTCAGAGGAGCTTTTGCAAGCGTTTGGCTCCATTTTTGAGTGAATTGCCAAAAGTCAGATTTTTGCGGAAATTGTGACCCCGGGGCTTAGGGATTTTTTCAAAAAAATGTTTTCCGCCGGTTAAGTTGTGGAGGGCTGATTTCTTGTCCCGTGATAAAAAGCCCGCTGTTTCCATCGCCATAGGTTTCAGGGGAGCATTTGCAAGCGGTTGGCACCATTTTTGAGTGAATTGCCAAAAGTCAGATTTTTGCTGAAATTGTGACCCCGGGGCTTAGGGATTTTTTCAAAAAAATCTTTTTCCGCCGGTTAAGTTGTTAGGGGCTGATTTCTTGTCCCGTGATAAAAAGACTTCTGTTTCCATCGCCAAAGCTTTCAGGGGAGCATTTGCAAGCGGTTGGCACCATTTTTGAGTGAATTGCCAAAAGTCAGAATTTTGCTGAAATTGTGTCCCCGGGGCTTAGGGATTTTTTCAAAAAAATCTTTTTCCGCCGGTTAAGTTTTAAGGGCTGATTTCTTGTCCGGTGATAAAAAGCCTTCTGTTTCCATCGCCAAAGCTTTCAGATGAGCTTTTGCAAGCGTTTGGCTCCATTTTTGAGTGAATTGCCAAAAATCAGAATTTTGCTGAAATTGTGACCCCGGGGCTTAGGGATTTTTTCAAAAAAATATTTTTCCGCCGGTTAAGTTGTGGAGGGCTGATTTCTTGTCCCGTGATAAAAAGCCCGCTGTTTCCATCGCCATAGGTTTCAAGGGAGCATTTAAGGCTGGCACCATTTTTGAGTGAATTGCCAAAAGTCAGATTTTTGCTGAAATTGTGACCCCAGGGCTTAGGGATTTTTTCAAAAAACAAATTTCTGCCGGTTAAGTTGTCGAGGGCTGATTTCTTTTCCTGTGATAAAAAGCCTTCTGTTTCGATCGCCAAAGCTTTCAGGGGAGCATTTGCAAGCGGTTGGCACCATTTTTGAGTGAATTGCCAAAAGTCAGATTTTTGCTGAAATTGTGACCCCGGGGCTAAGGGATTTTTTCAAAAAATCTTTTTCCGCCGGTTAAGTTGTGGAGGGCTCTTTTCTTGTCCTGTGAAAAAAGAATTCTGTTTCCATCGCCAAAGGTTTCAGGGGAGCATTTGCAAGTGGTTGGCACCATTTTTGAGTGAATTGCCAAAAGTCAGATTTTTGCTGAAATTGTGACCCCGGGGCTTAGGGATTTTTTCAAAAAAATATTTTTCCGCCGGTTAAGTTGTGGAGGGCTGATTTCTTGTCCCGTGATAAAAAGCCCGCTGTTTCCATCGCCATAGGTTTCAAGGGAGCATTTGCAAGCGGCTGGCACCATTTTTGAGTGAATTGCCAAAAGTCAGATTTTTGCTGAAATTGTGACCCCAGGGCTTAGGGATTTTTTCAAAAAACAAATTTCTGCCGGTTAAGTTGTCGAGGGCTGATTTCTTGTCCTGTGATAATAAGCCTTCTGTTTCCATCGCCAAAGCTTTCAGGGGAGCATTTGCAAGCAGTTGGCACCATTTTTGAGTGAATTGCCAAAAGTCAGATTTTTGCTGAAATTGTGACCCCGGGGCTTAGGGATTTTTTCAAAAAAATCTTTTTCCGCCGGTTAAGTTGTTAGGGGCTGATTTCTTGTCCTGTGATAAAAAGACTTCTGTTTCCATCGCCAAAGCTTTCAGAGGAGCATTTGCAAGCGATTGGCACCATTTTTGAGTGAATTGCCAAAAGTCAGATTTTTGCTGAAATTGTGACCCCGGGGCTTAGGGATTTTTTCAAAAAAATCTTTTTCCGCCGGTTAAGTTGTGGAGGGCTCTTTTCTTGTGCTGTGAAAAAAGAATTCTGTTTCCATCGCCAAAGGTTTCAGGGGAGCATTTGCAAGTGGTTGGCACCATTTTTGAGTGAATTGCCAAAAGTCAGATTTTTGCTGAAATTGTGACCCCGGGGCTTAGGGATTTTTTCAAAAAAATCTTTTTCCGCGGGTTAAGTTTGTCGAGGGCTGATTTCTTGAACGGTGATAAAAAGCCTTCTGTTTCCATCGCCAAAGCTTTCAGAGGAGCTTTTGCAAGCGTTTGGCTCCATTTTTGAGTGAATTGCCAAAAGTCAGATTTTTGCGGAAATTGTGACCCTTAGGGATTTTTTCAAAAAAATGTTTTCCGCCGGTTAAGTTGTGGAGGGCTGATTTCTTGTCCCGTGATAAAAAGCCCGCTGTTTCCATCGCCATAGGTTTCAGGGGAGCATTTGCAAGCGGTTGGCACCATTTTTGAGTGAATTGCCAAAAGTCAGATTTTTGCTGAAATTGTGACCCCGGGGCTTAGGGATTTTTTCAAAAAAATCTTTTTCCGCCGGTTAAGTTGTTAGGGGCTGATTTCTTGTCCCGTGATAAAAAGACTTCTGTTTCCATCGCCAAAGCTTTCAGGGGAGCATTTGCAAGCGGTTGGCACCATTTTTGAGTGAACTGCCAAAAGTCAGAATTTTGCTGAAATTGTGTCCCCGGGGCTTAGGGATTTTTTCAAAAAAATCTTTTTCCGCCGGTTAAGTTTTAAGGGCTGATTTCTTGTCGTGTGATATAAAGCCTTCTGTTTCGATCGCCAAAGCTTTCATGGGAGCATTTGCAAGCGGTTGGCACCATTTTTGAGTGAATTGCCAAAAGTCAGAATTTTGCTGAAATTGTGACCCCGGGGCTTAGGGATTTTTTCAAAAAAAAAATTTTCCGCCGGTTAAGTTGTGGAGGGCTGATTTCTTGTCGTGTGATAAAAAGCCTTCTGTTTCCATCGCCATAGGTTTCAGGGGAGCATTTGCAAGCGGTTGGCACCATTTTTGAGTGAATTGCCAAAAGTCAGATTTTTGCTGAAATTGTGACCCCGGGGCTTAGGGATTTTTTCAAAAAACAAATTTCTGCCGGTTAAGTTGTCGAGGGCTGATTTCTTGTCCTGTGATAAAAAGCCTTCTGTTTCCATCGCCAAAGCTTTCAGGGGAGCATTTGCAAGCGGTTGGCACCATTTTTGAGTGAATTGCCAAAAGTCAGATTTTTGCGGAAATTGTGACCCCGGGGCTTAGGGATTTTTTCAAAAAACAAATTTCTGCCGGTTAAGTTGTTGAGGGCTGATTTCTTGTCCTGTGATAAAAAGCCTTCTGTTTCCATCGCCAAAGCTTTCAGGGGAGCATTTGCAAGTGGTTGGCACCATTTTTGAGTGAATTGCCAAAAGTCAGATTTTTGCGGGAATTGTGACCCCGGGGCTTAGGGATTTTTTCAAAAAAATGTTTTCCGCCGGTTAAGTTGTGGAGGGCTGATTTCTTGTCCCGTGATAAAAAGCCCGCTGTTTCCATCGCCATAGGTTTCAGGGGAGCATTTGCAAGCGGTTGGCACCATTTTTGAGTGAATTGCCAAAAGTCAGATTTTTGCTGAAATTGTGACCCTGGGGCTTAGGGATTTTTTCAAAAAAATCTTTTTCCGCCGGTTAAGTTGTTAGGGGCTGATTTCTTGTCCCGTGATAAAAAGACTTCTGTTTCCATCGCCAAAGCTTTCAGGGGAGCATTTGCAAGCGGTTGGCACCATTTTTGAGTGAATTGCCAAAAGTCAGAATTTTGCTGAAATTGTGTCCCCGGGGCTTAGGGATTTTTTCAAAAAAATCTTTTTCCGCCGGTTAAGTTGTTAAGGGCTGATTTCTTGTCGTGTGATATAAAGCCTTCTGTTTCGATCGCCAAAGCTTTCACGGGATCATTTGCAAGCGGTTGGCACCATTTTTGAGTGAATTGCCAAAAGTCAGAATTTTGCTGAAATTGTGACCCCGGGGCTTAGGGATTTTTTCAAAAAAAAATTTTCCGCCGGTTAAGTTGTGGAGGGCTGATTTCTTGTCGTGTGATAAAAAGCCTTCTGTTTCCATCGCCATAGGTTTCAGGGGAGCATTTGCAAGCGGTTGGCACCATTTTTGAGTGAATTGCCAAAAGTCAGATTTTTGCTGAAATTGTGACCCCGGGGCTTAGGGATTTTTTCAAAAAACAAATTTCTGCCGGTTAAGTTGTCGAGGGCTGATTTCTTGTCCTGTGATAAAAAGCCTTCTGTTTCCATCGCCAAAGCTTTCAGGGGAGCATTTGCAAGCGGTTGGCACCATTTTTGAGTGAATTGCCAAAAGTCAGATTTTTGCGGAAATTGTGACCCCGGGGCTTAGGGATTTTTTCAAAAAACAAATTTCTGCCGGTTAAGTTGTTGAGGGCTGATTTCTTGTCCTGTGATAAAAAGCCTTCTGTTTCCATCGCCAAAGCTTTCAGGGGAGCATTTGCAAGTGGTTGGCACCATTTTTGAGTGAATTGCCAAAAGTCAGATTTTTGCTGAAATTGTGACCCCGGGGCTTAGGGATTTTTTCAAAAAAATCTTTTTCCGCCGGTTAAGTTGTGGAGGGCTGATTTCTTGTCCTGTGATAAAAAGACTTCTGTTTCCATCGCCAAAGCTTTCAGAGGAGCATTTTCAAGCGATTGGCACCATTTTTGAGTGAATTGCCAAAAGTCAGATTTTTGCTGAAATTGTGACCCCGGGGCTTAGGGATTTTTTCAAAAAAATCTTTTTCCGCCGGTTAAGTTGTGGAGGGCTGATTTCTTGTCCTGTGATAAAAAGACTTCTGTTTCCATCGCCAAAGCTTTCAGGGGAGCATTTGCAAGCGATTGGCACCATTTGTGAGTGAATTGCCAAAAGTCAGATTTTTGCTGAAATTGTGACCCCGGGGCTTAGGGATTTTTTCAAAAAAATCTTTTTCCGCCGGTTAAGTTGTGGAGGGCTCTTTTCTTGTGCTGTGAAAAAAGAATTCTGTTTCCATCGCCAAAGCTTTCAGGGGAGCATTTGCAAGTGGTTGGCACCATTTTTGAGTGAATTGCCAAAAGTCAGATTTTTGCTGAAATTGTGACCCCGGGGCTTAGGGATTTTTTCAAAAAAATCTTTTTCCGCGGGTTAAGTTTGTCGAGGGCTGATTTCTTGAACGGTGATAAAAAGCCTTCTGTTTCCATCGCCAAAGCTTTCAGAGGAGCTTTTGCAAGCGTTTGGCTCCATTTTTGAGTGATTTGCAAAAGTCAGATTTTTGCGGAAATTGTGACCCCGGGGCTTAGGGATTTTTTCAAAAAAATGTTTTCCGCCGGTTAAGTTGTGGAGGGCTGATTTCTTGTCCCGTGATAAAAAGCCCGCTGTTTCCATCGCCATAGGTTTAAGGGGAGCATTTGCAAGCGGTTGGCACCATTTTTGAGTGAATTGCCAAAAGTCAGATTTTTGCTGAAATTGTGACCCCGGGGCTTAGGGATTTTTTCAAAAAAATCTTTTTCCGCCGGTTAAGTTGTTAAGGGCTGATTTCTTGTCGTGTGATATAAAGCCTTCTGTTTCGATCGCCAAAGCTTTCACGGGAGCATTTGCAAGCGGTTGGCACCATTTTTGAGTGAATTGCCAAAAGTCAGAATTTTGCTGAAATTGTGACCCCGGGGCTTAGGGATTTTTTCAAAAAAAAATTTTCCGCCGGTTAAGTTGTGGAGGGCTGATTTCTTGTCGTGTGATAAAAAGCCTTCTGTTTCCATCGCCATAGGTTTCAGGGGAGCATTTGCAAGCGGTTGGCACCATTTTTGAGTGAATTGCCAAAAGTCAGATTTTTGCTGAAATTGTGACCCCGGGGCTTAGGGATTTTTTCAAAAAACAAATTTCTGCCGGTTAAGTTGTTGAGGGCTGATTTCTTGTCCTGTGATAAAAAGCCTTCTGTTTCCATCGCCAAAGCTTTCAGGGGAGCATTTGCAAGTGGTTGGCACCATTTTTGAGTGAATTGCCAAAAGTCAGATTTTTGCTGAAATTGTGACCCCGGGGCTGAGGGATTTTTTCAAAAACATCTTTTTCCGCCGGTTAAGTTGTGGAGGGCTGATTTCTTGTCCTGTGATAAAAAGACTTCTGTTTCCATCGCCAAAGCTTTCAGAGGAGCATTTTCAAGCGATTGGCACCATTTTTGAGTGAATTGCCAAAAGTCAGATTTTTGCTGAAATTGTGACCCCGGGGCTTAGGGATTTTTTCAAAAAAATCTTTTTCCGCCGGTTAAGTTGTGGAGGGCTGATTTCTTGTCCTGTGATAAAAAGACTTCTGTTTCCATCGCCAAAGCTTTCAGGGGAGCATTTGCAAGCGATTGGCACCATTTGTGAGTGAATTGCCAAAAGTCAGATTTTTGCTGAAATTGTGACCCCGGGGCTTAGGGATTTTTTCAAAAAAATCTTTTTCCGCCGGTTAAGTTGTGGAGGGCTCTTTTCTTGTCCTGTGAAAAAAGAATTCTGTTTCCATCGCCAAAGGTTTCAGGGGCGCATTTGCAAGTGGTTGGCACCATTTTTGAGTGAATTGCCAAAAGTCAGATTTTTGCTGAAATTGTGACCCCGGGGCTTAGGGATTTTTTCAAAAAAATCTTTTTCCGCGGGTTAAGTTTGTCGAGGGCTGATTTCTTGAACGGTGATAAAAAGCCTTCTGTTTCCATCGCCAAAGCTTTCAGAGGAGCTTTTGCAAGCGTTTGGCTCCATTTTTGAGTGATTTGCAAAAGTCAGATTTTTGCGGAAATTGTGACCCCGGGGCTTAGGGATTTTTTCAAAAAAATGTTTTCCGCCGGTTAAGTTGTGGAGGGCTGATTTCTTGTCCCGTGATAAAAAGCCCGCTGTTTCCATCGCCATAGGTTTAAGGGGAGCATTTGCAAGCGGTTGGCACCATTTTTGAGTGAATTGCCAAAAGTCAGATTTTTGCTTAAATTGTGACCCCGGGGCTTAGGGATTTTTTTAAAAAAATCTTTTTCCGCGGGTTAAGTTGTTAAGGGCTGATTTCTTGTCGTGTGATATAAAGCCTTCTGTTTCGATCGCCAAAGCTTTCACGGGAGCATTTGCAAGCGGTTGGCACCATTTTTGAGTGAATTGCCAAAAGTCAGATTTTTGCTGAAATTGTGACCCCGGGGCTTAGGGATTTTTTTCAAAAAAATCTTTTTCCGCCGGTTAAGTTGTGGAGGGCTGATTTCTTGTCCTGTGATAAAAAGACTTCTGTTTCCATCGCCAAAGCTTTCAGGGGAGCATTTGCAAGCGGTTGGCACCATTTTTGAGTGAATTGCCAAAAGTCAGATTTTTGCTGAAATTGTGACCCAGGGCCTTAGGGATTTTTTCAAAAAACAAATTTCTGCCGGTTAAGTTGTCGAGGGCTGATTTCTTGTCCTGTGATAAAAAGCCTTCTGTTTCCATCGCCAAAGCTTTCAGGGGAGCATTTGCAAGTGGTTGGCACCATTTTTGAGTGAATTGCCAAAAGTCAGATTTTTGTTGAAATTGTGACCCCGGGGCTTAGGGATTTTTTCAAAAAAATCTTTTTCCGCCGGTTAAGTTGTGGAGGGCTGATTTCTTGTCCTGTGATAAAAAGACTTCTGTTTCCATCGCCAAAGCTTTCAGAGGAGCATTTGCAAGCGATTGGAACCATTTTTGAGTGAATTGCCAAAAGTCAGATTTTTGCTGAAATTGTGACCCCGGGGCTTAGGGATTTTTTCAAAAAAAAATTTTCCGCCGGTTAAGTTGTGGAGGGCTGATTTCTTTTCCTGTGATAAAAAGCCTTCTGTTTCGATCGCCAAAGCTTTCAGGGGAGCATTTGCAAGCGGTTGGCACCATTTTTGAGTGAATTGCCAAAAGTCAGATTTTTGCTGAAATTGTGACCCCGGGGCTTAGGGATTTTTTCAAAAAAATGTTTTCCGCCGGTTAAGTTGTGGAGGGCTGATTTCTTGTCCCGTGATAAAAAGCCCGCTGTTTCCATCGCCATAGGTTTAAGGGGAGCATTTGCAAGCGGTTGGCACCATTTTTGAGTGAATTGCCAAAAGTCAGATTTTTGCTGAAATTGTGACCCCGGGGCTTAGGGATTTTTTTAAAAAAATCTTTTTCCGCGGGTTAAGTTGTTAAGGGCTGATTTCTTGTCGTGTGATATAAAGCCTTCTGTTTCGATCGCCAAAGCTTTCACGGGAGCATTTGCAAGCGGTTGGCACCATTTTTGAGTGAATTGCCAAAAGTCAGATTTTTGCTGAAATTGTGACCCCGGGGCTTAGGGATTTTTTTCAAAAAAATCTTTTTCCGCCGGTTAAGTTGTGGAGGGCTGATTTCTTGTCCTGTGATAAAAAGACTTCTGTTTCCATCGCCAAAGCTTTCAGGGGAGCATTTGCAAGCGGTTGGCACCATTTTTGAGTGAATTGCCAAAAGTCAGATTTTTGCTGAAATTGTGACCCAGGGCCTTAGGGATTTTTTCAAAAAACAAATTTCTGCCGGTTAAGTTGTCGAGGGCTGATTTCTTGTCCTGTGATAAAAAGCCTTCTGTTTCCATCGCCAAAGCTTTCAGGGGAGCATTTGCAAGTGGTTGGCACCATTTTTGAGTGAATTGCCAAAAGTCAGATTTTTGTTGAAATTGTGACCCCGGGGCTTAGGGATTTTTTCAAAAAAATCTTTTTCCGCCGGTTAAGTTGTGGAGGGCTGATTTCTTGTCCTGTGATAAAAAGACTTCTGTTTCCATCGCCAAAGCTTTCAGAGGAGCATTTGCAAGCGATTGGAACCATTTTTGAGTGAATTGCCAAAAGTCAGATTTTTGCTGAAATTGTGACCCCGGGGCTTAGGGATTTTTTCAAAAAAAAATTTTCCGCCGGTTAAGTTGTGGAGGGCTGATTTCTTTTCCTGTGATAAAAAGCCTTCTGTTTCGATCGCCAAAGCTTTCAGGGGAGCATTTGCAAGCGGTTGGCACCATTTTTGAGTGAATTGCCAAAAGTCAGATTTTGCTGAAATTGTGACCCCGGGGCTTAGGGATTTTTTCAAAAAAATCTTTTTCCGCGGGTTAAGTTGTCGAGGGCTGATTTCTTGTCCGGTGATAAAAAGCCTTCTGTTTCCATCGCCAAAGCTTTCAGATGAGCTTTTGCAAGCGTTTGGCTCCATTTTTGAGTGAATTGCCAAAAGTCAGATTTTTGCTGAAATTGTGACCCCGGGGCTTAGGGATTTTTTCAAAAAAATATTTTTCCGCCGGTTACGTTGTGGAGGGCTGATTTCTTGTCCCGTGATAAAAAGACTTCTGTTTCCATCGCCACAGCTTTCAGAGGAGCATTTGCAAGCGATTGGCACCATTTTTGAGTGAATTGCCAAAAGTCAGATTTTTGCAGAAATTGTGACCCCGGGGCTTAGGGATTTTTTTAAAAAAATCTTTTTCCGCGGGTTAAGTTGTGGAGGGCTGATTTCTTGTTGTGTGATAAAAAGCCTTCTGTTTCGATCGCCAAAGCTTTCACGGGAGCATTTGCAAGCGGTTGGCACCATTTTTGAGTGAATTGCCAAAAGTCAGATTTTTGCTGAAATTGTGACCCCGGGGCTTAGGGATTTTTTTCAAAAAAATCTTTTTCCGCCGGTTAAGTTGTGGAGGGCTGATTTCTTGTCCTGTGATAAAAAGACTTCTGTTTCCATCGCCAAAGCTTTCAGGGGAGCATTTGCAAGCGGTTGGCACCATTTTTGAGTGAATTGCCAAAAGTCAGATTTTTGCTGAAATTGTGACCCCGGGCCTTAGGGATTTTTTCAAAAAAGAAATTTCTGCCGGTTAAGTTGTCGAGGGCTGATTTCTTGTCCTGTGATAAAAAGCCTTCTGTTTCCATCGCCAAAGCTTTCAGGGGAGCATTTGCAAGTGGTTGGCACCATTTTTGAGTGAATTGCCAAAAGTCAGATTTTTGTTGAAATTGTGACCCCGGGGCTTAGGGATTTTTTCAAAAAAATCTTTTTCCGCCGGTTAAGTTGTGGAGGGCTGATTTCTTGTCCTGTGATAAAAAGACTTCTGTTTCCATCGCCAAAGCTTTCAGAGGAGCATTTGCAAGCGATTGGAACCATTTTTGAGTGAATTGCCAAAAGTCAGATTTTTGCGGAAATTGTGACCCCGGGGCTTAGGGATTTTTTCAAAAAAATCTTTTTCCGCCGGTTAAGTTGTGGAGGGCTGATTTCTTGTCCCGTGATAAAAAGCCCGCTGTTTCCATCGCCATAGGTTTCAGGGGAGCATTTGCAAGCGGTTGGCACCATTTTTGAGTGAATTGCCAAAAGTCAGATTTTTGCTGAAATTGTGACCCCGGGGCTTAGGGATTTTTTCAAAAAAATCTTTTTCCGCCGGTTAAGTTGTGGAGGGCTGATTTCTTGTCCTGTGATAAAAAGACTTCTCTTTCCATCGCCAAAGCTTTCAGGGGAGCATTTGCAAGCGGTTGGCACCATTTTTGCTCAAATTGTGACCCGGGGGGTTAGGGATTATTTCAAAAAAATATTTTTCCGCCGGTTAAGTTGTTAAGGGCTGATTTCTTGTCGTGTGATATAAAGCCTTCTGTTTCGATCGCCAAAGCTTTCAGGGGAGCATTTGCAAGCGGTTGGCACCATTTTTGAGTGAATTGCCAAAAGTCAGAATTTTGCTGAAATTGTGTCCCCGGGGCTTAGGGATTTTTTCAAAAAAATCTTTTTCCGCCGTTTAAGTTGTGGAGGGCTGATTTCTTGTCCCGTGATAAAAAGCCCGCTGTTTCCATCGCCATAGGTTTCAGGGGAGCATTTGCAAGCGGTTGGCACCATTTTTGAGTGAATTGCCAAAAATCAGATTTTTGCTGAAATTGTGACCCCGGGGCTTAGGGATTTTTTCAAAAAAATATTTTTCCGCCGGTTAAGTTGTGGAGGGCTGATTTCTTGTCCTGTGATAAAAAGACTTCTGTTTCCATCGCCAAAGCTTTCAGGGGAGCATTTGCAAGCGGTTGGCACCATTTTTGCTGAAATTGTGACCCGGGGGGTTAGGGATTATTTCAAAAAAATCTTTTTCCGCCGGTTAAGTTGTGGAGGGCTGATTTCTTGTTGTGTGATAAAAAGCCTTCTGTTTCGATCGCCAAAGCTTTCACGGGAGCATTTGCAAGCGGTTGGCACCATTTTTGAGTTAATTGCCAAAAGTCAGATTTTTGCTGAAATTGTGACCCCGGGGCTTAGGGATTTTTTCAAAAAAATCTTTTTCCGCTGGTTAAGTTGTGGAGGGCTGATTTCTTTTCCTGTGATAAAAAGCCTTCTGTTTCCATCGCCAAAGCTTTCAGGGGAGCATTTGCAAGCGATTGGCACCATTTTTGAGTGAATTGCCAAAAGTCAGATTTTTGCGGAAATTGTGACCCCGGAGCTTAGGGATTTTTTCAAAAAAATCTTTTTCCGCCGGTTAAGTTGTGGAGGGCTGATTTCTTGTCCCGTGATAAAAAGACTTCTGTTTCCATCGCCACAGCTTTCAGAGGAGCATTTGCAAGCGATTGGCACCATTTTTGAGTGAATTGCCAAAAGTCAGATTTTTGCAGAAATTGTGACCCCGGGGCTTAGGGATTTTTTCAAAAAAATCTTTTTCCGCCGGTTAAGTTGTGGAGGGCTGATTTCTTGTTGTGTGATAAGAAGCCTTCTGTTTCGATCGCCAAAGCTTTCACCGGAGCATTTGCAAGCGGTTGGCACCATTTTTGAGTTAATTGCCAAAAGTCAGATTTTTGCGGAAATTGTGACCCCGGGGATTAGGGATTTTTTCAAAAAAATCTTTTTCCGCCGGTTAAGTTGTGGAGGGCTGATTTCTTGTCCGGTGATAAAAAGCCTTCTGTTTCCATCGCCAAAGCTTTCACGGGAGCATTTGCAAGCGGTTGGCACCATTTTTGAGTGAATTGCCAAAAGTCAGATTTTTGCTGAAATTGTGACCCCGGGGCTTAGGGATTTTTTCAAAAAACAAATTTCTGCCGGTTAAGTTGTCGAGGGCTGATTTCTTGTCCTGTGATAAAAAGACTTCTGTTTCCATCGCCAAAGCTTTCAGGGGAGCATTTGCAAGCGATTGGCACCATTTTTGAGTGAATTGCCAAAAGTCAGATTTTTGCGGAAATTGTGACCCCGGGCTTAGGGATTTTTTCAAAAAAATATTTTCCGCCGGTTAAGTTGTGGAGGGCTGATTTCTTTTCCTGTGATAAAAAGCCTTCTGTTTCGATCGCCAAAGCTTTCAGGGGAGCATTTGCAAGTGGTTGGCACCATTTTTGAGTGAATTGCCAAAAGTCAGATTTTTGCGGAAATTGTGACCCCGGAGCTTAGGGATTTTTTCAAAAAAATATTTTCCGCCGGTTAAGTTGTGGAGGGCTGATTTCTTGTCCGGTGATAAAAAGCCTTCTGTTTCCATCGCCAAAGCTTTCACGGGAGCATTTGCAAGCGATTGGCACCATTTTTGAGTGAATTGCCAAAAGTCATATTTTTGCGGAAATTGTGACCCCGGAGCTTAGGGATTTTTTCAAAAAAATCTTTTTCCGCCGGTTAAGTTGTGGAGGGCTGATTTCTTTTCCTGTGATAAAAAGCCTTCTGTTTCGATCGCCAAAGCTTTCAGGGGAGCATTTGCAAGCGGTTGGCACCATTTTTGAGTGAATTGCCAAAAGTCAGATTTTTGCGGAAATTGTGACCCCGGGGATTAGGGATTTTTTCAAAAAAATCTTTTTCCGCCGGTTAAGTTGTGGAGGGCTGATTTCTTGTCCGGTGATAAAAAGCCTTCTGTTTCCATCGCCAAAGCTTTCACGGGAGCATTTGCAAGCGGTTGGCACCATTTTTGAGTGAATTGCCAAAAGTCAGATTTTTGCTGAAATTGTGACCCCGGGGCTTAGGGATTTTTTCAAAAAACAAATTTCTGCCGGTTAAGTTGTCGAGGGCTGATTTCTTGTCCTGTGATAAAAAGACTTCTGTTTCCATCGCCAAAGCTTTCAGGGGAGCATTTGCAAGCGATTGGCACCATTTTTGAGTGAATTGCCAAAAGTCAGATTTTTGCGGAAATTGTGACCCCGGGCTTAGGGATTTTTTCAAAAAAATATTTTCCGCCGGTTAAGTTGTGGAGGGCTGATTTCTTTTCCTGTGATAAAAAGCCTTCTGTTTCGATCGCCAAAGCTTTCAGGGGAGCATTTGCAAGCGGTTGGCACCATTTTTGAGTGAATTGCCAAAAGTCAGATTTTGCTGAAATTGTGACCCCGGGGCTTAGGGATTTTTTCAAAAAAATCTTTTTCCGCCGGTTAAGTTGTGGAGGGCTCTTTTCTTGTCCTGTGAAAAAAGAATTCTGTTTCCATCGCCAAAGGTTTCAGGGGAGCATTTGCAAGTGGTTGGCACCATTCTTGAGTGAATTGCCAAAAGTCAGATTTTTGCTGAAATTGTGACCCCGGGGCTTAGGGATTTTTTCAAAAAAATCTTTTTCCGCGGGTTAAGTTGTCGAGGGCTGATTTCTTGTTGTGTGATAAAAAGCCTTCTGTTTCGATCGCCAAAGCTTTCAGATCAGCTTTTGCAAGCGTTTGGCTCCATTTTTGAGTGAATTGCCAAAAGTCAGATTTTTGCTGAAATTGTGACCCCGGGGCTTAGGGATTTTTTCAAAAAAATCTTTTTCCGCCGGTTAAGTTGTGGAGGGCTGATTTCTTGTCCTGTGATAAAAAGACTTCTGTTTCCATCGCCAAAGCTTTCAGGGGAGCATTTGCAAGCGGTTGGCACCATTTTTGAGTGAATTGCCAAAAGTCAGATTTTTGCGGAAATTGTGACCCCGGAGCTTAGGGATTTTTTCAAAAAAATCTTTTTCCGCCGGTTAAGTTGTGGAGGGCTGATTTCTTTTCCTGTGATAAAAAGCCTTCTGTTTCGATCGCCAAAGCTTTCAGGGGAGCATTTGCAAGCGGTTGGCACCATTTTTGAGTGAATTGCCAAAAGTCAGATTTTTGCGGAAATTGTGACCCCGGGGATTAGGGATTTTTTCAAAAAAATCTTTTTCCGCCGGTTAAGTTGTGGAGGGCTGATTTCTTGTCCGGTGATAAAAAGCCTTCTGTTTCCATCGCCAAAGCTTTCACGGGAGCATTTGCAAGCGGTTGGCACCATTTTTGAGTGAATTGCCAAAAGTCAGATTTTTGCTGAAATTGTGACCCCAGGGCTTAGGGATTTTTTCAAAAAAATCTTTTTCCGCCGGTTAAGTTGTGGAGGGCTGATTTCTTGTCCTGTGATAAAAAGCCTTCTGATTCGATCGCCAAAGCTTTCACGGGAGCATTTGCAAGCGGTTGGCACCATTTTTGAGTGAATTGCCAAAAGTCAGATTTTTGCTGAAATTGTGACCCCAGGGCTTAGGGATTTTTTCAAAAAAATCTTTTTCCGCCGGTTAAGTTGTGGAGGGCTGATTTCTTGTCCTGTGATAAAAAGACTTGTGTTTCCATCGCCAAAGCTTTCAGGGGAGCATTTGCAAGCGGTTGGCACCATTTTTGCTGAAATTGTGACCCGGGCGGTTAGGGATTATTTCAAAAAAATATTTTTCCGCCGGTTAAGTTGTTAAGGGCTGATTTCTTGTCGTGTGATATAAAGCCTTCTGTTTCCATCGCCATAGGTTTCAGGGGAGCATTTGCAAGCGGTTGGCACCATTTTTGAGTGAATTGCCAAAAGTCAGATTTTTGCGGAAATTGTGACCCCGGGTCTTAGGGATTTTTTCAAGAAACAAATTTCTGCCGGTTAAGTTGTTGAGGGCTGATTTCTTGTCCTGTGATAAAAAGCCTTCTCTTTCCATCACCAAAGCTTTCAGGGGAGCATTTGCAAGTGGTTGGCACCATTTTTGAGTGAATTGCCAAAAGTCAGATTTTTGCTGAAATTGTGACCCCGGGGCTTAGGGATTTTTTCAAAAAAATCTTTTTCCGCCGGTTAAGTTGTGGAGGGCTGATTTCTTGTCCTGTGATAAAAAGACTTCTGTTTCCATCGCCAAAGCTTTCAGAGGAGCATTTTCAAGCGATTGGCACCATTTTTGAGTGAATTGCCAAAAGTCAGATTTTTGCTGAAATTGTGACCCCGGGGCTTAGGGATTTTTTCAAAAAAATCTTTTTCCGCCGGTTAAGTTGTGGAGGGCTGATTTCTTGTCCTGTGATAAAAAGACTTCTGTTTCCATCGCCAAAGCTTTCAGAGGAGCATTTGCAAGCGATTGGCACCATTTTTGAGTGAATTGCCAAAAGTCAGATTTTTGCGGAAATTGTGACCCCGGGCTTAGGGATTTTTTCAAAAAAATATTTTCCGCCGGTTAAGTTGTGGAGGGCTGATTTCTTTTCCTGTGATAAAAAGCCTTCTGTTTCGATCGCCAAAGCTTTCAGGGGAGCATTTGCAAGCGGTTGGCACCATTTTTGAGTGAATTGCCAAAAGTCAGATTTTGCTGAAATTGTGACCCCGGGGCTTAGGGATTTTTTCAAAAAAATCTTTTTCCGCCGGTTAAGTTGTGGAGGGCTCTTTTCTTGTCCTGTGAAAAAAGAATTCTGTTTCCATCGCCAAAGGTTTCAGGGGAGCATTTGCAAGTGGTTGGCACCATTTTTGAGTGAATTGCCAAAAGTCAGATTTTTGCTGAAATTGTGACCCCGGGGCTTAGGGATTTTTTCAAAAAAATCTTTTTCCGCGGGTTAAGTTTTCGAGGGCTGATTTATTGTCCGGTGATAAAAAGCCTTCTGTTTCCATCGCCAAAGCTTTCAGATGAGCTTTTGCAAGCGTTTGGCTCCATTTTTGAGTGAATTGCCAAAAGTCAGATTTTTGCGGAAATTGTGACCCCGGGCTTAGGGATTTTTTCAAAAAAATATTTTCCGCCGGTTACGTTGTGGAGGGCTGATTTCTTTTCCTGTGATAAAAAGCCTTCTGTTTCGATCGCCAAAGCTTTCAGGGGAGCATTTGCAAGCGGTTGGCACCATTTTTGAGTGAATTGCCAAAAGTCAGATTTTTGCAGAAATTGTGACCCCGGGGCTTAGGGATTTTTTCAAAAAAATCTTTTTCCGCCGGTTAAGTTGTGGAGGGCTGATTTCTTGTCCTGTGATAAAAAGACTTCTGTTTCCATCGCCAAAGCTTTCAGGGGAGCATTTGCAAGCGATTGGCACCATTTTTGAGTGAATTGCCAAAAGTCAGATTTTTGCGGAAATTGTGACCCCGGAGCTTAGGGATTTTTTCAAAAAAATCTTTTTCCGCGGGTTAAGTTTTCGAGGGCTGATTTCTTGTCCTGTGATAAAAAGCCTTCTGTTTCCATCGCCAAAGCTTTCAGATGAGCTTTTGCAAGCGTTTGGCACCATTTTTGAGTGAATTGCCAAAAGTCAGATTTTTGCTGAAATTGTGACCCCGGGGCTTAGGGATTTTTTCAAAAAAACATTTTTCCGCCGGTTACGTTGTGGAGGGCTGATTTCTTGTCCCGTGATAAAAAGACTTCTGTTTCCATCGCCACAGCTTTCAGAGGAGCATTTTCAAGCGATTGGCACCAATTTTGAGTGAATTGCCAAAAGTCAGATTTTTGCTGAAATTGTGACCCTGGGGCTTAGGGATTTTTTCAAAAAAATCTTTTTCCGCCGGTTAAGTTGTGGAGGGCTGATTTCTTGTCCTGTGATAAAAAGACTTCTGTTTCCATCGCCAAAGCTTTCAGGGGAGCATTTGCAAGCGATTGGCACCATTTTTGAGTGAATTGCCAAAAGTCAGATTTTTGCGGAAATTGTGACCCCGGAGCTTAGGGATTTTTTCAAAAAAATCTTTTTCTGCCGGTTAAGTTGTGGAGGGCTGATTTCTTTTCCTGTGATAAAAAGCCTTCTGTTTCCATCGCCAAAGCTTTCAGGGGAGCATTTGCAAGTGGTTGGCACCATTTTTGAGTGAATTGCCAAAAGTCAGATTTTTGCTGAAATTGTGACCCCGGGGCTTAGGGATTTTTTCAAAAAAATCTTTTTCCGCCGGTTAAGTTGTGGAGGGCTGATTTCTTGTCCTGTGATAAAAAGACTTCTGTTTCCATCGCCAAAGCTTTCAGAGGAGCATTTTCAAGCGATTGGCACCAATTTTGAGTGAATTGCCAAAAGTCAGATTTTTGCTGAAATTGTGACCCTGGGGCTTAGGGATTTTTTCAAAAAAATCTTTTTCCGCCGGTTAAGTTGTGGAGGGCTGATTTCTTGTCCTGTGATAAAAAGACTTCTGTTTCCATCGCCAAAGCTTTCAGGGGAGCATTTGCAAGCGATTGGCACCATTTTTGAGTGAATTGCCAAAAGTCAGATTTTTGCGGAAATTGTTACCCCGGGCTTAGGGATTTTTTCAAAAAAATATTTTCCGCCGGTTAAGTTGTGGAGGGCTGATTTCTTTTCCTGTGATAAAAAGCCTTCTGTTTCGATCGCCAAAGCTTTCAGGGGAGCATTTGCAAGCGGTTGGCACCATTTTTGAGTGAATTGCCAAAAGTCAGATTTTGCTGAAATTGTGACCCCGGGGCTTAGGGATTTTTTCAAAAAAATCTTTTTCCGCCGGTTAAGTTGTGGAGGGCTATTTTCTTGTCCTGTGAAAAAAGAATTCTGTTTCCATCGCCAAAGGTTTCAGGGGAGCATTTGCAAGTGGTTGGCACCATTTTTGAGTGAATTGCCAAAAGTCAGATTTTTGCTGAAATTGTGACCCCGGGGCTTAGGGATTTTTTCAAAAAAATCTTTTTCCGCGGGTTAAGTTGTCGAGGGCTGATTTCTTGTCCGGTGATAAAAAGCCTTCTGTTTCCATCGCCAAAGCTTTCAGATGAGCTTTTGCAAGCGTTTGGCTCCATTTTTGAGTGAATTGCCAAAAGTCAGATTTTTGCTGAAATTGTGACCCCGGGGCTTAGGGATTTTTTCAAAAAAACATTTTTCCGCGGGTTAAGTTGTGGAGGGCTGATTTCTTGTTGTGTGATAAAAAGCCTTCTGTTTCGATCGCCAAAGCTTTCACGGGAGCATTTGCAAGCGGTTGGCACCATTTTTGAGTTAATTGCCAAAAGTCAGATTTTTGCTGAAATTGTGACCCCGGGGCTTAGGGATTTTTTCAAAAAAATCTTTTTCCGCCGGTTAAGTTGTGGAGGGCTGATTTCTTTTCCTGTGATAAAAAGCCTTCTGTTTCGATCGCCAAAGCTTTCAGGGGAGCATTTGCAAGCGATTGGCACCATTTTTGAGTGAATTGCCAAAAGTCAGATTTTTGCTGAAATTGTGACCCCAGGGCTTAGGGATTTTTTCAAAAAAATCTTTTTCCGCCGGTTAAGTTGTGGAGGGCTGATTTCTTGTCCCGTGATAAAAAGACTTCTGTTTCCATCGCCACAGCTTTCAGAGGAGCATTTGCAAGCGATTGGCACCATTTTTGAGTGAATTGCCAAAAGTCAGATTTTTGCAGAAATTGTGACCCTGGGGCTTAGGGATTTTTTCAAAAAAATCTTTTTCCGCGGGTTAAGTTGTGGAGGGCTGATTTCTTGTTGTGTGATAAAAAGCCTTCTGTTTCGATCGCCAAAGCTTTCACGGCAGCATTTGCAAGTGGTTGGCACCATTTTTGAGTGAATTGCCAAAAGTCAGATTTTTGCAGAAATTGTGACCCTGGGGCTTAGGGATTTTTTCAAAAAAATCTTTTTCCGCGGGTTAAGTTTTCGAGTGCTGATTTATTGTCCGGTGATAAAAAGCCTTCTGTTTCCATCGCCAAAGCTTTCAGATGAGCTTTTGCAAGCGTTTGGCTCCATTTTTGAGTGAATTGCCAAAAGTCAGATTTTTGCTGAAATTGTGACCCCGGGGCTTAGGGATTTTTTCAAAAAAACATTTTTCCGCCGGTTACGTTGTGGAGGGCTGATTTCTTGTCCCGTGATAAAAAGACTTCTGTTTCCATCGCCACAGCTTTCAGAGGAGCATTTGCAAGCGATTGGCACCATTTTTGAGTGAATTGCCAAAAGTCAGATTTTTGCAGAAATTGTGACCCCGGGGCTTAGGGATTTTTTCAAAAAAATCTTTTTCCGCCGGTTAAGTTGTGGAGGGCTGATTTCTTTTCCTGTGATAAAAAGCCTTCTGTTTCGATCGCCAAAGCTTTCAGGGGAGCATTTGCAAGCGGTTGGCACCATTTTTGAGTGAATTGCCAAAAGTCAGATTTTGCTCAAATTGTGACCCCGGGGCTTAGGGATTTTTTCAAAAAAATCTTTTTCCGCCGGTTAAGTTGTGGAGGGCTCTTTTCTTGTCCTGTGAAAAAAGAATTCTGTTTCCATCGCCAAAGGTTTCAGGGGAGCATTTGCAAGTGGTTGGCACCATTTTTGAGTGAATTGCCAAAAGTCAGATTTTTGCTGAAATTGTGACCCCGGGGCTTAGGGATTTTTTCAAAAAAATCTTTTTCCGCGGGTTAAGTTGTCGAGGGCTGATTTCTTGTCCGGTGATAAAAAGCCTTCTGTTTCCATCGCCAAAGCTTTCAGATGAGCTTTTGCAAGCGTTTGGCTCCATTTTTGAGTGAATTGCCAAAAGTCAGATTTTTGCTGAAATTGTGACCCCGGGGCTTAGGGATTTTTTCAAAAAAACATTTTTCCGCTGGTTAAGTTGTGGAGGGCTGATTTCTTGTTGTGTGATAAAAAGCCTTCTGTTTCGATCGCCAAAGCTTTCACGGGAGCATTTGCAAGCGGTTGGCACCATTTTTGAGTTAATTGCCAAAAGTCAGATTTTTGCTGAAATTGTGACCCCGGGGCTTAGGGATTTTTTCAAAAAAATCTTTTTCCGCCGGTTAAGTTGTGGAGGGCTGATTTCTTTTCCTGTGATAAAAAGCCTTCTGTTTCGATCGCCAAAGCTTTCAGGGGAGCATTTGCAAGCGGTTGGCACCATTTTTGAGTGAATTGCCAAAAGTCAGATTTTTGCTGAAATTGTGACCCCAGGGCTTAGGGATTTTTTCAAAAAAATCTTTTTCCGCCGGTTAAGTTGTGGAGGGCTGATTTCTTGTCCCATGATAAAAAGACTTCTGTTTCCATCGCCACAGCTTTCAGAGGAGCATTTGCAAGCGATTGGCACCATTTTTGAGTGAATTGCCAAAAGTCAGATTTTTGCAGAAATTGTGACCCTGGGGCTTAGGGATTTTTTCAAAAAAATCTTTTTCCGCGGGTTAAGTTGTGGAGGGCTGATTTCTTGTTGTGTGATAAAAAGCCTTCTGTTTCGATCGCCAAAGCTTTCACGGGAGCATTTGCAAGTGGTTGGCACCATTTTTGAGTGAATTGCCAAAAGTCAGATTTTTGCTGAAATTGTGACCCCGGGGCTTAGGGATTTTTTCAAAAAAATCTTTTTCCGCGGGTTAAGTTTTCGAGGGCTGATTTATTGTCCGGTGATAAAAAGCCTTCTGTTTCCATCGCCAAAGCTTTCAGATGAGCTTTTGCAAGCGTTTGGCTCCATTTTTGAGTGAATTGCCAAAAGTCAGATTTTTGCTGAAATTGTGACCCCGGGGCTTAGGGATTTTTTCAAAAAAACATTTTTCCGCCGGTTACGTTGTGGAGGGCTGATTTCTTGTCCCGTGATAAAAAGACTTCTGTTTCCATCGCCACAGCTTTCAGAGGAGCATTTGCAAGCGATTGGCACCATTTTTGAGTGAATTGCCAAAAGTCAGATTTTTGCAGAAATTGTGACCCCGGGGCTTAGGGATTTTTTCAAAAAAATCTTTTTCCGCCGGTTAAGTTGTGGAGGGCTGATTTCTTTTCCTGTGATAAAAAGCCTTCTGTTTCGATCGCCAAAGCTTTCAGGGGAGCATTTGCAAGCGGTTGGCACCATTTTTGAGTGAATTGCCAAAAGTCAGATTTTTGCTGAAATTGTGACCCCAGGGCTTAGGGATTTTTTCAAAAAAATCTTTTTCCGCCGGTTAAGTTGTGGAGGGCTGATTTCTTGTCCCGTGATAAAAAGACTTCTGTTTCCATCGCCACAGCTTTCAGAGGAGCATTTGCAAGCGATTGGCACCATTTTTGAGTGAATTGCCAAAAGTCAGATTTTTGCAGAAATTGTGACCCTGGGGCTTAGGGATTTTTTCAAAAAAATCTTTTTCCGCGGGTTAAGTTGTGGAGGGCTGATTTCTTGTTGTGTGATAAAAAGCCTTCTGTTTCGATCGCCAAAGCTTTCACGGGAGCATTTGCAAGTGGTTGGCACCATTTTTGAGTGAATTGCCAAAAGTCAGATTTTTGCTGAAATTGTGACCCCGGGGCTTAGGGATTTTTTCAAAAAAATCTTTTTCCGCGGGTTAAGTTTTCGAGGGCTGATTTATTGTCCGGTGATAAAAAGCCTTCTGTTTCCATCGCCAAAGCTTTCAGATGAGCTTTTGCAAGCGTTTGTCTCCATTTTTGAGTGAATTGCCAAAAGTCAGATTTTTGATGAAATTGTGACCCCGGGGCTTAGGGATTTTTTCAAAAAAACATTTTTCCGCCGGTTACGTTGTGGAGGGCTGATTTCTTGTCCCGTGATAAAAAGACTTCTGTTTCCATCGCCACAGCTTTCAGAGGAGCATTTGCAAGCGATTGGCACCATTTTTGAGTGAATTGCCAAAAGTCAGAATTTTGCTGAAATTGTGACCCCGGGGCTTAGGGATTTTTTCAAAAAAATCTTTTTCCGCCGGTTAAGTTGTGGAGGGCTGATTTCTTGTCCTGTGATAAAAAGACTTCTGTTTCCATCGCCAAAGCTTTCAGGGGAGCATTTGCAAGCGATTGGCACCATTTTTGAGTGAATTGCCAAAAGTCAGATTTTTGCGGAAATTGTGACCCCGGAGCTTAGGGATTTTTTCAAAAAAATCTTTTTCTGCCGGTTAAGTTTGTTGAGGGCTGATTTCTTGTCCTGTGATAAAAAGCCTTCTGTTTCCATCGCCAAAGCTTTCAGGGGAGCATTTGCAAGTGGTTGGCACCATTTTTGAGTGAATTGCCAAAAGTCAGATTTTTGCTGAAATTGTGACCCCGGGGCTTAGGGATTTTTTCAAAAAAATCTTTTTCCGCCGGTTAAGTTGTGGAGGGCTGATTTCTTGTCCTGTGATAAAAAGACTTCTGTTTCCATCGCCAAAGCTTTCAGAGGAGCATTTTCAAGCGATTGGCACCAATTTTGAGTGAATTGGCAAAAGTCAGATTTTTGCTGAAATTGTGACCCCGGGGCTTAGGGATTTTTTCAAAAAAATCTTTTTCCGCCGGTTAAGTTGTTAGGGGCTGATTTCTTGTCCTGTGATAAAAAGACTTCTGTTTCCATCGCCAAAGCTTTCAGGGGAGCATTTGCAAGCGATTGGCACCATTTTTGAGTGAATTGCCAAAAGTCAGATTTTTGCGGAAATTGTGACCCCGGGCTTAGGGATTTTTTCAAAAAAATATTTTCCGCCGGTTAAGTTGTGGAGGGCTGATTTCTTTTCCTGTGATAAAAAGCCTTCTGTTTCGATCGCCAAAGCTTTCAGGGGAGCATTTGCAAGCGGTTGGCACCATTTTTGAGTGAATTGCCAAAAGTCAGATTTTTGCTGAAATTGTGACCCCGGGGCTTAGGGATTTTTTCAAAAAAACATTTTTCCGCGGGTTAAGTTTTCGAGGGCTGATTTATTGTCCGGTGATAAAAAGCCTTCTGTTTCCATCGCCAAAGCTTTCAGATGAGCTTTTGCAAGCGTTTGGCTCCATTTTTGAGTGAATTGCCAAAAGTCAGATTTTTGCGGAAATTGTGACCCCGGGGCTTAGGGATTTTTTCAAAAAAACATTTTTCCGCCGGTTACGTTGTGTAGGGCTGATTTCTTGTCCCGTGATAAAAAGACTTCTGTTTCCATCGCCACAGCTTTCAGAGGAGCATTTGCAAGCGATTGGCACCATTTTTGAGTGAATTGCCAAAAGTCAGATTTTTGCAGAAATTGTGACCCCGGGGCTTAGGGATTTTTTCAAAAAAATCTTTTTCCGCCGGTTAAGTTGTGGAGGGCTGATTTCTTGTCCTGTGATAAAAAGACTTCTGTTTCCATCGCCAAAGCTTTCAGAGGAGCATTTTCAAGCGATTGGCACCAATTTTGAGTGAATTGCCAAAAGTCAGATTTTTGCTGAAATTGTGACCCCGGGGCTTAGGGATTTTTTCAAAAAAATCTTTTTCCGCCGGTTAAGTTGTTAGGGGCTGATTTCTTGTCCTGTGATAAAAAGACTTCTGTTTCCATCGCCAAAGCTTTCAGGGGAGCATTTGCAAGCGATTGGCACCATTTTTGAGTGAATTGCCAAAAGTCAGATTTTTGCGGAAATTGTGACCCCGGGCTTAGGGATTTTTTCAAAAAAATAGTTTCCGCCGGTTAAGTTGTGGATGGCTGATTTCTTTTCCTGTGATAAAAAGCCTTCTGTTTCGATCGCCAAAGCTTTCAGGGGAGCATTTGCAAGCGGTTGGCACCATTTTTGAGTGAATTGCCAAAAGTCAGATTTTTGCTGAAATTGTGACCCCGGGGCTTAGGGATTTTTTCAAAAAAATCTTTTTCCGCGGGTTAAGTTTTCGAGGGCTGATTTATTGTCCGGTGATAAAAAGCCTTCTGTTTCCATCGCCAAAGCTTTCAGATGAGCTTTTGCAAGCGTTTGGCTCCATTTTTGAGTGAATTGCCAAAAGTCAGATTTTTGCTGAAATTTGACCCCGGGGCTTAGGGATTTTTTCAAAAAAACATTTTTCCGCCGGTTACGTTGTTAGGGGCTGATTTCTTGTCCCGTGATAAAAAGACTTCTGTTTCCATCGCCACAGCTTTCAGAGGAGCATTTGCAAGCGATTGGCACCATTTTTGAGTGAATTGCCAAAAGTCAGATTTTTGCAGAAATTGTGACCCCGGGGCTTAGGGATTTTTTCAAAAAAATCTTTTTCCGCCGGTTAAGTTGTGGAGGGCTGATTTCTTTTCCTGTGATAAAAAGCCTTCTGTTTCGATCGCCAAAGCTTTCAGGGGAGCATTTGCAAGCGGTTGGCACCATTTTTGAGTGAATTGCCAAAAGTCAGATTTTTGCTGAAATTGTGACCCCAGGGCTTAGGGATTTTTTCAAAAAAATCTTTTTCCGCCGGTTAAGTTGTGGAGGGCTGATTTCTTGTCCCGTGATAAAAAGACTTCTGTTTCCATCGCCACAGCTTTCAGAGGAGCATTTGCAAGCGATTGGCACCATTTTTGAGTGAATTGCCAAAAGTCAGATTTTTGCAGAAATTGTGACCCTGGGGCTTAGGGATTTTTTCAAAAAAATCTTTTTCCGCGGGTTAAGTTGTGGAGGGCTGATTTCTTGTTGTGTGATAAAAAGCCTTCTGTTTCGATCGCCAAAGCTTTCACGGGAGCATTTGCAAGTGGTTGGCACCATTTTTGAGTGAATTGCCAAAAGTCAGATTTTTGCTGAAATTGTGACCCCGGGGCTTAGGGATTTTTTCAAAAAAATCTTTTTCCGCGGGTTAAGTTTTCGAGGGCTGATTTATTGTCCGGTGATAAAAAGCCTTCTGTTTCCATCGCCAAAGCTTTCAGATGAGCTTTTGCAAGCGTTTGGCTCCATTTTTGAGTGAATTGCCAAAAGTCAGATTTTTGCTGAAATTGTGACCCCGGGGCTTAGGGATTTTTTCAAAAAAACATTTTTCCGCCGGTTACGTTGTGGAGGGCTGATTTCTTGTCCCGTGATAAAAAGACTTCTGTTTCCATCGCCACAGCTTTCAGAGGAGCATTTGCAAGCGATTGGCACCATTTTTGAGTGAATTGCCAAAAGTCAGATTTTTGCAGAAATTGTGACCCCGGGGCTTAGGGATTTTTTCAAAAAAATCTTTTTCCGCCGGTTAAGTTGTGGAGGGCTGATTTCTTTTCCTGTGATAAAAAGCCTTCTGTTTCGATCGCCAAAGCTTTCAGGGGAGCATTTGCAAGCGGTTGGCACCATTTTTGAGTGAATTGCCAAAAGTCAGATTTTTGCTGAAATTGTGACCCCAGGGCTTAGGGATTTTTTCAAAAAAATCTTTTTCCGCCGGTTAAGTTGTGGAGGGCTGATTTCTTGTCCCGTGATAAAAAGACTTCTGTTTCCATCGCCACAGCTTTCAGAGGAGCATTTGCAAGCGATTGGCACCATTTTTGAGTGAATTGCCAAAAGTCAGATTTTTGCAGAAATTGTGACCCTGGGGCTTAGGGATTTTTTCAAAAAAATCTTTTTCCGCGGGTTAAGTTGTGGAGGGCTGATTTCTTGTTGTGTGATAAAAAGCCTTCTGTTTCGATCGCCAAAGCTTTCACGGGAGCATTTGCAAGTGGTTGGCACCATTTTTGAGTGAATTGCCAAAAGTCAGATTTTTGCTGAAATTGTGACCCCGGGGCTTAGGGATTTTTTCAAAAAAATCTTTTTCCGCGGGTTAAGTTTTCGAGGGCTGATTTATTGTCCGGTGATAAAAAGCCTTCTGTTTCCATCGCCAAAGCTTTCAGATGAGCTTTTGCAAGCGTTTGTCTCCATTTTTGAGTGAATTGCCAAAAGTCAGATTTTTGATGAAATTGTGACCCCGGGGCTTAGGGATTTTTTCAAAAAAACATTTTTCCGCCGGTTACGTTGTGGAGGGCTGATTTCTTGTCCCGTGATAAAAAGACTTCTGTTTCCATCGCCACAGCTTTCAGAGGAGCATTTGCAAGCGATTGGCACCATTTTTGAGTGAATTGCCAAAAGTCAGAATTTTGCTGAAATTGTGACCCCGGGGCTTAGGGATTTTTTCAAAAAAATCTTTTTCCGCCGGTTAAGTTGTGGAGGGCTGATTTCTTGTCCTGTGATAAAAAGACTTCTGTTTCCATCGCCAAAGCTTTCAGGGGAGCATTTGCAAGCGATTGGCACCATTTTTGAGTGAATTGCCAAAAGTCAGATTTTTGCGGAAATTGTGACCCCGGAGCTTAGGGATTTTTTCAAAAAAATCTTTTTCTGCCGGTTAAGTTTGTTGAGGGCTGATTTCTTGTCCTGTGATAAAAAGCCTTCTGTTTCCATCGCCAAAGCTTTCAGGGGAGCATTTGCAAGTGGTTGGCACCATTTTTGAGTGAATTGCCAAAAGTCAGATTTTTGCTGAAATTGTGACCCCGGGGCTTAGGGATTTTTTCAAAAAAATCTTTTTCCGCCGGTTAAGTTGTGGAGGGCTGATTTCTTGTCCTGTGATAAAAAGACTTCTGTTTCCATCGCCAAAGCTTTCAGAGGAGCATTTTCAAGCGATTGGCACCAATTTTGAGTGAATTGGCAAAAGTCAGATTTTTGCTGAAATTGTGACCCCGGGGCTTAGGGATTTTTTCAAAAAAATCTTTTTCCGCCGGTTAAGTTGTTAGGGGCTGATTTCTTGTCCTGTGATAAAAAGACTTCTGTTTCCATCGCCAAAGCTTTCAGGGGAGCATTTGCAAGCGATTGGCACCATTTTTGAGTGAATTGCCAAAAGTCAGATTTTTGCGGAAATTGTGACCCCGGGCTTAGGGATTTTTTCAAAAAAATATTTTCCGCCGGTTAAGTTGTGGAGGGCTGATTTCTTTTCCTGTGATAAAAAGCCTTCTGTTTCGATCGCCAAAGCTTTCAGGGGAGCATTTGCAAGCGGTTGGCACCATTTTTGAGTGAATTGCCAAAAGTCAGATTTTTGCTGAAATTGTGACCCCGGGGCTTAGGGATTTTTTCAAAAAAACATTTTTCCGCGGGTTAAGTTTTCGAGGGCTGATTTATTGTCCGGTGATAAAAAGCCTTCTGTTTCCATCGCCAAAGCTTTCAGATGAGCTTTTGCAAGCGTTTGGCTCCATTTTTGAGTGAATTGCCAAAAGTCAGATTTTTGCGGAAATTGTGACCCCGGGGCTTAGGGATTTTTTCAAAAAAACATTTTTCCGCCGGTTACGTTGTGGAGGGCTGATTTCTTGTCCCGTGATAAAAAGACTTCTGTTTCCATCGCCACAGCTTTCAGAGGAGCATTTGCAAGCGATTGGCACCATTTTTGAGTGAATTGCCAAAAGTCAGATTTTTGCAGAAATTGTGACCCCGGGGCTTAGGGATTTTTTCAAAAAAATCTTTTTCCGCCGGTTAAGTTGTGGAGGGCTGATTTCTTGTCCTGTGATAAAAAGACTTCTGTTTCCATCGCCAAAGCTTTCAGAGGAGCATTTTCAAGCGATTGGCACCAATTTTGAGTGAATTGCCAAAAGTCAGATTTTTGCTGAAATTGTGACCCCGGGGCTTAGGGATTTTTTAAAAAAAATCTTTTTCCGCCGGTTAAGTTGTTAGGGGCTGATTTCTTGTCCTGTGATAAAAAGACTTCTGTTTCCATCGCCAAAGCTTTCAGGGGAGCATTTGCAAGCGATTGGCACCATTTTTGAGTGAATTGCCAAAAGTCAGATTTTTGCGGAAATTGTGACCCCGGGCTTAGGGATTTTTTCAAAAAAATAGTTTCCGCCGGTTAAGTTGTGGATGGCTGATTTCTTTTCCTGTGATAAAAAGCCTTCTGTTTCGATCGCCAAAGCTTTCAGGGGAGCATTTGCAAGCGGTTGGCACCATTTTTGAGTGAATTGCCAAAAGTCAGATTTTTGCTGAAATTGTGACCCCGGGGCTTAGGGATTTTTTCAAAAAAATCTTTTTCCGCGGGTTAAGTTTTCGAGGGCTGATTTATTGTCCGGTGATAAAAAGCCTTCTGTTTCCATCGCCAAAGCTTTCAGATGAGCTTTTGCAAGCGTTTGGCTCCATTTTTGAGTGAATTGCCAAAAGTCAGATTTTTGCTGAAATTTGACCCCGGGGCTTAGGGATTTTTTCAAAAAAACATTTTTCCGCCGGTTACGTTGTTAGGGGCTGATTTCTTGTCCCGTGATAAAAAGACTTCTGTTTCCATCGCCACAGCTTTCAGAGGAGCATTTGCAAGCGATTGGCACCATTTTTGAGTGAATTGCCAAAAGTCAGATTTTTGCAGAAATTGTGACCCCGGGGCTTAGGGATTTTTTCAAAAAAATCTTTTTCCGCCGGTTAAGTTGTGGAGGGCTGATTTCTTTTCCTGTGATAAAAAGCCTTCTGTTTCGATCGCCAAAGCTTTCAGGGGAGCATTTGCAAGCGGTTGGCACCATTTTTGAGTGAATTGCCAAAAGTCAGATTTTTGCTGAAATTGTGACCCCAGGGCTTAGGGATTTTTTCAAAAAAATCTTTTTCCGCCGGTTAAGTTGTGGAGGGCTGATTTCTTGTCCCGTGATAAAAAGACTTCTGTTTCCATCGCCACAGCTTTCAGAGGAGCATTTGCAAGCGATTGGCACCATTTTTGAGTGAATTGCCAAAAGTCAGATTTTTGCAGAAATTGTGACCCTGGGGCTTAGGGATTTTTTCAAAAAAATCTTTTTCCGCGGGTTAAGTTGTGGAGGGCTGATTTCTTGTTGTGTGATAAAAAGCCTTCTGTTTCGATCGCCAAAGCTTTCACGGGAGCATTTGCAAGTGGTTGGCACCATTTTTGAGTGAATTGCCAAAAGTCAGATTTTTGCTGAAATTGTGACCCCGGGGCTTAGGGATTTTTTCAAAAAAATCTTTTTCCGCGGGTTAAGTTTTCGAGGGCTGATTTATTGTCCGGTGATAAAAAGCCTTCTGTTTCCATCGCCAAAGCTTTCAGATGAGCTTTTGCAAGCGTTTGGCTCCATTTTTGAGTGAATTGCCAAAAGTCAGATTTTTGCTGAAATTGTGACCCCGGGGCTTAGGGATTTTTTCAAAAAAATCTTTTTCCGCCGGTTAAGTTGTGGAGGGCTGATTTCTTGTCCTGTGATAAAAAGACTTCTGTTTCCATCGCCAAAGCTTTCAGAGGAGCATTTTCAAGCGATTGGCACCAATTTTGAGTGAATTGCCAAAAGTCAGATTTTTGCTGAAATTGTGACCCCGGGGCTTAGGGATTTTTTCAAAAAAATCTTTTTCCGCCGGTTAAGTTGTTAGGGGCTGATTTCTTGTCCTGTGATAAAAAGACTTCTGTTTCCATCGCCAAAGCTTTCAGGGGAGCATTTGCAAGCGATTGGCACCATTTTTGAGTGAATTGCCAAAAGTCAGATTTTTGCGGAAATTGTGACCCCGGGCTTAGGGATTTTTTCAAAAAAATATTTTCCGCCGGTTAAGTTGTGGAGGGCTGATTTCTTTTCCTGTGATAAAAAGCCTTCTGTTTCGATCGCCAAAGCTTTCAGGGGAGCATTTGCAAGCGGTTGGCACCATTTTTGAGTGAATTGCCAAAAGTCAGATTTTGCTGAAATTGTGACCCCGGGGCTTAGGGATTTTTTCAAAAAAATCTTTTTCCGCCGGTTAAGTTGTGGAGGGCTCTTTTCTTGTCCTGTGAAAAAAGAATTCTGTTTCCATCGCCAAAGGTTTCAGGGGAGCATTTGCAAGTGGTTGGCACCATTTTTGAGTGAATTGCCAAAAGTCAGATTTTTGCTGAAATTGTGACCCCGGGGCTTAGGGATTTTTTCAAAAAAATCTTTTTCCGCGGGTTAAGTTGTCGAGGACTGATTTCTTGTCCGGTGATAAAAAGCCTTCTGTTTCCATCGCCAAAGCTTTCAGATGAGCTTTTGCAAGCGTTTGGCTCCATTTTTGAGTGAATTGCCAAAAGTCAGATTTTTGCTGAAATTGTGACCCCGGGGCTTAGGGATTTTTTCAAAAAAACATTTTTCCGCGGGTTAAGTTGTGGAGGGCTGATTTCTTGTTGTGTGATAAAAAGCCTTCTGTTTCGATCGCCAAAGCTTTCACGGGAGCATTTGCAAGCGGTTGGCACCATTTTTGAGTTAATTGCCAAAAGTCAGATTTTTGCTGAAATTGTGACCCCGGGGCTTAGGGATTTTTTCAAAAAAATCTTTTTCCGCCGGTTAAGTTGTGGAGGGCTGATTTCTTTTCCTGTGATAAAAAGCCTTCTGTTTCGATCGCCAAAGCTTTCAGGGGAGCATTTGCAAGCGGTTGGCACCATTTTTGAGTGAATTGCCAAAAGTCAGATTTTTGCTGAAATTGTGACCCCGGGGCTTAGGGATTTTTTCAAAAAAATCTTTTTCCGCCGGTTAAGTTGTGGAGGGCTGATTTCTTGTCCCGTGATAAAAAGACTTCTGTTTCCATCGCCACAGCTTTCAGAGGAGCATTTGCAAGCGATTGGCACCATTTTTGAGTGAATTGCCAAAAGTCAGATTTTTGCAGAAATTGTGACCCTGGGGCTTAGGGATTTTTTCAAAAAAATCTTTTTCCGCGGGTTAAGTTGTGGAGGGCTGATTTCTTGTTGTGTGATAAAAAGCCTTCTGTTTCGATCGCCAAAGCTTTCACGGGAGCATTTGCAAGCGGTTGGCACCATTTTTGAGTTAATTGCCAAAAGTCAGATTTTTGCTGAAATTGTGACCCCGGGGCTTAGGGATTTTTTCAAAAAAATCTTTTTCCGCCGGTTAAGTTGTGGAGGGCTGATTTCTTGTCCTGTGATAAAAAGACTTCTGTTTCCATCGCCAAAGCTTTCAGGGGAGCATTTGCAAGCGATTGGCACCATTTTTGAGTGAATTGCCAAAAGTCAGATTTTTGCGGAAATTGTGACCCCGGAGCTTAGGGATTTTTTCAAAAAAATCTTTTTCCGCCGGTTAAGTTGTGGAGGGCTGATTTCTTTTCCTGTGATAAAAAGCCTTCTGTTTCGATCGCCAAAGCTTTCAGGGGAGCATTTGCAAGCAGTTGGCACCATTTTTGAGTGAATTGCCAAAAGTCAGATTTTTGCGGAAATTGGGACCCCGGGGATTAGGGATTTTTTCAAAAAAATCTTTTTCCGCGGGTTAAGTTGTGGAGGGCTGATTTCTTGTCCGGTGATAAAAAGCCTTCTGTTTCCATCGCCAAAGCTTTCACGGGAGCATTTGCAAGCGGTTGGCACCATTTTTGAGTGAATTGCCAAAAGTCAGATTTTTGCTGAAATTGTGACCCCGGGGCTTAGGGATTTTTTCAAAAAACAAATTTCTGCCGGTTAAGTTGTCGAGGGCTGATTTCTTGTCCTGTGATAAAAAGCCTTCTGTTTCCATCGCCAAAGCTTTCAGGGGAGCATTTGCAAGTGGTTGGCACCATTTTTGAGTGAATTGCCAAAAGTCAGATTTTTGCTGAAATTGTGACCCCGGGGCTTAGGGATTTTTTCAAAAAAATCTTTTTCCGCCGGTTAAGTTGTGGAGGGCTGATTTCTTGTCCTGTGATAAAAAGACTTCTGTTTCCATCACCAAAGCTTTCAGAGGAGCATTTGCAAGCGATTGGCACCATTTTTGAGTGAATTGCCAAAAGTCAGATTTTTGCTGAAATTGTGACCCCGGGGCTTAGGGATTTTTTCAAAAAAATCTTTTTCCGCCGGTTAAGTTGTGGAGGGCTGATTTCTTGTCCTGTGATAAAAAGACTTCTGTTTCCATCGCCAAAGCTTTCAGGGGAGCATTTGCAAGCGATTGGCACCATTTTTGAGTGAATTGCCAAAAGTCAGATTTTTGCGGAAATTGTGACCCCGGGGCTTAGGGATTTTTTCAAAAAAATCTTTTTCCGCCGGTTAAGTTGTGGAGGGCTGATTTCTTGTCCCGTGATAAAAAGCCCGCTGTTTCCATCGCCATAGGTTTCAGGGGAGCATTTGCAAGCGGTTGGCACCATTTTTGAGTGAATTGCCAAAAGTCAGATTTTTGCGGAAATTGTGACCCCGGGGCTTAGGGATTTTTTCAAAAAAATCTTTTTCCGCCGGTTAAGTTGTGGAGGGCTGATTTCTTGTCCTGTGATAAAAAGACTTCTGTTTCCATCGCCAAAGCTTTCAGGGGAGCATTTGCAAGCGGTTGGCACCATTTTTGCTGAAATTGTGACCCGGGGGGTTAGGGATTATTTCAAAAAAATATTTTTCCGCCGGTTAAGTTGTTAAGGGCTGATTTCTTGTCGTGTGATATAAAGCCTTCTGTTTCGATCGCCAAAGCTTTCACGGGAGCATTTGCAAGCGGTTGGCACCATTTTTGAGTGAATTGCCAAAAGTCAGAATTTTGCTGAAATTGTGTCCCCGGGGCTTAGGGATTTTTTCAAAAAAATCTTTTTCCGCCGGTTAAGTTGTTAAGGGCTGATTTCTTGTCGTGTGATATAAAGCCTTCTGTTTCGATCGCCAAAGCTTTCACGGGAGCATTTGCAAGCGGTTGGCACCATTTTTGAGTGAATTGCCAAAAGTCAGAATTTTGCTGAAATTGTGACCCCGGGGCTTAGGGATTTTTTCAAAAAAAAAATTTCCGCCGGTTAAGTTGTGGAGGGCTGATTTCTTGTCGTGTGATAAAAAGCCTTCTGTTTCCATCGCCATAGGTTTCAGGGGAGCATTTGCAAGCGGTTGGCACCATTTTTGAGTGAATTGCCAAAAGTCAGATTTTTGCGGAAATTGTGACCCCGGGTCTTAGGGATTTTTTCAAAAAACAAATTTCTGCTGGTTAAGTTGTTGAGGGCTGATTTCTTGTCCTGTGATAAAAAGCCTTCTGTTTCCATCGCCAAAGCTTTCAGGGGAGCATTTGCAAGCGGTTGGCACCATTTTTGAGTGAATTGCCAAAAGTCAGATTTTTGCTGAAATTGTGACCCCGGGGCTTAGGGATTTTTTCAAAAAACAAATTTCTGCCGGTTAAGTTGTGGAGGGCTGATTTCTTGTCCTGTGATAAAAAGCCTTCTGTTTCCATCGCCAAAGCTTTCAGGGGAGCATTTGCAAGCGGTTGGCACCATTTTTGAGTGAATTGCCAAAAGTCAGATTTTTGCTGAAATTGTGACCCCGGGGCTTAGGGATTTTTTCAAAAAACAAATTTCTGCCGGTTAAGTTGTGGAGGGCTGATTTCTTGTTGTGTGATAAAAAGCCTTCTGTTTCGATCGCCAAAGCTTTCACGGGAGCATTTGCAAGCGGTTGGCACCATTTTTGAGTTAATTGCCAAAAGTCAGATTTTTGCTGAAATTGTGACCCCGGGGCTTAGGGATTTTTTCAAAAAAATCTTTTTCCGCCGGTTAAGTTGTGGAGGGCTGATTTCTTGTCCTGTGATAAAAAGCCTTCTGTTTCGATCGCCAAAGCTTTCAGGGGAGCATTTGCAAGCAGTTGGCACCATTTTTGAGTGAATTGCCAAAAGTCAGATTTTTGCGGAAATTGGGACCCCGGGGATTAGGGATTTTTTCAAAAAAATCTTTTTCCGCGGGTTAAGTTGTGGAGGGCTGATTTCTTGTCCGGTGATAAAAAGCCTTCTGTTTCCATCGCCAAAGCTTTCACGGGAGCATTTGCAAGCGGTTGGCACCATTTTTGAGTGAATTGCCAAAAGTCAGATTTTTGCTGAAATTGTGACCCCGGGGCTTAGGGATTTTTTCAAAAAACAAATTTCTGCCGGTTAAGTTGTCGAGGGCTGATTTCTTGTCCTGTGATAAAAAGCCTTCTGTTTCCATCGCCAAAGCTTTCAGGGGAGCATTTGCAAGTGGTTGGCACCATTTTTGAGTGAATTGCCAAAAGTCAGATTTTTGCTGAAATTGTGACCCCGGGGCTTAGGGATTTTTTCAAAAAAATCTTTTTCCGCCGGTTAAGTTGTGGAGGGCTGATTTCTTGTCCTGTGATAAAAAGACTTCTGTTTCCATCACCAAAGCTTTCAGAGGAGCATTTGCAAGCGATTGGCACCATTTTTGAGTGAATTGCCAAAAGTCAGATTTTTGCTGAAATTGTGACCCCGGGGCTTAGGGATTTTTTCAAAAAAATCTTTTTCCGCCGGTTAAGTTGTGGAGGGCTGATTTCTTGTCCTGTGATAAAAAGACTTCTGTTTCCATCGCCAAAGCTTTCAGGGGAGCATTTGCAAGCGATTGGCACCATTTTTGAGTGAATTGCCAAAAGTCAGATTTTTGCGGAAATTGTGACCCCGGGTCTTAGGGATTTTTTCAAAAAAATCTTTTTCCGCCGGTTAAGTTGTGGAGGGCTGATTTCTTGTCCTGTGATAAAAAGACTTCTGTTTCCATCGCCAAAGCTTTCAGGGGAGCATTTGCAAGCGGTTGGCACCATTTTTGCTGAAATTGTGACCCGGGGGGTTCGGGATTATTTCAAAAAAATATTTTTCCGCCGGTTAAGTTGTTAAGGGCTGATTTCTTGTCGTGTGATATAAAGCCTTCGGTTTCGATCGCCAAAGCTTTCACGGGAGCATTTGCAAGCGGTTGGCACCATTTTTGAGTGAATTGCCAAAAGTCAGAATTTTGCTGAAATTGTGTCCCCGGGGCTTAGGGATTTTTTCAAAAAAATCTTTTTCCGCCGGTTAAGTTGTTAAGGGCTGATTTCTTGTCGTGTGATATAAAGCCTTCTGTTTCGATCGCCAAAGCTTTCACGGGAGCATTTGCAAGCGGTTGGCACCATTTTTGAGTGAATTGCCAAAAGTCAGAATTTTGCTGAAATTGTGACCCCGGGGCTTAGGGATTTTTTCAAAAAAAAAATTTCCGCCGGTTAAGTTGTGGAGGGCTGATTTCTTGTCGTGTGATAAAAAGCCTTCTGTTTCCATCGCCATAGGTTTCAGGGGAGCATTTGCAAGCGGTTGGCACCATTTTTGAGTGAATTGCCAAAAGTCAGATTTTTGCGGAAATTGTGACCCCGGGTCTTAGGGATTTTTTCAAAAAACAAATTTCTGCTGGTTAAGTTGTTGAGGGCTGATTTCTTGTCCTGTGATAAAAAGCCTTCTGTTTCCATCGCCAAAGCTTTCAGGGGAGCATTTGCAAGCGGTTGGCACCATTTTTGAGTGAATTGCCAAAAGTCAGATTTTTGCTGAAATTGTGACCCCGGGGCTTAGGGATTTTTTCAAAAAACAAATTTCTGCCGGTTAAGTTGTGGAGGGCTGATTTCTTGTCCTGTGATAAAAAGCCTTCTGTTTCCATCGCCAAAGCTTTCAGGGGAGCATTTGCAAGCGGTTGGCACCATTTTTGAGTGAATTGCCAAAAGTCAGATTTTTGCTGAAATTGTGACCCCGGGGCTTAGGGATTTTTTCAAAAAAATCTTTTTCCGCCGGTTAAGTTGTGGAGGGCTGATTTCTTGTCCCGTGATAAAAAGACTTCTGTTTCCATCGCCACAGCTTTCAGAGGAGCATTTGCAAGCGATTGGCACCATTTTTGAGTGAATTGCCAAAAGTCAGATTTTTGCAGAAATTGTGACCCTGGGGCTTAGGGATTTTTTCAAAAAAATCTTTTTCCGCGGGTTAAGTTGTGGAGGGCTGATTTCTTGTTGTGTGATAAAAAGCCTTCTGTTTCGATCGCCAAAGCTTTCACGGGAGCATTTGCAAGCGGTTGGCACCATTTTTGAGTTAATTGCCAAAAGTCAGATTTTTGCTGAAATTGTGACCCCGGGGCTTAGGGATTTTTTCAAAAAAATCTTTTTCCGCCGGTTAAGTTGTGGAGGGCTGATTTCTTGTCCTGTGATAAAAAGACTTCTGTTTCCATCGCCAAAGCTTTCAGGGGAGCATTTGCAAGCGATTGGCACCATTTTTGAGTGAATTGCCAAAAGTCAGATTTTTGCGGAAATTGTGACCCCGGAGCTTAGGGATTTTTTCAAAAAAATCTTTTTCCGCCGGTTAAGTTGTGGAGGGCTGATTTCTTCTCCTGTGATAAAAAGCCTTCTGTTTCGATCGCCAAAGCTTTCAGGGGAGCATTTGCAAGCGGTTGGCACCATTTTTGAGTGAATTGCCAAAAGTCAGATTTTTGCGGAAATTGTGACCCCGGGGATTAGGGATTTTTTCAAAAAAATCTTTTTCCGCGGGTTAAGTTGTGGAGGGCTGATTTCTTGTCCGGTGATAAAAAGCCTTCTGTTTCCATCGCCAAAGCTTTCACGGGAGCATTTGCAAGTGGTTGGCACCATTTTTGAGTGAATTGCCAAAAGTCAGATTTTTCCTGAAATTGTGACCCCGGGGCTTAGGGATTTTTTCAAAAATCAAATTTCTGCCGGTTAAGTTGTCGAGGGCTGATTTCTTGTCCTGTGATAAAAAGCCTTCTGTTTCCATCGCCAAAGGTTTCAGGGGAGCATTTGCAAGTGGTTGGCACCATTTTTGAGTGAATTGCCAAAAGTCAGATTTTTGCGGAAATTGTGACCCCGGGGCTTAGGGATTTTTTCAAAAAAATCTTTTTCCGCCGGTTAAGTTGTGGAGGGCTGATTTCTTGTCCTGTGATAAAAAGACTTCTGTTTCCATCGCCAAAGCTTTCAGAGGAGCATTTGCAAGCGATTGGCACCATTTTTGAGTGAATTGCCAAAAGTCAGATTTTTGCTGAAATTGTGACCCCGGGGCTTAGGGATTTTTTCAAAAAAATCTTTTTCCGCCGGTTAAGTTGTGGAGGGCTGATTTCTTGTCCTGTGATAAAAAGATTTCTGTTTCCATCGCCAAAGCTTTCAGGGGAGCATTTGCAAGCGATTGGCACCATTTTTGAGTGAATTGCCAAAAGTCAGATTTTTGCGGAAATTGTGACCCCGGGGCTTAGGGATTTTTTCAAAAAAATCTTTTTCCGCCGGTTAAGTTGTGGAGGGCTGATTTCTTGTCCCGTGATAAAAAGCCCGCTGTTTCCATCGCCATAGGTTTCAGGGGAGCATTTGCAAGCGGTTGGCACCATTTTTGAGTGAATTGCCAAAAGTCAGATTTTTGCGGAAATTGTGACCCCGGGGCTTAGGGATTTTTTCAAAAAAATCTTTTTCCGCCGGTTAAGTTGTGGAGGGCTGATTTCTTGTCCTGTGATAAAAAGATTTCTGTTTCCATCGCCAAAGCTTTCAGGGGAGCATTTGCAAGCGATTGGCACCATTTTTGAGTGAATTGCCAAAAGTCAGATTTTTGCGGAAATTGTGACCCCGGGGCTTAGGGATTTTTTCAAAAAAATCTTTTTCCGCCGGTTAAGTTGTTAAGGGCTGATTTCTTGTCGTGTGATATAAAGCCTTCTGTTTCGATCGCCAAAGCTTTCACGGGAGCATTTGCAAGCGGTTGGCACCATTTTTGAGTGAATTGCCAAAAGTCAGAATTTTGCTGAAATTGTGACCCCGGGGCTTAGGGATTTTTTCAAAAAAAAAAATTCCGCCGGTTAAGTTGTGGAGGGCTGATTTCTTGTCGTGTGATAAAAAGACTTCTGTTTCCATCGCCATAGGTTTCAGGGGAGCATTTGCAAGCGGTTGGCACCATTTTTGAGTGAATTGCCAAAAGTCAGATTTTTGCGGAAATTGTGACTCCGGGTCTTAGGGATTTTTTCAAAAAACAAATTTCTGCCGGTTAAGTTGTTGAGGGCTGATTTCTTGTCCTGTGATAAAAAGCCTTCTGTTTCCATCGCCAAAGCTTTCAGGGGAGCATTTGCAAGCGGTTGGCACCATTTTTGAGTGAATTGCCAAAAGTCAGATTTTTGCTGAAATTGTGACCCCGGGGCTTAGGGATTTTTTCAAAAAACAAATTTCTGCCGGTTAAGTTGTCGAGGGCTGATTTCTTGTCCTGTGATAAAAAGCCTTCTGTTTCCATCGCCAAAGCTTTCAGGGGAGCATTTGCAAGTGGTTGGCACCATTTTTGAGTGAATTGCCAAAAGTCAGATTTTTGCTGAAATTGTGACCCCGGGGCTTAGGGATTTCTTCAAAAAAATCCTTTTCCGCCGGTTAAGTTGTGGAGGGCTGATTTCTTGTCCTGTGATAAAAAGACTTCTGTTTCCATCGCCAAAGCTTTCAGAGGAGCATTTGCAAGCGATTGGCACCATTTTTGAGTGAATTGCCAAAAGTCAGATTTTTGCTGAAATTGTGACCCCGGGGCTTAGGGATTTTTTCAAAAAAATCTTTTTCCGCCGGTTAAGTTGTGGAGGGCTGATTTCTTCTCCTGTGATAAAAAGCCTTCTGTTTCGATCGCCAAAGCTTTCAGGGGAGCATTTGCAAGCGGTTGGCACCATTTTTGAGTGAATTGCCAAAAGTCAGATTTTGCTGAAATTGTGACCCCGGGGCTTAGGGATTTTTTCAAAAAAATCTTTTTCCGCCGGTTAAGTTGTGGAGGGCTCTTTTCTTGTCCTGTGAAAAAAGATTTCTGTTTCCATCGCCAAAGGTTTCAGGGGAGCATTTGCAAGTGGTTGGCACCATTTTTGAGTGAATTGCCAAAAGTCAGATTTTTGCTGAAATTGTGACCCCGGGGCTTAGGGATTTTTTCAAAAAAATCTTTTTCCGCGGGTTAAGTTGTCGAGGGCTGATTTCTTGTCCGGTGATAAAAAGCCTTCTGTTTCCATCGCCAAAGCTTTCAGATGAGCTTTTGCAAGCGATTGGCACCATTTTTGAGTGACTTGCCAAAAGTCAGATTTTTGCGGAAATTGTGACCCCGGAGCTTAGGGATTTTTTCAAAAAAATATTTTCCGCCGGTTAAGTTGTGGAGGGCTGATTTCTTTTCCTGTGATAAAAAGCCTTCTGTTTCGATCGCCAAAGCTTTCAGGGGAGCATTTGCAAGCGGTTGGCACCATTTTTGAGTGAATTGCCAAAAGTCAGATTTTTGCGGAAATTGTGACCCCGGGGATTAGGGATTTTTTCAAAAAAATCTTTTCCCGCGGGTTAAGTTGTGGAGGGCTGATTTCTTGTCCGGTGATAAAAAGCCTTCTGTTTCCATCGCCAAAGCTTTCACGGGAGCATTTGCAAGCGGTTGGCACCATTTTTGAGTGAATTGCCAAAAGTCAGATTTTTGCTGAAATTGTGACCCCGGGGCTTAGGGATTTTTTCAAAAAACAAATTTCTGCCGGTTAAGTTGTCGAGGGCTGATTTCTTGTCCTGTGATAAAAAGACTTCTGTTTCCATCGCCAAAGCTTTCAGGGGAGCATTTGCAAGCGGTTGGCACCATTTTTGAGTGAATTGCCAAAAGTCAGATTTTTGCGGAAATTGTGACCCCGGGGCTTAGGGATTTTTTCAAAAAACAAATTTCTGCCGGTTAAGTTGTTGAGGGCTGATTTCTTTTCCTGTGATAAAAAGCCTTCTGATTCCATCGCCAAAGCTTTCAGGGGAGCATTTGCAAGCGGTTGGCACCATTTTTGAGTGAATTGCCAAAAGTCAGATTTTTGCTGAAATTGTGACCCCGGGGCTTAGGGATTTTTTCAAAAAAATCTTTTTCCGCCGTTTAAGTTGTGGAGGGCTGATTTCTTTTCCTGTGATAAAAAGCCTTCTGTTTCGATCGCCAAAGCTTTCAGGGGAGCATTTGCAAGCGGTTGGCACCATTTTTGAGTGAATTGCCAAAAGTCAGATTTTGCTGAAATTGTGACCCCGGGGCTTAGGGATTTTTTCAAAAAAATCTTTTTCCGCCGGTTAAGTTGTGGAGGGCTCTTTTCTTGTCCTGTGAAAAAAGAATTCTGTTTCCATCGCCAAAGGTTTCAGGGGAGCATTTGCAAGTGGTTGGCACCATTTTTGAGTGAATTGCCAAAAGTCAGATTTTTGCTGAAATTGTGACCCCGGGGCTTAGGGATTTTTTCAAAAAAATCTTTTTCCGCGGGTTAAGTTGTCGAGGGCTGATTTCTTGTCCGGTGATAAAAAGCCTTCTGTTTCCATCGCCAAAGCTTTCAGATGAGCTTTTGCAAGCGATTGGCACCATTTTTGAGTGAATTGCCAAAAGTCAGATTTTTGCGGAAATTGTGACCCCGGAGCTTAGGGATTTTTTCAAAAAAATATTTTCCGCCGGTTAAGTTGTGGAGGGCTGATTTCTTTTCCTGTGATAAAAAGCCTTCTGTTTCGATCGCCAAAGCTTTCAGGGGAGCATTTGCAAGCGGTTGGCACCATTTTTGAGTGAATTGCCAAAAGTCAGAATTTTGCGGAAATTGTGACCCCGGGGATTAGGGATTTTTTCAAAAAAATCTTTTCCCGCGGGTTAAGTTGTGGAGGGCTGATTTCTTGTCCGGTGATAAAAAGCCTTCTGTTTCCATCGCCAAAGCTTTCACGGGAGCATTTGCAAGCGGTTGGCACCATTTTTGAGTGAATTGCCAAAAGTCAGATTTTTGCTGAAATTGTGACCCCGGGGCTTAGGGATTTTTTCAAAAAACAAATTTCTGCCGGTTAAGTTGTCGAGGGCTGATTTCTTGTCCTGTGATAAAAAGACTTCTGTTTCCATCGCCAAAGCTTTCAGGGGAGCATTTGCAAGCGGTTGGCACCATTTTTGAGTGAATTGCCAAAAGTCAGATTTTTGCTGAAATTGTGACCCCGGGGCTTAGGGATTTTTTCAAAAAAATCTTTTTCCGCCGGTTAAGTTGTGGAGGGCTGATTTCTTGTCCTGTGATAAAAAGACTTCTGTTTCCATCGCCAAAGCTTTCAGAGCAGCATTTGCAAGCGATTGGGACCATTTTTGAGTGAATTGCCAAAAGTCAGATTTTTGCTGAAATTGTGACCCCGGGGCTTAGGGATTTTTTCAAAAAAATCTTTTTCCGCCGGTTAAGTTGTGGAGGGCTGATTTCTTGTCCTGTGATAAAAAGCCTTCTGTTTCGATCGCCAAAGCTTTCAGGGGAGCATTTGCAAGCGATTGGCACCATTTTTGAGTGAATTGCCAAAAGTCAGATTTTTGCGGAAATTGTGACCCCGGGCTTAGGGATTTTTTCAAAAAAATATTTTCCGCCGGTTAAGTTGTGGAGGGCTGATTTCTTTTCCTGTGATAAAAAGCCTTCTGTTTCGATCGCCAAAGCTTTCAGGGGAGCATTTGCAAGCGGTTGGCACCATTTTTGAGTGAATTGCCAAAAGTCAGATTTTTGCTGAAATTGTGACCCCGGGGCTTAGGGATTTTTTCAAAAAAATCTTTTTCCGCCGGTTAAGTTGTGGAGGGCTGATTTCTTGTCCTCTGAAAAAAGAATTCTGTCTCCATCGCCAAAGGTTTCAGGGGAGCATTTGCAAGTGGTTGGCACCATTTTTGAATGAATTGCCAAAAGTCAGATTTTTGCTGAAATTGTGACCCCGGGGCTTAGGGATTTTTTCAAAAAAAAATTTTTCCGCGGGTTAAGTTGTCGAGGGCTGATTTCTTGTCCTGTGATAAAAAGCCTTCTGTTTCCATCGCCAAAGCTTTCAGGGGAGCATTTGCAAGCGTTTGGCTCCATTTTTGAGTGAATTGCCAAAAATCAGATTTTTGCTGAAATTGTGACCCGGGGCTTAGGGATTTTTTCAAAAAAATCTTTTTCCGCCGGTTAAGTTGTGGAGGGCTGATTTCTTGTCCTGTGATAAAAAGACTTCTGTTTCCATCGCCAAAGCTTTCAGAGGAGCATTTGCAAGCGATTGGCACCATTTTTGAGTGAATTGCCAAAAGTCAGATTTTTGCTGAAATTGTGACCCCGGGGCTTAGGGATTTTTTCAAAAAAATCTTTTTTCGCCGGTTAAGTTGTTAGGGGCTGATTTCTTGTCCTGTGATAAAAAGACTTCTGTTTCCATCGCCAAAGCTTTCAGGGGAGCATTTGCAAGCGGTTGGCACCATTTTTGCTGAAATTGTGACCCGGGGGGTTAGGGATTTTTTCAAAAAAATATTTTTCTGCCGGTTAAGTTGTTAAGGGCTGATTTCTTGTCGTGTGATATAAAGCCTTCTGTTTCGATCGCCGAAGCTTTCACGGGAGCATTTGCAAGCGGTTGGCACCATTTTTGAGTGAATTGCCAAAAGTCAGAATTTTGCTGAAATTGTGTCCCCGGGGCTTAGGGATTTTTTCAAAAAAAAAATTTCCGCCGGTTAAGTTGTGGAGGGCTGATTTCTTGTCGTGTGATAAAAAGCCTTCTGTTTCCATCGCCATAGGTTTCAGGGGAGCATTTGCAAGCGGTTGGCACCATTTTTGAGTGAATTGCCAAAAGTCAGATTTTTGCTGAAATTGTGACCCCCGGGGCTTAGGGATTTTTTCAAAAAAATCTTTTTCCGCCGGTTAAGTTGTTAGGGGCTGATTTCTTGTCCTGTGATAAAAAGACTTCTGTTTGCATCGCCAAAGCTTTCAGAGGAGCATTTGCAAGCGATTGGCACCATTTTTGAGTGAATTGCCAAAAGTCAGATTTTTGCAGAAATTGTGACCCCGGGGCTTAGGGATTTTTTTAAAAAAACTTTTTCCGCCGGTTAAGTTGTGGAGGGCTGATTTCTTGTCCTGTGATAAAAAGACTTCTGTTTGCATCGCCAAAGCTTTCAGAGGAGCATTTGCAAGCGATTGGCACCATTTTTGAGTGAATTGCCAAAAGTCAGATTTTTGCAGAAATTGTGACCCCGGGGCTTAGGGATTTTTTTAAAAAAACTTTTTCCGCCGGTTAAGTTGTGGAGGGCTGATTTCTTGTCCCGTGATAAAAAGCCCGCTGTTTCCATCGCCATAGGTTTCAAGGGAGCATTTGCAAGCGGTTGGCACCATTTTTGAGTGAATTGCCAAAAGTCAGATTTTTGCTGAAATTGTGACCTCGGGGCTTAGGGATTTTTTCAAAAAACAAATTTCTGCCGGTTAAGTTGTCGAGGGCTGATTTCTTGTCCTGTGATAAAAAGCCTTCTGTTTCCATCGCCAAAGCTTTCAGGGGAGCATTTGCAAGCGGTTGGCACCATTTTTGAGTGAATTGCCAAAAGTCAGATTTTTGCTGAAATTGTGACCCCGGGGCTTAGGGATTTTTTCAAAAAAATCTTTTTCCGCCGGTTAAGTTGTGGAGGGCTGATTTCTTGTCCTGTGATAAAAAGACTTCTGTTTCCATCGCCAAAGCTTTCAGAGGAGCATTTGCAAGCGATTGGCACCATTTTTGAGTGAATTGCCAAAAGTCAGATTTTTGCTGAAATTGTGACCCCGGGGCTTAGGGATTTTTTCAAAAAAATCTTTTTTCGCCGGTTAAGTTGTTAGGGGCTGATTTCTTGTCCTGTGATAAAAAGACTTCTGTTTCCATCGCCAAAGCTTTCAGGGGAGCATTTGCAAGCGGTTGGCACCATTTTTGCTGAAATTGTGACCCGGGGGGTTAGGGATTTTTTCAAAAAAATATTTTTCCGCCGGTTAAGTTGTTAAGGGCTGATTTCTTGTCGTGTGATATAAAGCCTTCTGTTTCGATCGCCGAAGCTTTCACGGGAGCATTTGCAAGCGGTTGGCACCATTTTTGAGTGAATTGCCAAAAGTCAGAATTTTGCTGAAATTGTGTCCCCGGGGCTTAGGGATTTTTTCAAAAAAAAAATTTCCGCCGGTTAAGTTGTGGAGGGCTGATTTCTTGTCGTGTGATAAAAAGACTTCTGTTTCCATCGCCATAGGTTTCAGGGGAGCATTTGCAAGCGGTTGGCACCATTTTTGAGTGAATTGCCAAAAGTCAGATTTTTGCTGAAATTGTGACCCCCGGGGCTTAGGGATTTTTTCAAAAAAATCTTTTTCCGCCGGTTAAGTTGTTAGGGGCTGATTTCTTGTCCTGTGATAAAAAGACTTCTGTTTGCATCGCCAAAGCTTTCAGAGGAGCATTTGCAAGCGATTGGCACCATTTTTGAGTGAATTGCCAAAAGTCAGATTTTTGCAGAAATTGTGACCCCGGGGCTTAGGGATTTTTTCAAAAAAATCTTTTTCCGCCGGTTAAGTTGTGGAGGGCTGATTTCTTGTCCTGTGATAAAAAGACTTCTGTTTCCATCGCCAAAGCTTTCAGGGGAGCATTTGCAAGCGATTGGCACCATTTTTGAGTGAATTGCCAAAAGTCAGATTTTTGCGGAAATTGTGACCCCGGGGCTTAGGGATTTTTTCAAAAAAATATTTTTCCACCGGTTAAGTTGTTAAGGGCTGATTTCTTGTCGTGTGATATAAAGCCTTCTGTTTCGATCGCCAAAGCTTTCACGGGAGCATTTGCAAGCGGTTGGCACCATTTTTGAGTGAATTGCCAAAAGTCAGAATTTTGCTGAAATTGTGACCCCGGGGCTTAGGGATTTTTTAAAAAAATCTTTTTCCGCCGGTTAAGTTGTTAAGGGCTGATTTCTTGTCGTGTGATATAAAGCCTTCTGTTTCGATCACCAAAGCTTTCACGGGAGCATTTGCAAGCGGTTGGCACCATTTTTGAGTGAATTGCCAAAAGTCAGATTTTTGCGGAAATTGTGACCCCGGGGCTTAGGGATTTTTTCAAAAAAATCTTTTTCCGCCGGTTAAGTTGTGGAGGGCTGATTTCTTGTCCCGTGATAAAAAGCCCGCTGTTTCCATCGCCATAGGTTTCAGGGGAGCATTTGCAAGCGGTTGGCACCATTTTTGAGTGAATTGCCAAAAGTCAGATTTTTGCTGAAATTGTGACCCCGGGGCTTAGGGATTTTTTCAAAAGACAAATTTCTGCCGGTTAAGTTGTCGAGGGCTGATTTCTTGTCCTGTGATAAAAAGCCTTCTGTTTCCATCGCCAAAGCTTTCAGGGGAGCATTTGCAAGCGGTTGGCACCATTTTTGAGTGAATTGCCAAAAGTCAGATTTTTGCTGAAATTGTGACCCCGGGGCTTAGGGATTTTTTCAAAAAAATCTTTTTCCGCCGGTTAAGTTGTTAGGGGCTGATTTCTTGTCCTGTGATAAAAAGACTTCTGTTTCCATCGCCAAAGCTTTCAGGGGAGCATTTGCAAGCGATTGGCACCATTTTTGAGTGAATTGCCAAAAGTCAGATTTTTGCGGAAATTGTGACCCCGGGGCTTAGGGATTCTTTCAAAAAATTATTTTCCGCCGGTTAAGTTGTGGAGGGCTGATTTCTTTTCCTGTGATAAAAAGCCTTCTGTTTCGATCGCCAAAGCTTTCAGGGGAGCAGTTGCAAGCGGTTGGCACCATTTTTGCTGAAATTGTGACCCCGGGGCTTAGGGATTTTTTCAAAAAACAAATTTCTGCCGGTTAAGTTGTCGAGGGCTGATTTCTTGTCCTGTGATAAAAAGCCTTCTGTTTCCATCGCCAAAGCTTTCAGGGGAGCATTTGCAAGCGGTTGGCACCATTTTTGAGTGAATTGCCAAAAGTCAGATTTTTGCTGAAATTGTGACCCCGGGGCTTAGGGATTTTTTCAAAAAAATCTTTTTCTGCTGGTTAAGTTGTCAAGGGCTGATTTCTTGTCCTGTGATAAAAAGAATTCTGTTTCCATCGCCAAAGCTTTCAGAGGAGCATTTGCAAGCGATTGGCACCATTTCTGAGTGAATTGCCAAAAGTCAGATTTTTGCTGAAATTGTGACCCCGGGGTTTAGGGATTTTTTCAAAAAATCTTTTTCCGCCGGTTAAGTTGTGGAGGGCTCTTTTCTTGTCCTGTGAAAAAAGAATTCTGTTTCCATCGCCAAAGGTTTCAGGGGAGCATTTGCAAGTGGTTGGCACCATTTTTGAGTGAATTGCCAAAAGTTAGATTTTTGCTGAAATTGTGACCCCGGGGCTTAGGGATTTTTTCAAAAAAATCTTTTTCCGCGGGTTAAGTTGTCGAGGGCTGATTTCTTGTCCGGTGATAAAAAGCCTTCTGTTTCCATCGCCAAAGCTTTCAGAGGAGCTTTTGCAAGCGTTTGGCTCCATTTTTGAGTGAATTGCCAAAAGTCAGATTTTTGCGGAAATTGTGACCCCAGGGCTTAGGGATTCTTTCAAAAAAATATTTTCCGCCGGTTAAGTTGTGGAGGGCTGATTTCTTTTCATGTGATAAAATGCCTTCTGTTTCGATCGCCAAAGCTTTCAGGGGAGCATTTGCAAGCAGTTGGCACCATTTTTGAGTGAATTGCCAAAAGTCAGATTTTTGCGGAAATTGTGACCCCGGGGCTTAGGGATTTTTTCAAAAAAATCTTTTTCCGCCGGTTAAGTTGTGGAGGGCTGATTCCTTGTCCTGTGATAAAAAGACTTCTGTTTCCATCGCCAAAGCTTTCAGGGGAGCATTTGCAAGCGATTGGCACCATTTTTGAGTGAATTGCCAAAAGTCAGATTTTTGCTGAAATTGTGACCCCAGGGCTTAGGGATTCTTTCAAAAAACAAATTTCTGCCGGTTAAGTTGTTAGGGGCTGATTTCTTGTCCTGTGATAAAAAGCCTTCTGTTTCCATCGCCAAAGCTTTCAGGGGAGCATTTGCAAGCGATTGGCACCATTTTTGAGTGAATTGCCAAAAGTCAGATTTTTGCGGAAATTGTGACCCCGGGGCTTAGGGATTCTTTCAAAAAAATATTTTCCGCCGGTTAAGTTGTGGAGGGCTGATTTCTTTTCCTGTGATAAAAAGCCTTCTGTTTCGATCGCCAAAGCTTTCAGGGGAGCATTTGCAAGCGGTTGGCACCATTTTTGCTGAAATTGTGACCCCGGGGCTTAGGGATTTTTTCAAAAAACAAATTTCTGCCGGTTAAGTTGTCGAGGGCTGATTTCTTGTCCTGTGATAAAAAGCCTTCTGTTTCCATCGCCAAAGCTTTCAGGGGAGCATTTGCAAGCGGTTGGCACCATTTTTGAGTGAATTGCCAAAAGTCAGATTTTTGCTGAAATTGTGACCCCGGGGCTTAGGGATTTTTTCAAAAAAATCTTTTTCTGCTGGTTAAGTTGTCAAGGGCTGATTTCTTGTCCTGTGATAAAAAGAATTCTGTTTCCATCGCCAAAGCTTTCAGAGGAGCATTTGCAAGCGATTGGCACCATTTTTGAGTGAATTGCCAAAAGTCAGATTTTTGCGGAAATTGTGACCCCGGGGCTTAGGGATTTTTTCAAAAAATCTTTTTCCGCCGGTTAAGTTGTGGAGGGCTCTTTTCTTGTCCTGTGAAAAAAGAATTCTGTTTCCATCGCCAAAGGTTTCAGGGGAGCATTTGCAAGTGGTTGGCACCATTTTTGAGTGAATTGCCAAAAGTTAGATTTTTGCTGAAATTGTGACCCCGGGGCTTAGGGATTTTTTCAAAAAAATCTTTTTCCGCGGGTTAAGTTGTCGAGGGCTGATTTCTTGTCCGGTGATAAAAAGCCTTCTGTTTCCATCGCCAAAGCTTTCAGAGGAGCTTTTGCAAGCGTTTGGCTCCATTTTTGAGTGAATTGCCAAAAGTCAGATTTTTGCGGAAATTGTGACCCCAGGGCTTAGGGATTCTTTCAAAAAAATATTTTCCGCCGGTTAAGTTGTGGAGGGCTGATTTCTTTTCATGTGATAAAATGCCTTCTGTTTTGATCGCCAAAGCTTTCAGGGGAGCATTTGCAAGCAGTTGGCACCATTTTTGAGTGAATTGCCAAAAGTCAGATTTTTGCGGAAATTGTGACCCCGGGGCTTAGGGATTTTTTCAAAAAAATCTTTTTCCGCCGGTTAAGTTGTGGAGGGCTGATTTCTTGTCCTGTGATAAAAAGACTTCTGTTTCCATCGCCAAAGCTTTCAGAGGAGCATTTGCAAGCGATTGGCACCATTTTTGAGTGAATTGCCAAAAGTCAGATTTTTGCTGAAATTGTGACCCCGGGGCTTAGGGATTTTTTCAAAAAAATCTTTTTCCGCCGGTTAAGTTGTGGAGGGCTGATTTCTTGTCCTGTGATAAAAAGACTTCTGTTTCCATCGCCAAAGCTTTCAGGGGAGCATTTGCAAGCGATTGGCACCATTTTTGAGTGAATTGCCAAAAGTCAGATTTTTGCGGAAATTGTGACCCCAGGGCTTAGGGATTCTTTCAAAAAAATATTTTCCGCCGGTTAAGTTGTGGAGTGCTGATTTCTTTTCATGTGATAAAATGCCTTCTGTTTCGATCGCCAAAGCTTTCAGGGGAGCATTTGCAAGCAGTTGGCACCATTTTTGAGTGAATTGCCAAAAGTCAGATTTTTGCGGAAATTGTGACCCCGGGGCTTAGGGATTTTTTCAAAAAAATCTTTTTCCGCCGGTTAAGTTGTGGAGGACTGATTTCTTGTCCCGTGATAAAAAGCCCGCTGTTTCCATCGCCATAGGTTTCAGGGGAGCATTTGCAAGCGATTGGCACCATTTTTGAGTGAATTGCCGAAAGTCAGATTTTTGCTGAAATTGTGACCCCGGGGCTTAGGGATTTTTTCAAAAAATATTTTTCCGCCGGTTAAGTTGTGGAGGGCTCTTTTCTTGTCCTGTGAAAAAAGAATTCTGTTTCCATCGCCAAAGGTTTCAGGGGAGCATTTGCAAGTGGTTGGCACCATTTTTGAGTGAATTGCCAAAAGTTAGATTTTTGCTGAAATTGTGACCCCGGGGCTTAGGGATTTTTTCAAAAAAATCTTTTTCCGCGGGTTAAGTTGTCGAGGGCTGATTTCTTGTCCGGTGATAAAAAGCCTTCTGTTTCCATCGCCAAAGCTTTCAGAGGAGCTTTTGCAAGCGTTTGGCTCCATTTTTGAGTGAATTGCCAAAAGTCAGATTTTTGCGGAAATTGTGACCCCAGGGCTTAGGGATTCTTTCAAAAAAATATTTTCCGCCGGTTAAGTTGTGGAGGGCTGATTTCTTTTCATGTGATAAAATGCCTTCTGTTTCGATCGCCAAAGCTTTCAGGGGAGCATTTGCAAGCAGTTGGCACCATTTTTGAGTGAATTGCCAAAAGTCAGATTTTTGCGGAAATTGTGACCCCGGGGCTTAGGGATTTTTTCAAAAAAATCTTTTTCCGCCGGTTAAGTTGTGGAGGGCTGATTTCTTGTCCTGTGATAAAAAGACTTCTGTTTCCATCGCCAAAGCTTTCAGAGGAGCATTTGCAAGCGATTGGCACCATTTTTGAGTGAATTGCCAAAAGTCAGATTTTTGCGGAAATTGTGACCCCAGGGCTTAGGGATTCTTTCAAAAAAATATTTTCCGCCGGTTAAGTTGTGGAGTGCTGATTTCTTTTCATGTGATAAAATGCCTTCTGTTTCGATCGCCAAAGCTTTCAGGGGAGCATTTGCAAGCAGTTGGCACCATTTTTGAGTGAATTGCCAAAAGTCAGATTTTTGCGGAAATTGTGACCCCAGGGCTTAGGGATTCTTTCAAAAAAATATTTTCCGCCGGTTAAGTTGTGGAGTGCTGATTTCTTTTCATGTGATAAAATGCCTTCTGTTTCGATCGCCAAAGCTTTCAGGGGAGCATTTGCAAGCAGTTGGCACCATTTTTGAGTGAATTGCCAAAAGTCAGATTTTTGCGGAAATTGTGACCCCGGGGCTTAGGGATTTTTTCAAAAAAATCTTTTTCCGCCGGTTAAGTTGTGGAGGGCTGATTTCTTGTCCCGTGATAAAAAGCCCGCTGTTTCCATCGCCATAGGTTTCAGGGGAGCATTTGCAAGCGGTTGGCACCATTTTTGAGTGAATTGCCAAAAGTCAGATTTTTGCGGAAATTGTGACCCCGGGGCTTAGGGATTCTTTCAAAAAATCTTTTTCCGCCGGTTAAGTTGTGGAGGGCTCTTTTCTTGTCCTGTGAAAAAAGAATTCTGTTTCCATCGCCAAAGGTTTCAGGGGAGCATTTGCAAGTGGTTGGCACCATTTTTGAGTGAATTGCCAAAAGTTAGATTTTTGCTGAAATTGTGACCCCGGGGCTTAGGGTTTTTTTCCAAAAAATCTTTTTCCGCGGGTTAAGTTGTCGAGGGCTGATTTCTTGTCCGGTGATAAAAAGCCTTCTGTTTCCATCGCCAAAGCTTTCAGAGGAGCTTTTGCAAGCGTTTGGCTCCATTTTTGAGTGAATTGCCAAAAGTCAGATTTTTGCGGAAATTGTGACCCCAGGGCTTAGGGATTCTTTCAAAAAAATATTTTCCGCCGGTTAAGTTGTGGAGGGCTGATTTCTTTTCATGTGATAAAATGCCTTCTGTTTCGATCGCCAAAGCTTTCAGGGGAGCATTTGCAAGCAGTTGGCACCATTTTTGAGTGAATTGCCAAAAGTCAGATTTTTGCGGAAATTGTGACCCCGGGGCTTAGGGATTTTTTCAAAAAAATCTTTTTCCGCCGGTTAAGTTGTGGAGGGCTGATTCCTTGTCCTGTGATAAAAAGACTTCTGTTTCCATCGCCAAAGCTTTCAGGGGAGCATTTGCAAGCGATTGGCACCATTTTTGAGTGAATTGCCAAAAGTCAGATTTTTGCGGAAATTGTGACCCCAGGGCTTAGGGATTCTTTCAAAAAACAAATTTCTGCCGGTTAAGTTGTCGAGGGCTGATTTCTTGTCCTGTGATAAAAAGCCTTCTGTTTCCATCGCCAAAGCTTTCAGGGGAGCATTTGCAAGCGGTTGGCACCATTTTTGAGTGAATTGCCAAAAGTCAGATTTTTGCTGAAATTGTGACCCCGGGGCTTAGGGATTTTTTCAAAAAAATCTTTTTCCGCCGGTTAAGTTGTTAGGGGCTGATTTCTTGTCCTGTGATAAAAAGACTTCTGTTTCCATCGCCAAAGCTTTCAGGGGAGCATTTGCAAGCGATTGGCACCATTTTTGAGTGAATTGCCAAAAGTCAGATTTTTGCGGAAATTGTGACCCCGGGGCTTAGGGATTCTTTCAAAAAAATATTTTCCGCCGGTTAAGTTGTGGAGGGCTGATTTCTTTTCCTGTGATAAAAAGCCTTCTGTTTCGATCGCCAAAGCTTTCAGGGGAGCATTTGCAAGCGGTTGGCACCATTTTTGCTGAAATTGTGACCCCGGGGCTTAGGGATTTTTTCAAAAAACAAATTTCTGCCGCTTAAGTTGTCGAGGGCTGATTTCTTGTCCTGTGATAAAAAGCCTTCTGTTTCCATCGCCAAAGCTTTCAGGGGAGCATTTGCAAGCGGTTGGCACCATTTTTGAGTGAATTGCCAAAAGTCAGATTTTTGCTGAAATTGTGACCCCGGGGCTTAGGGATTTTTTCAAAAAAATCTTTTTCTGCTGGTTAAGTTGTCAAGGGCTGATTTCTTGTCCTGTGATAAAAAGAATTCTGTTTCCATCGCCAAAGCTTTCAGAGGAGCATTTGCAAGCGATTGGCACCATTTTTGAGTGAATTGCCAAAAGTCAGATTTTTGCTGAAATTGTGACCCCGGGGCTTAGGGATTTTTTCAAAAAAATCTTTTTCCGCCGGTTAAGTTGTGGAGGGCTCTTTTCTTGTCCTGTGAAAAAATAATTCTGTTTCCATCGCCAAAGGTTTCAGGGGAGCATTTGCAAGTTGTTGGCACCATTTTTGAGTGAATTGCCAAAAGTTAGATTTTTGCTGAAATTGTGACCCCGGGGCTTAGGGATTTTTTCAAAAAAATCTTTTTCCGCGGGTTAAGTTGTCGAGGGCTGATTTCTTGTCCGGTGATAAAAAGCCTTCTGTTTCCATCGCCAAAGCGTTCAGAGGAGCTTTTGCAAGCGTTTGGCTCCATTTTTGAGTGAATTGCCAAAAGTCAGATTTTTGCAGAAATTGTGACCCCAGGGCTTAGGGATTCTCTCAAAAAAATATTTTCCGCCGGTTAAGTTGTGGAGGTCTGATTTCTTTTCATGTGATAAAATGCCTTCTGTTTCGATCGCCAAAGCTTTCAGGGGAGCATTTGCAAGCAGTTGGCACCATTTTTGAGTGAATTGCCAAAAGTCAGATTTTTGCGGAAATTGTGACCCCGGGGCTTAGGGATTTTTTCAAAAAAATCTTTTTCCGCCGGTTAAGTTGTGGAGGGCTGATTTCTTGTCCTGTGATAAAAAGACTTCTGTTTCCATCGCCAAAGCTTTCAGAGGAGCATTTGCAAGCGATTGGCACCATTTTTGAGTGAATTGCCAAAAGTCAGATTTTTGCTGAAATTGTGACCCCGGGGCTTAGGGATTTTTTCAAAAAAATCTTTTTCCGCCGGTTAAGTTGTGGAGGGCTGATTTCTTGTCCTGTGATAAAAAGACTTCTGTTTCCATCGCCAAAGCTTTCAGGGGAGCATTTGCAAGCGATTGGCACCATTTTTGAGTGAATTGCCAAAAGTCAGATTTTTGCAGAAATTGTGACCCCAGGGCTTAGGGATTCTTTCAAAAAAATATTTTCCGCCGGTTAAGTTGTGGAGGTCTGATTTCTTTTCATGTGATAAAATGCCTTCTGTTTCGATCGCCAAAGCTTTCAGGGGAGCATTTGCAAGCAGTTGGCACCATTTTTGAGTGAATTGCCAAAAGTCAGATTTTTGCGGAAATTGTGACCCCGGGGCTTAGGGATTTTTTCAAAAAAATCTTTTTCCGCCGGTTAAGTTCTGGAGGGCTGATTTCTTGTCCCGTGATAAAAAGCCCGCTGTTTCCATCGCCATAGGTTTCAGGGGAGCATTTGCAAGCGGTTGGCACCATTTTTGAGTGAATTGCCAAAAGTCAGATTTTTGCTGAAATTGTGACCCCGGGGCTTAGGGATTTTTTCAAAAAACAAATTTCTGCCGGTTAAGTTGTCGAGGGCTGATTTCTTTTCCTGTGATAAAAAGCCTTCTGTTTCCATCGCCAAAGCTTTCAGGGGAGCATTTGCAAGCGGTTGGCACCATTTTTGCTGAAATTGTGACCCGGGGGGTTAGGGATTTTTTCAAAAAAATCTTTTTCCGCCGGTTAAGTTGTTAGGGGCTGATTTCTTGTCCTGTGATAAAAAGACTTCTGTTTCCATTCCACAGCTTTCAGAGGAGCATTTGCAAGCGATTGGCACCATTTTTGAGTGAATTGCCAAAAGTCAGATTTTTGCAGAAATTGTGACCACGGGGCTTAGGGATTTTTTCAAAAAAATCTTTTTCCGCCGGTTAAGTTGTGGAGGGCTGATTTCTTGTCCTGTGAAAAAAAAAAACTTCTGTTTCCATCGCCAAAGCTTTCAGGGGAGCATTTGCAAGCGATTGGCACCATTTTTGAGTGAATTGCCAAAAGTCAGATTTTTGCGGAAATTATGACCCCGGGGCTTAGGGATTTTTTCAAAAAAATATTTTCTGCCGGTTAAGTTGTGGACGGCTCATTTCTTTTCCTGTGATAAAAAGCCTTCTGTTTCGATCGCCAAAGCTTTCAGGGGAGCATTTGCAAGCGGTTGGCACCATTTTTGAGTGAATTGCCAAAAGTCAGTTTTTGCTGAAATTGTGACCCGGGGGGTTAGGGATTTTTTCAAAAAAATATTTTTCCGCCGGTTAAGTTGTAAAGGGCTGATTTCTTGTCGTGTGATATAAAGCCTTCTGTTCCGATCGCCAAAGCTTTCACGGGAGCATTTGCAAGCGGTTGGCACCATTTTTGAGTGAATTGCCAAAAGTCAGATTTTTGCTGAAATTGTGACCCCGGGGCTTAGGGATTTTTTCAAAAAACAAATTTCTGCCGGTTAAGTTGTCGAGGGCTGATTTCTTGTCCTGTGATAAAAAGCCTTCTGTTTCCATCGCCAAAGCTTTCAGGGGAGCATTTGCAAGCGGTTGGCACCATTATTGAGTGAATTGCCAAAAGTCAGATTTTTGCTGAAATTGTGACCCCGGGGCTTAGGGATTTTTTCAAAAAAATCTTTTTCCGCCGGTTAAGTTGTGGAGGGCTGATTTCTTGTCCTGTGATAAAAAGACTTCTGTTTCCATCGCCAAAGCTTTCAAGGGAGCATTTGCAAGCGATTGGCACCATTTTTGAGTGAATTGCCAAAAGTCAGATTTTTGCAGAAATTGTGACCCCGGGGCTTAGGGATTTTTTCAAAAAAATCTTTTTCCGCCCGTTAAGTTGTGGAGGGCTGATTTCTTGTCCTGTGATAAAAAGACTTCTGTTTCCATCGCCAAAACTTTCAGGGGAGCATTTGCAAGCGATTGGCACCATTTTTGAGTGAATTGCCAAAAGTCAGATTTTTGCGGAAATTGTGACCCCGGGCTTAGGGATTTTTTCAAAAAAATATTTTCTGCCGGTTAAGTTGTGGAGGGCTGATTTCTTTTCCTGTGATAAAAAGCCTTCTGTTTCGATCGCCAAAGCTTTCAGGGGAGCATTTGCAAGCGGTTGGCACCATTTTTGCTGAAATTGTGACCCGGGGGGTTAGGGATTTTTTCAAAAAAATATTTTTCCGCCGGTTAAGTTGTTAAGGGCTGATTTCTTGTCGTATGATATAAAGCCTTCTGTTTCGATCGCCAAAGCTTTCACGGGAGCATTTGCAAGCGGTTGGCACCATTTTTGAGTGAATTGCCAAAAGTCAGATTTTTGCTGAAATTGTGACCCCGGGGCTTAGGGATTTTTTCAAAAAACAAATTTCTGCCGGTTAAGTTGTCGAGGGCTGATTTCTTGTCCTGTGATAAAAAGACTTCTGTTTCCATCGCCACAGCTTTCAGGGGAGCATTTGCAAGCGGTTGGCACCATTTTTGAGTGAATTGCCAAAAGTCAGATTTTTGCTGAAATTGTGACCCCGGGGCTAAGGGATTTTTTCAAAAAAATCTTTTTCCGCCGGTTAAGTTGTTAGGGGCTGATTTCTTGTCCTGTGATAAAAAGACTTCTGTTTCCATCGCCAAAGCTTTCAGAGGAGCATTTGCAAGCGGTTGGCACCATTTTTGCTGAAATTGTGACCTGGGGGGTTAGGGATTTTTTCAAAAAAATATTTTTCCGCCGGTTAAGTTGTTAAGGGCTGATTTCTTGTCGTATGATATAAAGCCTTCTGTTTCGATCGCCAAAGCTTTCACGGGAGCATTTGCAAGCGATTGGCACCATTTTTGAGTGAATTGCCAAAAGTCAGATTTTTGCGGAAATTGTGACCCCGGGGCTTAGGGATTTTTTCAAAAAAATCTTTTTCCGCCGGTTAAGTTGTGGAGGGCTGATTTCTTGTCCTGTGATAAAAAGACTTCTGTTTCCATCGCCAAAGCTTTCAAGGGAGCATTTACAAGCGATTGGCACCATTTTTGAGTGAATTGCCAAAAGTCAGATTTTTGCTGAAATTGTGACCCCGGGGCTTAGGGATTTTTTCAAAAAAATCTTTTTCCGCCGGTTAAGTTGTGGAGGGCTGATTTCTTGTCCTGTGATAAAAAGACTTCTGTTTCCATCGCCAAAACTTTCAGGGGAGCATTTGCAAGCGATTGGCACCATTTTTGAGTGAATTGCCAAAAGTCAGATTTTTGCGGAAATTGTGACCCCGGGCTTAGGGATTTTTTCAAAAAAATATTTTCTGCCGGTTAAGTTGTGGAGGGCTGATTTCTTTTCCTGTGATAAAAAGCCTTCTGTTTCGATCGCCAAAGCTTTCAGGGGAGCATTTGCAAGCGGTTGGCACCATTTTTGCTGAAATTGTGACCCGGGGGGTTAGGGATTTTTTCAAAAAAATATTTTTCCGCCGGTTAAGTTGTTAAGGGCTGATTTCTTGTCGTATGATATAAAGCCTTCTGTTTCGATCGCCAAAGCTTTCACGGGAGCATTTGCAAGCGGTTGGCACCATTTTTGAGTGAATTGCCAAAAGTCAGATTTTTGCTGAAATTGTGACCCCGGGGCTTAGGGATTTTTTCAAAAAACAAATTTCTGCCGGTTAAGTTGTCGAGGGCTGATTTCTTGTCCTGTGATAAAAAGACTTCTGTTTCCATCGCCACAGCTTTCAGGGGAGCATTTGCAAGCGGTTGGCACCATTTTTGAGTGAATTGCCAAAAGTCAGATTTTTGCTGAAATTGTGACCCCGGGGCTTAGGGATTTTTTCAAAAAAATCTTTTTCCGCCGGTTAAGTTGTTAGGGGCTGATTTCTTGTCCTGTGATAAAAAGACTTCTGTTTCCATCGCCAAAGCTTTCAGAGGAGCATTTGCAAGCGGTTGGCACCATTTTTGCTGAAATTGTGACCCGGGGGGTTAGGGATTTTTTCAAAAAAATATTTTTCCGCCGGTTAAGTTGTTAAGGGCTGATTTCTTGTCGTATGATATAAAGCCTTCTGTTTCGATCGCCAAAGCTTTCACGGGAGCATTTGCAAGCGATTGGCACCATTTTTGAGTGAATTGCCAAAAGTCAGATTTTTGCGGAAATTGTGATCCCGGGGCTTAGGGATTTTTTCAAAAAAATCTTTTTCCGCCGGTTAAGTTGTGGAGGGCTGATTTCTTGTCCTGTGAAAAAAGACTTCTGTTTCCATCGCCAAAGCTTTCAAGGGAGCATTTACAAGCGATTGGCACCATTTTTGAGTGAATTGCCAAAAGTCAGATTTTTGCTGAAATTGTGACCCCGGGGCTTAGGGATTTTTTCAAAAAAATCTTTTTCCGCCGGTTAAGTTGTTAGGGGCTGATTTCTTGTCCTGTGATAAAAAGACTTCTGTTTCCATCGCCACAGCTTTCAGAGGAGCATTTGCAAGCGGTTGGCACCATTTTTGAGTGAATTGCCAAAAGTCAGAATTTTGCTGAAATTGTGACCCCGGGGCTTAGGGATTTTTTCAAAAAAATATTTTCCGCCGGTTAGGTTGTGGAGGGCTGATTTCTTGTCGTGTGATAAAAAGCCTTCTGTTTCGATCGCCAAAGCTTTCACGGGAGCATTTGCAAGCGGTTGGCACCATTTTTGAGTGAATTGCCAAAAGTCAGATTTTTGCTGAAATTGTGACCACGGGGCTTAGGGATTTTTTCAAAAAACAAATTTCTGCCGGTTAAGTTGTCGAGGGCTGATTTCTTGTCCTGTGATAAAAAGCCTTCTGTTTCCATCGCCAAAGCTTTCAGGGGAGCATTTGCAAGCGGTTGGCACCATTTTTGAGTGAATTGCCAAAAGTCAGATTTTTGCGGAAATTGTGACCCCGGGGCTCAGGGATTTTTTCAAAAAAATCTTTTTCCGCCGGTTAAGTTGTGGAGGGCTGATTTCTTGTCCTGTGATAAAAAGACTTCTGTTTCCATCGCCAAAGCTTTCACGGGAGCATTTGCAAGCGGTTGGCACCATTTTTGAGTGAATTGCCAAAAGTCAGAATTTTGCTAAAATTCTGATCCCGGGGCTTAGGGATTTTTTCAAAAAAATCTTTTTCCGCCGGTTAAGTTGTTAGGGGCTGATTTCTTGTCCTGTAATAAAATGACTTCTGTTTCCATCGCCAAAGCTTTCAGAGGAGCATTTGCAAGCGATTGGCACCATTTTTGAGTGAATTGCCAAAAGTCAGATTTTTGCGGAAATTGTGACCCCGGGGCTCAGGGATTTTTTCAAAAAAATCTTTTTCCGCCGGTTAAGTTGTGGAGGGCTGATTTCTTGTCCTGTGATAAAAAGACTTCTGTTTCCATCGCCAAAGCTTTCACGGGAGCATTTGCAAGCGATTGGCACCATTTTTGAGTGAATTGCCAAAAGTCAGATTTTTGCTGAAATTGTGACCCCGGGGCTTAGGGATTTTTTCAAAAAAATCTTTTTCCGCGGGTTAAGTTGTTGAGGGCTGATTTCTTGTCCTGTGATAAAAAGCCCGCTGTTTCCATCGCCATAGGTTTCAGGGGAGCATTTGCAAGCGGTTGGCACCATTTTTGAGTGAATTGTCAAAAGTCAGATTTTTGCGGAAATTGTGACCCCTGGGCTTAGGGATTTTTTCAAAAAACAAATTTCTGCCGGTTAAGTTGTCGAGGGCTGATTTCCTGTCCTGTGATAAAAAGCCTTCTGTTTCCATCGCCAAAGCTTTCAGGGGAGCATATGCAAGCGGTTGGCACCATTTTTGAGTGATTTGCCAAAAGTCAGATTTTTGCTGAAATTGTGACCCCGGGGCTTAGGGATTTTTTCAAAAAAATCTTTTTCCGCGGGTTAAGTTGTCGAGGGCTGATTTATTGTCCGGTGATAAAAAGCCTTCTGTTTCCATCGCCAAAGCTTTCACGGGAGCATTTGCAAGCGGTTCGTACCATTTTTGAGTGAATTGCCAAAAGTCAGATTTTTGCTGAAATTGTGACCCCGGGGCTTAGGGATTTTTTCAAAAAACAAATTTCTGCCGGTTAAGTTGTCGAGGGCTGATTTCTTGTCCTGTGATAAAAAGCCTTCTGTTTCCATCGCCAAAGCTTTCAGGGGAGCATTTGCAAGCGGTTGGCACCATTTTTGAGTGAATTGCCAAAAGTCAGATTTTTGCTGAAATTGTGACCCCGGGGCTTAGGGTTTTTTTCAAAAAAATCTTTTTCCGCCGGTTAAGTTGTTAGGGGCTGATTTCTTGTCCTGTGATAAAAAGACTTCTGTTTCCATCGCCAAAGCTTTCAGAGGAGCATTTGCAAGCGATTGGCACCATTTTTGAGTGAATTGCCAAAAGTCAGATTTTTGCGGAAATTGTGACTCCGGGGCTTAGGGATTTTTTCAAAAAAAAAAAAATTCCGCCGGTTAAGTTGTGGAGGGCTGATTTCTTGTCCTGTGATAAAAAGACTTCTGTTTCCATCGCCAAAGCTTTCAGGGGAGCATTTGCAAGCGATTGGCGCCATTTTTGAGTGAATTGCCAAAAGTCAGATTTTTGCTGAAATTGTGACCCCGGGGCTTAGGGATTTTTTCAAAAAAATCTTTTTCCGCCGGTTAAGTTGTTGGGGGCTGATTTCTTGTCCTGTGATAAAAAGATTTCTGTTTCCATCGCCACAGCTTTCAGAGGAGCATTTGCAAGCGATTGGCACCATTTTTGAGTCAATTGCCAAAAGTCAGATTTTTGCGGAAATTGTGACCCCGGGGCTTAGGGATTTTTTCAAAAAAATATTTTCCGCCGGTTAAGTTGTGGAGGGCGGATTTCTTGTCCTGTGATAAGAAGCCTTCTGTTTCGATCGCCAAAGCTTTCAGGGGAGCATTTGCAAGCGGTTGGCACCATTTTTGCTGAAATTGTGACCCGGGGGGTTAGGGATTTTTTCAAAAAAATATTTTTCCGCCGGTTAAGTTGTTAAGGGCTGATTTCTTGTCGTGTGATATAAAGCCTTCTGTTTCGATCGCCAAAGCTTTCACGGGAGCATTTGCAAGCGGTTGGCACCATTTTGAGTGAATTGCCAAAAGTCAGATTTTTGCGGAAATTGTGATCCCGGGGCTTAGGGATTTTTTCAAAAAAATCTTTTTCCGCCGGTTAAGTTGTGGAGGGCTGATTTCTTGTCCTGTGAAAAAAGACTTCTGTTTCCATCGCCAAAGCTTTCAAGGGAGCATTTACAAGCGCTTGGCACCATTTTTGAGTGAATTGCCAAAAGTCAGATTTTTGCTGAAATTGTGACCCCGGGGCTTAGGGATTTTTTCAAAAAAATCTTTTTCCGCCGGTTAAGTTGTTAGGGGCTGATTTCTTGTCCTGTGATAAAAAGACTTCTGTTTCCATCGCCACAGCTTTCAGAGGAGCATTTGCAAGCGGTTGGCACCATTTTTGAGTGAATTGCCAAAAGTCAGAATTTTGCTGAAATTGTGACCCCGGGGCTTAGGGATTTTTTCAAAAAAATATTTTCCGCCGGTTAGGTTGTGGAGGGCTGATTTCTTGTCGTGTGATAAAAAGCCTTCTGTTTCGATCGCCAAAGCTTTCACGGGAGCATTTGCAAGCGGTTGGCACCATTTTTGAGTGAATTGCCAAAAGTCAGATTTTTGCTGAAATTGTGACCACGGGGCTTAGGGATTTTTTCAAAAAACAAATTTCTGCCGGTTAAGTTGTCGAGGGCTGATTTCTTGTCCTGTGATAAAAAGCCTTCTGTTTCCATCGCCAAAGCTTTCAGGGGAGCATTTGCAAGCGGTTGGCACCATTTTTGAGTGAATTGCCAAAAGTCAGATTTTTGCGGAAATTGTGACCCCGGGGCTCAGGGATTTTTTCAAAAAAATCTTTTTCCGCCGGTTAAGTTGTTAGGGGCTGATTTCTTGTCCTGTAATAAAATGACTTCTGTTTCCATCGCCAAAGCTTTCAGAGGAGCATTTGCAAGCGATTGGCACCATTTTTGAGTGAATTGCCAAAAGTCAGATTTTTGCGGAAATTGTGACCCTGGGGCTCAGGGATTTTTTCAAAAAAATCTTTTTCCGCCGGTTAAGTTGTGGAGGGCTGATTTCTTGTCCTGTGATAAAAAGACTTCTGTTTCCATCGCCAAAGCTTTCACGGGAGCATTTGCAAGCGATTGGCACCATTTTTGAGTGAATTGCCAAAAGTCAGATTTTTGCTGAAATTGTGACCCCGGGGCTTAGGGATTTTTTCAAAAAAATCTTTTTCCGCGGGTTAAGTTGTTGAGGGCTGATTTCTTGTCCTGTGATAAAAAGCCCGCTGTTTCCATCGCCATAGGTTTCAGGGGAGCATTTGCAAGCGGTTGGCACCATTTTTGAGTGAATTGTCAAAAGTCAGATTTTTGCGGAAATTGTGACCCCTGGGCTTAGGGATTTTTTCAAAAAACAAATTTCTGCCGGTTAAGTTGTCGAGGGCTGATTTCCTGTCCTGTGATAAAAAGCCTTCTGTTTCCATCGCCAAAGCTTTCAGGGGAGCATATGCAAGCGGTTGGCACCATTTTTGAGTGATTTGCCAAAAGTCAGATTTTTGCTGAAATTGTGACCCCGGGGCTTAGGGATTTTTTCAAAAAAATCTTTTTCCGCGGGTTAAGTTGTCGAGGGCTGATTTATTGTCCGGTGATAAAAAGCCTTCTGTTTCCATCGCCAAAGCTTTCACGGGAGCATTTGCAAGCGGTTCGTACCATTTTTGAGTGAATTGCCAAAAGTCAGATTTTTGCTGAAATTGTGACCCCGGGGCTTAGGGATTTTTTCAAAAAACAAATTTCTGCCGGTTAAGTTGTCGAGGGCTGATTTCTTGTCCTGTGATAAAAAGCCTTCTGTTTCCATCGCCAAAGCTTTCAGGGGAGCATTTGCAAGCGGTTGGCACCATTTTTGAGTGAATTGCCAAAAGTCAGATTTTTGCTGAAATTGTGACCCCGGGGCTTAGGGTTTTTTTCAAAAAAATCTTTTTCCGCCGGTTAAGTTGTTAGGGGCTGATTTCTTGTCCTGTGATAAAAAGACTTCTGTTTCCATCGCCAAAGCTTTCAGAGGAGCATTTGCAAGCGATTGGCACCATTTTTGAGTGAATTGCCAAAAGTCAGATTTTTGCGGAAATTGTGACTCCGGGGCTTAGGGATTTTTTCAAAAAAAAAAAAATTCCGCCGGTTAAGTTGTGGAGGGCTGATTTCTTGTCCTGTGATAAAAAGACTTCTGTTTCCATCGCCAAAGCTTTCAGGGGAGCATTTGCAAGCGATTGGCGCCATTTTTGAGTGAATTGCCAAAAGTCAGATTTTTGCTGAAATTGTGACCCCGGGGCTTAGGGATTTTTTCAAAAAAATCTTTTTCCGCCGGTTAAGTTGTTGGGGGCTGATTTCTTGTCCTGTGATAAAAAGATTTCTGTTTCCATCGCCACAGCTTTCAGAGGAGCATTTGCAAGCGATTGGCACCATTTTTGAGTCAATTGCCAAAAGTCAGATTTTTGCGGAAATTGTGACCCCGGGGCTTAGGGATTTTTTCAAAAAAATATTTTCCGCCGGTTAAGTTGTGGAGGGCGGATTTCTTGTCCTGTGATAAGAAGCCTTCTGTTTCGATCGCCAAAGCTTTCAGGGGAGCATTTGCAAGCGGTTGGCACCATTTTTGCTGAAATTGTGACCCGGGGGGTTAGGGATTTTTTCAAAAAAATATTTTTCCGCCGGTTAAGTTGTTAAGGGCTGATTTCTTGTCGTGTGATATAAAGCCTTCTGTTTCGATCGCCAAAGCTTTCACGGGAGCATTTGCAAGCGGTTGGCACCATTTTGAGTGAATTGCCAAAAGTCAGAATTTTGCTGAAATTGTGACCCCGGGGCTTAGGGATTTTTTCAAAAAAATATTTTCCGCCGGTTAAGTTGTGGAGGGCTGATTTCTTGTCGTGTGATAAAAAGCCTTCTGTTTCGATCGCCAAAGCTTTCACGGGAGCATTTGCAAGCGGTTGGCACCATTTTTGAGTGAATTGCCAAAAGTCAGATTTTTGCTGAAATTGTGACCACGGGGCTTAGGGATTTTTTCAAAAAACAAATTTCTGCCGGTTAAGTTGTCGAGGGCTGATTTCTTGTCCTGTGATAAAAAGCCTTCTGTTTCCATCGCCAAAGCTTTCAGGGGAGCATTTGCAAGCGGTTGGCACCATTTTTGAGTGAATTGCCAAAAGTCAGATTTTTGCTGAAATTGTGACCCCGGGGCTTAGGGATTTTTTCAAAAAAATCTTTTTCCGCCGGTTAAGTTGTTAGGGGCTGATTTCTTGTCCTGTGATAAAATGACTTCTGTTTCCATCGCCAAAGCTTTCAGAGGAGCATTTGCAAGCGATTGGCACCATTTTTGAGTGAATTGCCAAAAGTCAGATTTTTGCGGAAATTGTGACCCCGGGGCTTAGGGATTTTTTCAAAAAAATCTTTTTTCGCCGGTTAAGTTGTGGAGGGCTGATTTCTTGTCCTGTGATAAAAAGCCCGCTGTTTCCATCGCCATAGGTTTCAGGGGAGCATTTGCAAGCGGTTGGCACCATTTTTGAGTGAATTGTCAAAAGTCAGATTTTTGCGGAAATTGTGACCCCTGGGCTTAGGGATTTTTTCAAAAAACAAATTTCTGCCGGTTAAGTTGTCGAGGGCTGATTTCCTGTCCTGTGATAAAAAGCCTTCTGTTTCCATCGCCAAAGCTTTCAGGGGAGCATTTGCAAGCGGTTGGCACCATTTTTGAGTGATTTGCCAAAAGTCAGATTTTTGCTGAAATTGTGACCCCGGGGCTTAGGGATTTTTTCAAAAAAATCTTTTTCCGCCGGTTAAGTTGTCGAGGGCTGATTTCTTGTCCGGTGATAAAAAGCCTTCTGTTTCCATCGCCAAAGCTTTCACGGGAGCATTTGCAAGCGGTTCGTACCATTTTTGAGTGAATTGCCAAAAGTCAGATTTTTGCTGAAATTGTGACCCCGGGGCTTAGGGATTTTTTCAAAAAACAAATTTCTGCCGGTTAAGTTGTCGAGGGCTGATTTCTTGTCCTGTGATAAAAAGCCTTCTGTTTCCATCGCCAAAGCTTTCAGGGGAGCATTTGCAAGCGGTTGGCACCATTTTTGAGTGAATTGCCAAAAGTCAGAATTTTGCTGAAATTGTGACCCCGGGGCTTAGGGATTTTTTCAAAAAAATCTTTTTCCGCCGGTTAAGTTGTGGAGGGCTGATTTCTTGTCCTGTGATAAAAAGACTTCTGTTTCCATCGCCAAAGCTTTCAGGGGAGCATTTGCAAGCGGTTGGCACCATTTTTGAGTGAATTGCCAAAAGTCAGAATTTTGCTAAAATTCTGATCCCGGGGCTTAGGGATTTTTTCAAAAAAATCTTTTTCCGCCGGTTAAGTTGTCGAGGGCTGATTTCTTGTCCTGTGATAAAAAGCCGTCTGTTTCCATCGCCAAAGCTTTCAGGGGAGCATTTCCAAACGTTTGGCACCATTTTTGAGTGAATTGCCAAAAGTCAGAATTTTGCTGAAATTGTGACCCCGGGGCTTAGGGATTTTTTCAAAAAACAAATTTCTGCCGGTTAAGTTGTCGAGGGCTGATTTCTTGTCATGTGATAAAAAGACTTCTGTTTCCATCGCCACAGCTTTCAGGGGAGCATTTGCAAGCGGTTGGCACCATTTTTGAGTGAATTGCCAAAAGTCAGATTTTTGCTGAAATTGTGACCCCGGGGCTAAGGGATTTTTTCAAAAAAAAAAATTCCGCCGGTTAAGTTGTGGAGGGCTGATTTCTTGTCCTGTGATAAAAAGACTTCTGTTTCCATCGCCAAAGCTTTCAGAGGAGCATTTGCAAGTGGTTGGCACCATTTTTGCTGAAATTGTGACCCGGGGGGTTAGGGATTTTTTCAAAAAAATATTTTTCCGCCGGTTAAGTTGTTAAGGGCTGATTTCTTGTCGTATGATATAAAGCCTTCTGTTTCGATCGCCAAAGCTTTCACGGGAGCATTTGCAAGCGATTGGCACCATTTTTGAGTGAATTGCCAAAAGTCAGATTTTTGCGGAAATTGTGACCCCGGGGCTTAGGGATTTTTTCAAAAAAATCTTTTTCCGCCGGTTAAGTTGTGGAGGGCTGATTTCTTGTCCTGTGATAAAAAGACTTCTGTTTCCATCGCCAAAGCTTTCAAGGGAGCATTTACAAGCGATTGGCACCATTTTTGAGTGAATTGCCAAAAGTCAGATTTTTGCTGAAATTGTGACCCCGGGGCTTAGGGATTTTTTCAAAAAAATCTTTTTCCGCCGGTTAAGTTGTGGAGGGCTGATTTCTTGTCCTGTGATAAAAAGACTTCTGTTTCCATCGCCAAAACTTTCAGGGGAGCATTTGCAAGCGATTGGCACCATTTTTGAGTGAATTGCCAAAAGTCAGATTTTTGCGGAAATTGTGACCCCGGGCTTAGGGATTTTTTCAAAAAAATATTTTCTGCCGGTTAAGTTGTGGAGGGCTGATTTCTTTTCCTGTGATAAAAAGCCTTCTGTTTCGATCGCCAAAGCTTTCAGGGGAGCATTTGCAAGCGGTTGGCACCATTTTTGCTGAAATTGTGACCCGGGGGGTTAGGGATTTTTTCAAAAAAATATTTTTCCGCCGGTTAAGTTGTTAAGGGCTGATTTCTTGTCGTATGATATAAAGCCTTCTGTTTCGATCGCCAAAGCTTTCACGGGAGCATTTGCAAGCGGTTGGCACCATTTTTGAGTGAATTGCCAAAAGTCAGATTTTTGCTGAAATTGTGACCCCGGGGCTAAGGGATTTTTTCAAAAAAATCTTTTTCCGCCGGTTAAGTTGTTAGGGGCTGATTTCTTGTCCTGTGATAAAAAGACTTCTGTTTCCATCGCCAAAGCTTTCAGAGGAGCATTTGCAAGCGGTTGGCACCATTTTTGCTGAAATTGTGACCCGGGGGGTTAGGGATTTTTTCAAAAAAATATTTTTCCGCCGGTTAAGTTGTTAAGGGCTGATTTCTTGTCGTATGATATAAAGCCTTCTGTTTCGATCGCCAAAGCTTTCACGGGAGCATTTGCAAGCGATTGGCACCATTTTTGAGTGAATTGCCAAAAGTCAGATTTTTGCGGAAATTGTGATCCCGGGGCTTAGGGATTTTTTCAAAAAAATCTTTTTCCGCCGGTTAAGTTGTGGAGGGCTGATTTCTTGTCCTGTGAAAAAAGACTTCTGTTTCCATCGCCAAAGCTTTCAAGGGAGCATTTACAAGCGATTGGCACCATTTTTCAGTGAATTGCCAAAAGTCAGATTTTTGCTGAAATTGTGACCCCGGGGCTTAGGGATTTTTTCAAAAAAATCTTTTTCCGCCGGTTAAGTTGTTAGGGGCTGATTTCTTGTCCTGTGATAAAAAGACTTCTGTTTCCATCGCCACAGCTTTCAGAGGAGCATTTGCAAGCGGTTGGCACCATTTTTGAGTGAATTGCCAAAAGTCAGAATTTTGCTGAAATTGTGACCCCGGGGCTTAGGGATTTTTTCAAAAAAATATTTTCCGCCGGTTAGGTTGTGGAGGGCTGATTTCTTGTCGTGTGATAAAAAGCCTTCTGTTTCGATCGCCAAAGCTTTCACGGGAGCATTTGCAAGCGGTTGGCACCATTTTTGAGTGAATTGCCAAAAGTCAGATTTTTGCTGAAATTGTGACCACGGGGCTTAGGGATTTTTTCAAAAAACAAATTTCTGCCGGTTAAGTTGTCGAGGGCTGATTTCTTGTCCTGTGATAAAAAGCCTTCTGTTTCCATCGCCAAAGCTTTCAGGGGAGCATTTGCAAGCGGTTGGCACCATTTTTGAGTGAATTGCCAAAAGTCAGATTTTTGCTGAAATTGTGACCCCGGGGCTTAGAGATTTTTTCAAAAAAATCTTTTTCCGCCGGTTAAGTTGTTAGGGGCTGATTTCTTGTCCTGTAATAAAATGACTTCTGTTTCCATCGCCAAAGCTTTCAGAGGAGCATTTGCAAGCGATTGGCACCATTTTTGAGTGAATTGCCAAAAGTCAGATTTTTGCGGAAATTGTGACCCCGGGGCTCAGGGATTTTTTCAAAAAAATCTTTTTCCGCCGGTTAAGTTGTGGAGGGCTGATTTCTTGTCCTGTGATAAAAAGACTTCTGTTTCCATCGCCAAAGCTTTCACGGGAGCATTTGCAAGCGATTGGCACCATTTTTGAGTGAATTGCCAAAAGTCAGATTTTTGCTGAAATTGTGACCCCGGGGCTTAGGGATTTTTTCAAAAAAATCTTTTTCCGCGGGTTAAGTTGTTGAGGGCTGATTTCTTGTCCTGTGATAAAAAGCCCGCTGTTTCCATCGCCATAGGTTTCAGGGGAGCATTTGCAAGCGGTTGGCACCATTTTTGAGTGAATTGTCAAAAGTCAGATTTTTGCGGAAATTGTGACCCCTGGGCTTAGGGATTTTTTCAAAAAACAAATTTCTGCCGGTTAAGTTGTCGAGGGCTGATTTCCTGTCCTGTGATAAAAAGCCTTCTGTTTCCATCGCCAAAGCTTTCAGGGGAGCATATGCAAGCGGTTGGCACCATTTTTGAGTGATTTGCCAAAAGTCAGATTTTTGCTGAAATTGTGACCCCGGGGCTTAGGGATTTTTTCAAAAAAATCTTTTTCCGCGGGTTAAGTTGTCGAGGGCTGATTTATTGTCCGGTGATAAAAAGCCTTCTGTTTCCATCGCCAAAGCTTTCACGGGAGCATTTGCAAGCGGTTCGTACCATTTTTGAGTGAATTGCCAAAAGTCAGATTTTTGCTGAAATTGTGACCCCGGGGCTTAGGGATTTTTTCAAAAAACAAATTTCTGCCTGTTAAGTTGTCGAGGGCTGATTTCTTGTCCTGTGATAAAAATCCTTCTGTTTCCATCGCCAAAGCTTTCAGGGGAGCATTTGCAAGCGGTTGGCACCATTTTTGAGTGAATTGCCAAAAGTCAGATTTTTGCTGAAATTGTGACCCCGGGGCTTAGGGTTTTTTTCAAAAAAATCTTTTTCCGCCGGTTAAGTTGTTAGGGGCTGATTTCTTGTCCTGTGATAAAAAGACTTCTGTTTCCATCGCCAAAGCTTTCAGAGGAGCATTTGCAAGCGATTGGCACCATTTTTGAGTGAATTGCCAAAAGTCAGATTTTTGCGGAAATTGTGACTCCGGGGCTTAGGGATTTTTTCAAAAAAAAAAAAATTCCGCCGGTTAAGTTGTGGAGGGCTGATTTCTTGTCCTGTGATAAAAAGACTTCTGTTTCCATCGCCAAAGCTTTCAGGGGAGCATTTGCAAGCGATTGGCGCCATTTTTGAGTGAATTGCCAAAAGTCAGATTTTTGCTGAAATTGTGACCCCGGGGCTTAGGGATTTTTTCAAAAAAATCTTTTTCCGCCGGTTAAGTTGTTGGGGGCTGATTTCTTGTCCTGTGATAAAAAGATTTCTGTTTCCATCGCCACAGCTTTCAGAGGAGCATTTGCAAGCGATTGGCACCATTTTTGAGTCAATTGCCAAAAGTCAGATTTTTGCGGAAATTGTGACCCCGGGGCTTAGGGATTTTTTCAAAAAAATATTTTCCGCCGGTTAAGTTGTGGAGGGCGGATTTCTTGTCCTGTGATAAGAAGCCTTCTGTTTCGATCGCCAAAGCTTTCAGGGGAGCATTTGCAAGCGGTTGGCACCATTTTTGCTGAAATTGTGACCCGGGGGGTTAGGGATTTTTTCAAAAAAATATTTTTCCGCCGGTTAAGTTGTTAAGGGCTGATTTCTTGTCGTGTGATATAAAGCCTTCTGTTTCGATCGCCAAAGCTTTCACGGGAGCATTTGCAAGCGGTTGGCACCATTTTGAGTGAATTGCCAAAAGTCAGATTTTTGCGGAAATTGTGATCCCGGGGCTTAGGGATTTTTTCAAAAAAATCTTTTTCCGCCGGTTAAGTTGTGGAGGGCTGATTTCTTGTCCTGTGAAAAAAGACTTCTGTTTCCATCGCCAAAGCTTTCAAGGGAGCATTTACAAGCGCTTGGCACCATTTTTGAGTGAATTGCCAAAAGTCAGATTTTTGCTGAAATTGTGACCCCGGGGCTTAGGGATTTTTTCAAAAAAATCTTTTTCCGCCGGTTAAGTTGTTAGGGGCTGATTTCTTGTCCTGTGATAAAAAGACTTCTGTTTCCATCGCCACAGCTTTCAGAGGAGCATTTGCAAGCGGTTGGCACCATTTTTGAGTGAATTGCCAAAAGTCAGAATTTTGCTGAAATTGTGACCCCGGGGCTTAGGGATTTTTTCAAAAAAATATTTTCCGCCGGTTAGGTTGTGGAGGGCTGATTTCTTGTCGTGTGATAAAAAGCCTTCTGTTTCGATCGCCAAAGCTTTCACGGGAGCATTTGCAAGCGGTTGGCACCATTTTTGAGTGAATTGCCAAAAGTCAGATTTTTGCTGAAATTGTGACCACGGGGCTTAGGGATTTTTTCAAAAAACAAATTTCTGCCGGTTAAGTTGTCGAGGGCTGATTTCTTGTCCTGTGATAAAAAGCCTTCTGTTTCCATCGCCAAAGCTTTCAGGGGAGCATTTGCAAGCGGTTGGCACCATTTTTGAGTGAATTGCCAAAAGTCAGATTTTTGCGGAAATTGTGACCCCGGGGCTCAGGGATTTTTTCAAAAAAATCTTTTTCCGCCGGTTAAGTTGTGGAGGGCTGATTTCTTGTCCTGTGATAAAAAGACTTCTGTTTCCATCGCCAAAGCTTTCACGGGAGCATTTGCAAGCGGTTGGCACCATTTTTGAGTGAATTGCCAAAAGTCAGAATTTTGCTAAAATTCTGATCCCGGGGCTTAGGGATTTTTTCAAAAAAATCTTTTTCCGCCGGTTAAGTTGTTAGGGGCTGATTTCTTGTCCTGTAATAAAATGACTTCTGTTTCCATCGCCAAAGCTTTCAGAGGAGCATTTGCAAGCGATTGGCACCATTTTTGAGTGAATTGCCAAAAGTCAGATTTTTGCGGAAATTGTGACCCCGGGGCTCAGGGATGTTTTCAAAAAAATCTTTTTCCGCCGGTTAAGTTGTGGAGGGCTGATTTCTTGTCCTGTGATAAAAAGACTTCTGTTTCCATCGCCAAAGCTTTCACGGGAGCATTTGCAAGCGATTGGCACCATTTTTGAGTGAATTGCCAAAAGTCAGATTTTTGCTGAAATTGTGACCCCGGGGCTTAGGGATTTTTTCAAAAAAATCTTTTTTCGCGGGTTAAGTTGTTGAGGGCTGATTTCTTGTCCTGTGATAAAAAGCCCGCTGTTTCCATCGCCATAGGTTTCAGGGGAGCATTTGCAAGCGGTTGGCACCATTTTTGAGTGAATTGTCAAAAGTCAGATTTTTGCGGAAATTGTGACCCCTGGGCTTAGGGATTTTTTCAAAAAACAAATTTCTGCCGGTTAAGTTGTCGAGGGCTGATTTCCTGTCCTGTGATAAAAAGCCTTCTGTTTCCATCGCCAAAGCTTTCAGGGGAGCATATGCAAGCGGTTGGCACCATTTTTGAGTAATTTGCCAAAAGTCAGATTTTTGCTGAAATTGTGACCCCGGGGCTTAGGGATTTTTTCAAAAAAATCTTTTTCCGCGGGTTAAGTTGTCGAGGGCTGATTTATTGTCCGGTGATAAAAAGCCTTCTGTTTCCATCGCCAAAGCTTTCACGGGAGCATTTGCAAGCGGTTCGTACCATTTTTGAGTGAATTGCCAAAAGTCAGATTTTTGCTGAAATTGTGACCCCGGGGCTTAGGGATTTTTTCAAAAAACAAATTTCTGCCGGTTAAGTTGTCGAGGGCTGATTTCTTGTCCTGTGATAAAAAGCCTTCTGTTTCCATCGCCAAAGCTTTCAGGGGAGCATTTGCAAGCGGTTGGCACCATTTTTGAGTGAATTGCCAAAAGTCAGATTTTTGCTGAAATTGTGACCCCGGGGCTTAGGGTTTTTTTCAAAAAAATCTTTTTCCGCCGGTTAAGTTGTTAGGGGCTGATTTCTTGTCCTGTGATAAAAAGACTTCTGTTTCCATCGCCAAAGCTTTCAGAGGAGCATTTGCAAGCGATTGGCACCATTTTTGAGTGAATTGCCAAAAGTCAGATTTTTGCGGAAATTGTGACTCCGGGGCTTAGGGATTTTTTCAAAAAAAAAAAAATTCCGCCGGTTAAGTTGTGGAGGGCTGATTTCTTGTCCTGTGATAAAAAGACTTCTGTTTCCATCGCCAAAGCTTTCAGGGGAGCATTTGCAAGCGATTGGCGCCATTTTTGAGTGAATTGCCAAAAGTCAGATTTTTGCTGAAATTGTGACCCCGGGGCTTAGGGATTTTTTCAAAAAAATCTTTTTCCGCCGGTTAAGTTGTTGGGGGCTGATTTCTTGTCCTGTGATAAAAAGCCGTCTGTTTCCATCGCCAAAGCTTTCAGGGGAGCATTTCCAAACGTTTGGCACCATTTTTGAGTGAATTGCCAAAAGTCAGAATTTTCCTGAAATTGTGACCCCGGGGCTTAGGGATTTTTTCAAAAAAATCTTTTTTCGACGGTTAAGTTGTCGAGGGCTGATTTCTTGTCCTGTGATAAAAAGCCTTCTGTTTCCATCGCCAAAGCTTTCAGGGGAGCATTTGAAACCTGTTGGCACCATTTTTGAGTGAATTGCCAAAAGTCAGAATTTTGCTGAAATTGTGACCCCGGGGCTTAGGGATTTTTTTAAAAAAAACTTTTTCCGCCGGTTAAGTTGTCGAGGGCTGATTTCTTGTCCTGTGATAAAAAGCCTTCTGTTTCCATCGCCAAAGCTTTCAGGGGAGCATTTGCAAACGTTTGGCACCATTTTTGAGTGAATTGCCAAACGTGAGATTTTTGCTGAAATTGTGACCCCGGGGGTTAGGGATTTTTTCAAAAAAATCTTTTTCCGCCGGTTAAGTTGTGGAGGGCTGATTTCTTGCCTGTGATAAAAAGCCTTCTATTTTCATAGCCAAAACTTTCAGGGGAGCATTTGCAAACGTTTGGCACCATTTTTGAGTGAATTGCCAAAAGTCAGAATTTTGCTGAAATTGTGACCCCGGGGCTTAGGGATTTTTTCAAAAAAATCTTTTTCCGCCAGTTAAGTTGTCGAGGGCTGATTTCTTGTCCTGGGATAAAAAGCCGTCTGTTTCCATCGCCAAAGCATTCAGGGGAGCATTTGCAAACGTTTGGCACCATTTTTGAGTGAATTGTCAAATGTCAGAATTTTGCTGAAATTGTGACCCCGGGGCTTAGGGATTTTTTCAAAAAAATCTTTTTCCGACGGTTAAGTTGTCGAGGGCTGATTTCTTGTCGTGTGATAAAAAGCCTTCTGTTTCCATCGCCAAAGCTTTCAGGGGAGCATGTGCAAGCGTTTGGCACCATTTTTGACTGAATTGCAAAAGTCAGAATTTTGCTGAAAGTGTGACCCCGGGGCTTAGGGATTTTTTCAAAAAAATCTTTTTTCGACGGTTAAGTTGTCGAGGGCTGATTTCTTGTCCTGTGATAAAAAGCCTTCTGTTTCCATCGCCAAAGCTTTCATGGGAGCATTTGCAAACGTTTGGCACCATTTTTGACTGAATTGCCAAAAGTGAGAATTTTGCTGAAATTGTGACCCCGGGGCTTAGGGATTTTTTCAAAAAAATCTTTTTCCGCCGGTTAAGTTGTCGAGGGCTGATTTCTTGTCCTGTGATAAAAAGCCTTCTGTTTTCATCGCCAAAGCTTTCTGGGGAGCATTTGCAAGCGGTTGGCACCATTTTTGAGTGAATTGCCAAAAGTCAGAATTTTGCTAAAATTCTGATCCCGGGGCTTAGGGATTTTTTCAAAAAAATCTTTTTCCGCCGGTTAAGTTGTCGAGGGCTGATTTCTTGTCCTGTGATAAAAAGCCTTCTGTTTCCATCGCCAAAGCTTTCAGGGGAGCATTTGAAACCTGTTGGCACCATTTTTGAATGAATTGCCAAAAGTCAGAATTTTGCTGAAATTGTGACCCCGGGGCTTAGGGATTTTTTTTAAAAAAACTTTTTCCGCCGTTTAAGTTGTGGAGGGCTGATTTCTTGTCCTGTGATAAAAAGCCCTCTGTTTCCATAGCCAAAGCTTTCAGGGGAGCATGTGCAAGCGGTTGGCACCATTTTTGACTGAATTGCCAAAAGTCAGAATTTTGCTGAAATTGTGACCCCCCGGGGCTTAGGGATTTTTTTAAAAAAATCTTTTTTCGACGGTTAAGTTGTCGAGGGCTGATTTCTTGTCCTGTGATAAAAACCCTTCTGTTTCCATCGCCAAAGCTTTCAGGAAAGCATTTGCAAACGTTTGGCACCATTTTTGACTGAATTGCCAAAAGTCAGAATTTTTCTGAAATTGTGACCCCCCGGGGCTTAGGGATTTTTTTAAAAAAATCTTTTTTCGACGGTTAAGTTGTCGAGGACTGATTTCTTGTCCTGTGATAAAAACCCTTCTGTTTCCATCGCCAAAGCTTTCAGGGGAGCATTTGCAAACGTTTGGCACCATTTTTGACTGAATTGCCAAAAGTCAGAATTTTTCTGAAATTGTGACCCCGGGGCTTAGGGATTTTTTCAAAAAAATCTTTTTCCGCCGGTTAAGTTGTCGAGGGCTGATTTCTTGTCCTGTGATAAAAAGCCTTCTGTTTTCATCGCCAAAGCATTCAGGGGAGCATTTGCAAACGTTTGGCACCATTTTTGAGTGAATTGTCAAATGTCAGAATTTTGCTGAAATTGTGACCCCGGGGCTTAGGGATTTTTTCAAAAAAATCTTTTTCCGCCGGTTAAGTTGTCGAGGGCTGATTTCTTGTCCTGTGATAAAAAGCCTTCTGTTTTCATCGCCAAAGCATTCAGGGGAGCATTTGCAAACGTTTGGCACCATTTTTGAGTGAATTGTCAAATGTCAGAATTTTGCTGAAATTGTGACCCCGGTGCTTAGGGATTTTTTCAAAAAAATCTTTTTCCGACGGTTAAGTTGTCGAGGGCTGATTTCTTGTCCTGTGATAAAAAGCCTTCTGTTTCCATCGCCAAAGCTTTCATGGGAGCATTTGCTAACGTTTGGCACCATTTTTGACTGAATTGCCAAAAGTCAGAATTTTTCTGAAATTGTGACCCCGGGGCTTAGGGATTTTTTCAAAAAAATCTTTTTCCGACGGTTAAGTTGTCGAGGGCTGATTTCTTGTCCTGTGATAAAAAGCCTTCTGTTTTCATCGCCAAAGCTTTCAGGGGAGCATTTGCAAGCGGTTGGCACCATTTTTGAGTGAATTGCCAAAAGTCAGAATTTTGCTGAAATTCTGATCCTGGGGCTTAGGGATTTTTTCAAAAAAATCTTTTTCCGCCGGTTAAGTTGTGGAGGGCTGATTTCTTGTCCTGTGATAAAAAAACTTCTGTTTCCATCGCCAAAGCTATCAGGGGAGCATTTGCAAGCGATTGGCACCATTTTTGAGTGAATTGCCAAAAGTCAGATTTTTACGGAAATTGTGACCCCGGGGCTTAGGGATTTTTTCAAAAAAATATTTTCCGCCGGTTAAGTTGTGGAGGGCTGATTTCTTGTCCTGTGATAAGAAGCCTTCTGTTTCGATCGCCAAAGCTTTCAGGGGAGCATTTGCAAGCGGTTGGCACCATTTTTGCTGAAATTGTGACCCGGGGGGTTAGGGATTTTTTCAAAAAAATATTTTTCCGCCGGTTAAGTTGTTAAGGGCTGATTTCTTGTCGTGTGATATAAAGCCTTCTGTTTCGATCGCCAAAGCTTTCACGGGAGCATTTGCAAGCGGTTGGCACCATTTTTGAGTGAATTGCCAAAAGTCAGAATTTTGCTGAAATTGTGACCCCGGGGCTTAGGGATTTTTTCAAAAAAATATTTTCCGCCGGTTAAGTTGTGGAGGGCTGATTTCTTGTCGTGTGATAAAAAGCCTTCTGTTTCGATCGCCAAAGCTTTCACGGGAGCATTTGCAAGCGGTTGGCACCATTTTTGAGTGAATTGCCAAAAGTCAGATTTTTGCTGAAATTGTGACCACGGGGCTTAGGGATTTTTTCAAAAAACAAATTTCTGCCGGTTAAGTTGTCGAGGGCTGATTTCTTGTCCTGTGATAAAAAGCCTTCTGTTTCCATCGCCAAAGCTTTCAGGGGAGCATTTGCAAGCGGTTGGCACCATTTTTGAGTGAATTGCCAAAAGTCAGATTTTTGCTGAAATTGTGACCCCGGGGCTTAGGGATTTTTTCAAAAAAATCTTTTTCCGCCGGTTAAGTTGTTAGGGGCTGATTTCTTGTCCTGTGATAAAATGACTTCTGTTTCCATCGCCAAAGCTTTCAGAGGAGCATTTGCAAGCGATTGGCACCATTTTTGAGTGAATTGCCAAAAGTCAGATTTTTGCGGAAATTGTGACCCCGGGGCTTAGGGATTTTTTCAAAAAAATCTTTTTCCGCCGGTTAAGTTGTGGAGGGCTGATTTCTTGTCCTGTGATAAAAAGCCCGCTGTTTCCATCGCCATAGGTTTCAGGGGAGCATTTGCAAGCGGTTGGCACCATTTTTGATTGAATTGTCAAAAGTCAGATTTTTGCGGAAATTGTGACCCCTGGGCTTAGGGATTTTTTCAAAAAACAAATTTCTGCCGGTTAAGTTGTCGAGGGCTGATTTCCTGTCCTGTGATAAAAAGCCTTCTGTTTCCATCGCCAAAGCTTTCACGGGAGCATTTGCAAGCGGTTGGCACCATTTTTGAGTGATTTGCCAAAAGTCAGATTTTTGCTGAAATTGTGACCCCGGGGATTAGGGATTTTTTCAAAAAAATCTTTTTCCGCGGGTTAAGTTGTCGAGGGCTGATTTCTTGTCCGGTGATAAAAAGCCTTCTGTTTCCATCGCCAAAGCTTTCAAGGGAGCATTTGCAAGCGGTTGGCACCATTTTTGAGTGAATTGCCAAAAGTCAGATTTTTGCTGAAATTGTGACCCCGGGGCTTAGGGATTTTTTCAAAAAACAAATTTCTGCCGGTTAAGTTGTCGAGGGCTGATTTCTTGTCCTGTGATAAAAAGCCTTCTGTTTCCATCGCCAAAGCTTTCAGGGGAGCATTTGCAAGCGGTTGGCACCATTTTTGAGTGAATTGCCAAAAGTCAGATTTTTGCTGAAATTGTGACCCCGGGGCTTAGGGATTTTTTCAAAAAAATCTTTTTGCGCCGGTTAAGTTGTGGAGGGCTGATTTCTTGTCCTGTGATAAAAAGACTTCTGTTTCCATCGCCAAAGCTTTCAGGGGAGCATTTGCAAGCGATTGGCGCCAATTTTTGAGTGAATTGCCAAAAGTCAGATTTTTGCTGAAATTGTGACCCCGGGGCTTAGGGATTTTTTCAAAAAAATCTTTTTCCGCCGGTTAAGTTGTTAGGGGCTGATTTCTTGTCCTGTGATAAAAAGATTTCTGTTTCCATCGCCACAGCTTTCAGAGGAGCATTTGCAAGCGATTGGCACCATTTTTGAGTGAATTGCCAAAAGTCAGATTTTTGCTGAAATTGTGACCCCGGGGCTTAGGGATTTTTTCAAAAAAATCTTTTTCCGCCGGTTAAGTTGTGGAGGGCTGATGTCTTGTCCTGTGATAAAAAGACTTCTGTTTCCATCGCCAAAGCTTTCAGGGGAGCATTTGCAAGCGATTGGCACCATTTTTGAGTGAATTGCCAAAAGTCAGATTTTTGCGGAAATTGTGACCCCGGGGCTTAGGGATTTTTTCAAAAAAATATTTTCCGCCGGTTAAGTTGTGGAGGGCTGATTTCTTGTCCTGTGATAAGAAGCCTTCTGTTTCGATCGCCAAAGCTTTCAGGGGAGCATTTGCAAGCGGTTGGCACCATTTTTGCTGAAATTGTGACCCGGGGGGTTAGGGATTTTTTCAAAAAAATATTTTTCCGCCGGTTAAGTTGTTAAGGGCTGATTTCTTGTCGTGTGATATAAAGCCTTCTGTTTTGATCGCCAAAGCTTTCACGGGAGCATTTGCAAGCGGTTGGCACCATTTTTGAGTGAATTGCCAAAAGTCAGAATTTTGCTGAAATTGTGACCCCGGGGCTTAGGGATTTTTTCAAAAAAATATTTTCCGCCGGTTAAGTTGTGGAGGGCTGATTTCTTGTCGTGTGATAAAAAGCCTTCTGTTTTGATCGCCAAAGCTTTCAAGGGAGCATTTGCAAGCGGTTGGCACCATTTTTGAGTGAATTGCCAAAAGTCAGATTTCTGCTGAAATTGTGACCACGGGGCTTAGGGATTTTTTCAAAAAACAAATTTCTGCCGGTTAAGTTGTCGAGGGCTGATTTCTTGTCCTGTGATAAAAAGCCTTCTGTTTCCATCGCCAAAGCTTTCAGGGGAGCATTTGCAAGCGGTTGGCACCATTTTTGAGTGAATTGCCAAAAGTCAGATTTTTGCTGAAATTGTGACCCCGGGGCTTAGGGATTTTTTCAAAAAAATCTTTTTCCGCCGGTTAAGTTGTTAGGGGCTGATTTCTTGTCCTGTGATAAAATGACTTCTGTTTCCATCGCCAAAGCTTTCAGAGGAGCATTTGCAAGCGATTGGCACCATTTTTGAGTGAATTGCCAAAAGTCAGATTTTTGCGGAAATTGTGACCCCGGGGCTTAGGGATTTTTTCAAAAAAATCTTTTTCCGCCGGTTAAGTTGTGGAGGGCTGATTTCCTGTCCTGTGATAAAAAGCCTTCTGTTTCCATCGCCAAAGCTTTCACGGGAGCATTTGCAAGCGGCTGGCACCATTTTTGAGTGATTTGCCAAAAGTCAGATTTTTGCTGAAATTGTGACCCCGGGGATTAGGGATTTTTTCAAAAAAATCTTTTTCCGCGGGTTAAGTTGTCGAGGGCTGATTTCTTGTCCGGTGATAAAAAGCCTTCTGTTTCCATCGCCAAAGCTTTCACGGGAGCATTTGCAAGCGGTTCGTACCATTTTTGAGTGAATTGCCAAAAGTCAGATTTTTGCTGAAATTGTGACCCCGGGGCTTAGGGATTTTTTCAAAAAACAAATTTCTGCCGGTTAAGTTGTCGAGGGCTGATTTCTTGTCCTGTGATAAAAAGCCTTCTGTTTCCATCGCCAAAGCTTTCAGGGGAGCATTTGCAAGCGGTTGGCACCATTTTTGAGTGAATTGCCAAAAGTCAGATTTTTGCTGAAATTGTGACCCCGGGGCTTAGGGATTTTTTCAAAAAAATCTTTTTGCGCCGGTTAAGTTGTGGAGGGCTGATTTCTTGTCCTGTGATAAAAAGACTTCTGTTTCCATCGCCAAAGCTTTCAGGGGAGCATTTGCAAGCGATTGGCGCCAATTTTTGAGTGAATTGCCAAAAGTCAGATTTTTGCTGAAATTGTGACCCCGGGGCTTAGGGATTTTTTCAAAAAAATCTTTTTCCGCCGGTTAAGTTGTTAGGGGCTGATTTCTTGTCCTGTGATAAAAAGATTTCTGTTTCCATCGCCACAGCTTTCAGAGGAGCATTTGCAAGCGATTGGCACCATTTTTGAGTGAATTGCCAAAAGTCAGATTTTTGCTGAAATTGTGACCCCGGGGCTTAGGGATTTTTTCAAAAAAATCTTTTTCCGCCGGTTAAGTTGTGGAGGGCTGATGTCTTGTCCTGTGATAAAAAGACTTCTGTTTCCATCGCCAAAGCTTTCAGGGGAGCATTTGCAAGCGATTGGCACCATTTTTGAGTGAATTGCCAAAAGTCAGATTTTTGCGGAAATTGTGACCCCGGGGCTTAGGGATTTTTTCAAAAAAATATTTTCCGCCGGTTAAGTTGTGGAGGGCTGATTTCTTGTCCTGTGATAAGAAGCCTTCTGTTTCGATCGCCAAAGCTTTCAGGGGAGCATTTGCAAGCGGTTGGCACCATTTTTGCTGAAATTGTGACCCGGGGGGTTAGGGATTTTTTCAAAAAAATATTTTTCCGCCGGTTAAGTTGTTAAGGGCTGATTTCTTGTCGTGTGATATAAAGCCTTCTGTTTCGATCGCCAAAGCTTTCACGGGAGCATTTGCAAGCGGTTGGCACCATTTTTGAGTGAATTGCCAAAAGTCAGAATTTTGCTGAAATTGTGACCCCGGGGCTTAGGGATTTTTTCAAAAAAATATTTTCCGCCGGTTAAGTTGTGGAGGGCTGATTTCTTGTCGTGTGATAAAAAGCCTTCTGTTTCGATCGCCAAAGCTTTCACGGGAGCATTTGCAAGCGGTTGGCACCATTTTTGAGTGAATTGCCAAAAGTCAGATTTTTGCTGAAATTGTGACCACGGGGCTTAGGGATTTTTTCAAAAAACAAATTTCTGCCGGTTAAGTTGTCGAGGGCTGATTTCTTGTCCTGTGATAAAAAGCCTTCTGTTTCCATCGCCAAAGCTTTCAGGGGAGCATTTGCAAGCGGTTGGCACCATTTTTGAGTGAATTGCCAAAAGTCAGATTTTTGCTGAAATTGTGACCCCGGGGCTTAGGGATTTTTTCAAAAAAATCTTTTTCCGCCGGTTAAGTTGTTAGGGGCTGATTTCTTGTCCTGTGATAAAATGACTTCTGTTTCCATCGCCAAAGCTTTCAGAGGAGCATTTGCAAGCGATTGGCACCATTTTTGAGTGAATTGCCAAAAGTCAGATTTTTGCGGAAATTGTGACCCCGGGGCTTAGGGATTTTTTCAAAAAAATCTTTTTCCGCCGGTTAAGTTGTGGAGGGCTGATTTCTTGTCCTGTGATAAAAAGCCCGCTGTTTCCATCGCCATAGGTTTCAGGGGAGCATTTGCAAGCGGTTGGCACCATTTTTGATTGAATTGTCAAAAGTCAGATTTTTGCGGAAATTGTGACCCCTGGGCTTAGGGATTTTTTCAAAAAACAAATTTCTGCCGGTTAAGTTGTCGAGGGCTGATTTCCTGTCCTGTGATAAAAAGCCTTCTGTTTCCATCGCCAAAGCTTTCACGGGAGCATTTGCAAGCGGTTGGCACCATTTTTGAGTGATTTGCCAAAAGTCAGATTTTTGCTGAAATTGTGACCCCGGGGATTAGGGATTTTTTCAAAAAAATCTTTTTCCGCGGGTTAAGTTGTCGAGGGCTGATTTCTTGTCCGGTGATAAAAAGCCTTCTGTTTCCATCGCCAAAGCTTTCAAGGGAGCATTTGCAAGCGGTTGGCACCATTTTTGAGTGAATTGCCAAAAGTCAGATTTTTGCTGAAATTGTGACCCCGGGGCTTAGGGATTTTTTCAAAAAACAAATTTCTGCCGGTTAAGTTGTCGAGGGCTGATTTCTTGTCCTGTGATAAAAAGCCTTCTGTTTCCATCGCCAAAGCTTTCAGGGGAGCATTTGCAAGCGGTTGGCACCATTTTTGAGTGAATTGCCAAAAGTCAGATTTTTGCTGAAATTGTGACCCCGGGGCTTAGGGATTTTTTCAAAAAAATCTTTTTGCGCCGGTTAAGTTGTGGAGGGCTGATTTCTTGTCCTGTGATAAAAAGACTTCTGTTTCCATCGCCAAAGCTTTCAGGGGAGCATTTGCAAGCGATTGGCGCCAATTTTTGAGTGAATTGCCAAAAGTCAGATTTTTGCTGAAATTGTGACCCCGGGGCTTAGGGATTTTTTCAAAAAAATCTTTTTCCGCCGGTTAAGTTGTTAGGGGCTGATTTCTTGTCCTGTGATAAAAAGATTTCTGTTTCCATCGCCACAGCTTTCAGAGGAGCATTTGCAAGCGATTGGCACCATTTTTGAGTGAATTGCCAAAAGTCAGATTTTTGCTGAAATTGTGACCCCGGGGCTTAGGGATTTTTTCAAAAAAATCTTTTTCCGCCGGTTAAGTTGTGGAGGGCTGATGTCTTGTCCTGTGATAAAAAGACTTCTGTTTCCATCGCCAAAGCTTTCAGGGGAGCATTTGCAAGCGATTGGCACCATTTTTGAGTGAATTGCCAAAAGTCAGATTTTTGCGGAAATTGTGACCCCGGGGCTTAGGGATTTTTTCAAAAAAATATTTTCCGCCGGTTAAGTTGTGGAGGGCTGATTTCTTGTCCTGTGATAAGAAGCCTTCTGTTTCGATCGCCAAAGCTTTCAGGGGAGCATTTGCAAGCGGTTGGCACCATTTTTGCTGAAATTGTGACCCGGGGGGTTAGGGATTTTTTCAAAAAAATATTTTTCCGCCGGTTAAGTTGTTAAGGGCTGATTTCTTGTCGTGTGATATAAAGCCTTCTGTTTTGATCGCCAAAGCTTTCACGGGAGCATTTGCAAGCGGTTGGCACCATTTTTGAGTGAATTGCCAAAAGTCAGAATTTTGCTGAAATTGTGACCCCGGGGCTTAGGGATTTTTTCAAAAAAATATTTTCCGCCGGTTAAGTTGTGGAGGGCTGATTTCTTGTCGTGTGATAAAAAGCCTTCTGTTTTGATCGCCAAAGCTTTCAAGGGAGCATTTGCAAGCGGTTGGCACCATTTTTGAGTGAATTGCCAAAAGTCAGATTTCTGCTGAAATTGTGACCACGGGGCTTAGGGATTTTTTCAAAAAACAAATTTCTGCCGGTTAAGTTGTCGAGGGCTGATTTCTTGTCCTGTGATAAAAAGCCTTCTGTTTCCATCGCCAAAGCTTTCAGGGGAGCATTTGCAAGCGGTTGGCACCATTTTTGAGTGAATTGCCAAAAGTCAGATTTTTGCTGAAATTGTGACCCCGGGGCTTAGGGATTTTTTCAAAAAAATCTTTTTCCGCCGGTTAAGTTGTTAGGGGCTGATTTCTTGTCCTGTGATAAAATGACTTCTGTTTCCATCGCCAAAGCTTTCAGAGGAGCATTTGCAAGCGATTGGCACCATTTTTGAGTGAATTGCCAAAAGTCAGATTTTTGCGGAAATTGTGACCCCGGGGCTTAGGGATTTTTTCAAAAAAATCTTTTTCCGCCGGTTAAGTTGTGGAGGGCTGATTTCCTGTCCTGTGATAAAAAGCCTTCTGTTTCCATCGCCAAAGCTTTCACGGGAGCATTTGCAAGCGGCTGGCACCATTTTTGAGTGATTTGCCAAAAGTCAGATTTTTGCTGAAATTGTGACCCCGGGGATTAGGGATTTTTTCAAAAAAATCTTTTTCCGCGGGTTAAGTTGTCGAGGGCTGATTTCTTGTCCGGTGATAAAAAGCCTTCTGTTTCCATCGCCAAAGCTTTCACGGGAGCATTTGCAAGCGGTTCGTACCATTTTTGAGTGAATTGCCAAAAGTCAGATTTTTGCTGAAATTGTGACCCCGGGGCTTAGGGATTTTTTCAAAAAACAAATTTCTGCCGGTTAAGTTGTCGAGGGCTGATTTCTTGTCCTGTGATAAAAAGCCTTCTGTTTCCATCGCCAAAGCTTTCAGGGGAGCATTTGCAAGCGGTTGGCACCATTTTTGAGTGAATTGCCAAAAGTCAGATTTTTGCTGAAATTGTGACCCCGGGGCTTAGGGATTTTTTCAAAAAAATCTTTTTGCGCCGGTTAAGTTGTGGAGGGCTGATTTCTTGTCCTGTGATAAAAAGACTTCTGTTTCCATCGCCAAAGCTTTCAGGGGAGCATTTGCAAGCGATTGGCGCCAATTTTTGAGTGAATTGCCAAAAGTCAGATTTTTGCTGAAATTGTGACCCCGGGGCTTAGGGATTTTTTCAAAAAAATCTTTTTCCGCCGGTTAAGTTGTTAGGGGCTGATTTCTTGTCCTGTGATAAAAAGATTTCTGTTTCCATCGCCACAGCTTTCAGAGGAGCATTTGCAAGCGATTGGCACCATTTTTGAGTGAATTGCCAAAAGTCAGATTTTTGCTGAAATTGTGACCCCGGGGCTTAGGGATTTTTTCAAAAAAATCTTTTTCCGCCGGTTAAGTTGTGGAGGGCTGATGTCTTGTCCTGTGATAAAAAGACTTCTGTTTCCATCGCCAAAGCTTTCAGGGGAGCATTTGCAAGCGATTGGCACCATTTTTGAGTGAATTGCCAAAAGTCAGATTTTTGCGGAAATTGTGACCCCGGGGCTTAGGGATTTTTTCAAAAAAATATTTTCCGCCGGTTAAGTTGTGGAGGGCTGATTTCTTGTCCTGTGATAAGAAGCCTTCTGTTTCGATCGCCAAAGCTTTCAGGGGAGCATTTGCAAGCGGTTGGCACCATTTTTGCTGAAATTGTGACCCGGGGGGTTAGGGATTTTTTCAAAAAAATATTTTTCCGCCGGTTAAGTTGTTAAGGGCTGATTTCTTGTCGTGTGATATAAAGCCTTCTGTTTCGATCGCCAAAGCTTTCACGGGAGCATTTGCAAGCGGTTGGCACCATTTTTGAGTGAATTGCCAAAAGTCAGAATTTTCAAAAAAATATTTTCCGCCGGTTAAGTTGTGGAGGGCTGATTTCTTGTCGTGTGATAAAAAGCCTTCTGTTTTGATCGCCAAAGCTTTCAAGGGAGCATTTGCAAGCGGTTGGCACCATTTTTGAGTGAATTGCCAAAAGTCAGATTTTTGCTGAAATTGTGACCACGGGGCTTAGGGATTTTTTCAAAAAACAAATTTCTGCCGGTTAAGTTGTCGAGGGCTGATTTCTTGTCCTGTGATAAAAAGCCTTCTGTTTCCATCGCCAAAGCTTTCAGGGGAGCATTTGCAAGCGGTTGGCACCATTTTTGAGTGAATTGCCAAAAGTCAGATTTTTGCTGAAATTGTGACCCCGGGGCTTAGGGATTTTTTCAAAAAAATCTTTTTCTGCCGGTTAAGTTGTTAGGGGATGATTTCTTGTCCTGTGATAAAATGACTTCTGTTTCCATCGCCAAAGCTTTCAGAGGAGCATTTGCAAGCGATTGGCACCATTTTTGAGTGAATTGCCAAAAGTCAGATTTTTGCGGAAATTGTGACCCCGGGGCTTAGGGATTTTTTCAAAAAAATCTTTTTCCGCCGGTTAAGTTGTGGAGGGCTGATTTCTTGTCCTGTGATAAAAAGCCCGCTGTTTCCATCGCCATAGGTTTCAGGGGAGCATTTGCAAGCGGTTGGCACCATTTTTGAGTGAATTGTCAAAAGTCAGATTTTTGCGGAAATTGTGACCCCTGGGCTTAGGGATTTTTTCAAAAAACAAATTTCTGCCGGTTAAGTTGTCGAGGGCTGATTTCCTGTCCTGTGATAAAAAGCCTTCTGTTTCCATCGCCAAAGCTTTCACGGGAGCATTTGCAAGCGGTTGGCACCATTTTTGAGTGATTTGCCAAAAGTCAAATTTTTGCTGAAATTGTGACCCCGGGGATTAGGGATTTTTTCAAAAAAATCTTTTTCCGCGGGTTAAGTTGTCGAGGGCTGATTTCTTGTCCGGTGATAAAAAGCCTTCTGTTTCCATCGCCAAAGCTTTCACGGGAGCATTTGCAAGCGGTTCGTACCATTTTTGAGTGAATTGCCAAAAGTCAGATTTTTGCTGAAATTGTGACCCCGGGGCTTAGGGATTTTTTCAAAAAACAAATTTCTGCCGGTTAAGTTGTCGAGGGCTGATTTCTTGTCCTGTGATAAAAAGCCTTCTGTTTCCATCGCCAAAGCTTTCAGGGGAGCATTTGCAAGCGGTTGGCACCATTTTTGAGTGAATTGCCAAAAGTCAGATTTTTGCTGAAATTGTGACACCGGGGCTTAGGGATTTTTTCAAAAAAATCTTTTTGCGCCGGTTAAGTTGTGGAGGGCTGATTTCTTGTCCTGTGATAAAAAGACTTCTGTTTCCATCGCCAAAGCTTTCAGGGGAGCATTTGCAAGCGATTGGCGCCAATTTTTGAGTGAATTGCCAAAAGTCAGATTTTTGCTGAAATTGTGACCCCGGGGCTTAGGGATTTTTTCAAAAAAATCTTTTTCCGCCGGTTAAGTTGTTAGGGGCTGATTTCTTGTCCTGTGATAAAAAGATTTCTGTTTCCATCGCCACAGCTTTCAGAGGAGCATTTGCAAGCGATTGGCACCATTTTTGAGTGAATTGCCAAAAGTCAGATTTTTGCTGAAATTGTGACCCCGGGACTTAGGGATTTTTTCAAAAAAATCTTTTTCCGCCGGTTAAGTTGTGGAGGACTGATGTCTTGTCCTGTGATAAAAAGACTTCTGTTTCCATCGCCAAAGCTTTCAGGGGAGCATTTGCAAGCGATTGGCACCATTTTTGAGTGAATTGCCAAAAGTCAGATTTTTGCGGAAATTGTGACCCCGGGGCTTAGGGATTTTTTCAAAAAAATATTTTCCGCCGGTTAAGTTGTGGAGGGCTGATTTCTTGTCCTGTGATAAGAAGCCTTCTGTTTCGATCGCCAAAGCTTTCACGGGAGCATTTGCAAGCGGTTGGCACCATTTTTGCTGAAATTGTGACCCGGGGGGTTAGGGATTTTTTCAAAAAAATATTTTTCCGCCGGTTAAGTTGTTAAGGGCTGATTTCTTGTCGTGTGATATAAAGCCTTCTGTTTCGATCGCCAAAGCTTTCACGGGAGCATTTGCAAGCGGTTGGCACCATTTTTGAGTGAATTGCCAAAAGTCAGAATTTTGCTGAAATTGTGACCCCGGGGCTTAGGGATTTTTTCAAAAAAATATTTTCCGCCGGTTAAGTTGTGGAGGGCTGATTTCTTGTCGTGTGATAAAAAGCCTTCTGTTTTGATCGCCAAAGCTTTCAAGGGAGCATTTGCAAGCGGTTGGCACCATTTTTGAGTGAATTGCCAAAAGTCAGATTTTTGCTGAAATTGTGACCACGGGGCTTAGGGATTTTTTCAAAAAACAAATTTCTGCCGGTTAAGTTGTCGAGGGCTGATTTCTTGTCCTGTGATAAAAAGCCTTCTGTTTCCATTTCCAAAGCTTTCAGGGGAGCATTTGCAAGCGGTTGGCACCATTTTTGAGTGAATTGCCAAAAGTCAGATTTTTGCTGAAATTGTGACCCCGGGGCTTAGGGATTTTTTCAAAAAAATCTTTTTCCGCCGGTTAAGTTGTTAGGGGCTGATTTCTTGTCCTGTGATAAAATGACTTCTGTTTCCATCGCCAAAGCTTTCAGAGGAGCATTTGCAAGCGATTGGCACCATTTTTGAGTGAATTGCCAAAAGTCAGATTTTTGCGGAAATTGTGACCCCGGGGCTTAGGGATTTTTTCAAAAAAATCTTTTTCCGCCGGTTAAGTTGTGGAGGGCTGATTTCTTGTCCTGTGATAAAAAGACTTCTGTTTCCATCGCCATAGGTTTCAGGGGAGCATTTGCAAGCGATTGGCACCATTTTTGAGTGAATTGCCAAAAGTCAGATTTTTGCTGAAATTGTGACCCCGGGGCTTAGGGATTTTTTCAAAAAAATCTTTTTCCAAGGGTTAAGTTGTTGAGGGCTGATTTCTTGTCCTGTGATAAAAAGCCCGCTGTTTCCATCGCCATAGGTTTCAGGGGAGCATTTGCAAGCGGTTGGCACCATTTTTGAGTGAATTGTCAAAAGTCAGATTTTTGCGGAAATTGTGACCCCTGGGCTTAGGGATTTTTTCAAAAAACAAATTTCTGCCGGTTAAGTTGTCGAGGGCTGATTTCTTGTCGTGTGATAAAAAGCCTTCTGTTTTGATCGCCAAAGCTTTCAAGGGAGCATTTGCAAGCGGTTGGCACCATTTTTGAGTGAATTGCCAAAAGTCAGATTTTTGCTGAAATTGTGACCACGGGGCTTAGGGATTTTTTCAAAAAACAAATTTCTGCCGGTTAAGTTGTCGAGGGCTGATTTCTTGTCCTGTGATAAAAAGCCTTCTGTTTCCATTTCCAAAGCTTTCAGGGGAGCATTTGCAAGCGGTTGGCACCATTTTTGAGTGAATTGCCAAAAGTCAGATTTTTGCTGAAATTGTGACCCCGGGGCTTAGGGATTTTTTCAAAAAAATCTTTTTCCGCCGGTTAAGTTGTTAGGGGCTGATTTCTTGTCCTGTGATAAAATGACTTCTGTTTCCATCGCCAAAGCTTTCAGAGGAGCATTTGCAAGCGATTGGCACCATTTTTGAGTGAATTGCCAAAAGTCAGATTTTTGCGGAAATTGTGACCCCGGGGCTTAGGGATTTTTTCAAAAAAATCTTTTTCCGCCGGTTAAGTTGTGGAGGGCTGATTTCTTGTCCTGTGATAAAAAGACTTCTGTTTCCATCGCCATAGGTTTCAGGGGAGCATTTGCAAGCGATTGGCACCATTTTTGAGTGAATTGCCAAAAGTCAGATTTTTGCTGAAATTGTGACCCCGGGGCTTAGGGATTTTTTCAAAAAAATCTTTTTCCAAGGGTTAAGTTGTTGAGGGCTGATTTCTTGTCCTGTGATAAAAAGCCCGCTGTTTCCATCGCCATAGGTTTCAGGGGAGCATTTGCAAGCGGTTGGCACCATTTTTGAGTGAATTGTCAAAAGTCAGATTTTTGCGGAAATTGTGACCCCTGGGCTTAGGGATTTTTTCAAAAAACAAATTTCTGCCGGTTAAGTTGTCGAGGGCTGATTTCCTGTCCTGTGATAAAAAGCCTTCTGTTTCCATCGCCAAAGCTTTCAGGGGAGCATTTGCCAGCGGTTGGCACCATTTTTGAGTGATTTGTCAAAAGTCAGATTTTTGCTGAAATTGTGACCCCGGGGATTAGGGACTTTTTCAAAAAAATCTTTTTCCGCCGGTTAAGTTGTCGAGGGCTGATTTCTTGTCCTGTGATAAAAAGCCTTCTGTTTCCATCGCCAAAGCTTTCAGGGGAGCATTTGAAACCTGTTGGCACCATTTTTGAGTGAATTGCCAAAAGTCAGAATTTTGCTGAAATTGTGACCCCGGGGCTTAGGGATTTTTTCAAAAAAATCTTTTTCCGCCAGTTAAGTTGTTGAGGGCTGATTTCTTGTCCTGGGATAAAAAGCCGTCTGTTTCCATCGCCAAAGCATTCAGGGGAGCATTTGCAAACGTTTGGCACCATTTTTGAGTGAATTGTCAAATGTCAGAATTTTGCTGAAATAGTGACCCCGGTGCTTAGGGATTTTTTCAAAAAAATCTTTTTCCGACGGTTAAGTTGTCGAGGGCTGATTTCTTGTCCTGTGATAAAAAGCCTTCTGTTTCCATCGCCAAAGCTTTCATGGGAGCATTTGCTAACGTTTGGCACCATTTTTGACTGAATTGCCAAAAGTCAGAATTTTTCTGAAATTGTGACCCCGGGGCTTAGGGATTTTTTCAAAAAAATCTTTTTCCGACGGTTAAGTTGTCGAGGGCTGATTTCTTGTCCTGTGATAAAAAGCCTTCTGTTTTCATCGCCAAAGCTTTCAGGGGAGCATTTGCAAGCGGTTGGCACCATTTTTGAGTGAATTGCCAAAAGTCAGAATTTTGCTGAAATTCTGATCCTGGGGCTTAGGGATTTTTTCAAAAAAATCTTTTTCCGCCGGTTAAGTTGTGGAGGGCTGATTTCTTGTCCTGTGATAAAAAGCCTTCTGTTTTCATCGCCAAAGCTTTCAGGGGAGCATTTGCAAGCGGTTGGCACCATTTTTGAGTGAATTGCCAAAAGTCAGAATTTTGCTGAAATTCTGATCCTGGGGCTTAGGGATTTTTTCAAAAAAATCTTTTTCCGCCGGTTAAGTTGTGGAGGGCTGATTTCTTGTCCTGTGATAAAAAAACTTCTGTTTCCATCGCCAAAGCTATCAGGGGAGCATTTGCAAGCGATTGGCACCATTTTTGAGTGAATTGCCAAAAGTCAGATTTTTGCGGAAATTGTGACCCCGGGGCTTAGGGATTTTTTCAAAAAAATATTTTCCGCCGGTTACGTTGTGGAGGGCTGATTTCTTGTCCTGTGATAAGAAGCCTTCTGTTTCCATCGCCAAAGCTTTCATGGGAGCATTTGCTAACGTTTGGCACCATTTTTGACTGAATTGCCAAAAGTCAGAATTTTTCTGAAATTGTGACCCCGGGGCTTAGGGATTTTTTCAAAAAAATCTTTTTCCGACGGTTAAGTTGTCGAGGGCTGATTTCTTGTCCTGTGATAAAAAGCCTTCTGTTTTCATCGCCAAAGCTTTCAGGGGAGCATTTGCAAGCGGTTGGCACCATTTTTGAGTGAATTGCCAAAAGTCAGAATTTTGCTGAAATTCTGATCCTGGGGCTTAGGGATTTTTTCAAAAAAATCTTTTTCCGCCGGTTAAGTTGTGGAGGGCTGATTTCTTGTCCTGTGATAAAAAGCCTTCTGTTTTCATCGCCAAAGCTTTCAGGGGAGCATTTGCAAGCGGTTGGCACCATTTTTGAGTGAATTGCCAAAAGTCAGAATTTTGCTGAAATTCTGATCCTGGGGCTTAGGGATTTTTTCAAAAAAATCTTTTTCCGCCGGTTAAGTTGTGGAGGGCTGATTTCTTGTCCTGTGATAAAAAAACTTCTGTTTCCATCGCCAAAGCTATCAGGGGAGCATTTGCAAGCGATTGGCACCATTTTTGAGTGAATTGCCAAAAGTCAGATTTTTGCGGAAATTGTGACCCCGGGGCTTAGGGATTTTTTCAAAAAAATATTTTCCGCCGGTTACGTTGTGGAGGGCTGATTTCTTGTCCTGTGATAAGAAGCCTTCTGTTTCGATCGCCAAAGCTTTCAGGGGAGCATTTGCAAGCGGTTGGCACCATTTTTGCTGAAATTGTGACCCGGGGGGTTTGGGATTTTTTCAAAAAAATATTTTCCGCCGGTTACGTTGTGGAGGGCTGATTTCTTGTCCTGTGATAAGAAGCCTTCTGTTTCCATCGCCAAAGCTTTCAGGGGAGCATTTGCTAACGTTTGGCACCATTTTTGACTGAATTGCCAAAAGTCAGAATTTTTCTGAAATTGTGACCCCGGGGCTTAGGGATTTTTTCAAAAAAATCTTTTTCCGACGGTTAAGTTGTCGAGGGCTGATTTCTTGTCCTGTGATAAAAAGCCTTCTGTTTTCATCGCCAAAGCTTTCAGGGGAGCATTTGCAAGCGGTTGGCACCATTTTTGAGTGAATTGCCAAAAGTCAGAATTTTGCTGAAATTCTGATCCTGGGGCTTAGGGATTTTTTCAAAAAAATCTTTTTCCGCCGGTTAAGTTGTGGAGGGCTGATTTCTTGTCCTGTGATAAAAAGCCTTCTGTTTTCATCGCCAAAGCTTTCAGGGGAGCATTTGCAAGCGGTTGGCACCATTTTTGAGTGAATTGCCAAAAGTCAGAATTTTGCTGAAATTCTGATCCTGGGGCTTAGGGATTTTTTCAAAAAAATCTTTTTCCGCCGGTTAAGTTGTGGAGGGCTGATTTCTTGTCCTGTGATAAAAAAACTTCTGTTTCCATCGCCAAAGCTATCAGGGGAGCATTTGCAAGCGATTGGCACCATTTTTGAGTGAATTGCCAAAAGTCAGATTTTTGCGGAAATTGTGACCCCGGGGCTTAGGGATTTTTTCAAAAAAATATTTTCCGCCGGTTACGTTGTGGAGGGCTGATTTCTTGTCCTGTGATAAGAAGCCTTCTGTTTCGATCGCCAAAGCTTTCAGGGGAGCATTTGCAAGCGGTTGGCACCATTTTTGCTGAAATTGTGACCCGGGGGGTTAGGGATTTTTTCAAAAAAATATTTTTCCGCCGGTTAAGTTGTTAAGGGCTGATTTCTTGTCGTGTGATATAAAGCCTTCTGTTTCGATCGCCAAAGCTTTCACGTGAGCATTTGCAAGCGGTTGGCACCATTTTTGAGTGAATTGCCAAAAGTCAGAATTTTGCTGAAATTGTGACCCCGGGGCTTAGGGATTTTTTCAAAAAAATATTTTCCGCCGGTTAAGTTGTGGAGGGCTGATTTCTTGTCCTGTGATAAAAAGCCCGCTGTTTCCATCGCCATAGGTTTCAGGGGAGCATTTGCAAGCGGTTGGCACCATTTTTGAGTGAATTGTCAAAAGTCAGATTTTTGCGGAAATTGTGACCCCTGGGCTTAGGGATTTTTTCAAAAAAATCTTTTTCCGCCGGTTAAGTTGTCGAGGGCTGATTTCCTGTCCTGTGATAAAAAGCCTTCTGTTTCCATCGCCAAAGCTTTCAGGGGAGCATTTGAAACCTGTTGGCACCATTTTTGAGTGAATTGCCAAAAGTCAGAATTTTGCTGAAATTGTGACCCCGGGGCTTAGGGATTTTTTCAAAAAAATCTTTTTCCGCCGGTTAAGTTGTTAGGGGCTGATTTCTTGTCCTGTGATAAAATGACTTCTGTTTCCATCGCCAAAGCTTTCAGAGGAGCATTTGCAAGCGATTGGCACCATTTTTGAGTGAATTGCCAAAAGTCAGATTTTTGCGGAAATTGTGACCCCGGGGCTTAGGGATTTTTTCAAAAAAATCTTTTTCCGCCGGTTAAGTTGTGGAGGGCTGATTTCTTGTCCTGTGATAAAAAGACTTCTGTTTCCATCGCCAAAGCTTTCAGGGGAGCATTTGCAAGCGATTGGCACCATTTTTGAGTGAATTGCCAAAAGTCAGATTTTTGCTGAAATTGTGACCCCGGGGCTTAGGGATTTTTTCAAAAAAATCTTTTTCCGCGGGTTAAGTTGTTGAGGGCTGATTTCTTGTCCTGTGATAAAAAGCCCGCTGTTTCCATCGCCATAGGTTTCAGGGGAGCATTTGCAAGCGGTTGGCACCATTTTTGAGTGAATTGTCAAAAGTCAGATTTTTGCGGAAATTGTGACCCCTGGGCTTAGGGATTTTTTCAAAAAACAAATTTCTGCCGGTTAAGTTGTCGAGGGCTGATTTCCTGTCCTGTGATAAAAAGCCTTCTGTTTCCATCGCCAAAGCTTTCAGGGGAGCATTTGCAAGCGGTTGGCACCATTTTTGAGTGATTTGCCAAAAGTCAGATTTTTGCTGAAATTGTGACCCCCGGGGATTAGGGATTTTTTCAAAAAAATCTTTTTCCGCGGGTTAAGTTGTCGAGGGCTGATTTCTTGTCCGGTGATAAAAAGCCTTCTGTTTCCATCGCCAAAGCTTTCACGGGAGCATTTGCAAGCGGTTCGTACCATTTTTGAGTGAATTGCCAAAAGTCAGAATTTTGCTGAAATTGTGACCCCGGGGCTTAGGGATTTTTTCAAAAAAATCTTTTTCCGCCGGTTAAGTTGTTAGGGGCTGATTTCTTGTCCTGTGATAAAAAGACTTCTGTTTCCATCGCCAAAGCTTTCAGAGGAGCATTTGCAAGCGATTGGCACCATTTTTGAGTGAATTGCCAAAAGTCAGATTTTTGCGGAAATTGTGACCCCGGGGCTTAGGGATTTTTTCAAAAAAATCTTTTTGCGCCGGTTAAGTTGTGGAGGGCTGATTTCTTCTCCTGTTATAAAAAGACTTCTGTTTCCATCGCCAAAGCTTTCAGGGGAGCATTTGCAAGCGATTGGCGCCATTTTTGAGTGAATTGCCAAAAGTCAGATTTTTGCTGAAATTGTGATCCCGGGGCTTAGGGATTTTTTCAAAAAAATCTTTTTCCGCCGGTTAAGTTGTTAGGGGCTGATTTCTTGTCCTGTGATAAAAAGATTTCTGTTTCCATCGCCACAGCTTTCAGAGGAGCATTTGCAAGCGATTGGCACCATTTTTGAGTGAATTGCCAAAAGTCAGATTTTTGCTGAAATTGTGACCACGGGGCTTAGGGATTTTTTCAAAAAACAAATTTCTGCCGGTTAAGTTGTGGAGGGCTGATTTCTTGTCCTGTGATAAAAAGCCTTCTGTTTCCATCGCCAAAGCTTTCAGGGGAGCATTTGCAAGCGGTTGGCACCATTTTTGAGTGAATTGCCAAAAGTCAGAATTTTGCTGAAATTCTGATCCTGGGGCTTAGGGATTTTTTCAAAAAAATCTTTTTCCGCCGGTTAAGTTGTGGAGGGCTGATTTCTTGTCCTGTGATAAAAAAACTTCTGTTTCCATCGCCAAAGCTATCAGGGGAGCATTTGCAAGCGATTGGCACCATTTTTGAGTGAATTGCCAAAAGTCAGATTTTTGCGGAAACAGAAGGCTTAGGGATTTTTTCAAAAAAATATTTTCCGCCGGTTACGTTGTGGAGGGCTGATTTCTTGTCCTGTGATAAGAAGCCTTCTGTTTCGATCGCCAAAGCTTTCAGGGGAGCATTTGCAAGCGGTTGGCACCATTTTTGCTGAAATTGTGACCCGGGGGGTTAGGGATTTTTTCAAAAAAATATTTTTCCGCCGGTTAAGTTGTTAAGGGCTGATTTCTTGTCGTGTGATATAAAGCCTTCTGTTTCGATCGCCAAAGCTTTCACGTGAGCATTTGCAAGCGGTTGGCACCATTTTTGAGTGAATTGCCAAAAGTCAGAATTTTGCTGAAATTGTGACCCTGGGGCTTAGGGATTTTTTCAAAAAAATATTTTCCGCCGGTTAAGTTGTGGAGGGCTGATTTCTTGTCCTGTGATAAAAAGCCCGCTGTTTCCATCGCCATAGGTTTCAGGGGAGCATTTGCAAGCGGTTGGCACCATTTTTGAGTGAATTGTCAAAAGTCAGATTTTTGCGGAAATTGTGACCCCTGGGCTTAGGGATTATTTCAAAAAAATCTTTTTCCGCCGGTTAAGTTGTCGAGGGCTGATTTCCTGTCCTGTGATAAAAAGCCTTCTGTTTCCATCGCCAATGCTTTCAGGGGAGCATTTGAAACCTGTTGGCACCATTTTTGAGTGAATTGCCAAAAGTCAGAATTTTGCTGAAATTGTGACCCCGGGGCTTAGGGATTTTTTCAAAAAAATCTTTTTCCGCCGGTTAAGTTGTTAGGGGCTGATTTCTTGTCCTGTGATAAAATGACTTCTGTTTCCATCGCCAAAGCTTTCAGAGGAGCATTTGCAAGCGATTGGCACCAATTTTGAGTGAATTGCCAAAAGTCAGATTTTTGCGGAAATTGTGACCCCGGGGCTTAGGGATTTTTTCAAAAAAATCTTTTTCCGCCGGTTAAGTTGTGGAGGGCTGATTTCTTGTCCTGTGATAAAAAGACTTCTGTTTCCATCGCCAAAGCTTTCAGGCGAGCATTTGCAAGCGATTGGCACCATTTTTGAGTGAATTGCCAAAAGTCAGATTTTTGCTGAAATTGTGACCCCGGGGCTTAGGGATTTTTTCAAAAAAATCTTTTTCCGCGGGTTAAGTTGTTGAGGGCTGATTTCTTGTCCTGTGATAAAAAGCCCGCTGTTTCCATCGCCATAGGTTTCAGGGGAGCATTTGCAAGCGGTTGGCACCATTTTTGAGTGAATTGTCAAAAGTCAGATTTTTGCGGAAATTGTGACCACGGGGCTTAGGGATTTTTTCAAAAAACAAATTTCTGCCGGTTAAGTTGTCGAGCGCTGATTTCCTGTCCTGTGATAAAAAGCCTTCTGTTTCCATCGCCAAAGCTTTCAGGGGAGCATTTGCAAGCGGTTGGCACCATTTTTGAGTGATTTGCCAAAAGTCAGATTTTTGCTGAAATTGTGACCCCGGGGATTAGGGATTTTTTCAAAAAAATCTTTTTCCGCGGGTTAAGTTGTCGAGGGCTGATTTCTTGTCCGGTGATAAAAAGCCTTCTGTTTCCATCGCCAAAGCTTTCACGGGAGCATTTGCAAGCGGTTCGTACCATTTTTGAGTGAATTGCCAAAAGTCAGATTTTTTCTGAAATTGTGACCCCGGGGCTTAGGGATTTTTTCAAAAAACAAATTTCTGCCGGTTAAGTTGTCGAGGGCTGATTTCTTGTCCTGTGATAAAAAGCCTTCTGTTTCCATCGCCAAAGCTTTCAGAGGAGCATTTGCAAGCGGTTGGCACCATTTTTGAGTGAATTGCCAAAAGTCAGATTTTTGCTGAAATTGTGACCCCGGGGCTTAGGGATTTTTTCAAAAAAATCTTTTTCCGCCGGTTAAGTTGTTAGGGGCTGATTTCTTGTCCTGTGATAAAAAGACTTCTGTTTCCATCGCCAAAGCTTTCAGAGGAGCATTTGCAAGCGATTGGCACCATTTTTGAGTGAATTGCCAAAAGTCAGATTTTTGCGGAAATTGTGACCCCGGGGCTTAGGGATTTTTTCAAAAAAATCTTTTTGCGCCGGTTAAGTTGTGGAGGGCTGATTTCTTGTCCTGTGATAAAAAGCCTTCTGTTTTCATCGCCAAAGCTTTCAGGGGAGCATTTGCAAGCGGTTGGCACCATTTTTGAGTGAATTGCCAAAAGTCAGAATTTTGCTGAAATTCTGATCCTGGGGCTTAGGGATTTTTTCAAAAAAATCTTTTTCCGCCGGTTAAGTTGTGGAGGGCTGATTTCTTGTCCTGTGATAAAAAGCCTTCTGTTTTCATCGCCAAAGCTATCAGGGGAGCATTTGCAAGCGATTGGCACCATTTTTGAGTGAATTGCCAAAAGTCAGATTTTTGCGGAAATTGTGACCCCGGGGCTTAGGGATTTTTTCAAAAAAATATTTTCCGCCGGTTACGTTGTGGAGGGCTGATTTCTTGTCCTGTGATAAGAAGCCTTCTGTTTCGATCGCCAAAGCTTTCAGGGGAGCATTTGCAAGCGGTTGGCACCATTTTTGCTGAAATTGTGACCCGGGGGGTTAGGGATTTTTTCAAAAAAATATTTTTCCGCCGGTTAAGTTGTTAAGGGCTGATTTCTTGTCGTGTGATATAAAGCCTTCTGTTTCGATCGCCAAAGCTTTCACGTGAGCATTTGCAAGCGGTTGGCACCATTTTTGAGTGAATTGCCAAAAGTCAGAATTTTGCTGAAATTGTGACCCCGGGGCTTAGGGATTTTTTCAAAAAAATATTTTCCGCCGGTTAAGTTGTGGAGGGCTGATTTCTTGTCCTGTGATAAAAAGCCCGCTGTTTCCATCGCCATAGGTTTCAGGGGAGCATTTGCAAGCGGTTGGCACCATTTTTGAGTGAATTGTCAAAAGTCAGATTTTTGCGGAAATTGTGACCCCTGGGCTTAGGGATTTTTTCAAAAAAATCTTTTTCCGCCGTTTAAGTTGTCGAGGGCTGATTTCCTGTCCTGTGATAAAAAGCCTTCTGTTTCCATCGCCAAAGCTTTCAGGGGAGCATTTGAAACCTGTTGGCACCATTTTTGAGTGAATTGCCAAAAGTCAGAATTTTGCTGAAATTGTGACCCCGGGGCTTAGGGATTTTTTCAAAAAAATCTTTTTCCGCCGGTTAAGTTGTTAGGGGCTGATTTCTTGTCCTGTGATAAAATGACTTCTGTTTCCATCGCCAAAGCTTTCAGAGGAGCATTTGCAAGCGATTGGCACCATTTTTGAGTGAATTGCCAAAAGTCAGATTTTTGCGGAAATTGTGACCCCGGGGCTTAGGGATTTTTTCAAAAAAATCTTTTTCCGCCGGTTAAGTTGTGGAGGGCTGATTTCTTGTCCTGTGATAAAAAGACTTCTGTTTCCATCGCCAAAGCTTTCAGGGGAGCATTTGCAAGCGATTGGCACCATTTTTGAGTGAATTGCCAAAAGTCAGATTTTTGCTGAAATTGTGACCCCGGGGCTTAGGGATTTTTTCAAAAAAATCTTTTTCCGCGGGTTAAGTTGTTGAGGGCTGATTTCTTGTCCTGTGATAAAAAGCCCGCTGTTTCCATCGCCATAGGTTTCAGGGGAGCATTTGCAAGCGGTTGGCACCATTTTTGAGTGAATTGTCAAAAGTCAGATTTTTGCGGAAATTGTGACCCCTGGGCTTAGGGATTTTTTCAAAAAACAAATTTCTGCCGGTTAAGTTGTCGAGGGCTGATTTCCTGTCCTGTGATAAAAAGCCTTCTGTTTCCATCGCCAAAGCTTTCAGGGGAGCATTTGCAAGCGGTTGGCACCATTTTTGAGTGATTTGCCAAAAGTCAGATTTTTGCTGAAATTGTGACCCCCGGGGATTAGGGATTTTTTCAAAAAAATCTTTTTCCGCGGGTTAAGTTGTCGAGGGCTGATTTCTTGTCCGGTGATAAAAAGCCTTCTGTTTCCATCGCCAAAGCTTTGACGGGAGCATTTGCAAGCGGTTCGTACCATTTTTGAGTGAATTGCCAAAAGTCAGATTTTTGCTGAAATTGTGACCCCGGGGCTTAGGGATTTTTTCAAAAAAATCTTTTTCCGCCGGTTAAGTTGTTAGGGGCTGATTTCTTGTCCTGTGATAAAAAGACTTCTGTTTCCATCGCCAAAGCTTTCAGAGGAGCATTTGCAAGCGATTGGCACCATTTTTGAGTGAATTGCCAAAAGTCAGATTTTTGCGGAAATTGTGACCCCGGGGCTTAGGGATTTTTTCAAAAAAATCTTTTTGCGCCGGTTAAGTTGTGGAGGGCTGATTTCTTCTCCTGTTATAAAAAGACTTCTGTTTCCATCGCCAAAGCTTTCAGGGGAGCATTTGCAAGCGATTGGCGCCATTTTTGAGTGAATTGCCAAAAGTCAGATTTTTGCTGAAATTGTGATCCCGGGGCTTAGGGATTTTTTCAAAAAAATCTTTTTCCGCCGGTTAAGTTGTTAGGGGCTGATTTCTTGTCCTGTGATAAAAAGATTTCTGTTTCCATCGCCACAGCTTTCAGAGGAGCATTTGCAAGCGATTGGCACCATTTTTGAGTGAATTGCCAAAAGTCAGATTTTTGCTGAAATTGTGACCACGGGGCTTAGGGATTTTTTCAAAAAACAAATTTCTGCCGGTTAAGTTGTGGAGGGCTGATTTCTTGTCCTGTGATAAAAAGCCTTCTGTTTCCATCGCCAAAGCTTTCAGGGGAGCATTTGCAAGCGGTTGGCACCATTTTTGAGTGAATTGCCAAAAGTCAGAATTTTGCTGAAATTCTGATCCTGGGGCTTAGGGATTTTTTCAAAAAAATCTTTTTCCGCCGGTTAAGTTGTGGAGGGCTGATTTCTTGTCCTGTGATAAAAAAACTTCTGTTTCCATCGCCAAAGCTATCAGGGGAGCATTTGCAAGCGATTGGCACCATTTTTGAGTGAATTGCCAAAAGTCAGATTTTTGCGGAAACAGAAGGCTTAGGGATTTTTTCAAAAAAATATTTTCCGCCGGTTACGTTGTGGAGGGCTGATTTCTTGTCCTGTGATAAGAAGCCTTCTGTTTCGATCGCCAAAGCTTTCAGGGGAGCATTTGCAAGCGGTTGGCACCATTTTTGCTGAAATTGTGACCCGGGGGGTTAGGGATTTTTTCAAAAAAATATTTTTCCGCCGGTTAAGTTGTTAAGGGCTGATTTCTTGTCGTGTGATATAAAGCCTTCTGTTTCGATCGCCAAAGCTTTCACGTGAGCATTTGCAAGCGGTTGGCACCATTTTTGAGTGAATTGCCAAAAGTCAGAATTTTGCTGAAATTGTGACCCTGGGGCTTAGGGATTTTTTCAAAAAAATATTTTCCGCCGGTTAAGTTGTGGAGGGCTGATTTCTTGTCCTGTGATAAAAAGCCCGCTGTTTCCATCGCCATAGGTTTCAGGGGAGCATTTGCAAGCGGTTGGCACCATTTTTGAGTGAATTGTCAAAAGTCAGATTTTTGCGGAAATTGTGACCCCTGGGCTTAGGGATTATTTCAAAAAAATCTTTTTCCGCCGGTTAAGTTGTGGAGGGCTGATTTCTTGTCCTGTGATAAAAAGCCTTCTGTTTCCATCGCCAAAGCTTTCAGGGGAGCATTTGAAACCTGTTGGCACCATTTTTGAGTGAATTGCCAAAAGTCAGAATTTTGCTGAAATTGTGACCCCGGGGCTTAGGGATTTTTTCAAAAAAATCTTTTTCCGACGGTTAAGTTGTCGAGGGCTGATTTCTTGTCCTGTGATAAAATGACTTCTGTTTCCATCGCCAAAGCTTTCAGAGGAGCATTTGCAAGCGATTGGCACCATTTTTGAGTGAATTGCCAAAAGTCAGATTTTTGCGGAAATTGTGACCCCGGGGCTTAGGGATTTTTTCAAAAAAATCTTTTTCCGCCGGTTAAGTTGTGGAGGGCTGATTTCTTGTCCTGTGATAAAAAGACTTCTGTTTCCATCGCCAAAGCTTTCAGGGGAGCATTTGCAAGCGATTGGCACCATTTTTGAGTGAATTGCCAAAAGTCAGATTTTTGCTGAAATTGTGACCCCGGGGCTTAGGGATTTTTTCAAAAAAATCTTTTTCCGCGGGTTAAGTTGTTGAGGGCTGATTTCTTGTCCTGTGATAAAAAGCCCGCTGTTTCCATCGCCATAGGTTTCAGGGGAGCATTTGCAAGCGGTTGGCACCATTTTTGAGTGAATTGTCAAAAGTCAGATTTTTGCGGAAATTGTGACCCCGGGGCTTAGGGATTTTTTCAAAAAACAAATTTCTGCCGTTTAAGTTGTCGAGGGCTGATTTCCTGTCCTGTGATAAAAAGCCTTCTGTTTCCATCGCCAAAGCTTTCAGGGGAGCATTTGCAAGCGGTTGGCACCATTTTTGAGTGATTTGCCAAAAGTCAGATTTTTGCTGAAATTGTGACCCCGGGGATTAGGGATTTTTTCAAAAAAATCTTTTTCCGCGGGTTAAGTTGTCGAGGGCTGATTTCTTGTCCGGTGATAAAAAGCCTTCTGTTTCCATCGCCAAAGCTTTCACGGGAGCATTTGCAAGCGGTTCGTACCATTTTTGAGTGAATTGCCAAAAGTCAGATTTTTTCTGAAATTGTGACCCCGGGGCTTAGGGATTTTTTCAAAAAACAAATTTCTGCCGGTTAAGTTGTCGAGGGCTGATTTCTTGTCCTGTGATAAAAAGCCTTCTGTTTCCATCGCCAAAGCTTTCAGAGGAGCATTTGCAAGCGGTTGGCACCATTTTTGAGTGAATTGCCAAAAGTCAGATTTTTGCTGAAATTGTGACCCCGGGGCTTAGGGATTTTTTCAAAAAAATCTTTTTCCGCCGGTTAAGTTGTTAGGGGCTGATTTCTTGTCCTGTGATAAAAAGACTTCTGTTTCCATCGCCAAAGCTTTCAGAGGAGCATTTGCAAGCGATTGGCACCATTTTTGAGTGAATTGCCAAAAGTCAGATTTTTGCGGAAATTGTGACCCCGGGGCTTAGGGATTTTTTCAAAAAAATCTTTTTGCGCCGGTTAAGTTGTGGAGGGCTGATTTCTTGTCCTGTGATAAAAAGACTTCTGTTTCCATCGCCAAAGCTTTCAGGGGATCATTTGCAAGCGTTTGGCGCCATTTTTGAGTGAATTGCCAAAAGTCAGATTTTTGCTGAAATTGTGACCCCGGGGCTTAGGGATTTTTTCAAAAAAATCTTTTTCCGCCGGTTAAGTTGTTAGGGGCTGATTTCTTGTCCTGTGATAAAAAGATTTCTGTTTCCATCGCCACAGCTTTCAGAGGAGCATTTGCAAGCGATTGGCACCATTTTTGAGTGAATTGCCAAAAGTCAGATTTTTGCAGAAATTGTGACCCCGGGGCTTAGGGATTTTTTCAAAAAAATCTTTTTCCGCCGGTTAAGTTGTGGAGGGCTGATTTCTTGTCCTGTGATAAAAAGACTTCTGTTTCCATCGCCAAAGCTTTCAGGGGAGCATTTGCAAGCGATTGGCACCATTTTTGAGTGAATTGCCAAAAGTCAGATTTTTGCTGAAATTGTGACCCCGGGGCTTAGGGATTTTTTCAAAAAAATCTTTTTCCGCGGGTTAAGTTGTTGAGGGCTGATTTCTTGTCCTGTGATAAAAAGCCCGCTGTTTCCATCGCCATAGGTTTCAGGGGAGCATTTGCAAGCGGTTGGCACCATTTTTGAGTGAATTGTCAAAAGTCAGATTTTTGCGGAAATTGTGACCCCGGGGCTTAGGGATTTTTTCAAAAAACAAATTTCTGCCGTTTAAGTTGTCGAGGGCTGATTTCCTGTCCTGTGATAAAAAGCCTTCTGTTTCCATCGCCAAAGCTTTCAGGGGAGCATTTGCAAGCGGTTGGCACCATTTTTGAGTGATTTGCCAAAAGTCAGATTTTTGCTGAAATTGTGACCCCGGGGATTAGGGATTTTTTCAAAAAAATCTTTTTCCGCGGGTTAAGTTGTCGAGGGCTGATTTCTTGTCCGGTGATAAAAAGCCTTCTGTTTCCATCGCCAAAGCTTTCACGGGAGCATTTGCAAGCGGTTCGTACCATTTTTGAGTGAATTGCCAAAAGTCAGATTTTTTCTGAAATTGTGACCCCGGGGCTTAGGGATTTTTTCAAAAAACAAATTTCTGCCGGTTAAGTTGTCGAGGGCTGATTTCTTGTCCTGTGATAAAAAGCCTTCTGTTTCCATCGCCAAAGCTTTCAGAGGAGCATTTGCAAGCGGTTGGCACCATTTTTGAGTGAATTGCCAAAAGTCAGATTTTTGCTGAAATTGTGACCCCGGGGCTTAGGGATTTTTTCAAAAAAATCTTTTTCCGCCGGTTAAGTTGTTAGGGGCTGATTTCTTGTCCTGTGATAAAAAGACTTCTGTTTCCATCGCCAAAGCTTTCAGAGGAGCATTTGCAAGCGATTGGCACCATTTTTGAGTGAATTGCCAAAAGTCAGATTTTTGCGGAAATTGTGACCCCGGGGCTTAGGGATTTTTTCAAAAAAATCTTTTTGCGCCGGTTAAGTTGTGGAGGGCTGATTTCTTGTCCTGTGATAAAAAGACTTCTGTTTCCATCGCCAAAGCTTTCAGGGGATCATTTGCAAGCGTTTGGCGCCATTTTTGAGTGAATTGCCAAAAGTCAGATTTTTGCTGAAATTGTGACCCCGGGGCTTAGGGATTTTTTCAAAAAAATCTTTTTCCGCCGGTTAAGTTGTTAGGGGCTGATTTCTTGTCCTGTGATAAAAAGATTTCTGTTTCCATCGCCACAGCTTTCAGAGGAGCATTTGCAAGCGATTGGCACCATTTTTGAGTGAATTGCCAAAAGTCAGATTTTTGCAGAAATTGTGACCCCGGGGCTTAGGGATTTTTTCAAAAAAATCTTTTTCCGCCGGTTAAGTTGTGGAGGGCTGATGTCTTGTCCTGTGATAAAAAGACTTCTGTTTCCATCGCCAAAGCTTTCAGGGGAGCATTTGCAAGCGATTGGCACCATTTTTGAGTGAATTGCCAAAAGTCAGATTTTTGCGGAAATTGTGACCCCGGGGCTTAGGGATTTTTTCAAAAAAATATTTTCCGCCGGTTAAGTTGTGGAGGGCTGATTTCTTGTCCTGTGATAAGAAGCCTTCTGTTTCGATCGCCAAAGCTTTCAGGGGAGCATTTGCAAGCGGTTGGCACCATTTTTGCTGAAATTGTGACCCGGGTTGTTAGGGATTTTTTCAAAAAAATATTTTTCCGCCGGTTAAGTTGTTAAGGGCTGATTTCTTGTCGTGTGATATATAGCCTTCTGTTTCGATCGCCACAGCTTTCACGGGAGCATTTGCAAGCGGTTGGCACCATTTTTGAGTGAATTGCCAAAAGTCAGAATTTTGCTGAAATTGTGACCCCGGGGCTTAGGGATTTTTTCAAAAAAATGTTTTCCGCCGGTTAAGTTGTGGAGGGCTGATTTCTTGTCGTGTGATAAAAAGCCTTCTGTTTCGATCGCCAAAGCTTTCAAGGGAGCATTTGCAAGCGGTTGGCACCATTTTTGAGTGAATTGCCAAAAGTCAGATTTTTGCTGAAATTGTGACCACGGGGCTTAGGGATTTTTTCAAAAAACAAATTTCTGCCGGTTAAGTTGTCGAGGGCTGATTTCTTGTCCTGTGATAAAAAGCCTTCTGTTTCCATCGCCAAAGCTTTCAGGGGAGCATTTGCAAGCGGTTGGCACCATTTTTGAGTGAATTGCCAAAAGTCAGATTTTTGCTGAAATTGTGACCCCTGGGCTTAGGGATTTTTTCAAAAAAATCTTTTTCCGCCGGTTAAGTTGTTAGGGGCTGATTTCTTGTCCTGTGATAAAATGACTTCTGTTTCCATCGCCAAAGCTTTCAGAGGAGCATTTGCAAGCGATTGGCACCATTTTTGAGTGAATTGCCAAAAGTCAGATTTTTGCGGAAATTGTGACCCCGGGGCTTAGGGATTTTTTCAAAAAAATCTTTTTCCGCCGGTTAAGTTGTGGAGGGCTGATTTCTTGTCCTGTGATAAAAAGACTTCTGTTTCCATCGCCAAAGCTTTGAGGGGAGCATTTGCAAGCGGTTGGCACCATTTTTGAGTGAATTGCCAAAAGTCAGAATTTTGCTAAAATTCTGATCCCGGGGCTTAGGGATTTTTTCAAAAAAATCTTTTTTCGACGGTTAAGTTGTCGAGGGCTGATTTCTTGTCCTGTGATAAAAAGCCTTCTGTTTCCATCGCCAAAGCTTTCAGGGGAGCATGTGCAAGCGGTTGGCACCATTTTTGACTGAATTGCCAAAAGTCAGAATTTTGCTGAAATTGTGACCCCGGGGCTTAGGGATTTTTTCAAAAAAATCTTTTTCCGCCGGTTAAGTTGTCGAGGGCTGATTTCTTGTCCTGTGATAAAAAGCCGTCTGTTTCCATCGCCAAAGCTTTCAGGGGAGCATTTGCAAGCGTTTGGCACCATTTTTGAGTGAATTCACGTAAGTCAGAATTTTGCTGAAATTGTGACGCCGGGGCTTAGGGATTTTTTCAAAAAACAAATTTCTGCCGGTTAAGTTGTGGAGGGCTGATTTCTTGTCCTGTGATAAAAAGCCTTCTGTTTCCATCGCCAAAGCTTTCAGGGGAGCATTTGCAAGCGGTTGGCACCATTTTTGAGTGAATTGCCAAAAGTCAGATTTTTGCTGAAATTGTGACCCCGGGGCTTAGGGTTTTTTTCAAAAAAATCTTTTTCCGCCGGTTAAGTTGTTAGGGGCTGATTTCTTGTCCTGTGATAAAAAGACTTCTGTTTCCATCGCCAAAGCTTTCAGAGGAGCATTTGCAAGCGATTGGCACCATTTTTGAGTGAATTGCCAAAAGTCAGATTTTTGCGGAAATTGTGACCCCGGGGCTTAGGGATTTTTTCAAAAAAATCTTTTTCCGCCGGTTAAGTTGTGGAGGGCTGATTTCTTGTCCTGTGATAAAAAGACTTCTGTTTCCATCGCCAAAGCTTTGAGGGGAGCATTTGCAAGCGGTTGGCACCATTTTTGAGTGAATTGCCAAAAGTCAGAATTTTGCTAAAATTCTGATCCCGGGGCTTAGGGATTTTTTCAAAAAAATCTTTTTCCGCCGGTTAAGTTGTCGAGGGCTGATTTCTTGTCCTGTGATAAAAAGCCGTCTGTTTCCATCGCCAAAGCTTTCAGGGGAGCATTTCCAAACGTTTGGCACCATTTTTGAGTGAATTCCCAAAAGTCAGAATTTTGCTGAAATTGTGACCCCGGGGCTTAGGGATTTTTTCAAAAAAATCTTTTTTCGACGGTTAAGTTGTCGAGGGCTGATTTCTTGTCCTGTGATAAAAAGCCTTCTGTTTCCATCGCCAAAGCTTTCAGGGGAGCATGTGCAAGCGGTTGGCACCATTTTTGACTGAATTGCCAAAAGTCAGAATTTTGCTGAAATTGTGACCCCGGGGCTTAGGGATTTTTTCAAAAAAATCTTTTTCCGCCGGTTAAGTTGTCGAGGGCTGATTTCTTGTCCTGTGATAAAAAGCCGTCTGTTTCCATCGCCAAAGCTTTCAGGGGAGCATTTGCAAGCGTTTGGCACCATTTTTGAGTGAATTCACGTAAGTCAGAATTTTGCTGAAATTGTGACGCCGGGGCTTAGGGATTTTTTCAAAAAAATCTTTTTTCGACGGTTAAGTTTTCGAGGGCTGATTTTTTGTCCTGTGATAAAAAGCCTTCTGTTTCCATCGCCAAAGCTTTCAGGGGAGCATTTGCAAACGTTTGGCACCATTTTTGACTGAATTGCCAAAAGTCAGAATTTTTCTGAAATTGTGACCCCGGGGCTTAGGGATTTTTTCAAAAAAATCTTTTTCCGCCGGTTAAGTTGTCGAGGGCTGATTTCTTGTACTGTGATAAAAAGCCTTCTGTTTTCATCGCCAAAGCTTTCTGGGGAGCATTTGCATGCGGTTGGCACCATTTTTGAGTGAACTGCCAAAAGTCAGAATTTTGCTGAAATTCTGATCCCGGGGCTTAGGGATTTTTTCAAAAAAATCTTTTTCCGCCGGTTAAGTTGTGGAGGGCTGATTTCTTGCCTGTGATAAAAAGCCTTCTATTTTCATAGCCAAAACTTTCAGGGGAGCATTTGCAAACATTTGGCACCATTTTTGAGTGAATTGCCAAAAGTCAGAATTTTGCTGAAATTGTGACCCCGGGGCTTAGGGATTTTTTCAAAAAAATCTTTTTCCGCCAGTTAAGTTGTCGAGGGCTGATTTCTTGTCCTGTGATAAAAAGCCGTCTGTTTCCATCGCCAAAGCATTCAGGGGAGCATTTGCAAACGTTTGGCACCATTTTTGAGTGAATTGTCAAATGTCAGAATTTTGCTGAAATTGTGACCCCGGGGCTTAGGGATTTTTTCAAAAAAATCTTTTTCCGACGGTTAAGTTGTCGAGGGCTGATTTCTTGTCCTGTGATAAAAAGCCTTCTGTTTCCATCGCCAAAGCTTTCAGGGGAGCATGTGCAAGCGTTTGGCACCATTTTTGACTGAATTGCAAAAGTCAGAATTTTGCTGAAAGTGTGACCCCGGGGCTTAGGGATTTTTTCAAAAAAATCTTTTTTCGACGGTTAAGTTGTCGAGGGCTGATTTCTTGTCCTGTGATAAAAAGCCTTCTGTTTCCATAGCCAAAGCTTTCAGGGGAGCATTTGCAAACGTTTGGCACCATTTTTGAGTGAATTGCCAAAAGTGAGATTTTTGCTGAAATTGTGACCCCGGGGCTTAGGGATTTTTTCAAAAAAATCTTTTTCCGCCGGTTAAGTTGTCGAGGGCTGATTTCTTGTCCTGTGATAAAAAGCCGTCTGTTTCCATCGCCAAAGCTTTCAGGGGAGCATTTGCAAACGTTTGGCACCATTTTTGAGTGAATTGCCAAAAGTCAGAATTTTGCTGAAATTGTGACCCCGGGGCTTAGGGATTTTTTCAAAAAAATCTTTTTCCGCCGGTTAAGTTGTGGAGGGCTCATTTCTTGTCCTGTGATAAAAAGCCCTCTGTTTCCATCGCCAAAGCTTTCAGAGGAGCATTTGCAAGCGATTGGCACCATTTTTGAGTGAATTGCCAAAAGTCAGATTTTTGCGGAAATTGTGACCCCGGGGCTTAGGGATTTTTTCAAAAAAATCTTTTTCCGCCGGTTAAGTTGTGGAGGGCTGATTTCTTGTCCTGTGATAAAAAGACTTCTGTTTCCATCGCCAAAGCTTTGAGGGGAGCATTTGCAAGCGGTTGGCACCATTTTTGAGTGAATTGCCAAAAGTCAGAATTTTGCTAAAATTCTGATCCCGGGGCTTAGGGATTTTTTCAAAAAAATCTTTTTCCGCCGGTTAAGTTGTCGAGGGCTGATTTCTTGTCCTGTGATAAAAAGCCGTCTGTTTCCATCGCCAAAGCTTTCAGGGGAGCATTTCCAAACGTTTGGCACCATTTTTGAGTGAATTGCCAAAAGTCAGAATTTTGCTGAAATTGTGACCCCGGGGCTTAGGGATTTTTTCAAAAAAATCTTTTTTCGACGGTTAAGTTGTCGAGGGCTGATTTCTTGTCCTGTGATAAAAAGCCTTCTGTTTCCATCGCCAAAGCTTTCAGGGGAGCATGTGCAAGCGGTTGGCACCATTTTTGACTGAATTGCCAAAAGTCAGAATTTTGCTGAAATTGTGACCCCGGGGCTTAGGGATTTTTTCAAAAAAATCTTTTTCCGCCGGTTAAGTTGTCGAGGGCTGATTTCTTGTCCTGTGATAAAAAGCCGTCTGTTTCCATCGCCAAAGCTTTCAGGGGAGCATTTGCAAGCGTTTGGCACCATTTTTGAGTGAATTCACGTAAGTCAGAATTTTGCTGAAATTGTGACGCCGGGGCTTAGGGATTTTTTCAAAAAAATCTTTTTTCGACGGTTAAGTTGTCGAGGGCTGATTTCTTGTCCTGTGATAAAAAGCCGTCTGTTTCCATCGCCAAAGCTTTCAGGGGAGCATTTGCAAACGTTTGGCACCATTTTTGAGTGAATTGCCAAAAGTCAGAATTTTGCTGAAATTGTGACCCCGGGGCTTAGGGATTTTTTCAAAAAAATCTTTTTCCGCCGGTTAAGTTGTGGAGGGCTCATTTCTTGTCCTGTGATAAAAAGCCCTCTGTTTCCATCGCCAAAGCTTTCAGGGGAGCATTTGAAACCTGTTGGCACCATTTTTGAGTGAATTGCCAAAAGTCAGAATTTTGCTGAAATTGTGACCCCGGGGCTTAGGGATTTTTTCAAAAAAATCTTTTTCCGCCGGTTAAGTTGTCGAGGGCTGATTTCTTGTCCTGGGATAAAAAGCCGTCTGTTTCCATCGCCAAAGCATTCAGGGGAGCATTTGCAAACGTTTGGCACCATTTTTGAGTGAATTGTCAAATGTCAGAATTTTGCTGAAATTGTGACCCCGGGGCTTAGGGATTTTTTCAAAAAAATCTTTTTCCGACGGTTAAGTTGTCGAGGGCTGATTTCTTGTCCTGTGATAAAAAGCCTTCTGTTTTCATCGCCAAAGCTTTCAGGGGAGCATTTGCAAGCGGTTGGCACCATTTTTGAGTGAATTGCCAAAAGTCAGAATTTTGCTAAAATTCTGATCCCGGGGCTTAGGGATTTTTTCAAAAAAATCTTTTTCCGCCGGTTAAGTTGTCGAGGGCTGATTTCTTGTCCTGGGATAAAAAGCCGTCTGTTTCCATCGCCAAAGCATTCAGGGGAGCATTTGCAAACGTTTGGCACCATTTTTGAGTGAATTGTCAAATGTCAGAATTTTGCTGAAATTGTGACCCCGGGGCTTAGGGATTTTTTCAAAAAAATCTTTTTCCGACGGTTAAGTTGTGGAGGGCTCATTTCTTGTCCTGTGATAAAAAGCCTTCTGTTTTCATCGCCAAAGCTTTCAGGGGAGCATTTGCAAGCGTTTGGCACCATTTTTGAGTGAATTCACGTAAGTCAGAATTTTGCTGAAATTGTGACGCCGGGGCTTAGGGATTTTTTCAAAAAAATCTTTTTTCGACGGTTAAGTTTTCGAGGGCTGATTTTTTGTCCTGTGATAAAAAGCCTTCTGTTTCCATCGCCAAAGCTTTCAGGGGAGCATTTGCAAACGTTTGGCACCATTTTTGACTGAATTGCCAAAAGTCAGAATTTTTCTGAAATTGTGACCCCGGGGCTTAGGGATTTTTTCAAAAGAATCTTTTTCCGCCGGTTAAGTTGTCGAGGGCTGATTTCTTGTCCTGTGATAAAAAGCCTTCTGTTTTCATCGCCAAAGCTTTCAGGGGAGCATTTGCATGCGGTTGGCACCATTTTTGAGTGAACTGCCAAAAGTCAGAATTTTGCTGAAATTCTGATCCCGGGGCTTAGGGATTTTTTCAAAAAAATCTTTTTCCGCCGGTTAAGTTGTGGAGGGCTGATTTCTTGCCTGTGATAAAAAGCCTTCTATTTTCATAGGCAAAACTTTCAGGGGAGCATTTGCAAACATTTGGCACCATTTTTGAGTGAATTGCCAAAAGTGAGATTTTTGCTGAAATTGTGACCCCGGGGCTTAGGGATTTTTTCAAAAAAATCTTTTTCCGCCGGTTAAGTTGTCGAGGGCTGATTTCTTGTCCTGTGATAAAAAGCCGTCTGTTTCCATCGCCAAAGCTTTCAGGGGAGCATTTGCAAACGTTTGGCACCATTTTTGAGTGAATTGCCAAAAGTCAGAATTTTGCTGAAATTGTGACCCCGGGGCTTAGGGATTTTTTCAAAAAAATCTTTTTCCGCCGGTTAAGTTGTGGAGGGCTCATTTCTTGTCCTGTGATAAAAAGCCCTCTGTTTCCATCGCCAAAGCTTTCAGGGGAGCATTTGAAACCTGTTGGCACCATTTTTGAGTGAATTGCCAAAAGTCAGAATTTTGCTGAAATTGTGACCCCGGGGCTTAGGGATTTTTTCAAAAAAATCTTTTTCCGCCGGTTAAGTTGTCGAGGGCTGATTTCTTGTCCTGGGATAAAAAGCCGTCTGTTTCCATCGCCAAAGCATTCAGGGGAGCATTTGCAAACGTTTGGCACCATTTTTGAGTGAATTGTCAAATGTCAGAATTTTGCTGAAATTGTGACCCCGGGGCTTAGGGATTTTTTCAAAAAAATCTTTTTCCGACGGTTAAGTTGTCGAGGGCTGATTTCTTGTCCTGTGATAAAAAGCCTTCTGTTTTCATCGCCAAAGCTTTCAGGGGAGCATTTGCAAGCGGTTGGCACCATTTTTGAGTGAATTGCCAAAAGTCAGAATTTTGCTAAAATTCTGATCCCGGGGCTTAGGGATTTTTTCAAAAAAATCTTTTTCCGCCGGTTAAGTTGTCGAGGGCTGATTTCTTGTCCTGGGATAAAAAGCCGTCTGTTTCCATCGCCAAAGCATTCAGGGGAGCATTTGCAAACGTTTGGCACCATTTTTGAGTGAATTGTCAAATGTCAGAATTTTGCTGAAATTGTGACCCCGGGGCTTAGGGATTTTTTCAAAAAAATCTTTTTCCGACGGTTAAGTTGTGGAGGGCTCATTTCTTGTCCTGTGATAAAAAGCCTTCTGTTTTCATCGCCAAAGCTTTCAGGGGAGCATTTGCAAGCGTTTGGCACCATTTTTGAGTGAATTCACGTAAGTCAGAATTTTGCTGAAATTGTGACGCCGGGGCTTAGGGATTTTTTCAAAAAAATCTTTTTTCGACGGTTAAGTTTTCGAGGGCTGATTTTTTGTCCTGTGATAAAAAGCCTTCTGTTTCCATCGCCAAAGCTTTCAGGGGAGCATTTGCAAACGTTTGGCACCATTTTTGACTGAATTGCCAAAAGTCAGAATTTTTCTGAAATTGTGACCCCGGGGCTTAGGGATTTTTTCAAAAGAATCTTTTTCCGCCGGTTAAGTTGTCGAGGGCTGATTTCTTGTCCTGTGATAAAAAGCCTTCTGTTTTCATCGCCAAAGCTTTCAGGGGAGCATTTGCATGCGGTTGGCACCATTTTTGAGTGAACTGCCAAAAGTCAGAATTTTGCTGAAATTCTGATCCCGGGGCTTAGGGATTTTTTCAAAAAAATCTTTTTCCGCCGGTTAAGTTGTGGAGGGCTGATTTCTTGCCTGTGATAAAAAGCCTTCTATTTTCATAGCCAAAACTTTCAGGGGAGCATTTGCAAACATTTGGCACCATTTTTGAGTGAATTGCCAAAAGTGAGATTTTTGCTGAAATTGTGACCCCGGGGCTTAGGGATTTTTTCAAAAAAATCTTTTTCCGCCGGTTAAGTTGTCGAGGGCTGATTTCTTGTCCTGTGATAAAAAGCCGTCTGTTTCCATCGCCAAAGCTTTCAGGGGAGCATTTGCAAACGTTTGGCACCATTTTTGAGTGAATTGTCAAATGTCAGAATTTTGCTGAAATTGTGACCCCGGGGCTTAGGGATTTTTTCAAAAAAATCTTTTTCCGACGGTTAAGTTGTCGAGGGCTGATTTCTTGTCCTGTGATAAAAAGCCTTCTGTTTTCATCGCCAAAGCTTTCAGGGGAGCATTTGCAAGCGGTTGGCACCATTTTTGAGTGAATTGCCAAAAGTCAGAATTTTGCTAAAATTCTGATCCCGGGGCTTAGGGATTTTTTCAAAAAAATCTTTTTCCGCCGGTTAAGTTGTCGAGGGCTGATTTCTTGTCCTGTGATAAAAAGCCTTCTGTTTCCATCGCCAAAGCTTTCAGGGGAGCATTTGAAACCTGTTGGCACCATTTTTGAATGAATTGCCAAAAGTCAGAATTTTGCTGAAATTGTGACCCCGGGGCTTAGGGATTTTTTTTAAAAAAACTTTTTCCGCCGTTTAAGTTGTGGAGGGCTGATTTCTTGTCCTGTGATAAAAAGCCTTCTATTTCCATAGCCAAAGCTTTCAGGGGAGCATTTGCAAACGTTTGGCACCATTTTTGAGTGAATTGCCAAAAGTGAGATTTTTGCTGAAATTGTGCCCCGGGGCTTAGGGATTTTTTCAAAAAAATCTTTTTCCGCCGGTTAAGTTGTCGAGGGCTGATTTCTTGTCCTGTGATAAAAAGCCGTCTGTTTCCATCGCCAAAGCTTTCAGGGGAGCATTTGCAAACGTTTGGCACCATTTTTGAGTGAATTGCCAAAAGTCAGAATTTTGCTGAAATTGTGACCCCGGGGCTTAGGGATTTTTTCAAAAAAATCTTTTTCCGCCGGTTAAGTTGTGGAGGGCTCATTTCTTGTCCTGTGATAAAAAGCCCTCTGTTTCCATCGCCAAAGCTTTCAGGGGAGCATGTGCAAGCGGTTGGCACCATTTTTGACTGAATTGCCAAAAGTCAGAATTTTGCTGAAATTGTGACCCCGGGGCTTAGGGATTTTTTTAAAAAAATCTTTTTTCGACGGTTAAGTTGTCGAGGGCTGATTTCTTGTCCTGTGATAAAAAGGCTTCTGTTTCCATCGCCAAAGCTTTCAGGGGAGCATTTGAAACCTGTTGGCACCATTTTTGAGTGAATTGCCAAAAGTCAGAATTTTGCTGAAATTGTGACCCCGGGGCTTAGGGATTTTTTCAAAAAAATCTTTTTCCGCCGGTTAAGTTGTCGAGGGCTGATTTCTTGTCCTGGGATAAAAAGCCGTCTGTTTCCATCGCCAAAGCATTCAGGGGAGCATTTGCAAACGTTTGGCACCATTTTTGAGTGAATTGTCAAATGTCAGAATTTTGCTGAAATTGTGACCCCGGGGCTTAGGGATTTTTTCAAAAAAATCTTTTTTCGACGGTTAAGTTGTCGAGGGCTGATTTCTTGTCCTGTGATAAAAAGCCTTCTGTTTCCATCGCCAAAGCTTTCAGGGGAGCATGTGCAAGCGGTTGGCACCATTTTTGACTGAATTGCCAAAAGTCAGAATTTTGCTGAAATTGTGACCCCGGGGCTTAGGGATTTTTTCAAAAAAATCTTTTTCCGCCGGTTAAGTTGTCGAGGGCTGATTTCTTGTCCTGTGATAAAAAGCCGTCTGTTTCCATCGCCAAAGCTTTCAGGGGAGCATTTGCAAGCGTTTGGCACCATTTTTGAGTGAATTCACGTAAGTCAGAATTTTGCTGAAATTGTGACGCCGGGGCTTAGGGATTTTTTCAAAAAACAAATTTCTGCCGGTTAAGTTGTGGAGGGCTGATTTCTTGTCCTGTGATAAAAAGCCTTCTGTTTCCATCGCCAAAGCTTTCAGGGGAGCATTTGCAAGCGGTTGGCACCATTTTTGAGTGAATTGCCAAAAGTCAGATTTTTGCTGAAATTGTGACCCCGGGGCTTAGGGTTTTTTTCAAAAAAATCTTTTTCCGCCGGTTAAGTTGTTAGGGGCTGATTTCTTGTCCTGTGATAAAAAGACTTCTGTTTCCATCGCCAAAGCTTTCAGAGGAGCATTTGCAAGCGATTGGCACCATTTTTGAGTGAATTGCCAAAAGTCAGATTTTTGCGGAAATTGTGACCCCGGGGCTTAGGGATTTTTTCAAAAAAATCTTTTTCCGCCGGTTAAGTTGTGGAGGGCTGATTTCTTGTCCTGTGATAAAAAGACTTCTGTTTCCATCGCCAAAGCTTTGAGGGGAGCATTTGCAAGCGGTTGGCACCATTTTTGAGTGAATTGCCAAAAGTCAGAATTTTGCTAAAATTCTGATCCCGGGGCTTAGGGATTTTTTCAAAAAAATCTTTTTCCGCCGGTTAAGTTGTCGAGGGCTGATTTCTTGTCCTGTGATAAAAAGCCGTCTGTTTCCATCGCCAAAGCTTTCAGGGGAGCATTTCCAAACGTTTGGCACCATTTTTGAGTGAATTGCCAAAAGTCAGAATTTTGCTGAAATTGTGACCCCGGGGCTTAGGGATTTTTTCAAAAAAATCTTTTTTCGACGGTTAAGTTGTCGAGGGCTGATTTCTTGTCCTGTAATAAAAAGCCTTCTGTTTCCATCGCCAAAGCTTTCAGGGGAGCATGTGCAAGCGGTTGGCACCATTTTTGACTGAATTGCCAAAAGTCAGAATTTTGCTGAAATTGTGACCCCGGGGCTTAGGGATTTTTTCAAAAAAATCTTTTTCCGCCGGTTAAGTTGTCGAGGGCTGATTTCTTGTCCTGTGATAAAAAGCCGTCTGTTTCCATCGCCAAAGCTTTCAGGGGAGCATTTGCAAGCGTTTGGCACCATTTTTGAGTGAATTCACGTAAGTCAGAATTTTGCTGAAATTGTGACGCCGGGGCTTAGGGATTTTTTCAAAAAAATCTTTTTTCGACGGTTAAGTTTTCGAGGGCTGATTTTTTGTCCTGTGATAAAAAGCCTTCTGTTTCCATCGCCAAAGCTTTCAGGGGAGCATTTGCAAACGTTTGGCACCATTTTTGACTGAATTGCCAAAAGTCAGAATTTTTCTGAAATTGTGACCCCGGGGCTTAGGGATTTTTTCAAAAAAATCTTTTTCCGCCGGTTAAGTTGTCGAGGGCTGATTTCTTGTCCTGTGATAAAAAGCCTTCTGTTTTCATCGCCAAAGCTTTCAGGGGAGCATTTGCATGCGGTTGGCACCATTTTTGAGTGAACTGCCAAAAGTCAGAATTTTGCTGAAATTCTGATCCCGGGGCTTAGGGATTTTTTCAAAAAAATCTTTTTCCGCCGGTTAAGTTGTGGAGGGCTGATTTCTTGCCTGTGATAAAAAGCCTTCTATTTTCATAGCCAAAACTTTCAGGGGAGCATTTGCAAACATTTGGCACCATTTTTGAGTGAATTGCCAAAAGTCAGAATTTTGCTGAAATTGTGACCCCGGGGCTTAGGGATTTTTTCAAAAAAATCTTTTTCCGCCAGTTAAGTTGTCGAGGGCTGATTTCTTGTCCTGGGATAAAAAGCCGTCTGTTTCCATCGCCAAAGCATTCAGGGGAGCATTTGCAAACGTTTGGCACCATTTTTGAGTGAATTGCCAAAAGTCAGAATTTTGCTGAAATTGTGACCCCGGGGCTTAGGGATTTTTTCAAAAAAATCTTTTTTCGACGGTTAAGTTGTCGAGGGCTGATTTCTTGTCCTGTGATAAAAAGCCTTCTGTTTCCATCGCCAAAGCTTTCAGGGGAGCATGTGCAAGCGGTTGGCACCATTTTTGACTGAATTGCCAAAAGTCAGAATTTTGCTGAAATTGTGACCCCGGGGCTTAGGGATTTTTTCAAAAAAATCTTTTTCCGCCGGTTAAGTTGTCGAGGGCTGATTTCTTGTCCTGTGATAAAAAGCCGTCTGTTTCCATCGCCAAAGCTTTCAGGGGAGCATTTGCAAGCGTTTGGCACCATTTTTGAGTGAATTCACGTAAGTCAGAATTTTGCTGAAATTGTGACGCCGGGGCTTAGGGATTTTTTCAAAAAAATCTTTTTTCGACGGTTAAGTTTTCGAGGGCTGATTTTTTGTCCTGTGATAAAAAGCCTTCTGTTTCCATCGCCAAAGCTTTCAGGGGAGCATTTGCAAACGTTTGGCACCATTTTTGACTGAATTGCCAAAAGTCAGAATTTTTCTGAAATTGTGACCCCGGGGCTTAGGGATTTTTTCAAAAAAATCTTTTTCCGCCGGTTAAGTTGTCGAGGGCTGATTTCTTGTCCTGTGATAAAAAGCCTTCTGTTTTCATCGCCAAAGCTTTCAGGGGAGCATTTGCATGCGGTTGGCACCATTTTTGAGTCAACTGCCAAAAGTCAGAATTTTGCTGAAATTCTGATCCCGGGGCTTAGGGATTTTTTCAAAAAAATCTTTTTCCGCCGGTTAAGTTGTGGAGGGCTGATTTCTTGCCTGTGATAAAAAGCCTTCTATTTTCATAGCCAAAACTTTCAGGGGAGCATTTGCAAACATTTGGCACCATTTTTGAGTGAATTGCCAAAAGTCAGAATTTTGCTGAAATTGTGACCCCGGGGCTTAGGGATTTTTTCAAAAAAATCTTTTTCCGCCAGTTAAGTTGTCGAGGGCTGATTTCTTGTCCTGGGATAAAAAGCCGTCTGTTTCCATCGCCAAAGCATTCAGGGGAGCATTTGCAAACGTTTGGCACCATTTTTGAGTGAATTGTCAAATGTCAGAATTTTGCTGAAATTGTGACCCCGGGGCTTAGGGATTTTTTCAAAAAAATCTTTTTCCGACGGTTAACTTGTCGAGGGCTGATTTCTTGTCCTGTGATAAAAAGCCTTCTGTTTCCATCGCCAAAGCTTTCAGGGGAGCATGTGCAAGCGTTTGGCACCATTTTTGACTGAATTGCAAAAGTCAGAATTTTGCTGAAAGTGTGACCCCGGGGCTTAGGGATTTTTTCAAAAAAATCTTTTTTCGACGGTTAAGTTGTCGAGGGCTGATTTCTTGTCCTGTGATAAAAAGCCTTCTGTTTCCATAGCCAAAGCTTTCAGGGGAGCATTTGCAAACGTTTGGCACCATTTTTGAGTGAATTGCCAAAAGTGAGATTTTTGCTGAAATTGTGACCCCGGGGCTTAGGGATTTTTTCAAAAAAATCTTTTTCCGCCGGTTAAGTTGTCGAGGGCTGATTTCTTGTCCTGTGATAAAAAGCCGTCTGTTTCCATCGCCAAAGCTTTCAGGGGAGCATTTGCAAACGTTTGGCACCATTTTTGAGTGAATTGCCAAAAGTCAGAATTTTGCTGAAATTGTGACCCCGGGGCTTAGGGATTTTTTCAAAAAAATCTTTTTCCGCCGGTTAAGTTGTGGAGGGCTCATTTCTTGTCCTGTGATAAAAAGCCCTCTGTTTCCATCGCCAAAGCTTTCAGGGGAGCATTTGAAACCTGTTGGCACCATTTTTGAGTGAATTGCCAAAAGTCAGAATTTTGCTGAAATTGTGACCCCGGGGCTTAGGGATTTTTTCAAAAAAATCTTTTTCCGCCGGTTAAGTTGTCGAGGGCTGATTTCTTGTCCTGGGATAAAAAGCCGTCTGTTTCCATCGCCAAAGCATTCAGGGGAGCATTTGCAAACATTTGGCACCATTTTTGAGTGAATTGTCAAATGTCAGAATTTTGCTGAAATTGTGACCCCGGGGCTTAGGGATTTTTTCAAAAAAATCTTTTTCCGACGGTTAACTTGTCGAGGGCTGATTTCTTGTCCTGTGATAAAAAGCCTTCTGTTTCCATCGCCAAAGCTTTCAGGGGAGCATGTGCAAGCGTTTGGCACCATTTTTGACTGAATTGCAAAAGTCAGAATTTTGCTGAAAGTGTGACCCCGGGGCTTAGGGATTTTTTCAAAAAAATCTTTTTTCGACGGTTAAGTTGTCGAGGGCTGATTTCTTGTCCTGTGATAAAAAGCCTTCTGTTTCCATAGCCAAAGCTTTCAGGGGAGCATTTGCAAACGTTTGGCACCATTTTTGAGTGAATTGCCAAAAGTGAGATTTTTGCTGAAATTGTGACCCCGGGGCTTAGGGATTTTTTCAAAAAAATCTTTTTCCGCCGGTTATGTTGTCGAGGGCTGATTTCTTGTCCTGTGATAAAAAGCCGTCTGTTTCCATCGCCAAAGCTTTCAGGGGAGCATTTGCAAACGTTTGGCACCATTTTTGAGTGAATTGCCAAAAGTCAGAATTTTGCTGAAATTGTGACCCCGGGGCTTAGGGATTTTTTCAAAAAAATCTTTTTCCGCCGGTTAAGTTGTGGAGGGCTCATTTCTTGTCCTGTGATAAAAAGCCTTCTATTTCCATCGCCAAAGCTTTCAGGGGAGCATTTGAAACCTGTTGGCACCATTTTTGAGTGAATTGCCAAAAGTCAGAATTTTGCTGAAATTGTGACCCCGGGGCTTAGGGATTTTTTCAAAAAAATCTTTTTCCGCCGGTTAAGTTGTCGAGGGCTGATTTCTTGTCCTGGGATAAAAAGCCGTCTGTTTCCATCGCCAAAGCATTCAGGGGAGCATTTGCAAACATTTGGCACCATTTTTGAGTGAATTGTCAAATGTCAGAATTTTGCTGAAATTGTGACCCCGGGGCTTAGGGATTTTTTCAAAAAAATCTTTTTCCGACGGTTAAGTTGTCGAGGGCTGATTTCTTGTCCTGTGATAAAAAGCCTTCTGTTTTCATCGCCAAAGCTTTCAGGGGAGCATTTGCAAGCGGTTGGCACCATTTTTGAGTGAATTGCCAAAAGTCAGAATTTTGCTAAAATTCTGATCCCGGGGCTTAGGGATTTTTTCAAAAAAATCTTTTTCCGCCGGTTAAGTTGTCGAGGGCTGATTTCTTGTCCTGTGATAAAAAGCCTTCTGTTTCCATCGCCAAAGCTTTCAGGGGAGCATTTGAAACCTGTTGGCACCATTTTTGAATGAATTGCCAAAAGTCAGAATTTTGCTGAAATTGTGACCCCGGGGCTTAGGGATTTTTTTTAAAAAAACTTTTTCCGCCGTTTAAGTTGTGGAGGGCTGATTTCTTGTCCTGTGATAAAAAGCCTTCTATTTCCATAGCCAAAGCTTTCAGGGGAGCATTTGCAAACGTTTGGCACCATTTTTGAGTGAATTGCCAAAAGTGAGATTTTTGCTGAAATTGTGACCGGGGCTTAGGGATTTTTTCAAAAAAATCTTTTTCCGCCGGTTAAGTTGTCGAGGGCTGATTTCTTGTCCTGTGATAAAAAGCCGTCTGTTTCCATCGCCAAAGCTTTCAGGGGAGCATTTGCAAACGTTTGGCACCATTTTTGAGTGAATTGCCAAAAGTCAGAATTTTGCTGAAATTGTGACCCCGGGGCTTAGGGATTTTTTCAAAAAAATCTTTTTCCGCCGGTTAAGTTGTGGAGGGCTCATTTCTTGTCCTGTGATAAAAAGCCCTCTGTTTCCATCGCCAAAGCTTTCAGGGGAGCATGTGCAAGCGGTTGGCACCATTTTTGACTGAATTGCCAAAAGTCAGAATTTTGCTGAAATTGTGACCCCGGGGCTTAGGGATTTTTTTAAAAAAATCTTTTTTCGACGGTTAAGTTGTCGAGGGCTGATTTCTTGTCCTGTGATAAAAAGCCTTCTGTTTCCATCGCCAAAGCTTTCAGGGGAGCATTTGAAACCTGTTGGCACCATTTTTGAGTGAATTGCCAAAAGTCAGAATTTTGCTGAAATTGTGACCCCGGGGCTTAGGGATTTTTTCAAAAAAATCTTTTTCCGCCGGTTAAGTTGTCGAGGGCTGATTTCTTGTCCTGGGATAAAAAGCCGTCTGTTTCCATCGCCAAAGCATTCAGGGGAGCATTTGCAAACGTTTGGCACCATTTTTGAGTGAATTGTCAAATGTCAGAATTTTGCTGAAATTGTGACCCCGGGGCTTAGGGATTTTTTCAAAAAAATCTTTTTCCGACGGTTAAGTTGTCGAGGGCTGATTTCTTGTCCTGTGATAAAAAGCCTTCTGTTTCCATCTCCAAAGCATTCAGGGGAGCATTTGCAAACGTTTGGCACCATTTTTGAGTGAATTGTCAAATGTCAGAATTTTGCTGAAATTGTGACCCCGGTGCTTAGGGATTTTTTCAAAAAAATCTTTTTCCGACAGTTAAGTTGTCGAGGGCTGATTTCTTGTCCTGTGATAAAAAGCCTTCTGTTTTCATCGCCAAAGCTTTCAGGGGAGCATTTGCATGCGGTTGGCACCATTTTTGAGTGAACTGCCAAAAGTCAGAATTTTGCTGAAATTCTGATCCCGGGGCTTAGGGATTTTTTCAAAAAAATCTTTTTCCGCCGGTTAAGTTGTCGAGGGCTGATTTCTTGTCCTGTGATAAAAAGCCTTCTGTTTCCATCGCCAAAGCTTTCAGGGGAGCATTTGAAACCTATTGGCACCATTTTTGAGTGAATTGCCAAAAGTCAGAATTTTGCTGAAATTGTGACCCCGGGGCTTAGGGATTTTTTCAAAAAAATCTTTTTCCGCCACTTAAGTTGTCGAGGGCTGATTTCTTGTCCTGGGATAAAAAGCCGTCTGTTTCCATCGCCAAAGCATTCAGGGGAGCATTTGCAAACGTTTGGCACCATTTTTGAGTGAATTGTCAAATGTCAGAATTTTGCTGAAATTGTGACCCCGGTGCTTAGGGATTTTTTCAAAAAAATCTTTTTCCGACAGTTAAGTTGTCGAGGGCTGATTTCTTGTCCTGTGATAAAAAGCCTTCTGTTTCCATCGCCAAAGCTTTCATGGGAGCATTTGCAAACGTTTGGCACCATTTTTGACTGAATTGCCAAAAGTCAGAATTTTGCTGAAATTGTGACCCCGGGGCTTAGGGATTTTTTCAAAAAAATCTTTTTCCGCCGGTTAAGTTGTCGAGGGCTGATTTCTTGTCCTGTGATAAAAAGCCTTCTGTTTTCATCGCCAAAGCTTTCAGGGGAGCATTTGCATGCGGTTGGCACCATTTTTGAGTGAACTGCCAAAAGTCAGAATTCTGCTGAAATTCTGATCCCGGGGCTTAGGGATTTTTTCAAAAAAATCTTTTTCCGCCGGTTAAGTTGTCGAGGGCTGATTTCTTGTCCTGTGATAAAAAGACTTCTGTTTCCATCGCCAAAGCTTTCAGGGGAGCATTTGAAACCTGTTGGCACCATTTTTGAATGAATTGCCAAAAGTCAGAATTTTGCTGAAATTGTGACCCCGGGGCTTAGGGATTTTTTCAAAAAAATCTTTTTCCGCCAGTTAAGTTGTCGAGGGCTGATTTCTTGTCCTGGGATAAAAAGCCGTCTGTTTCCATCGCCAAAGCATTCAGGGGAGCATTTGCATGCGGTTGGCACCATTTTTGAGTGAATTGTCAAATGTCAGAATTTTGCTGAAATTGTGACCCCGGGGCTTAGGGATTTTTTCAAAAAAATCTTTTTCCGACGGTTAAGTTGTCGAGGGCTGATTTCTTGTCCTGTGATAAAAAGCCTTCTGTTTCCATCGCCAAAGCTTTCAGGGAAGCATGTGCAAGCGGTTGGCACCATTTTTGACTGAATTGCCAAAAGTCAGAATTTTGCTGAAATTGTGACCCCGGGGCTTAGGGATTTTTTCAAAAAAATCTTTTTCCGCCGGTTAAGTTGTCGAGGGCTGATTTCTTGTCCTGTGATAAAAAGCCTTCTGTTTTCATCGCCAAAGCTTTCAGGGGAGCATTTGCATGCGGTTGGCACCATTTTTGAGTGAACTGCCAAAAGTCAGAATTTTGCTGAAATTCTGATCCCGGGGCTTAGGGATTTTTTCAAAAAAATCTTTTTCCGCCGGTTAAGTTGTCGAGGGCTGATTTCTTGTTCTGTGATAAAAAGCCGTCTGTTTCCATCGCCAAAGCTTTCAGGGGAGCATTTGAAACCTGTTGGCACCATTTTTGAGTGAACTGCCAAAAGTCAGAATTTTGCTGAAATTCTGATCCCGGGGCTTAGGGATTTTTTCAAAAAAATCTGTATCCGCCGGTTAAGTTGTCGAGGGCTGATTTCTTGTCGTGTGATAAGAAGCCTTCTGTTTCCATCGCCAAAGCTTTCAGGGGAGCATTTGCAAACGTTTGGCACCATTTTTGAGTGAATTGCCAAAAGTCAGAATTTTGCTGAAATTGTGACCCCGGGGCTTAGGGATTTTTTCAAAAAAATCTTTTTTCGACGGTTAAGTTGTCGAGGGCTGATTTCTTGTCCTGTGATAAAAAGCCTTCTGTTTTCATCGCCAAAGCTTTCAGGGGAGCATTTGCAAGCGGTTGGCACCATTTTTGAGTGAATTGCCAAAAGTCAGAATTTTGCTAAAATTCTGATCCCGGGGCTTAGGGATTTTTTCAAAAAAATCTTTTTCCGCCGGTTAAGTTGTCGAGGGCTGATTTCTTGTCCTGTGATAAAAAGCCTTCTGTTTCCATCGCCAAAGCTTTCAGGGGAGCATTTGAAACCTGTTGGCACCATTTTTGAATGAATTGCCAAAAGTCAGAATTTTGCTGAAATTGTGACCCCGGGGCTTAGGGATTTTTTCAAAAAAAACTTTTTCCGCCGGTTAAGTTGTCGAGTGCTGATTTCTTGTCCTGTGATAAAAAGCCTTCTGTTTCCATCGCCAAAGCTTTCAGGGGAGCATGTGCAAGCGGTTGGCACCATTTTTGACTGAATTGCCAAAAGTCAGAATTTTGCTGAAATTGTGACCCCGGGGCTTAGGGATTTTTTCAAAAAAACCTTTTTTCGACGGTTAAGTTGTCGAGGGCTGATTTCTTGTCCTGTGATAAAAAGCCTTCTGTTTCCATCGCCAAAGCTTTCAGGGGAGCATTTGCAAACGTTTGGCACCATTTTTGAGTGAATTGCCAAAAGTCAGAATTTTGCTGAAATTGTGACCCCGGGGCTTAGGGATTTTTTTCAAAAAAATCTTTTTCTGCTGGTTAAGTTGTCAAGGGCTGATTTCTTGTCCTGTGATAAAAAGCCGTCTGTTTCCATCGCCAAAGCTTTCAGGGGAGCATTTGCAAACGTTTGGCACCATTTTTGAGCGAATTGCCAAAAGTCAGAATTTTGCTGAAATTGTGACCCTGGGGCTTAGGGATTTTTTCAAAAAAATCTTTTTCCGCCGGTTAAGTTGTGGAGGGCTCATTTCTTGTCCTGTGATAAAAAGCCCTCTGTTTCCATCGCCAAAGCTTTCAGGGGAGCATGTGCAAGCGGTTGGCACCATTTTTGACTGAATTGCCAAAAGTCAGAATTTTGCTGAAATTGTGACCCCGGGGCTTAGGGATTTTTTCAAAAAAATCTTTTTTCGACGGTTAAGTTGTCGAGGGCTGATTTCTTGTCCTGTGATAAAAAGCCTTCTGTTTCCATCGCCAAAGCTTTCAGGGGAGCATTTGCAAACGTTTGGCACCATTTTTGACTGAATTGCCAAAAGTCAGAATTTTTCTGAAATTGTGACCCCGGGGCTTAGGGATTTTTTCAAAAAAATCTTTTTTCGACGGTTAAGTTGTGGAGGGCTCATTTCCTGTCCTGTGATAAAAAGCCCTCTGTTTCCATCGCCAAAGCTTTCAGGGGAGCATGTGCAAGCGGTTGGCACCATTTTTGACTGAATTGCCAAAAGTCAGAATTTTGCTGAAATTGTGACCCCGGGGCTTAGGGATTTTTTCAAAAAAATCTTTTTCCGACGGTTAAGTTGTCGAGGGCTGATTTCTTGTCCTGTGATAAAAAGCCTTCTGTTTCCATCGCCAAAGCTTTCAGGGAAGCATGTGCAAGCGGTTGGCACCATTTTTGACTGAATTGCCAAAAGTCAGAATTTTGCTGAAATTGTGACCCCGGGGCTTAGGGATTTTTTCAAAAAAATCTTTTTCCGCCGGTTAAGTTGTCGAGGGCTGATTTCTTGTCCTGTGATAAAAAGCCTTCTGTTTTCATCGCCAAAGCTTTCAGGGGAGCATTTGCATGCGGTTGGCACCATTTTTGAGTGAACTGCCAAAAGTCAGAATTTTGCTGAAATTCTGATCCCGGGGCTTAGGGATTTTTTCAAAAAAATCTTTTTCCGCCGGTTAAGTTGTCGAGGGCTGATTTCTTGTTCTGTGATAAAAAGCCGTCTGTTTCCATCGCCAAAGCTTTCAGGGGAGCATTTGAAACCTGTTGGCACCATTTTTGAGTGAACTGCCAAAAGTCAGAATTTTGCTGAAATTCTGATCCCGGGGCTTAGGGATTTTTTCAAAAAAATCTGTATCCGCCGGTTAAGTTGTCGAGGGCTGATTTCTTGTCGTGTGATAAGAAGCCTTCTGTTTCCATCGCCAAAGCTTTCAGGGGAGCATTTGCAAACGTTTGGCACCATTTTTGAGTGAATTGCCAAAAGTCAGAATTTTGCTGAAATTGTGACCCCGGGGCTTAGGGATTTTTTCAAAAAAATCTTTTTTCGACGGTTAAGTTGTCGAGGGCTGATTTCTTGTCCTGTGATAAAAAGCCTTCTGTTTTCATCGCCAAAGCTTTCAGGGGAGCATTTGCAAGCGGTTGGCACCATTTTTGAGTGAATTGCCAAAAGTCAGAATTTTGCTAAAATTCTGATCCCGGGGCTTAGGGATTTTTTCAAAAAAATCTTTTTCCGCCGGTTAAGTTGTCGAGGGCTGATTTCTTGTCCTGTGATAAAAAGCCTTCTGTTTCCATCGCCAAAGCTTTCAGGGGTGCATTTGAAACCTGTTGGCACCATTTTTGAATGAATTGCCAAAAGTCAGAATTTTGCTGAAATTGTGACCCCGGGGCTTAGGGATTTTTTCAAAAAAAACTTTTTCCGCCGGTTAAGTTGTCGAGTGCTGATTTCTTGTCCTGTGATAAAAAGCCTTCTGTTTCCATCGCCAAAGCTTTCAGGGGAGCATGTGCAAGCGGTTGGCACCATTTTTGACTGAATTGCCAAAAGTCAGAATTTTGCTGAAATTGTGACCCCGGGGCTTAGGGATTTTTTCAAAAAAACCTTTTTTCGACGGTTAAGTTGTCGAGGGCTGATTTCTTGTCCTGTGATAAAAAGCCTTCTGTTTCCATCGCCAAAGCTTTCAGGGGAGCATTTGCAAACGTTTGGCACCATTTTTGAGTGAATTGCCAAAAGTCAGAATTTTGCTGAAATTGTGACCCCGGGGCTTAGGGATTTTTTTCAAAAAAATCTTTTTCTGCTGGTTAAGTTGTCAAGGGCTGATTTCTTGTCCTGTGATAAAAAGCCGTCTGTTTCCATCGCCAAAGCTTTCAGGGGAGCATTTGCAAACGTTTGGCACCATTTTTGAGCGAATTGCCAAAAGTCAGAATTTTGCTGAAATTGTGACCCTGGGGCTTAGGGATTTTTTCAAAAAAATCTTTTTCCGCCGGTTAAGTTGTCGAGGGCTGATTTCTTGTCCTGTGATAAAAAGCCGTCTGTTTCCATCGCCAAAGCTTTCAGGGGAGCATTTGCAAACGTTTGGCACCATTTTTGAGTGAATTGCCAAAAGTGAGATTTTTGCTGAAATTGTGACCCCGGGGCTTAGGGATTTTTTCAAAAAAATCTTTTTCCGCCGTTTAAGTTGTGGAGGGCTGATTTCTTGTCCTGTGATAAAAAGCCTTCTATTTCCATAGCCAAAGCTTTCAGGGGAGCATTTGCAAACGTTTGGCACCATTTTTGAGTGAATTGCCAAAAGTGAGATTTTGGCTGAAATTGTGACCCCGGGGCTTAGGGATTTTTTCAAAAAAATCTTTTTCCGCCGGTTAAGTTGTCGAGGGCTGATTTCTTGTCCTGTGATAAAAAGCCGTCTGTTTCCATCGCCAAAGCTTTCAGGGGAGCATTTGCAAACGTTTGGCACCATTTTTGAGTGAATTGCCAAAAGTCAGAATTTTTCTGAAATTGTGACCCCGGGGCTTAGGGATTTTTTTCAAAAAAATCTTTTTCTGCTGGTTAAGTTGTGGAGGGCTCATTTCTTGTCCTGTGATAAAAAGCCTTCTGTTTCCATCGCCAAAGCTTTCAGGGGAGCATTTGCAAACGTTTGGCACCATTTTTGAGCGAATTGCCAAAAGTCAGAATTTTGCTGAAATTGTGACCCCGGGGCTTAGGGATTTTTTCAAAAAAATCTTTTTTCGACGGTTAAGTTGTCGAGGGCTGATTTCTTGTCCTGGGATAAAAAGCCCTCTGTTTCCATCGCCAAAGCATTCAGGGGAGCATTTGCAAACGTTTGGCACCATTTTTGAGTGAATTGCCAAAAGTCAGAATTTTGCTGAAATTGTGACCCCGGGGCTTAGGGATTTTTTCAAAAAAACCTTTTTTCGACGGTTAAGTTGTCGAGGGCTGATTTCTTGTCCTGTGATAAAAAGCCTTCTGTTTCCATCGCCAAAGCTTTCATGGGAGCATTTGCAAACGTTTGGCACCATTTTTGACTGAATTGCCAAAAGTCAGAATTTTTCTGAAATTGTGACCCCGGGGCTTAGGGATTTTTTCAGAAAAAATCTTTTTCCGCCGGTTAAGTTGTGGAGGGCTCATTTCTTGTCCTGTGATAAAAAGCCCTCTGTTTCCATCGCCAAAGCTTTCAGGGGAGCATGTGGAAGCGGTTGGCACCATTTTTGACTGAATTGCCAAAAGTCAGAATTTTGCTGAAATTGTGACCCCGGGGCTTAGGGATTTTTTCAAAAAAATCTTTTTTCGACGGTTAAGTTGTCGAGGGCTGATTTCTTGTCCTGTGATAAAAAGCCTTCTGTTTCCATCGCCAAAGCTTTCAGGGGAGCATTTGCAAACGTTTGGCACCATTTTTGACTGAATTGCCAAAAGTCAGAATTTTTCTGAAATTGTGACCCCGGGGCTTAGGGATTTTTTCAAAAAAATCTTTTTCCGCCGGTTAAGTTGTCGAGGGCTGATTTCTTGTCCTGTGATAAAAAGCCTTCTGTTTTCATCGCCAAAGCTTTCAGGGGAGCATTTGCATGCGGTTGGCACCATTTTTGAGTGAACTGCCAAAAGTCAGAATTTTGCTGAAATTCTGATCCCGGGGCTTAGGGATTTTTTCAAAAAAATCTTTTTCCGCCGGTTAAGTTGTCGAGGGCTGATTTCTTGTCCTGTGATAAAAAGCCTTCTGTTTCCATCGCCAAAGCTTTCAGGGGAGCATTTGAAACCTGTTGGCACCATTTTTGAGTGAATTGCCAAAAGTCAGAATTTTGCTGAAATTGTGACCCCGGGGCTTAGGGATTTTTTTAAAAAAAACTTTTTCCGCCGGTTAAGTTCTCGAGGGCTGATTTCTTGTCCTGTGATAAAAAGCCTTCTGTTTCCATCGCCAAAACTTTCAGGGGAGCATTTGCAAACGTTTGGCACCATTTTTGAGTGAATTGCCAAAAGTCAGAATTTTGCTGAAATTGTGACCCCGGGGCTTAGGGATTTTTTCAAAAAAATCTTTTTCCGCCAGTTAAGTTGTCGAGGGCTGATTTCTTGTCCTGGGATAAAAAGCCGTCTGTTTCCATCGCCAAAGCATTCAGGGGAGCATTTGCAAACGTTTGGCACCATTTTTGAGTGAATTGTCGAATGTCAGAATTTTGCTGAAATTGTGACCCCGGGGCTTAGGGATTTTTTCAAAAAAATCTTTTTCCGACGGTTAAGTTGTCGAGGGCTGATTTCTTGTCCTGTGATAAAAAGCCTTCTGTTTCCATCGCCAAAGCTTTCAGGGGAGCATGTGCAAGCGGTTGGCACCATTTTTGACTGAATTGCCAAAAGTCAGAATTTTGCTGAAATTGTGACCCCGGGGCTTAGGGATTTTTTCAAAAAAATCTTTTTTCGACGGTTAAGTTGTCGAGGGCTGATTTCTTGTCCTGTGATAAAAAGCCTTCTGTTTCCATCGCCAAAGCTTTCATGGGAGCATTTGCAAACGTTTGGCACCATTTTTGACTGAATTGCCAAAAGTCAGAATTTTGCTGAAATTGTGACCCTGGGGCTTAGGGATTTTTTCAAAAAAATCTTTTTCCGCCGGTTAAGTTGTGGAGGGCTCATTTCTTGTCCTGTGATAAAAAGCCCTCTGTTTCCATCGCCAAAGCTTTCAGGGGAGCATGTGCAAGCGGTTGGCACCATTTTTGAGTGAATTGCCAAAAGTCAGAATTTTGCTGAAATTGTGACCCCGGGGCTTAGGGATTTTTTCAAAAAAATCTTTTTTCGACGGTTAAGTTGTCGAGGGCTGATTTCTTGTCCTGTGATAAAAAGCCTTCTATTTCCATCGCCAAAGCTTTCAGGGGAGCATTTGCAAACGTTTGGCACCATTTTTGACTGAATTGCCAAAAGTCAGAATTTTTCTGAAATTGTGACCCCGGGGCTTAGGGATTTTTTCAAAAAAATCTTTTTCCGCCGGTTAAGTTGTGGAGGGCTCATTTCTTGTCGTGTTATAAAAAGCCCTCTGTTTCCATCGCCAAAGCTTTCAGGGGAGCATTTGCAAGCGGTTGGCACCATTTTTGAGTGAATTGCCAAAAGTCAGAATTTTGCTGAAATTCTGACCCCGGGGCTTAGGGATTTTTTCAAAAAAATCTTTTTCCGCCGGTTAAGTTGTCGAGGGCTGATTTCTTGTCCTGTGATAAAAAGACTTCTGTTTCCATCGCCAAAGCTTTCAGGGGAGCATTTGAAACCTGTTGGCACCATTTTTGAGTGAATTGCCAAAAGTCAGAATTTTGCTGAAATTGTGACCCCGGGGCTTAGGGATTTTTTCAAAAAAATCTTTATCCGCCAGTTAAGTTGTGGAGGCCTGATTTCTTTGTCGTGTGATAAGAAGCCTTCTGTTTCCATCGCCAAAGCTTTCAGGGGAGCATTTGCAAACGTTTGGCACCATTTTTGACTGAATTGCCAAATGTCAGAATTTTGCTGAAATTGTGACCCCGGGGCTTAGGGATTTTTTCAAAAAAATCTTTTTCCGCCGGTTAAGTTGTGGAGGGCTGATTTCTTGTCCTGTGATAAAAAGCCTTCTGTTTCCATCGCCAAAGCTTTCAGGGGAGCATTTGCAAACGTTTGGCACCATTTTTGAGTGAATTGCCAAAGTCAGAATTTTGCTGAAATTGTGACCCCGGGGCTTAGGGATTTTTTCAAAAAAATCTTTTTCCGCCGGTTAAGTTGTCGAGGGCTGATTTCTTCTCCTGTGATAAAAAGCCGTCTGTTTCCATCGCCAAAGCTTTCAGGGGAGCATTTCCAAACGTTTGGCACCATTTTTGAGTGAATTGCCAAAAGTCAGAATTTTGCTGAAATTGTGACCCCGGGGCTTAGGGATTTTTTCCAAAAATTCTTTTTCCGCCGGTTAAGTTGTCGAGGGCTGATTTCTTGTCCTGTGATAAAAAGCCTTCTGTTTCCATCGCCAAAGCATTCAGGGGAGCATTTCCAAACGTTTGGCACCATTTTTGAGTGAATTGCCAAAAGTCAGAATTTTGCTGAAATTGTGACCCCGGGGCTTAGGGATTTTTTCAAAAAAATCTTTTTCCGCCGGTTATGTTGTCGAGGGCTGATTTCTTGTCCTGTGATAAAAAGCCTTCTGTTTCCATCGCCAAAGCTTTCAGGGGAGCATTTGCAAACGTTTGGCACCATTTTTGAGTGAATTGCCAAAAGTCAGAATTTTGCTGAAATTCTGATCCCTGGGCTTAGGGATTTTTTCAAAAAAATCTTTTTCCGCCGGTTAAGTTGTCGAGGGCTGATTTCTTGTCCTGTGATAAAAAGCCTTCTGTTTCCATCGCCAAAGCTTTCAGGGGAGCATTTGAAACCTGTTGGCACCATTTTTGAGTGAATTGCCAAAAGTCAGAATTTTGCTGAAATTGTGACCCCGGGGCTTAGGGATTTTTTCAAAAAAATCTTTTTCCGCCGGTTAAGTTGTCGAGGGCTGATTTCTTCTCCTGTGATAAAAAGCCGTCTGTTTCCATCGCCAAAGCTTTCAGGGGAGCCTTTCCAAACGTTTGGCACCATTTTTGAGTGAATTGCCAAAAGTCAGAATTTTGCTGAAATTGTGACCCCGGGGCTTAGGGATTTTTTCAAAAAAATCTTTTTCCGCCGGTTAAGTTGTCGAGGGCTGATTTCTTGTCCTGTGATAAAAAGCCTTCTGTTTCCATCGCCAAAGCATTCAGGGGAGCATTTGCAAACGTTTGGCACCATTTTTGAGTGAATTGCCAAAGTCAGAATTTTGCTGAAATTGTGACCCCGGGGCTTAGGGATTTTTTCAAAAAAATCTTTTTCCGCCGGTTAAGTTGTCGAGGGCTGATTTCTTCTCCTGTGATAAAAAGCCGTCTGTTTCCATCGCCAAAGCTTTCAGGGGAGCATTTCCAAACGTTTGGCACCATTTTTGAGTGAATTGCCAAAAGTCAGAATTTTGCTGAAATTGTGACCCCGGGGCTTAGGGATTTTTTCCAAAAATTCTTTTTCCGCCGGTTAAGTTGTCGAGGGCTGATTTCTTGTCCTGTGATAAAAAGCCTTCTGTTTCCATCGCCAAAGCATTCAGGGGAGCATTTGCAAACGTTTGGCACCATTTTTGACTGAATTGCCAAATGTCAGAATTTTGCTGAAATTGTGATACTGGGGCTTAGGGATTTTTTCAAAAAAATCTTTTTCCGCCGGTTATGTTGTCGAGGGCTGATTTCTTGTCCTGTGATAAAAAGCCTTCTGTTTCCATCGCCAAAGCTTTCAGGGGAGCATTTGAAACCTGTTGGCACCATTTTTGAGTGAATTGCCAAAAGTCAGAATTTTGCTGAAATTGTGACCCCGGGGCTTAGGGATTTTTTCAAAAAAATCTTTATCCGCCAGTTAAGTTGTGGAGGCCTGATTTCTTGTCGTGTGATAAGAAGCCTTCTGTTTCCATCGCCAAAGCTTTCAGGGGAGCATTTGCAAACGTTTGGCACCATTTTTGAGTGAATTGCCAAAAGTCAGAATTTTGCTGAAATTGTGACCCCGGGGCTTAGGGATTTTTTCAAAAAAATCTTTTTCCGCCGGTTAAGTTGTCGAGGGCTGATTTCTTCTCCTGTGATAAAAAGCCGTCTGTTTCCATCGCCAAAGCTTTCAGGGGAGCATTTCCAAACGTTTGGCACCATTTTTGAGTGAATTGCCAAAAGTCAGAATTTTGCTGAAATTGTGACCCCGGGGCTTAGGGATTTTTTCCAAAAAATCTTTTTCCGCCGGTTAAGTTGTCGAGGGCTGATTTCTTGTCCTGTGATAAAAAGCCTTCTGTTTCCATCGCCAAAGCATTCAGGGGAGCATTTGCAAACGTTTGGCACCATTTTTGACTGAATTGCCAAATGTCAGAATTTTGCTGAAATTGTGACCCCGGGGCTTAGGGATTTTTTCAAAAAAATCTTTTTCCGCCGGTTATGTTGTCGAGGGCTGATTTCTTGTCCTGTGATAAAAAGCCTTCTGTTTCCATCGCCAAAGCTTTCAGGGGAGCATTTGCAAACGTTTGGCACCATTTTTGAGTGAATTGCCAAAAGTCAGAATTTTGCTGAAATTCTGATCCCTGGGCTTAGGGATTTTTTCAAAAAAATCTTTTTCCGCCGGTTAAGTTGTCGAGGGCTGATTTCTTGTCCTGTGATAAAAAGCCTTCTGTTTCCATCGCCAAAGCTTTCAGGGGAGCATTTGAAACCTGTTGGCACCATTTTTGAGTGAATTGCCAAAAGTCAGAATTTTGCTGAAATTGTGACCCCGGGGCTTAGGGATTTTTTCAAAAAAATCTTTTTCCGCCGGTTAAGTTGTCGAGGGCTGATTTCTTCTCCTGTGATAAAAAGCCGTCTGTTTCCATCGCCAAAGCTTTCAGGGGAGCATTTCCAAACGTTTGGCACCATTTTTGAGTGAATTGCCAAAAGTCAGAATTTTGCTGAAATTGTGACCCCGGGGCTTAGGGATTTTTTCCAAAAATTCTTTTTCCGCCGGTTAAGTTGTCGAGGGCTGATTTCTTGTCCTGTGATAAAAAGCCTTCTGTTTCCATCGCCAAAGCATTCAGGGGAGCATTTGCAAACGTTTGGCACCATTTTTGACTGAATTGCCAAATCTCAGAATTTTGCTGAAATTGTGACCCCGGGGCTTAGGGATTTTTTCAAAAAAATCTTTTTCCGCCGGTTATGTTGTCGAGGGCTGATTTCTTGTCCTGTGATAAAAAGCCTTCTGTTTCCATCGCCAAAGCTTTCAGGGGAGCATTTGAAACCTGTTGGCACCATTTTTGAGTGAATTGCCAAAAGTCAGAATTTTGCTGAAATTGTGACCCCGGGGCTTAGGGATTTTTTCAAAAAAATCTTTATCCGCCAGTTAAGTTGTGGAGGCCTGATTTCTTGTCGTGTGATAAGAAGCCTTCTGTTTCCATCGCCAAAGCTTTCATGGGAGCATTTGCAAACGTTTGGCACCATTTTTGAGTGAATTGCCAAAAGTCAGAATTTTGCTGAAATTGTGACCCCGGGGCTTAGGGATTTTTTCAAAAAAATCTTTTTCCGACGGTTAAGTTGTCGAGGGCTGATTTCTTGTCCTGTGATAAAAAGCCTTCTGTTTTCATCGCCAAAGCTTTCAGGGGAGCATTTGCAAGCGTTTGGCACCATTTTTGAGTGAATTGCCAAAAGTCAGAATTTTGCTGAAATTCTGATCCCGGGGCTTAGGGATTTTTTCAAAAAAATCTTTTTCCGCCGGTTAAGTTGTCGAGGGCTGATTTCTTGTCCTGTGATAAAAAGCCTTCTGTTTCCATCGCCAAAGCATTCAGGGGAGCATTTCCAAACGTTTGGCACCATTTTTGAGTGAATTGCCAAAAGTCAGAATTTTGCTGAAATTGTGACCCCGGGGCTTAGGGATTTTTTCAAAAAAATCTTTTTCCGCCGGTTAAGTTGTCGAGGGCTGATTTCTTGTCCTGTGATAAAAAGCCTTCTGTTTCCATCGCCAAAGCATTCAGGGGAGCATTTCCAAACGTTTGGCACCATTTTTGAGTGAATTGCCAAAAGTCAGAATTTTGCTGAAATTGTGACCCCGGGGCTTAGGGATTTTTTCAAAAAAATCTTTTTCCGCCGGTTAAGTTGTCGAGGGCTGATTTCTTGTCCTGTGATAAAAAGCCGTCTGTTTCCATCGCCAAAGCATTCAGGGGAGCATTTGCAAACGTTTGGCTCCATTTTTGAGTGAATTGCCAAAAGTCAGAATTTTGCTGAAATTGTGACCCCGGGGCTTAGGGATTTTTTCCAAAAATTCTTTTTCCGCCGGTTAAGTTGTCGAGGGCTGATTTCTTGTCCTGTGATAAAAAGCCTTCTGTTTCCATCGCCAAAGAATTCAGGGGAGCATTTGCAAACGTTTGGCACCATTTTTGACTGAATTGCCAAATGTCAGAATTTTGCTGAAATTGTGACCCCGGGGCTTAGGGATTTTTTCAAAAAAATCTTTTTCCGCCGGTTATGTTGTCGAGGGCTGATTTCTTGTCCTGTGATAAAAAGCCTTCTGTTTCCATCACCAAAGCTTTCAGGGGAGCATTTGCAAACGTTTGGCACCATTTTTGAGTGAATTGCCAAAAGTCAGAATTTTGCTGAAATTCTGATCCCTGGGCTTAGGGATTTTTTCAAAAAAATCTTTTTCCGCCGGTTAAGTTGTCGAAGGCTGATTTCTTCTCCTGTGATAAAAAGCCGTCTGTTTCCATCGCCAAAGCATTCAGGGGAGCATTTGCAAACGTTTGGCTCCATTTTTGAGTGAATTGCCAAATGTCAGAATTTTGCTGAAATTGTGACCCCGGGGCTTAGGGATTTTTTCAAAAAAATCTTTTTACGACGGTTAAGTTGTCGAGGGCTGATTTCTTGTCCTGTGATAAAAAGCCTTCTGTTTTCATCGCCAAAGCTTTCAGGGGAGCATTTGAAAGCGGTTGGCACCATTTTTGAGTGAATTGCCAAAAGTCAGAATTTTGCTGAAATTCTGATCCCGGCGCTTAGGGATTTTTTCAAAAAAATCTTTTTCCGCCGGTTAAGTTGTCGAGGGCTGAGTTCTTGTCCTGTGATAAAAAGCCTTCTGTTTCCATCGCCAAAGCTTTCAGGGGAGCATTTGAAACCTGTTGGCACCATTTTTGAGTGAATTGCCAAAAGTCAGAATTTTGCTGAAATTGTGACCCCGGGGCTTAGGGATTTTTTCAAAAAAATCTTTATCCGCCAGTTAAGTTGTGGAGGGCTGATTTCTTGTCGTGTGATAAGAAGCCTTCTGTTTCCATCGCCAAAGCTTTCAGGGGAGCATTTGCAAACGTTTGGCACCATTTTTGAGTGAATTGCCAAAAGTCAGAATTTTGCTGAAATTGTGACCCCGGGGCTTAGGGATTTTTTCAAAAAAATCTTTATCCGCCAGTTAAGTTGTGGAGGCCTGATTTCTTGTCGTGTGATAAGAAGCCTTCTGTTTCCATCGCCAAAGCTTTCAGGGGAGCATTTGCAAACGTTTGGCACCATTTTTGAGTGAATTGCCAAAAGTCAGAATTTTGCTGAAATTGTGACCCCGGGGCTTAGGGATTTTTTCAAAAAAATCTTTTTCCGCCGGTTAAGTTGTCGAGGGCTGATTTCTTGTCCTGTGATAAAAAGCCTTCTGTTTCCATCGCCAAAGCATTCAGGGGAGCATTTGAAAACGTTTGGCACCATTTTTGAGTGAATTGCCAAAAGTCAGAATTTTGCTGAAATTGTGACCCCGGGGCTTAGGGATTTTTTCAAAAAAATCTTTTTCCGCCGGTTAAGTTGTCGAGGGCTGATTTCTTGTCCTGTGATAAAAAGCCGTCTGTTTCCATCGCCAAAGCATTCAGGGGAGCATTTGCAAACGTTTGGCTCCATTTTTGAGTGAATTGCCAAATGTCAGAATTTTGCTGAAATTGTGACCCCGGGGCTTAGGGATTTTTTCAAAAAAATCTTTTTCCGACGGTTAAGTTGTCGAGGGCTGATTTCTTGTCCTGTGATAAAAAGCCTTCTGTTTCCATCGCCAAAGCTTTCAGGGGAGCATGTGCAAGCGGTTGGCACCATTTTTGACTGAATTGCCAAAAGTCAGAATTTTGCTGAAATTGTGACCCCGGGGCTTAGGGATTTTTTCAAAAAAATCTTTTTCCGACGGTTAAGTTGTCGAGGGCTGATTTCTTGTCCTGTGATAAAAAGCCTTCTGTTTTCATCGTCAAAGCTTTCAGGACAGCATTTGAAAGCGGTTGGCACCATTTTTGAGTGAATTGCCAAAAGTCAGAATTTTGCTGAAATTCTGATCCCGGGGCTTAGGGATTTTTTCAAAACAATCTTTTTTCGACGGTTAAGTTGTCGAGGGCTGATTTCTTGTCCTGTGATAAAAAGCCTTCTGTTTTCATCGCCAAAGCTTTCAGGGGAGCATTTGCAAGCGGTTGGCACCATCTTTGAGTGAATTGCCAAAAGTCAGAATTTTGCTGAAATTGTGACCCCGGGGCTTAGGGATTTTTTCAAAAAAATCTTTTTCCGCCGGTTAAGTTGTGGAGGGCTGATTTCTTGTCGTGTGATAAGAAGCCTTCTGTTTCCATCGCCAAAGCTTTCAGGGGAGCATTTGCAAACGTTTGGCACCATTTTTGAGTGAATTGCCAAAAGTCAGAATTTTGCTGAAATTTTGACCCCGGGGCTTAGGGATTTTTTCAAAGAAATCTTTATCCGCCAGTTAAGTTGTGGAGGCCTGATTTCTTGTCGTGTGATAAGAAGCCTTCTGTTTCCATCGCCAAAGCTTTCAGGGGAGCATTTGCAAACGTTTGGCACCATTTTTGAGTGAATTGCCAAAAGTCAGAATTTTGCTGAAATTGTGACCCCGGGCTTAGGGATTTTTTCAAAAAAATCTTTTTCCGCCGGTTAAGTTGTTGAGGGCTGATTTCTTGTCCTGTGATAAAAAGCCTTCTGTTTCCATCGCCAAAGCATTCAGGGGAGCATTTGAAAACGTTTGGCACCATTTTTGAGTGAATTGCCAAAAGTCAGAATTTTGCTGAAATTGTGACCCCGGGGCTTAGGGATTTTTTAAAAAAAATCTTTTTCCGCCGGTTAAGTTGTCGAGGGCTGATTTCTTATCCTGTGATAAAAAGCCGTCTGTTTCCATCGCCAAAGCTTTCAGGGGAGCATTTCCAAACGTTTGGCACCATTTTTGAGTGAATTGCCAAAAGTCAGAATTTTGCTGAAATTGTGACCCCGGGGCTTAGGGATTTTTTCAAAAAAATCTTTTTCCGCCGGTTAAGTTGTCGAGGGCTGATTTCTTGTCCTGTGATAAAAAGCCGTCTGTTTCCATCGCCAAAGCATTCAGGGGAGCATTTGCAAACGTTTGGCTCCATTTTTGAGTGAATTGCCAAATGTCAGAATTTTGCTGAAATTGTGACCCCGGGGCTTAGGGATTTTTTCAAAAAAATCTTTTTCCGACGGTTAAGTTGTCGAGGGCTGATTTCTTGTCCTGTGATAAAAAGCCTTCTGTTTCCATCGCCAAAGCTTTCAGGGGAGCATGTGCAAGCGGTTGGCACCATTTTTGAGTGAATTGCCAAAAGTCAGAATTTTGCTGAAATTGTGACCCCGGGGCTTAGGGATTTTTTCAAAAAAATCTTTATCCGCCAGTTAAGTTGTGGAGGGCTGATTTCTTGTCGTGTGATAAGAAGCCTTCTGTTTCCATCGCCAAAGCTTTCAGGGGAGCATTTGCAAACGTTTGGCACCATTTTTGAGTGAATTGCCAAAAGTCAGAATTTTGCTGAAATTGTGACCCCGGGGCTTAGGGATTTTTTCAAAGAAATCTTTATCCGCCAGTTAAGTTGTGGAGGCCTGATTTCTTGTCGTGTGATAAGAAGCCTTCTGTTTCCATCGCCAAAGCTTTCAGGGGAGCATTTGCAAACGTTTGGCACCATTTTTGAGTGAATTGCCAAAAGTCAGAATTTTGCTGAAATTGTGACCCTGGGCTTAGGGATTTTTTCAAAAAAATCTTTTTCCGCCGGTTAAGTTGTTGAGGGCTGATTTCTTGTCCTGTGATAAAAAGCCTTCTGTTTCCATCGCCAAAGCATTCAGGGGAGCATTTGAAAACGTTTGGCACCATTTTTGAGTGAATTGCCAAAAGTCAGAATTTTGCTGAAATTGTGACCCCGGGGCTTAGGGATTTTTTCAAAAAAATCTTTTTCCGCCGGTTAAGTTGTCGAGGGCTGATTTCTTATCCTGTGATAAAAAGCCGTCTGTTTCCATCGCCAAAGCTTTCAGGAGAGCATTTCCAAACGTTTGGCACCATTTTTGAGTGAATTGCCAAAAGTCAGAATTTTGCTGAAATTGTGACCCCGGGGCTTAGGGATTTTTTCAAAAAAATCTTTTTCCGACGGTTAAGTTGTCGAGGGCTGATTTCTTGTCCTGTGATAAAAAGCCTTCTGTTTCCATCGCCAAAGCTTTCAGGGGAGCATGTGCAAGCGGTTGGCACCATTTTTGACTGAATTGCCAAAAGTCAGAATTTTGCTGAAATTGTGACCCCGGGGCTTAGGGATTTTTTCAAAAAAATCTTTTTCCGACGGTTAAGTTGTCGAGGGCTGATTTCTTGTCCTGTGATAAAAAGCCTTCTGTTTTCATCGCCAAAGCTTTCAGGGGAGCATTTGAAAGCGGTTGGCACCATTTTTGAGTGAATTGCCAAAAGTCAGAATTTTGCTGAAATTCTGATCCCGGGGCTTAGGGATTTTTTCAAAAAAATCTTTTTTCGACGGTTAAGTTGTCGAGGGCTGATTTCTTGTCCTGTGATAAAAAGCCTTCTGTTTTCATCGCCAAAGCTTTCAGGGGAGCATTTGCAAGCGGTTGGCACCATTTTTGAGTGAATTGCCAAAAGTCAGAATTTTGCTGAAATTCTGATCCCGGGGCTTAGGGATTTTTTCAAAAAAATCTTTTTCCGACGGTTAAGTTGTCGAGGGCTGAGTTCTTGTCCTGTGATAAAAAACCTTCTGTTTCCATCGCCAAAGCTTTCAGGGGAGCATTTGAAACCTGTTGGCACCATTTTTGAGTGAATTGCCAAAAGTCAGAATTTTGCTGAAATTGTGACCCCGGGGCTTAGGGATTTTTTTCAAAAAAATCTTTTTCTGCTGGTTAAGTTGTTGAGGGCTGATTTCTTGTCCTGTGAAAAAAAGCCTTCTGTTTCCATCGCCAAAGCATTCAGGGGAGCATTTGAAAACGTTTGGCACCATTTTTGAGTGAATTGCCAAAAGTCAGAATTTTGCTGAAATTGTGACCCCGGGGCTTAGGGATTTTTTCAAAAAAATCTTTTTCCGCCGGTTAAGTTGTCGAGGGCTGATTTCTTGTCCTGTGATAAAAAGCCGTCTGTTTCCATCGCCAAAGCATTCAGGGGAGCATTTGCAAACGTTTGGCACCATTTTTGAGTGAATTGCCAAATGTCAGAATTTTGCTGAAATTGTGACCCCGGGGCTTAGGGATTTTTTCAAAAAAATCTTTTTCCGACGGTTAAGTTGTCGAGGGCTGATTTCTTGTCCTGTGATAAAAACCCTTCTGTTTCCATCGCCAAAGCTTTCAGGGGAGCATTTGCAAGCGGTTGGCACCATTTTTGACTGAATTGCCAAAAGTCAGAATTTTGCTGAAATTGTGACCCCGGGGCTTGGGGATTTTTTCAAAAAAATCTTTTTTCGACGGTTAAGTTGTCGAGGGCTGATTTCTTGTCCTGTGATAAAAAGCCTTCTGTTTCCATCGCCAAAGCTTTCATGGGAGCATTTGCAAACGTTTGGCACCATTTTTGACTGAATTGCCAAAAGTCAGAATTTTTCTGAAATTGTGACCCCGGGGCTTGGGGATTTTTTCAAAAAAATCTTTTTCCGACGGTTAAGTTGTCGAGGGCTGATTTCTTGTCCTGTGATAAAAAGCCTTCTGTTTTCATTGCCAAAGCTTTCAGGGGAGCATTTGAAAGCGGTTGGCACCATTTTTGAGTGAATTGCCAAAAGTCAGAATTTTGCTGAAATTCTGATCCCGGGGCTTAGGGATTTTTTCAAAAAAATCTTTTTCCGACGGTTAAGTTGTCGAGGGCTGATTTCTTGTCCTGTGATAAAAAGCCTTCTCTTTTCATCGCCAAAGCTTTCAGGGGAGCATTTGCAAGCGGTTGGCACCATTTTTGAGTGAATTGCCAAAAGTCAGAATTTTGCTGAAATTCTGATCCCGGGGCTTAGGGATTTTTTCAAAAAAATCTTTTTCCGCCGGTTAAGTTGTCGAGGGCTGATTTCTTGTCCTGTGATAAAAAGCCTTCTGTTTCCATCGCCAAAGCTTTCAGGGGAGCATTTGAAACCTGTTGGCACCATTTTTGAGTGAATTGCCAAAAGTCAGAATTTTGCTGAAATTGTGACCCCGGGGCTTAGGGATTTTTTCAAAAAAATCTTTATCCGCCAGTTAAGTTGTGGAGGCCTGATTTCTTGTCGTGTGATAAGAAGCCTTCTGGTTCCATCGCCAAAGCTTTCAGGGGAGCATTTGCAAACGTTTGGCACCATTTTTGAGTGAATTGCCAAAAGTCAGAATTTTGCTGAAATTGTGACCCCGGGGCTTAGGGATTTTTTCAAAAAAATCTTTATCCGCCAGTTAAGTTGTGGAGGCCTGATTTCTTGTCGTGTGATAAGAAGCCTTCTGTTTCCATCGCCAAAGCTTTCAGGGGAGCATTTGCAAACGTTTGGCACCATTTTTGAGTGAGTTGCCAAAAGTCAGAATTTTGCTGAAATTGTGACCCCGGGGCTTAGGGATTTTTTTCAAAAAAATCTTTTTCTGCTGGTTAAGTTGTCGAGGGCTGATTTCTTGTCCTGTGATAAAAAGCCTTCTCTTTTCATCGCCAAAGCTTTCAGGGGAGCATTTGCAAGCGGTTGGCACCATTTTTGAGTGAATTGCCAAAAGTCAGAATTTTGCTGAAATTCTGATCCCGGGGCTTAGGGATTTTTTCAAAAAAATCTTTTTCCGCCGGTTAAGTTGTCGAGGGCTGATTTCTTGTCCTGTGATAAAAAGCCTTCTCTTTCCATCGCCAAAGCTTTCAGGGGAGCATTTGAAACCTGTTGGCACCATTTTTGAGTGAATTGCCAAAAGTCAGAATTTTGCTGAAATTGTGACCCCGGGGCTTAGGGATTTTTTCAAAAAAATCTTTATCCGCCAGTTAAGTTGTGGAGGCCTGATTTCTTGTCGTGTGATAAGAAGCCTTCTGTTTCCATCGCCAAAGCTTTCAGGGGAGCATTTGCAAACGTTTGGCACCATTTTTGAGTGAATTGCCAAAAGTCAGAATTTTGCTGAAATTGTGACCCCGGGGCTTAGGGATTTTTTCAAAAAAATCTTTATCCGCCAGTTAAGTTGTGGAGGGCTCATTTCTTGTCGTGTGATAAGAAGCCTTCTGTTTCCATCGCCAAAGCTTTCAGGGGAGCATTTGCAAACGTTTGGCACCATTTTTGAGTGAGTTGCCAAAAGTCAGAATTTTGCTGAAATTGTGACCCCGGGGCTTAGGGATTTTTTTCAAAAAAATCTTTTTCTGCTGGTTAAGTTGTCAAGGGCTGATTTCTTGTCCTGTGATAAAAAGCCTTCTGTTTCCATCGCTAAAGCTTTCAGGGGAGCATTTGCAAACGTTTGGCACCATTTTTGAGTGAATTGCCAAAAGTCAGAATTTTGCTGAAATTGTGACCCCGGGGCTTAGGGATTTTTTCAAAAAAATCTTTTTCCGCCGGTTAAGTTTTTGAGGGCTGATTTCTTGTCCTGTGATAAAAAGCCTTCTGTTTCCATCGCCAAAGCATTCAGGGGAGCATTTGCAAACGTTTGGCACCATTTTTGAGTGAATTGCCAAAAGTCAGAATTTTGCTGAAATTCTGATCCCGGGGCTTAGGGATTTTTTCAAAAAAATCTTTTTCCGCCGGTTAAGTTGTCGAGGGCTGATTTCTTGTCCTGTGATAAAAAGCCTTCTGTTTCCATCGCCAAAGCTTTCAGGGGAGCATTTGAAACCTGTTGGCACCATTTTTGAGTGAATTGCCAAAAGTCAGAATTTTGCTGAAATTGTGACCCCGGGGCTTAGGGATTTTTTTCAAAAAAATCTTTTTCTGCTGGTTAAGTTGTTGAGGGCTGATTTCTTGTCCTGTGATAAAAAGCCTTCTGTTTCCATCGCCAAAGCATTCAGGGGAGCATTTGAAAACGTTTGGCACCATTTTTGAGTGAATTGCCAAAAGTCAGAATTTTGCTGAAATTGTGACCCCGGGGCTTAGGGATTTTTTCAAAAAAATCTTTTTCCGCCGGTTAAGTTGTCGAGGGCTGATTTCTTGTCCTGTGATAAAAAGCCGTCTGTTTCCATCGCCAAAGCATTCAGGGGAGCATTTGCAAACGTTTGGCACCATTTTTGAGTGAATTGCCAAATGTCAGAATTTTGCTGAAATTGTGACCCCGGGGCTTAGGGATTTTTTCAAAAAAATCTTTTTCCGACGGTTAAGTTGTCGAGGGCTGATTTCTTGTCCTGTGATAAAAACCCTTCTGTTTCCATCGCCAAAGCTTTCAGGGGAGCATTTGCAAGCGGTTGGCACCATTTTTGACTGAATTGCCAAAAGTCAGAATTTTGCTGAAATTGTGACCCCGGGGCTTGGGGATTTTTTCAAAAAAATCTTTTTTCGACGGTTAAGTTGTCGAGGGCTGATTTCTTGTCCTGTGATAAAAAGCCTTCTGTTTCCATCGCCAAAGCTTTCATGGGAGCATTTGCAAACGTTTGGCACCATTTTTGACTGAATTGCCAAAAGTCAGAATTTTTCTGAAATTGTGACCCCGGGGCTTGGGGATTTTTTCAAAAAAATCTTTTTCCGACGGTTAAGTTGTCGAGGGCTGATTTCTTGTCCTGTGATAAAAAGCCTTCTGTTTTCATTGCCAAAGCTTTCAGGGGAGCATTTGAAAGCGGTTGGCACCATTTTTGAGTGAATTGCCAAAAGTCAGAATTTTGCTGAAATTCTGATCCCGGGGCTTAGGGATTTTTTCAAAAAAATCTTTTTCCGACGGTTAAGTTGTCGAGGGCTGATTTCTTGTCCTGTGATAAAAAGCCTTCTCTTTTCATCGCCAAAGCTTTCAGGGGAGCATTTGCAAGCGGTTGGCACCATTTTTGAGTGAATTGCCAAAAGTCAGAATTTTGCTGAAATTCTGATCCCGGGGCTTAGGGATTTTTTCAAAAAAATCTTTTTCCGCCGGTTAAGTTGTCGAGGGCTGATTTCTTGTCCTGTGATAAAAAGCCTTCTGTTTCCATCGCCAAAGCTTTCAGGGGAGCATTTGAAACCTGTTGGCACCATTTTTGAGTGAATTGCCAAAAGTCAGAATTTTGCTGAAATTGTGACCCCGGGGCTTAGGGATTTTTTCAAAAAAATCTTTATCCGCCAGTTAAGTTGTGGAGGCCTGATTTCTTGTCGTGTGATAAGAAGCCTTCTGGTTCCATCGCCAAAGCTTTCAGGGGAGCATTTGCAAACGTTTGGCACCATTTTTGAGTGAATTGCCAAAAGTCAGAATTTTGCTGAAATTGTGACCCCGGGGCTTAGGGATTTTTTCAAAAAAATCTTTATCCGCCAGTTAAGTTGTGGAGGCCTGATTTCTTGTCGTGTGATAAGAAGCCTTCTGTTTCCATCGCCAAAGCTTTCAGGGGAGCATTTGCAAACGTTTGGCACCATTTTTGAGTGAGTTGCCAAAAGTCAGAATTTTGCTGAAATTGTGACCCCGGGGCTTAGGGATTTTTTTCAAAAAAATCTTTTTCTGCTGGTTAAGTTGTCGAGGGCTGATTTCTTGTCCTGTGATAAAAAGCCTTCTCTTTTCATCGCCAAAGCTTTCAGGGGAGCATTTGCAAGCGGTTGGCACCATTTTTGAGTGAATTGCCAAAAGTCAGAATTTTGCTGAAATTCTGATCCCGGGGCTTAGGGATTTTTTCAAAAAAATCTTTATCCGCCAGTTAAGTTGTGGAGGCCTGATTTCTTGTCGTGTGATAAGAAGCCTTCTGTTTCCATCGCCAAAGCTTTCAGGGGAGCATTTGCAAACGTTTGGCACCATTTTTGAGTGAATTGCCAAAAGTCAGAATTTTGCTGAAATTGTGACCCCGGGGCTTAGGGATTTTTTCAAAAAAATCTTTATCCGCCAGTTAAGTTGTGGAGGGCTCATTTCTTGTCGTGTGATAAGAAGCCTTCTGTTTCCATCGCCAAAGCTTTCAGGGGAGCATTTGCAAACGTTTGGCACCATTTTTGAGTGAGTTGCCAAAAGTCAGAATTTTGCTGAAATTGTGACCCCGGGGCTTAGGGATTTTTTTCAAAAAAATCTTTTTCTGCTGGTTAAGTTGTCAAGGGCTGATTTCTTGTCCTGTGATAAAAAGCCTTCTGTTTCCATCGCTAAAGCTTTCAGGGGAGCATTTGCAAACGTTTGGCACCATTTTTGAGTGAATTGCCAAAAGTCAGAATTTTGCTGAAATTGTGACCCCGGGGCTTAGGGATTTTTTCAAAAAAATCTTTTTCCGCCGGTTAAGTTTTTGAGGGCTGATTTCTTGTCCTGTGATAAAAAGCCTTCTGTTTCCATCGCCAAAGCATTCAGGGGAGCATTTGCAAACGTTTGGCACCATTTTTGAGTGAATTGCCAAAAGTCAGAATTTTGCTGAAATTCTGATCCCGGGGCTTAGGGATTTTTTCAAAAAAATCTTTTTCCGCCGGTTAAGTTGTCGAGGGCTGATTTCTTGTCCTGTGATAAAAAGCCTTCTGTTTCCATCGCCAAAGCTTTCAGGGGAGCATTTGCAAACGTTTGGCACCATTTTTGAGTGAATTGCCAAAAGTCAGAATTTTGCTGAAATTGTGACCCCGGGGCTTAGGGATTTTTTCAAAAAAATCTTTTTCCGACGTTTAAGTTGTCGAGGGCTGATTTCTTGTCCTGTGATAAAAAGCCTTCTGTTTTCATCGCCAAAGCTTTCAGGGGAGCATTTGAAAGCGGTTGGCACCATTTTTGAGTGAATTGCCAAATGTCAGAATTTTGCTGAAATTCTGATCCCGGGGCTTAGGGATTTTTTCAAAAAAATCTTTTTCCGCCGGTTAAGTTGTCGAGGGCTGATTTCTTGTCCTGTGATAAAAAGCCTTCTCTTTTCATCGCCAAAGCTTTCAGGGGAGCATTTGCAATCGGTTGGCACCATTTTTGAGTGAATTGCCAAAAGTCAGAATTTTGCTGAAATTCTGATCCCGGGGCTTAGGGATTTTTTCAAAAAAATCTTTTTCCGACGGTTAAGTTGTCGAGGGCTGATTTCTTGTCCTGTGATAAAAAGCCTTCTGTTTCCATCGCCAAAGCTTTCAGGGGAGCATTTGAAACCTGTTGGCACCATTTTTGAGTGAATTGCCAAAAGTCAGAATTTTGCTGAAATTGTGACCCCGGGGCTTAGGGATTTTTTCAAAAAAATCTTTATCCGCCAGTTAAGTTGTGGAGGCCTGATTTCTTGTCGTGTGATAAGAAGCCTTCTGTTTCCATCGCCAAAGCTTTCAGGGGAGCATTTGCAAACGTTTGGCACCATTTTTGAGTGAATTGTCGAATGTCAGAATTTTGCTGAAATTGTGACCCCGGGGCTTAGGGATTTTTTCAAAAAAATCTTTATCCGCCAGTTAAGTTGTGGAGGGCTCATTTCTTGTCGTGTGATAAGAAGCCTTCTGTTTCCATCGCCAAAGCTTTCAGGGGAGCATTTGCAAACGTTTGGCACCATTTTTGAGTGAGTTGCCAAAAGTCAGAATTTTGCTGAAATTGTGACCCCGGGGCTTAGGGATTTTTTTCAAAAAAATCTTTTTCTGCTGGTTAAGTTGTCAAGGGCTGATTTCTTGTCCTGTGATAAAAAGCCTTCTGTTTTCATCGCCAAAGCTTTCAGGGGAGCATTTGCAAACGTTTGGCACCATTTTTGAGTGAATTGCCAAAAGTCAGAATTTTGCTGAAATTGTGACCCCGGGGCTTAGGGATTTTTTCAAAAAAATCTTTTTCCGCCGGTTAAGTTTTTGAGGGCTGATTTCTTGTCCTGTGATAAAAAGCCTTCTGTTTCCATCGCCAAAGCATTCAGGGGAGCATTTGCAAACGTTTGGCACCATTTTTGAGTGAATTGCCAAAAGTCAGAATTTTGCTGAAATTGTGACCCCGGGGCTTAGGGATTTTTTCAAAAAAATCTTTTTCCGCCGGTTAAGTTGTTGAGGGCTGATTTCTTGTCATGTGATAAAAAGCCGTCTGTTTCCATCGCCAAAGCTTTCAGGGGAGCATTTCCAAACGTTTGGCACCATTTTTGAGTGAATTGCCAAAAGTCAGAATTTTGCTGAAATTGTGACCCCGGGGCTTAGGGATTTTTTCAAAAAAATCTTTTTCCGCTGGTTAAGTTGTCGAGGGCTGATTTCTTGTCCTGTGATAAAAAGCCGTCTGTTTCCATCGCCAAAGCATTCAGGGGAGCATTTGCAAACGTTTGGCACCATTTTTGAGTGAATTGCCAAAAGTCAGAATTTTGCTGAAATTGTGACCCCGGGGCTTAGGGATTTTTTCAAAAAAATCTTTTTCCGACGGTTACGTTGTGGAGGGCTGATTTCTTGTCCTGTGATAAAAAGCTTTCTGTTTCCATCGCCAAAGCTTTCAGGGGAGCATGTGCAAGCGGTTGGCACCATTTTTGACTGAATTGCCAAAAGTCAGAATTTTGCTGAAATTGTGACCCCGGGGCTTAGGGATTTTTTCAAAAAAATCTTTTTTCGACGGTTAAGTTGTAGAGGGCTGATTTCTTGTCCTGTGATAAAAAGCTTTCTGTTTCCATCGCCAAAGCTTTCAGGGGAGCATTTGCAAACGTTTGGCACCATTTTTGACTGAATTGCCAAAAGTCAGAATTTTGCTGAAATTCTGATCCCGGGGCTTAGGGATTTTTTCAAAAAAAATCTTTTTCCGCCGGTTAAGTTGTCGAGGGCTGATTTCTTGTCCTGTGATAAAAAGCCTTCTGTTTCCATCGCCAAAGCTTTCAGGGGAGCATTTGAAACCTGTTGGCACCATTTTTGAGTGAATTGCCAAAAGTCAGAATTTTGCTGAAATTGTGACCCCGGGGCTTAGGGATTTTTTCAAAAAAATCTTTTTCCGCCGGTTAAGTTGTCGAGGGCTGATTTCTTGTCATGTGATAAAAAGCCGTCTGTTTCCATCGCCAAAGCTTTCAGGGGAGCATTTCCAAACGTTTGGCACCATTTTTGAGTGAATTGCCAAAAGTCAGAATTTTGCTGAAATTCTGATCCCGGGGCTTAGGGATTTTTTCAAAAAAAATCTTTTTCCGCCGGTTAAGTTGTCGAGGGCTGATTTCTAGTCCTGTGATAAAAAGCCTTCTGTTTCCATTGCCAAAGCTTTCAGGGGAGCATTTGAAACCTGTTGGCACCATTTTTGAGTGAATTGCCAAAAGTCAGAATTTTGCTGAAATTGTGACCCCGGGGCTTAGGGATTTTTTCAAAAAAATCTTTTTCCGCCGGTTAAGTTGTCGAGGGCTGATTTCTTGTCATGTGATAAAAAGCCGTCTGTTTCCATCGCCAAAGCTTTCAGGGGAGCATTTCCAAACGTTTGGCACCATTTTTGAGTGAATTGCCAAAAGTCAGAATTTTGCTGAAATTGTGACCCCGGGGCTTAGGGATTTTTTCAAAAAAATCTTTATCCGCCAGTTAAGTTGTGGAGGCCTGATTTCTTGTCGTGTGATAAGAAGCCTTCTGTTTCCATCGCCAAAGCTTTCAGGGGAGCATTTGCAAATGTTTGGCACCATTTTTGAGTGAATTGCCAAAAGTCAGAATTTTGCTGAAATTGTGACCCCGGGGCTTAGGGATTTTTTCAAAAAAATCTTTATCCGCCAGTTAAGTTGTGGAGGGCTCATTTCTTGTCGTGTGATAAGAAGCCTTCTGTTTCCATCGCCAAAGCTTTCAGGGGAGCATTTGCAAACGTTTGGCACCATTTTTGAGTGAGTTGCCAAAAGTCAGAATTTTGCTGAAATTGTGACCCCGGGGCTTAGGGATTTTTTTCAAAAAAATCTTTTTCTGCTGGTTAAGTTGTCAAGGGCTGATTTCTTGTCCTGTGATAAAAAGCCTTCTGTTTTCATCGCCAAAGCTTTCAGGGGAGCATTTGAAAGCGGTTGGCACCATTTTTGAGTGAATTGCCAAAAGTCAGAATTTTGCTGAAATTCTGATCCCGGGGCTTAGGGATTTTTTCAAAACAATCTTTTTTCGACGGTTAAGTTGTCGAGGGCTGATTTCTTGTCGTGTGATAATAAGCCTTCTGTTTCCATCGCCAAAGCTTTCAGGGGAGCATTTGCAAACGTTTGGCACCATTTTTGAGTGAATTGCCAAAAGTCAGAATTTTGCTGAAATTGTGACCCCGGGGCTTAGGGATTTTTTCAAAGAAATCTTTATCCGCCAGTTAAGTTGTGGAGGCCTGATTTCTTGTCGTGTGATAAGAAGCCTTCTGTTTCCATCGCCAAAGCTTTCAGGGGAGCATTTGCAAACGTTTGGCACCATTTTTGAGTGAATTGCCAAAAGTCAGAATTTTGCTGAAATTGTGACCCCGGGCTTAGGGATTTTTTCAAAAAAATCTTTTTCCGCCGGTTAAGTTGTTGAGGGCTGATTTCTTGTCCTGTGATAAAAAGCCTTCTGTTTCCATCGCCAAAGCATTCAGGGGAGCATTTGAAAACGTTTGGCACCATTTTTGAGTGAATTGCCAAAAGTCAGAATTTTGCTGAAATTGTGACCCCGGGGCTTAGGGATTTTTTCAAAAAAATCTTTTTCCGCCGGTTAAGTTGTCGAGGGCTGATTTCTTATCCTGTGATAAAAAGCCGTCTGTTTCCATCGCCAAAGCTTTCAGGAGAGCATTTCCAAACGTTTGGCACCATTTTTGAGTGAATTGCCAAAAGTCAGAATTTTGCTGAAATTGTGACCCCGGGGCTTAGGGATTTTTTCAAAAAAATCTTTTTCCGACGGTTAAGTTGTCGAGGGCTGATTTCTTGTCCTGTGATAAAAAGCCTTCTGTTTCCATCGCCAAAGCTTTCAGGGGAGCATGTGCAAGCGGTTGGCACCATTTTTGACTGAATTGCCAAAAGTCAGAATTTTGCTGAAATTGTGACCCCGGGGCTTAGGGATTTTTTCAAAAAAATCTTTTTTCGACGGTTAAGTTGTCGAGGGCTGATTTCTTGTCCTGTGATAAAAAGCCTTCTGTTTCCATCGCCAAAGCTTTCAGGGGAGCAAGTGCAAGCGGTTGGCACCAGTTTTGACTGAATTGCCAAAAGTCAGAATTTTGCTGAAATTCTGATCCCGGGGCTTAGGGATTTTTTCAAAAAAATCTTTTTCCGACGGTTAAGTTGTCGAGGGCTGATTTCTTGTCCTGTGATAAAAAGCCTTCTGTTTTCATCGCCAAAGCTTTCAGGGGAGCATTTGAAAGCGGTTGGCACCATTTTTGAGTGAATTGCCAAAAGTCAGAATTTTGCTGAAATTCTGATCCCGGGGCTTAGGGATTTTTTCAAAAAAATCTTTTTTCGACGGTTAAGTTGTCGAGGGCTGATTTCTTGTCCTGTGATAAAAAGCCTTCTGTTTTCATCGCCAAAGCTTTCAGGGGAGCATTTGCAAGCGGTTGGCACCATTTTTGAGTGAATTGCCAAAAGTCAGAATTTTGCTGAAATTCTGATCCCGGGGCTTAGGGATTTTTTCAAAAAAATCTTTTTCCGACGGTTAAGTTGTCGAGGGCTGAGTTCTTGTCCTGTGATAAAAAACCTTCTGTTTCCATCGCCAAAGCTTTCAGGGGAGCATTTGAAACCTGTTGGCACCATTTTTGAGTGAATTGCCAAAAGTCAGAATTTTGCTGAAATTGTGACCCCGGGGCTTAGGGATTTTTTTCAAAAAAATCTGTTTCTGCTGGTTAAGTTGTTGAGGGCTGATTTCTTGTCCTGTGATAAAAAGCCTTCTGTTTCCATCGCCAAAGCATTCAGGGGAGCATTTGAAAACGTTTGGCACCATTTTTGAGTGAATTGCCAAAAGTCAGAATTTTTCTGAAATTGTGACCCCGGGGCTTGGGGATTTTTTCAAAAAAATCTTTTTCCGACGGTTAAGTTGTCGAGGGCTGATTTCTTGTCCTGTGATAAAAAGCCTTCTGTTTTCATTGCCAAAGCTTTCAGGGGAGCATTTGAAAGCGGTTGGCACCATTTTTGAGTGAATTTCCAAAAGTCAGAATTTTGCTGAAATTCTGATCCCGGGGCTTAGGGATTTTTTCAAAAAAATCTTTTTCCGACGGTTAAGTTGTCGAGGGCTGATTTCTTGTCCTGTGATAAAAAGCCTTCTCTTTTCATCGCCAAAGCTTTCAGGGGAGCATTTGCAAGCGGTTGGCACCATTTTTGAGTGAATTGCCAAAAGTCAGAATTTTGCTGAAATTCTGATCCCGGGGCTTAGGGATTTTTTCAAAAAAATCTTTTTCCGCCGGTTAAGTTGTCGAGGGCTGATTTCTTGTCCTGTGATAAAAAGCCTTCTGTTTCCATCGCCAAAGCTTTCAGGGGAGCATTTGAAACCTGTTGGCACCATTTTTGAGTGAATTGCCAAAAGTCAGAATTTTGCTGAAATTGTGACCCCGGGGCTTAGGGATTTTTTCAAAAAAATCTTTATCCGCCAGTTAAGTTGTGGAGGCCTGATTTCTTGTCGTGTGATAAGAAGCCTTCTGGTTCCATCGCCAAAGCTTTCAGGGGAGCATTTGCAAACGTTTGGCACCATTTTTGAGTGAATTGCCAAAAGTCAGAATTTTGCTGAAATTGTGACCCCGGGGCTTAGGGATTTTTTCAAAAAAATCTTTATCCGCCAGTTAAGTTGTGGAGGCCTGATTTCTTGTCGTGTGATAAGAAGCCTTCTGTTTCCATCGCCAAAGCTTTCAGGGGAGCATTTGCAAACGTTTGGCACCATTTTTGAGTGAGCTGCCAAAAGTCAGAATTTTGCTGAAATTGTGACCCCGGGGCTTAGGGATTTTTTTCAAAAAAATCTTTTTCTGCTGGTTAAGTTGTCGAGGGCTGATTTCTTGTCCTGTGATAAAAAGCCTTCTCTTTTCATCGCCAAAGCTTTCAGGGGAGCATTTGCAAGCGGTTGGCACCATTTTTGAGTGAATTGCGAAAAGTCAGAATTTTGCTGAAATTCTGATCCCGGGGCTTAGGGATTTTTTCAAAAAAATCTTTTTCCGCCGGTTAAGTTGTCGAGGGCTGATTTCTTGTCCTGTGATAAAAAGCCTTCTCTTTCCATCGCCAAAGCTTTCAGGGGAGCATTTGAAACCTGTTGGCACCATTTTTGAGTGAATTGCCAAAAGTCAGAATTTTGCTGAAATTGTGACGCCGGGGCTTAGGGATTTTTTCAAAAAAATCTTTATCCGCCAGTTAAGTTGTGGAGGCCTGATTTCTTGTCGTGTGATAAGAAGCCTTCTGTTTCCATCGCCAAAGCTTTCAGGGGAGCATTTGCAAACGTTTGGCACCATTTTTGAGTGAATTGCCAAAAGTCAGAATTTTGCTGAAATTGTGACCCCGGGGCTTAGGGATTTTTTCAAAAAAATCTTTATCCGCCAGTTAAGTTGTGGAGGGCTCATTTCTTGTCGTGTGATAAGAAGCCTTCTGTTTCCATCGCCAAAGCTTTCAGGGGAGCATTTGCAAACGTTTGGCACCATTTTTGAGTGAGTTGCCAAAAGTCAGAATTTTGCTGAAATTGTGACCCCGGGGCTTAGGGATTTTTTTCAAAAAAATCTTTTTCTGCTGGTTAAGTTGTCAAGGGCTGATTTCTTGTCCTGTGATAAAAAGCCTTCTGTTTCCATCGCCAAAGCTTTCAGGGGAGCATTTGCAAACGTTTGGCACCATTTTTGAGTGAATTGCCAAAAGTCAGAATTTTGCTGAAATTGTGACCCCGGGGCTTAGGGATTTTTTCAAAAAAATCTTTTTCCGCCGGTTAAGTTTTTGAGGGCTGATTTCTTGTCCTGTGATAAAAATCCTTCTGTTTCCATCGCCAAAGCATTCAGGGGAGCATTTGCAAACGTTTGGCACCATTTTTGAGTGAATTGCCAAAAGTCAGAATTTTGCTGAAATTGTGACCCCGGGGCTTAGGGATTTTTTCAAAAAAATCTTTTTCCGCCGGTTAAGTTGTCGAGGGCTGATTTCTTGTCCTGTGATAAAAAGCCTTCTGTTTCCATCGCCAAAGCTTTCAGGGGAGCATTTGCAAACGTTTGGCACCATTTTTGAGTGAATTGCCAAAAGTCAGAATTTTGCTGAAATTGTGACCCCGGGGCTTAGGGATTTTTTCAAAAAAATCTTTTTCCGACGTTTAAGTTGTCGAGGGCTGATTTCTTGTCCTGTGATAAAAAGCCTTCTGTTTTCATCGCCAAAGCTTTCAGGGGAGCATTTGAAAGCGGTTGGCACCATTTTTGAGTGAATTGCCAAAAGTCAGAATTTTGCTGAAATTCTGATCCCGGGGCTTAGGGATTTTTTCAAAAAAATCTTTTTCCGCCGGTTAAGTTGTCGAGGGCTGATTTCTTGTCCTGTGATAAAAAGCCTTCTCTTTTCATCGCCAAAGCTTTCAGGGGAGCATTTGCAAGCGGTTGGCACCATTTTTGAGTGAATTGCCAAAAGTCAGAATTTTGCTGAAATTCTGATCCCGGGGCTTAGGGATTTTTTCAAAAAAATCTTTTTCCGACGGTTAAGTTGTCGAGGGCTGATTTCTTGTCCTGTGATAAAAAGCCTTCTGTTTCCATCGCCAAAGCTTTCAGGGGAGCATTTGAAACCTGTTGGCACCATTTTTGAGTGAATTGCCAAAAGTCAGAATTTTGCTGAAATTGTGACCCCGGGGCTTAGGGATTTTTTCAAAAAAATCTTTATCCGCCAGTTAAGTTGTGGAGGCCTGATTTCTTGTCGTGTGATAAGAAGCCTTCTGTTTCCATCGCCAAAGCTTTCAGGGGAGCATTTGCAAACGTTTGGCACCATTTTTGAGTGAATTGTCGAATGTCAGAATTTTGCTGAAATTGTGACCCCGGGGCTTAGGGATTTTTTCAAAAAAATCTTTATCCGCCAGTTAAGTTGTGGAGGGCTCATTTCTTGTCGTGTGATAAGAAGCCTTCTGTTTCCATCGCCAAAGCTTTCAGGGGAGCATTTGCAAACGTTTGGCACCATTTTTGAGTGAGTTGCCAAAAGTCAGAATTTTGCTGAAATTGTGACCCCGGGGCTTAGGGATTTTTTTCAAAAAAATCTTTTTCTGCTGGTTAAGTTGTCAAGGGCTGATTTCTTGTCCTGTGATAAAAAGCCTTCTGTTTTCATCGCCAAAGCTTTCAGGGGAGCATTTGCAAACGTTTGGCACCATTTTTGAGTGAATTGCCAAAAGTCAGAATTTTGCTGAAATTGTGACCCCGGGGCTTAGGGATTTTTTCAAAAAAATCTTTTTCCGCCGGTTAAGTTTTTGAGGGCTGATTTCTTGTCCTGTGATAAAAAGCCTTCTGTTTCCATCGCCAAAGCATTCAGGGGAGCATTTGCAAACGTTTGGCACCATTTTTGAGTGAATTGCCAAAAGTCAGAATTTTGCTGAAATTGTGACCCCGGGGCTTAGGGATTTTTTCAAAAAAATCTTTTTCCGACGTTTAAGTTGTGGAGGGCTGATTTCTTGTCCTGTGATAAAAAGCCTTCTGTTTCCATCGCCAAAGCTTTCAGGGGAGCATTTGCAAGCGGTTGGCACCATTTTTGAGTGAATTGCCAAAAGTCAGAATTTTGCTGAAATTCTGATCCCGGGGCTTAGGGATTTTTTCAAAAAAATCTTTTTCCGCCGGTTAAGTTGTCGAGGGCTGATTTCTTGTCCTGTGATAAAAAGCCTTCTCTTTTCATCGCCAAAGCTTTCAGGGGAGCATTTGCAAGCGGTTGGCACCATTTTTGAGTGAATTGCCAAAAGTCAGAATTTTGCTGAAATTCTGATCCCGGGGCTTAGGGATTTTTTCAAAAAAATCTTTTTCCGACGGTTAAGTTGTCGAGGGCTGATTTCTTGTCCTGTGATAAAAAGCCTTCTGTTTCCATCGCCAAAGCTTTCAGGGGAGCATTTGAAACCTGTTGGCACCATTTTTGAGTGAATTGCCAAAAGTCAGAATTTTGCTGAAATTGTGACCCCGGGGCTTAGGGATTTTTTCAAAAAAATCTTTATCCGCCAGTTAAGTTGTGGAGGCCTGATTTCTTGTCGTGTGATAAGAAGCCTTCTGTTTCCATCGCCAAAGCTTTCAGGGGAGCATTTGCAAACGTTTGGCACCATTTTTGAGTGAATTGTCGAATGTCAGAATTTTGCTGAAATTGTGACCCCGGGGCTTAGGGATTTTTTCAAAAAAATCTTTATCCGCCAGTTAAGTTGTGGAGGGCTCATTTCTTGTCGTGTGATAAGAAGCCTTCTGTTTCCATCGCCAAAGCTTTCAGGGGAGCATTTGCAAACGTTTGGCACCATTTTTGAGTGAGTTGCCAAAAGTCAGAATTTTGCTGAAATTGTGACCCCGGGGCTTAGGGATTTTTTTCAAAAAAATCTTTTTCTGCTGGTTAAGTTGTCAAGGGCTGATTTCTTGTCCTGTGATAAAAAGCCTTCTGTTTTCATCGCCAAAGCATTCAGGGGAGCATTTGCAAACGTTTGGCACCATTTTTGAGTGAATTGCCAAAAGTCAGAATTTTGCTGAAATTGTGACCCCGGGGCTTAGGGATTTTTTCAAAAAAATCTTTTTCCGCCGGTTAAGTTGTCGAGGGCTGATTGCTTGTCATGTGATAAAAAGCCGTCTGTTTCCATCGCCAAAGCTTTCAGGGGAGCATTTCCAAACGTTTGGCACCATTTTTGAGTGAATTGCCAAAAGTCAGAATTTTGCTGAAATTGTGACCCCGGGGCTTAGGGATTTTTTCAAAAAAATCTTTTTCCGCTGGTTAAGTTGTCGAGGGCTGATTTCTTGTCCTGTGATAAAAAGCCGTCTGTTTCCATCGCCAAAGCATTCAGGGGAGCATTTGCAAACGTTTGGCACCATTTTTGAGTGAATTGCCAAAAGTCAGAATTTTGCTGAAATTGTGACCCCGGGGCTTAGGGATTTTTTCAAAAAAATCTTTTTCCGACGGTTAAGTTGTCGAGGGCTGATTTCTTGTCCTGTGATAAAAAGCCTTCTGTTTCCATCGCCAAAGCTTTCAGGGGAGCATGTGCAAGCGGTTGGCACCATTTTTGACTGAATTGCCAAAAGTCAGAATTTTGCTGAAATTGTGACCCCGGGGCTTAGGGATTTTTTCAAAAAAATCTTTTTTCGACGGTTAAGTTGTAGAGGGCTGATTTCTTGTCCTGTGATAAAAAGCCTTCTGTTTCCATCGCCAAAGCTTTCAGGGGAGCATTTGCAAACGTTTGGCACCATTTTTGACTGAATTGCCAAAAGTCAGAATTTTGCTGAAATTCTGATCCCGGGGCTTAGGGATTTTTTCAAAAAAAATCTTTTTCCGCCGGTTAAGTTGTCGAGGGCTGATTTCTTGTCCTGTGATAAAAAGCCTTCTGTTTCCATCGCCAAAGCTTTCAGGGGAGCATTTGAAACCTGTTGGCACCATTTTTGAGTTAATTGCCAAAAGTCAGAATTTTGCTGAAATTGTGACCCCGGGGCTTAGGGATTTTTTCAAAAAAATCTTTTTCCGCCGGTTAAGTTGTCGAGGGCTGATTTCTTGTCATGTGATAAAAAGCCGTCTGTTTCCATCGCCAAAGCTTTCAGGGGAGCATTTCCAAACGTTTGGCACCATTTTTGAGTGAATTGCCAAAAGTCAGAATTTTGCTGAAATTGTGACCCCGGGGCTTAGGGATTTTTTCAAAAAAATCTTTATCCGCCAGTTAAGTTGTGGAGGCCTGATTTCTTGTCGTGTGATAAGAAGCCTTCTGTTTCCATCGCCAAAGCTTTCAGGGGAGCATTTGCAAATGTTTGGCACCATTTTTGAGTGAATTGCCAAAAGTCAGAATTTTGCTGAAATTGTGACCCCGGGGCTTAGGGATTTTTTCAAAAAAATCTTTATCCGCCAGTTAAGTTGTGGAGGGCTCATTTCTTGTCGTGTGATAAGAAGCCTTCTGTTTCCATCGCCAAAGCTTTCAGGGGAGCATTTGCAAACGTTTGGCACCATTTTTGAGTGAGTTGCCAAAAGTCAGAATTTTGCTGAAATTGTGACCCCGGGGCTTAGGGATTTTTTTCAAAAAAATCTTTTTCTGCTGGTTAAGTTGTCAAGGGCTGATTTCTTGTCCTGTGATAAAAAGCCTTCTGTTTCCATCGCCAAAGCTTTCAGGGGAGCATTTGCAAACGTTTGGCACCATTTTTGAGTGAATTGCCAAAAGTCAGAATTTTGCTGAAATTGTGACCCCGGGGCTTAGGGATTTTTTCAAAAAAATCTTTTTCCGCCGGTTAAGTTGTCGAGGGCTGATTTCTTGTCCTGTGATAAAAAGCCTTCTGTTTCCATCGCCAAAGCTTTCAGGGGAGCATTTGCAAACGTTTCGCACCATTTTTGAGTGAATTGCCAAAAGTCAGAATTTTGCTGAAATTGTGACCCCGGGGCTTAGGGATTTTTTCAAAAAAATCTTTTTCCGACGTTTAAGTTGTCGAGGGCTGATTTCTTGTCCTGTGATAAAAAGCCTTCTGTTTTCATCGCCAAAGCTTTCAGGGGAGCATTTGAAAGCGGTTGGCACCATTTTTGAGTGAATTGTCGAATGTCAGAATTTTGCTGAAATTGTGACCCCGGGGCTTAGGGATTTTTTCAAAAAAATCTTTATCTGCCAGTTAAGTTGTGGAGGGCTCATTTCTTGTCGTGTGATAAGAAGCCTTCTGTTTCCATCGCCAAAGCTTTCAGGGGAGCATTTGCAAACGTTTGGCACCATTTTTGAGTGAGTTGCCAAAAGTCAGAATTTTGCTGAAATTGTGACCCCGGGGCTTAGGGATTTTTTTCAAAAAAATCTTTTTCTGCTGGTTAAGTTGTCAAGGGCTGATTTCTTGTCCTGTGATAAAAAGCCTTCTGTTTTCATCGCCAAAGCTTTCAGGGGAGCATTTGCAAACGTTTGGCACCATTTTTGAGTGAATTGCCAAAAGTCAGAATTTTGCTGAAATTGTGACCCCGGGGCTTAGGGATTTTTTCAAAAAAATCTTTTTCCGCCGGTTAAGTTTTTGAGGGCTGATTTCTTGTCCTGTGATAAAAAGCCTTCTGTTTCCATCGCCAAAGCATTCAGGGGAGCATTTGCAAACGTTTGGCACCATTTTTGAGTGAATTGCCAAAAGTCAGAATTTTGCTGAAATTGTGACCCCGGGAGGGATTTTTTCAAAAAAATCTTTTTCCGCCGGTTAAGTTGTCGAGGGCTGATTTCTTGTCATGTGATAAAAAGCCGTCTGTTTCCATCGCCAAAGCTTTCAGGGGAACATTTCCAAACGTTTGGCACCATTTTTGAGTGAATTGCCAAAAGTCAGAATTTTGCTGAAATTGTGACCCCGGGGCTTAGGGATTTTTTCAAAAAAATCTTTTTCCGCTGGTTAAGTTGTCGAGGGCTGATTTCTTGTCCTGTGATAAAAAGCCGTCTGTTTCCATCGCCAAAGCATTCAGGGGAGCATTTGCAAACGTTTGGCACCATTTTTGACTGAATTGCCAAAAGTCAGAATTTTGCTGAAATTGTGACCCCGGGGCTTAGGGATTTTTTCAAAAAAATCTTTTTTCGACGGTTAAGTTGTAGAGGGCTGATTTCTTGTCCTGTGATAAAAAGCCTTCTGTTTCCATCGCCAAAGCTTTCAGGGGAGCATTTGCAAACGTTTGGCACCATTTTTGACTGAATTGCCAAAAGTCAGAATTTTGCTGAAATTCTGATCCCGGGGCTTAGGGATTTTTTCAAAAAAATCTTTTTCCGCCGGTTAAGTTGTCGAGGGCTGATTTCTTGTCCTGTGATAAAAAGCCTTCTGTTTCCATCGCCAAAGCTTTCAGGGGAGCATTTGAAACCTGTTGGCACCATTTTTGAGTGAATTGCCAAAAGTCAGAATTTTGCTGAAATTGTGACCCCGGGGCTTAGGGATTTTTTTAAAAAAAACTTTTTCCGCCGGTTAAGTTGTCGAGGACTGATTTCTTGTCCTGTGATAAAAAGCCTTCTATTTCCATAACCAAAACTTTCAGGGGAGCATGTGCAAGCGGTTGGCACCATTTTTGAGTGAATTGTCAAAAGTCATAATTTTGCTGAAATTGTGACCCCGGGGCTTAGGGATTTTTTCAAAAAAATCTTTTTCCGCCGGTTAAGTTTTCGAGGGCTGATTTCTTGTCCTGTGATAAAAAGCCTTCTGTTTCCATCGCCAAAGCTTTCAGGGGAGCATGTGCAAGCGGTTGGCACCATTTTTGACTGAATTGCCAAAAGTCAGAATTTTGCTGAAATTGTGACCCCAGGGCTTAGGGATTTTTTCAAAAAAATCTTTTTCCGACGGTTAAGTTGTCGAGGGCTGATTTCTTGTCCTGTGATAAAAAGCTGTCTGTTTCCATCGCCAAAGCTTTCAGGGGAGCATTTGCAAACGTTTGGCACCATTTTTGAGTGAATTGCCAAAAGTCAGAATTTTGCTGAAATTGTGACCCCGGGGCTTAGGGATTTTTTCAAAAAAATCTTTTTCCGCCGGTTACGTTGTGGAGGGCTGATTTCTTGTCCTGTGATAAAAAGCCGTCTGTTTTCATCGCCAAAGCTTTCAGGGGAGCATTTGAAAGCGGTTGGCACCATTTTTGAGTGAATTGCCAAAAGTCAGAATTTTGCTGAAATTCTGATCCCGGGGCTTAGGGATTTTTTCAAAAAAATCTTTTTCCGACGGTTAAGTTGTCGAGGGCTGATTTCTTGTCCTGTGATAAAAAGCCTTCTCTTTTCATCGCAAAAGCTTTCAGGGGAGCATTTGCAAGCGGTTGGCACCATTTTTGAGTGAATTGCCAAAAGTCAGAATTTTGCTGAAATTCTGATCCCGGGGCTTAGGGATTTTTTTCAAAAAAATCTTTTTCTGCTGGTTAAGTTGTCGAGGGCTGATTTCTTGTCCTGTGATAAAAAGCCTTCTGTTTCCATCGCCAAAGCTTTCAGGGGAGCATTTGAAACCTGTTGGCACCATTTTTGAGTGAATTGCCAAAAGTCAGAATTTTGCTGAAATTGTGACCCCGGGGCTTAGGGATTTTTTCAAAAAAATCTTTATCCGCCAGTTAAGTTGTGGAGGCCTGATTTCTTGTCGTGTGATAAGAAGCCTTCTGTTTCCATCGCCAAAGCTTTCAGGGGAGCATTTGAAACCTGTTGGCACCATTTTTGAGTGAATTGCCAAAAGTCAGAATTTTGCTGAAATTGTGACCCCGGGGCTTAGGGATTTTTTTTAAAAAAACTTTTTCCGCCGGTTAAGTTGTCGAGGACTGATTTCTTGTCCTGTGATAAAAAGCCTTCTATTTCCATAACCTAAACTTTCAGGGGAGCATGTGCAAGCGGTTGGCACCATTTTTGAGTGAATTGTCAAAAGTCATAATTTTGCTGAAATTGTGACCCCGAGGCTTAGGGATTTTTTCAAAAAAATCTTTTTCCGCCGGTTAAGTTTTCGAGGGCTGATTTCTTGTCCTGTGATAAAAAGCCTTCTGTTTCCATCGCCAAAGCTTTCAGGGGAGCATGTGCAAGCGGTTGGCACCATTTTTGACTGAATTGCCAAAAGTCAGAATTTTGCTGAAATTGTGACCCCAGGGCTTAGGGATTTTTTCAAAAAAATCTTTTTCCGCCGGTTAAGTTGTCGAGGGCTGATTTCTTGTCCTGTGATAAAAAGCCGTCTGTTTCCATCGCCAAAGCTTTCAGGGGAGCATTTGCAAACGTTTGGCACCATTTTTGAGTGAATTGCCAAAAGTCAGAATTTTGCTGAAATTGTGACCCCGGGGCTTAGGGATTTTTTCAAAAAAATCTTTTTCCGCCGGTTACGTTGTGGAGGGCTGATTTCTTGTCCTGTGATAAAAAGCCTTCTGTTTTCATCGCCAAAGCTTTCAGGGGAGCATTTGAAAGCGGTTGGCACCATTTTTGAGTGAATTGCCAAAAGTCAGAATTTTGCTGAAATTCTGATCCCGGGGCTTAGGGATTTTTTCAAAAAAATCTTTTTCCGACGGTTAAGTTGTCGAGGGCTGATTTCTTGTCCTGTGATAAAAAGCCTTCTCTTTTCATCGCAAAAGCTTTCAGGGGAGCATTTGCAAGCGGTTGGCACCATTTTTGAGTGAATTGCCAAAAGTCAGAATTTTGCTGAAATTCTGATCCCGGGGCTTAGGGATTTTTTCAAAAAAATCTTTTTCCGCCGGTTAAGTTGTCGAGGGCTGATTTCTTGTCCTGTGATAAAAAGCCTTCTGTTTCCATCGCCAAAGCTTTCAGGGGAGCATTTGAAACCTGTTGGCACCATTTTTGAGTGAATTGCCAAAAGTCAGAATTTTGCTGAAATTGTGACCCCGGGGCTTAGGGATTTTTTCAAAAAAATCTTTATCCGCCAGTTAAGTTGTGGAGGCCTGATTTCTTGTCGTGTGATAAGAAGCCTTCTGTTTCCATCGCCAAAGCTTTCAGGGGAGCATGTGCAAGCGGTTGGCACCATTTTTGACTGAATTGCCAAAAGTCAGAATTTTGCTGAAATTGTGACCCCGGGGCTTAGGGATTTTTTCAAAAAAATCTTTTTTCGACGGTTAAGTTGTCGAGGGCTGATTTCTTGTCCTGTGATAAAAAGCCTTCTGTTTCCATCGCCAAAGCTTTCAGGGGAGCATTTGCAAACGTTTGGCACCATTTTTGACTGAATTGCCAAAAGTCAGAATTTTTCTGAAATTGTGACCCCGGGGCTTAGGGATTTTTTCAAAAAAATCTTTTTCCGACGTTTAAGTTGTCGAGGGCTGATTTCTTGTCCTGTGATAAAAAGCCTTCTGTTTTCATCGCCAAAGCTTTCAGGGGAGCATTTGAAAGCGGTTGGCACCATTTTTGAGTGAATTGCCAAAAGTCAGAATTTTGCTGAAATTCTGATCCCGGGGCTTAGGGATTTTTTTCAAAAAAATCTTTTTCCGACGGTTAAGTTGTCGAGGGCTGATTTCTTGTCCTGTGATAAAAAGCCTTCTCTTTTCATCGCCAAAGCTTTCAGGGGAGCATTTGCAAGCGGTTGGCACCATTTTTGAGTGAATTGCCAAAAGTCAGAATTTTGCTGAAATTCTGATCCCGGGGCTTAGGGATTTTTTCAAAAAAATCTTTTTCCGCCGGTTAAGTTGTCGAGGGCTGATTTCTTGTCCTGTGATAAAAAGCCTTCTGTTTCCATCGCCAAAGCTTTCAGGGGAGCATTTGAAACCTGTTGGCACCATTTTTGAGTGAATTGCCAAAAGTCAGAATTTTGCTGAAATTGTGACCCCGGGGCTTAGGGATTTTTTTCAAAAAAATCTTTTTCTGCTGGTTAAGTTGTCGAGGGCTGATTTCTTGTCCTGTGATAAAAAGCCTTCTGTTTCCATCGCCAAAGCTTTCAGGGGAGCATGTGCAAGCGGTTGGCACCATTTTTGACTGAATTGCCAAAAGTCAGAATTTTGCTGAAATTGTGACCCCGGGGCTTAGGGATTTTTTTCAAAAAAATCTTTTTCTGCTGGTTAAGTTGTCAAGGGCTGATTTCTTGTCCTGTGATAAAAAGCCTTCTGTTTCCATCGCCAAAGCTTTCAGGGGAGCATTTGCAAACGTTTGGCACCATTTTTGAGTGAATTGCCAAAAGTCAGAATTTTGCTGAAATTGTGACCCCGGGGCTTAGGGATTTTTTCAAAAAAATCTTTTTCCGCCGGTTAAGTTGTCGAGGGCTGATTTCTTGTCCTGTGATAAAAAGCCTTCTGTTTCCATCGCCAAAGCATTCAGGGGAGCATTTGCAAACGTTTGGCACCATTTTTGAGTGAATTGCCAAAAGTCAGAATTTGGCTGAAATTGTGACCCCGGGGCTTAGGGATTTTTTCAAAAAAATCTTTTTCCGCCGGTTAAGTTGTCGAGGGCTGATTTCTTGTCCTGTGATAAAAAGCCTTCTGTTTCCATCGCCAAAGCTTTCAGGGGAGCATTTGCAAACGTTTGGCACCATTTTTGACTGAATTGCCAAAAGTCAGAATTTTTCTGAAATTGTGACCCCGGGGCTTAGGGATTTTTTCAAAAAAATCTTTTTCCGCCGGTTAAGTTGTCGAGGGCTGATTTCTTGTCCTGTGATAAAAAGCCTTCTGTTTTCATCGCCAAAGCTTTCAGGGGAGCATTTGCATGCGGTTGGCACCATTTTTGAGTGAATTGCCAAAAGTCAGAATTTTGCTGAAATTCTGATCCCGGGGCTTAGGGATTTTTTCAAAAAAATCTTTTTCCGCCGGTTAAGTTGTCGAGCGCTGATTTCTTGTCCTGTGATAAAAAGCCTTCTGTTTCCATCGACAAAGCTTTCAGGGGAGCATTTGAAACCTGTTGGCACCATTTTTGAGTGAATTGCCAAAAGTCAGCATTTTGCTGAAATTGTGACCCCGGGGCTTAGGGATTTTTTTAAAAAAAACTTTTTCCGCCGGTTAAGTTGTCGAGGGCTGATTTCTTGACCTGTGATAAAAAGCCTTCTGTTTCCATCGCCAAAGCTTTCAGGGGAGCATTTGCAAACGTTTGGCACCATTTTTGAGTGAATTGCCAAACGTGAGATTTTTGCTGAAATTGTGACCCCGGGGCTTAGGGATTTTTTCAAAAAAATCTTTTTCCGCCGGTTAAGTTGTGGAGGGCTGATTTCTTGTCCTGTGATAAAAAGCCTTCTATTTCCATAACCAAAACTTTCAGGGGAGCATGTGCAAGCGGTTGGCACCATTTTTGAGTGAATTGCCAAAAGTCAGAATTTTGCTGAAATTGTGACCCCGGGGCTTAGGGATTTTTTCAAAAAAATCTTTTTTCGACGGTTAAGTTGTCGAGGGCTGATTTCTTGTCATGTGATAAAAAGCCGTCTGTTTCCATCGCCAAAGCTTTCAGGGGAACATTTCCAAACGTTTGGCACCATTTTTGAGTGAATTGCCAAAAGTCAGAATTTTGCTGAAATTGTGACCCCGGGGCTTAGGGATTTTTTCAAAAAAATCTTTTTCCGCTGGTTAAGTTGTCGAGGGCTGATTTCTTGTCCTGTGATAAAAAGCCGTCTGTTTCCATCGCCAAAGCATTCAGGGGAGCATTTGCAAACGTTTGGCACCATTTTTGACTGAATTGCCAAAAGTCAGAATTTTGCTGAAATTGTGACCCCGGGGCTTAGGGATTTTTTCAAAAAAATCTTTTTTCGACGGTTAAGTTGTAGAGGGCTGATTTCTTGTCCTGTGATAAAAAGCCTTCTGTTTCCATCGCCAAAGCTTTCAGGGGAGCATTTGCAAACGTTTGGCACCATTTTTGACTGAATTGCCAAAAGTCAGAATTTTGCTGAAATTCTGATCCCGGGGCTTAGGGATTTTTTCAAAAAAATCTTTTTCCGCCGGTTAAGTTGTCGAGGGCTGATTTCTTGTCCTGTGATAAAAAGCCTTCTGTTTCCATCGCCAAAGCTTTCAGGGGAGCATTTGAAACCTGTTGGCACCATTTTTGAGTGAATTGCCAAAAGTCAGAATTTTGCTGAAATTGTGACCCCGGGGCTTAGGGATTTTTTTAAAAAAAACTTTTTCCGCCGGTTAAGTTGTCGAGGACTGATTTCTTGTCCTGTGATAAAAAGCCTTCTATTTCCATAACCAAAACTTTCAGGGGAGCATGTGCAAGCGGTTGGCACCATTTTTGAGTGAATTGTCAAAAGTCATAATTTTGCTGAAATTGTGACCCCGGGGCTTAGGGATTTTTTCAAAAAAATCTTTTTCCGCCGGTTAAGTTTTCGAGGGCTGATTTCTTGTCCTGTGATAAAAAGCCTTCTGTTTCCATCGCCAAAGCTTTCAGGGGAGCATGTGCAAGCGGTTGGCACCATTTTTGACTGAATTGCCAAAAGTCAGAATTTTGCTGAAATTGTGACCCCAGGGCTTAGGGATTTTTTCAAAAAAATCTTTTTCCGACGGTTAAGTTGTCGAGGGCTGATTTCTTGTCCTGTGATAAAAAGCCGTCTGTTTCCATCGCCAAAGCTTTCAGGGGAGCATTTGCAAACGTTTGGCACCATTTTTGAGTGAATTGCCAAAAGTCAGAATTTTGCTGAAATTGTGCCCCCGGGGCTTAGGGATTTTTTCAAAAAAATCTTTTTCCGCCGGTTACGTTGTGGAGGGCTGATTTCTTGTCCTGTGATAAAAAGCCGTCTGTTTTCATCGCCAAAGCTTTCAGGGGAGCATTTGAAAGCGGTTGGCACCATTTTTGAGTGAATTGCCAAAAGTCAGAATTTTGCTGAAATTCTGATCCCGGGGCTTAGGGATTTTTTCAAAAAAATCTTTTTCCGACGGTTAAGTTGTCGAGGGCTGATTTCTTGTCCTGTGATAAAAAGCCTTCTCTTTTCATCGCAAAAGCTTTCAGGGGAGCATTTGCAAGCGGTTGGCACCATTTTTGAGTGAATTGCCAAAAGTCAGAATTTTGCTGAAATTCTGATCCCGGGGCTTAGGGATTTTTTTCAAAAAAATCTTTTTCTGCTGGTTAAGTTGTCGAGGGCTGATTTCTTGTCCTGTGATAAAAAGCCTTCTGTTTCCATCGCCAAAGCTTTCAGGGGAGCATTTGAAACCTGTTGGCACCATTTTTGAGTGAATTGCCAAAAGTCAGAATTTTGCTGAAATTGTGACCCCGGGGCTTAGGGATTTTTTCAAAAAAATCTTTATCCGCCAGTTAAGTTGTGGAGGCCTGATTTCTTGTCGTGTGATAAGAAGCCTTCTGTTTCCATCGCCAAAGCTTTCAGGGGAGCATTTGAAACCTGTTGGCACCATTTTTGAGTGAATTGCCAAAAGTCAGAATTTTGCTGAAATTGTGACCCCGGGGCTTAGGGATTTTTTTTAAAAAAACTTTTTCCGCCGGTTAAGTTGTCGAGGACTGATTTCTTGTCCTGTGATAAAAAGCCTTCTATTTCCATAACCTAAACTTTCAGGGGAGCATGTGCAAGCGGTTGGCACCATTTTTGAGTGAATTGTCAAAAGTCATAATTTTGCTGAAATTGTGACCCCGGGGCTTAGGGATTTTTTCAAAAAAATCTTTTCCCGCCGGTTAAGTTTTCGAGGGCTGATTTCTTGTCCTGTGATAAAAACCCTTCTGTTTCCATCGCCAAAGCTTTCAGGGGAGCATGTGCAAGCGGTTGGCACCATTTTTGACTGAATTGCCAAAAGTCAGAATTTTGCTGAAATTGTGACCCCAGGGCTTAGGGATTTTTTCAAAAAAATCTTTTTCCGCCGGTTAAGTTGTCGAGGGCTGATTTCTTGTCCTGTGATAAAAAGCCGTCTGTTTCCATCGCCAAAGCTTTCAGGGGAGCATTTGCAAACGTTTCGCACCATTTTTGAGTGAATTGCCAAAAGTCAGAATTTTGCTGAAATTGTGACCCCGGGGCTTAGGGATTTTTTCAAAAAAATCTTTTTCCGCCGGTTACGTTGTGGAGGGCTGATTTCTTGTCCTGTGATAAAAAGCCTTCTGTTTTCATCGCCAAAGCTTTCAGGGGAGCATTTGAAAGCGGTTGGCACCATTTTTGAGTGAATTGCCAAAAGTCAGAATTTTGCTGAAATTCTGATCCCGGGGCTTAGGGATTTTTTCAAAAAAATCTTTTTCCGACGGTTAAGTTGTCGAGGGCTGATTTCTTGTCCTGTGATAAAAAGCCTTCTCTTTTCATCGCAAAAGCTTTCAGGGGAGCATTTGCAAGCGGTTGGCACCATTTTTGAGTGAATTGCCAAAAGTCAGAATTTTGCTGAAATTCTGATCCCGGGGCTTAGGGATTTTTTCAAAAAAATCTTTTTCCGCCGGTTAAGTTGTCGAGGGCTGATTTCTTGTCCTGTGATAAAAAGCCTTCTGTTTCCATCGCCAAAGCTTTCAGGGGAGCATTTGAAACCTGTTGGCACCATTTTTGAGTGAATTGCCAAAAGTCAGAATTTTGCTGAAATTGTGACCCCGGGGCTTAGGGATTTTTTCAAAAAAATCTTTTTCCGCCGGTTAAGTTGTCGAGGGCTGATTTCTTGTCCTGTGATAAAAAGCCTTCTGTTTTCATCGCAAAAGCTTTCAGGGGAGCATTTGCAAGCGGTTGGCACCATTTTTGAGTGAATTGCCAAAAGTCAGAATTTTGCTGAAATTCTGATCCCGGGGCTTAGGGATTTTTTTCAAAAAAATCTTTTTCTGCTGGTTAAGTTGTCGAGGGCTGATTTCTTGTCCTGTGATAAAAAGCCTTCTGTTTCCATCGCCAAAGCTTTCAGGGGAGCATTTGAAACCTGTTGGCACCATTTTTGAGTGAATTGCCAAAAGTCAGAATTTTGCTGAAATTGTGACCCCGGGGCTTAGGGATTTTTTCAAAAAAATCTTTATCCGCCAGTTAAGTTGTGGAGGCCTGATTTCTTGTCGTGTGATAAGAAGCCTTCTGTTTCCATCGCCAAAGCTTTCAGGGGAGCATTTGAAACCTGTTGGCACCATTTTTGAGTGAATTGCCAAAAGTCAGAATTTTGCTGAAATTGTGACCCCGGGGCTTAGGGATTTTTTTTAAAAAAACTTTTTCCGCCGGTTAAGTTGTCGAGGACTGATTTCTTGTCCTGTGATAAAAAGCCTTCTATTTCCATAACCTAAACTTTCAGGGGAGCATGTGCAAGCGGTTGGCACCATTTTTGAGTGAATTGTCAAAAGTCATAATTTTGCTGAAATTGTGACCCCGGGGCTTAGGGATTTTTTCAAAAAAATCTTTTCCCGCCGGTTAAGTTTTCGAGGGCTGATTTCTTGTCCTGTGATAAAAAGCCTTCTGTTTCCATCGCCAAAGCTTTCAGGGGAGCATGTGCAAGCGGTTGGCACCATTTTTGACTGAATTGCCAAAAGTCAGAATTTTGCTGAAATTGTGACCCCAGGGCTTAGGGATTTTTTCAAAAAAATCTTTTTCCGCCGGTTAAGTTGTCGAGGGCTGATTTCTTGTCCTGTGATAAAAAGCCGTCTGTTTCCATCGCCAAAGCTTTCAGGGGAGCATTTGCAAACGTTTGGCACCATTTTTGAGTGAATTGCCAAAAGTCAGAATTTTGCTGAAATTGTGACCCCGGGGCTTAGGGATTTTTTCAAAAAAATCTTTTTCCGCCGGTTACGTTGTGGAGGGCTGATTTCTTGTCCTGTGATAAAAAGCCTTCTGTTTTCATCGCCAAAGCTTTCAGGGGAGCATTTGAAAGCGGTTGGCACCATTTTTGAGTGAATTGCCAAAAGTCAGAATTTTGCTGAAATTCTGATCCCGGGGCTTAGGGATTTTTTCAAAAAAATCTTTTTCCGACGGTTAAGTTGTCGAGGGCTGATTTCTTGTCCTGTGATAAAAAGCCTTCTCTTTTCATCGCAAAAGCTTTCAGGGGAGCATTTGCAAGCGGTTGGCACCATTTTTGAGTGAATTGCCAAAAGTCAGAATTTTGCTGAAATTCTGATCCCGGGGCTTAGGGATTTTTTCAAAAAAATCTTTTTCCGCCGGTTAAGTTGTCGAGGGCTGATTTCTTGTCCTGTGATAAAAAGCCTTCTGTTTCCATCGCCAAAGCTTTCAGGGGAGCATTTGAAACCTGTTGGCACCATTTTTGAGTGAATTGCCAAAAGTCAGAATTTTGCTGAAATTGTGACCCCGGGGCTTAGGGATTTTTTCAAAAAAATCTTTATCCGCCAGTTAAGTTGTGGAGGCCTGATTTCTTGTCGTGTGATAAGAAGCCTTCTGTTTCCATCGCCAAAGCTTTCAGGGGAGCATTTGCAAACGTTTGGCACCATTTTTGAGTGAATTGCCAAAAGTCAGAATTTTGCTGAAATTGTGACCCCGGGGCTTAGGGATTTTTTCAAAAAAATCTTTATCCGCCAGTTAAGTTGTGGAGGCCTGATTTCTTGTCGTGTGATAAGAAGCCTTCTGTTTCCATCGCCAAAGCTTTCAGGGGAGCATTTGCAAACGTTTGGCACCATTTTTGAGTGAGTTGCCAAAAGTCAGAATTTTGCTGAAATTGTGACCCCGGGGCTTAGGGATTTTTTTCAAAAAAATCTTTTTCTGCTGGTTAAGTTGTCAAGGGCTGATTTCTTGTCCTGTGATAAAAAGCCTTCTGTTTCCATCGCCAAAGCTTTCAGGGGAGCATTTGCAAACGTTTGGCACCATTTTTGACTGAATTGCCAAAAGTCAGAATTTTGCTGAAATTGTGACCCCGGGGCTTAGGGATTTTTTCAAAAAAATCTTTTTTCGACGGTTAAGTTGTAGAGGGCTGATTTCTTGTCCTGTGATAAAAAGCCTTCTGTTTCCATCGCCAAAGCTTTCAGGGGAGCATTTGCAAACGTTTGGCACCATTTTTGACTGAATTGCCAAAAGTCAGAATTTTGCTGAAATTCTGATCCCGGGGCTTAGGGATTTTTTCAAAAAAATCTTTTTCCGCCGGTTAAGTTGTCGAGGGCTGATTTCTTGTCCTGTGATAAAAAGCCTTCTGTTTCCATCGCCAAAGCTTTCAGGGGAGCATTTGAAACCTGTTGGCACCATTTTTGAGTGAATTGCCAAAAGTCAGAATTTTGCTGAAATTGTGACCCCGGGGCTTAGGGATTTTTTTAAAAAAAACTTTTTCCGCCGGTTAAGTTGTCGAGGACTGATTTCTTGTCCTGTGATAAAAAGCCTTCTATTTCCATAACCAAAACTTTCAGGGGAGCATGTGCAAGCGGTTGGCACCATTTTTGAGTGAATTGTCAAAAGTCATAATTTTGCTGAAATTGTGACCCCGGGGCTTAGGGATTTTTTCAAAAAAATCTTTTTCCGCCGGTTAAGTTGTGGAGGCCTGATTTCTTGTCGTGTGATAAGAAGCCTTCTGTTTCCATCGCCAAAGCTTTCAGGGGAGCATGTGCAAGCGGTTGGCACCATTTTTGACTGAATTGCCAAAAGTCAGAATTTTGCTGAAATTGTGACCCCAGGGCTTAGGGATTTTTTCAAAAAAATCTTTTTCCGACGGTTAAGTTGTCGAGGGCTGATTTCTTGTCCTGTGATAAAAAGCCGTCTGTTTCCATCGCCAAAGCTTTCAGGGGAGCATTTGCAAACGTTTGGCACCATTTTTGAGTGAATTGCCAAAAGTCAGAATTTTGCTGAAATTGTGACCCCGGGGCTTAGGGATTTTTTCAAAAAAATCTTTTTCCGCCGGTTACGTTGTGGAGGGCTGATTTCTTGTCCTGTGATAAAAAGCCGTCTGTTTTCATCGCCAAAGCTTTCAGGGGAGCATTTGAAAGCGGTTGGCACCATTTTTGAGTGAATTGCCAAAAGTCAGAATTTTGCTGAAATTCTGATCCCGGGGCTTAGGGATTTTTTCAAAAAAATCTTTTTCCGACGGTTAAGTTGTCGAGGGCTGATTTCTTGTCCTGTGATAAAAAGCCTTCTCTTTTCATCGCAAAAGCTTTCAGGGGAGCATTTGCAAGCGGTTGGCACCATTTTTGAGTGAATTGCCAAAAGTCAGAATTTTGCTGAAATTCTGATCCCGGGGCTTAGGGATTTTTTTCAAAAAAATCTTTTTCTGCTGGTTAAGTTGTCGAGGGCTGATTTCTTGTCCTGTGATAAAAAGCCTTCTGTTTCCATCGCCAAAGCTTTCAGGGGAGCATTTGAAACCTGTTGGCACCATTTTTGAGTGAATTGCCAAAAGTCAGAATTTTGCTGAAATTGTGACCCCGGGGCTTAGGGATTTTTTCAAAAAAATCTTTATCCGCCAGTTAAGTTGTGGAGGCCTGATTTCTTGTCGTGTGATAAGAAGCCTTCTGTTTCCATCGCCAAAGCTTTCAGGGGAGCATTTGAAACCTGTTGGCACCATTTTTGAGTGAATTGCCAAAAGTCAGAATTTTGCTGAAATTGTGACCCCGGGGCTTAGGGATTTTTTTTAAAAAAACTTTTTCCGCCGGTTAAGTTGTCGAGGACTGATTTCTTGTCCTGTGATAAAAAGCCTTCTATTTCCATAACCTAAACTTTCAGGGGAGCATGTGCAAGCGGTTGGCACCATTTTTGAGTGAATTGTCAAAAGTCATAATTTTGCTGAAATTGTGACCCCGGGGCTTAGGGATTTTTTCAAAAAAATCTTTTCCCGCCGGTTAAGTTTTCGAGGGCTGATTTCTTGTCCTGTGATAAAAAGCCTTCTGTTTCCATCGCCAAAGCTTTCAGGGGAGCATGTGCAAGCGGTTGGCACCATTTTTGACTGAATTGCCAAAAGTCAGAATTTTGCTGAAATTGTGACCCCAGGGCTTAGGGATTTTTTCAAAAAAATCTTTTTCCGCCGGTTAAGTTGTCGAGGGCTGATTTCTTGTCCTGTGATAAAAAGCCGTCTGTTTCCATCGCCAAAGCTTTCAGGGGAGCATTTGCAAACGTTTGGCACCATTTTTGAGTGAATTGCCAAAAGTCAGAATTTTGCTGAAATTGTGACCCCGGGGCTTAGGGATTTTTTCAAAAAAATCTTTTTCCGCCGGTTACGTTGTGGAGGGCTGATTTCTTGTCCTGTGATAAAAAGCCTTCTGTTTTCATCGCCAAAGCTTTCAGGGGAGCATTTGAAAGCGGTTGGCACCATTTTTGAGTGAATTGCCAAAAGTCAGAATTTTGCTGAAATTCTGATCCCGGGGCTTAGGGATTTTTTCAAAAAAATCTTTTTCCGACGGTTAAGTTGTCGAGGGCTGATTTCTTGTCCTGTGATAAAAAGCCTTCTCTTTTCATCGCAAAAGCTTTCAGGGGAGCATTTGCAAGCGGTTGGCACCATTTTTGAGTGAATTGCCAAAAGTCAGAATTTTGCTGAAATTCTGATCCCGGGGCTTAGGGATTTTTTCAAAAAAATCTTTTTCCGCCGGTTAAGTTGTCGAGGGCTGATTTCTTGTCCTGTGATAAAAAGCCTTCTGTTTCCATCGCCAAAGCTTTCAGGGGAGCATTTGAAACCTGTTGGCACCATTTTTGAGTGAATTGCCAAAAGTCAGAATTTTGCTGAAATTGTGACCCCGGGGCTTAGGGATTTTTTCAAAAAAATCTTTATCCGCCAGTTAAGTTGTGGAGGCCTGATTTCTTGTCGTGTGATAAGAAGCCTTCTGTTTCCATCGCCAAAGCTTTCAGGGGAGCATTTGCAAACGTTTGGCACCATTTTTGAGTGAATTGCCAAAAGTCAGAATTTTGCTGAAATTGTGACCCCGGGGCTTAGGGATTTTTTCAAAAAAATCTTTATCCGCCAGTTAAGTTGTGGAGGCCTGATTTCTTGTCGTGTGATAAGAAGCCTTCTGTTTCCATCGCCAAAGCTTTCAGGGGAGCATTTGCAAACGTTTGGCACCATTTTTGAGTGAGTTGCCAAAAGTCAGAATTTTGCTGAAATTGTGACCCCGGGGCTTAGGGATTTTTTTCAAAAAAATCTTTTTCTGCTGGTTAAGTTGTCAAGGGCTGATTTCTTGTCCTGTGATAAAAAGCCTTCTGTTTCCATCGCCAAAGCTTTCAGGGGAGCATTTGCAAACGTTTGGCACCATTTTTGAGTGAATTGCCAAAAGTCAGAATTTTGCTGAAATTGTGACCCCAGGGCTTAGGGATTTTTTCAAAAAAATCTTTTTCCGCCGGTTAAGTTTTTGAGGACTGATTTCTTGTCCTGTGATTAAAAGCTTTCTGTTTCCATCGCCAAAGCATTCAGGGGAGCATTTGCAAACGTTTGGCACCATTTTTGAGTGAATTGCCAAATGTCAGAATTTTGCTGAAATTGTGACCCCGGGGCTTAGGTATTTTTTCAAAAAAATCTTTTTCCGACGGTTAAGTTGTCGAGGGCTGATTTCTTGTCCTGTGATAAAAAGCCTTCTGTTTCCATCGCCAAAGCTTTCAGGGGAGCATGTGCAAGCGGTTGGCACCATTTTTGACTGAATTGCCAAAAGTCAGAATTTTGCTGAAATTGTGACCCCGGGGCTTAGGGATTTTTTCAAAAAAATCTTTTTTCGACGGTTAAGTTGTCGAGGGCTGATTTCTTGTCCTGTGATAAAAAGCCTTCTGTTTCCATCGCCAAAGCTTTCAGGGGAGCATTTGCAAACGTTTGGCACCATTTTTGACTGAATTGCCAAAAGTCAGAATTTTTCTGAAATTGTGACCCCGGGGCTTAGGGATTTTTTCAAAAAAATCTTTTTCCGACGTTTAAGTTGTCGAGGGCTGATTTCTTGTCCTGTGATAAAAAGCCTTCTGTTTTCATCGCCAAAGCTTTCAGGGGAGCATTTGAAAGCGGTTGGCACCATTTTTGAGTGAATTGCCAAAAGTCAGAATTTTGCTGAAATTCTGATCCCGGGGCTTAGGGATTTTTTTCAAAAAAATCTTTTTCCGACGGTTAAGTTGTCGAGGGCTGATTTCTTGTCCTGTGATAAAAAGCCTTCTCTTTTCATCGCCAAAGCTTTCAGGGGAGCATTTGCAAGCGGTTGGCACCATTTTTGAGTGAATTGCCAAAAGTCAGAATTTTGCTGAAATTCTGATCCCGGGGCTTAGGGATTTTTTCAAAAAAATCTTTTTCCGCCGGTTAAGTTGTCGAGGGCTGATTTCTTGTCCTGTGATAAAAAGCCTTCTGTTTCCATCGCCAAAGCTTTCAGGGGAGCATTTGAAACCTGTTGGCACCATTTTTGAGTGAATTGCCAAAAGTCAGAATTTTGCTGAAATTGTGACCCCGGGGCTTAGGGATTTTTTTCAAAAAAATCTTTTTCTGCTGGTTAAGTTGTCGAGGGCTGATTTCTTGTCCTGTGATAAAAAGCCTTCTGTTTCCATCGCCAAAGCTTTCAGGGGAGCATGTGCAAGCGGTTGGCACCATTTTTGACTGAATTGCCAAAAGTCAGAATTTTGCTGAAATTGTGACCCCGGGGCTTAGGGATTTTTTCAAAAAAATCTTTTTTCGACGGTTAAGTTGTCGAGGGCTGATTTCTTGTCCTGTGATAAAAAGCCTTCTGTTTCCATCGCCAAAGCTTTCAGGGGAGCATTTGCAAACGTTTGGCACCATTTTTGACTGAATTGCCAAAAGTCAGAATTTTTCTGAAATTGTGACCCCAGGGCTTAGGGATTTTTTCAAAAAAATCTTTTTCCGACGTTTAAGTTGTCGAGGGCTGATTTCTTGTCCTGTGATAAAAAGCCTTCTGTTTTCATCGCCAAAGCTTTCAGGGGAGCATTTGAAAGCGGTTGGCACCATTTTTGAGTGAATTGCCAAAAGTCAGAATTTTGCTGAAATTCTGATCCCGGGGCTTAGGGATTTTTTCAAAAAAATCTTTTTCCGCCGGTTAAGTTGTCGAGGGCTGATTTCTTGTCCTGTGATAAAAAGACTTCTGTTTCCATCGCCAAAGCTTTCAGGGGAGCATTTGAAACCTGTTGGCACCATTTTTGAGTGAATTGCCAAAAGTCAGAATTTTGCTGAAATTGTGACCCCGGGGCTTAGGGATTTTTTCAAAAAAATCTTTATCCGCCAGTCAAGTTGTGGAGGCCTGATTTCTTGTCGTGTGATAAGAAGCCTTCTGTTTCCATCGCCAAAGCTTTCAGGGGAGCATTTGCAAACGTTTGGCACCATTTTTGAGTGAATTGCCAAAAGTCAGAATTTTGCTGAAATTGTGACCCCGGGGCTTAGGGATTTTTTTCAAAAAAATCTTTTTCTGCTGGTTAAGTTGTCAAGGGCTGATTTCTTGTCCTGTGATAAAAAGCCTTCTGTTTCCATCGCCAAAGCTTTCAGGGGAGCATTTGCAAACGTTTGGCACCATTTTTGAGTGAATTGCCAAAAGTCAGAATTTTGCTGAAATTGTGACCCCGGGGCTTAGGGATTTTTTCAAAAAAATCTTTTTCCGCCGGTTAAGTTGTCGAGGGCTGATTTCTTGTCCTGTGATAAAAAGCCTTCTGTTTCCATCGCCAAAGCATTCAGGGGAGCATTTGCAAATGTTTGGCACCATTTTTGAGTGAATTGCCAAAAGTCAGAATTTGGCTGAAATTGTGACCCCGGGGCTTAGGGATTTTTTCAAAAAAATCTTTTTCCGCCGGTTAAGTTGTCGAGGGCTGATTTCTTGTCCTGTGATAAAAAGCCGTCTGTTTCCATCGCCAAAGCTTTCAGGGGAGCATTTGCAAACGTTTGGCACCATTTTTGACTGAATTGCCAAAAGTCAGAATTTTTCTGAAATTGTGACCCCGGGGCTTAGGGATTTTTTCAAAAAAATCTTTTTCCGCCGGTTAAGTTGTCGAGGGCTGATTTCTTGTCCTGTGATAAAAAGCCTTCTGTTTTCATCGCCAAAGCTTTCAGGGGAGCATTTGCATGCGGTTGGCACCATTTTTGAGTGAATTGCCAAAAGTCAGAATTTTGCTGAAATTCTGATCCCGGGGCTTAGGGATTTTTTCAAAAAAATCTTTTTCCGCCGGTTAAGTTGTCGAGCGCTGATTTCTTGTCCTGTGATAAAAAGCCTTCTGTTTCCATCGCCAAAGCTTTCAGGGGAGCATGTGCAAGCGGTTGGCACCATTTTTGACTGAATTGCCAAAAGTCAGAATTTTGCTGAAATTGTGACCCCGGGGCTTAGGGATTTTTTCAAAAAAATCTTTTTTCGACGGTTAAGTTGTCGAGGGCTGATTTCTTGTCCTGTGATAAAAAGCCTTCTGTTTCCATCGCCAAAGCTTTCAGGGGAGCATTTGCAAACGTTTGGCACCATTTTTGACTGAATTGCCAAAAGTCAGAATTTTTCTGAAATTGTGACCCCAGGGCTTAGGGATTTTTTCAAAAAAATCTTTTTCCGACGTTTAAGTTGTCGAGGGCTGATTTCTTGTCCTGTGATAAAAAGCCTTCTGTTTTCATCGCCAAAGCTTTCAGGGGAGCATTTGAAAGCGGTTGGCACCATTTTTGAGTGAATTGCCAAAAGTCAGAATTTTGCTGAAATTCTGATCCCGGGGCTTAGGGATTTTTTCAAAAAAATCTTTTTCCGCCGGTTAAGTTGTCGAGGGCTGATTTCTTGTCCTGTGATAAAAAGACTTCTGTTTCCATCGCCAAAGCTTTCAGGGGAGCATTTGAAACCTGTTGGCACCATTTTTGAGTGAATTGCCAAAAGTCAGAATTTTGCTGAAATTGTGACCCCGGGGCTTAGGGATTTTTTCAAAAAAATCTTTATCCGCCAGTCAAGTTGTGGAGGCCTGATTTCTTGTCGTGTGATAAGAAGCCTTCTGTTTCCATCGCCAAAGCTTTCAGGGGAGCATTTGCAAACGTTTGGCACCATTTTTGAGTGAATTGCCAAAAGTCAGAATTTTGCTGAAATTGTGACCCCGGGGCTTAGGGATTTTTTTCAAAAAAATCTTTTTCTGCTGGTTAAGTTGTCAAGGGCTGATTTCTTGTCCTGTGATAAAAAGCCTTCTGTTTCCATCGCCAAAGCTTTCAGGGGAGCATTTGCAAACGTTTGGCACCATTTTTGAGTGAATTGCCAAAAGTCAGAATTTTGCTGAAATTGTGACCCCGGGGCTTAGGGATTTTTTCAAAAAAATCTTTTTCCGCCGGTTAAGTTGTCGAGGGCTGATTTCTTGTCCTGTGATAAAAAGCCTTCTGTTTCCATCGCCAAAGCTTTCAGGGGAGCATTTGCAAGCGGTTGGCACCATTTTTGACTGAATTGCCAAAAGTCAGAATTTTGCTGAAATTGTGACCCCGGGGCTTAGGGATTTTTTCAAAAAAATCTTTTTTCGACGGTTAAGTTGTCGAGGGCTGATTTCTTGTCCTGTGATAAAAAGCCTTCTGTTTCCATCGCCAAAGCTTTCAGGGGAGCATTTGCAAACGTTTGGCACCATTTTTGACTGAATTGCCAAAAGTCAGAATTTTTCTGAAATTGTGACCCCAGGGCTTAGGGATTTTTTCAAAAAAATCTTTTTCCGACGTTTAAGTTGTCGAGGGCTGATTTCTTGTCCTGTGATAAAAAGCCTTCTGTTTTCATCGCCAAAGCTTTCAGGGGAGCATTTGAAAGCGGTTGGCACCATTTTTGAGTGAATTGCCAAAAGTCAGAATTTTGCTGAAATTCTGATCCCGGGGCTTAGGGATTTTTTCAAAAAAATCTTTTTCCGCCGGTTAAGTTGTCGAGGGCTGATTTCTTGTCCTGTGATAAAAAGACTTCTGTTTCCATCGCCAAAGCTTTCAGGGGAGCATTTGAAACCTGTTGGCACCATTTTTGAGTGAATTGCCAAAAGTCAGAATTTTGCTGAAATTGTGACCCCGGGGCTTAGGGATTTTTTCAAAAAAATCTTTATCCGCCAGTCAAGTTGTGGAGGCCTGATTTCTTGTCGTGTGATAAGAAGCCTTCTGTTTCCATCGCCAAAGCTTTCAGGGGAGCATTTGCAAACGTTTGGCACCATTTTTGAGTGAATTGCCAAAAGTCAGAATTTTGCTGAAATTGTGACCCCGGGGCTTAGGGATTTTTTTCAAAAAAATCTTTTTCTGCTGGTTAAGTTGTCAAGGGCTGATTTCTTGTCCTGTGATAAAAAGCCTTCTGTTTCCATCGCCAAAGCTTTCAGGGGAGCATTTGCAAACGTTTGGCACCATTTTTGAGTGAATTGCCAAAAGTCAGAATTTTGCTGAAATTGTGACCCCGGGGCTTAGGGATTTTTTCAAAAAAATCTTTTTCCGCCGGTTAAGTTGTCGAGGGCTGATTTCTTGTCCTGTGATAAAAAGCCTTCTGTTTCCATCGCCAAAGCATTCAGGGGAGCATTTGCAAATGTTTGGCACCATTTTTGAGTGAATTGCCAAAAGTCAGAATTTGGCTGAAATTGTGACCCCGGGGCTTAGGGATTTTTTCAAAAAAATCTTTTTCCGCCGGTTAAGTTGTCGAGGGCTGATTTCTTGTCCTGTGATAAAAAGCCGTCTGTTTCCATCGCCAAAGCTTTCAGGGGAGCATTTGCAAACGTTTGGCACCATTTTTGACTGAATTGCCAAAAGTCAGAATTTTTCTGAAATTGTGACCCCGGGGCTTAGGGATTTTTTCAAAAAAATCTTTTTCCGCCGGTTAAGTTGTCGAGGGCTGATTTCTTGTCCTGTGATAAAAAGCCTTCTGTTTTCATCGCCAAAGCTTTCAGGGGAGCATTTGCATGCGGTTGGCACCATTTTTGAGTGAATTGCCAAAAGTCAGAATTTTGCTGAAATTCTGATCCCGGGGCTTAGGGATTTTTTCAAAAAAATCTTTTTCCGCCGGTTAAGTTGTCGAGCGCTGATTTCTTGTCCTGTGATAAAAAGCCTTCTGTTTCCATCGCCAAAGCTTTCAGGGGAGCATGTGCAAGCGGTTGGCACCATTTTTGACTGAATTGCCAAAAGTCAGAATTTTGCTGAAATTGTGACCCCGGGGCTTAGGGATTTTTTCAAAAAAATCTTTTTTCGACGGTTAAGTTGTCGAGGGCTGATTTCTTGTCCTGTGATAAAAAGCCTTCTGTTTCCATCGCCAAAGCTTTCAGGGGAGCATTTGCAAACGTTTGGCACCATTTTTGACTGAATTGCCAAAAGTCAGAATTTTTCTGAAATTGTGACCCCAGGGCTTAGGGATTTTTTCAAAAAAATCTTTTTCCGACGTTTAAGTTGTCGAGGGCTGATTTCTTGTCCTGTGATAAAAAGCCTTCTGTTTTCATCGCCAAAGCTTTCAGGGGAGCATTTGAAAGCGGTTGGCACCATTTTTGAGTGAATTGCCAAAAGTCAGAATTTTGCTGAAATTCTGATCCCGGGGCTTAGGGATTTTTTCAAAAAAATCTTTTTCCGCCGGTTAAGTTGTCGAGGGCTGATTTCTTGTCCTGTGATAAAAAGACTTCTGTTTCCATCGCCAAAGCTTTCAGGGGAGCATTTGAAACCTGTTGGCACCATTTTTGAGTGAATTGCCAAAAGTCAGAATTTTGCTGAAATTGTGACCCCGGGGCTTAGGGATTTTTTCAAAAAAATCTTTATCCGCCAGTCAAGTTGTGGAGGCCTGATTTCTTGTCGTGTGATAAGAAGCCTTCTGTTTCCATCGCCAAAGCTTTCAGGGGAGCATTTGCAAACGTTTGGCACCATTTTTGAGTGAATTGCCAAAAGTCAGAATTTTGCTGAAATTGTGACCCCGGGGCTTAGGGATTTTTTTCAAAAAAATCTTTTTCTGCTGGTTAAGTTGTCAAGGGCTGATTTCTTGTCCTGTGATAAAAAGCCTTCTGTTTCCATCGCCAAAGCTTTCAGGGGAGCATTTGCAAACGTTTGGCACCATTTTTGAGTGAATTGCCAAAAGTCAGAATTTTGCTGAAATTGTGACCCCGGGGCTTAGGGATTTTTTCAAAAAAATCTTTTTCCGCCGGTTAAGTTGTCGAGGGCTGATTTCTTGTCCTGTGATAAAAAGCCTTCTGTTTCCATCGCCAAAGCATTCAGGGGAGCATTTGCAAACGTTTGGCACCATTTTTGAGTGAATTGCCAAAAGTCAGAATTTGGCTGAAATTGTGACCCCGGGGCTTAGGGATTTTTTCAAAAAAATCTTTTTCCGCCGGTTAAGTTGTCGAGGGCTGATTTCTTGTCCTGTGATAAAAAGCCTTCTGTTTCCATCGCCAAAGCTTTCAGGGGAGCATTTGCAAACGTTTGGCACCATTTTTGACTGAATTGCCAAAAGTCAGAATTTTTCTGAAATTGTGACCCCGGGGCTTAGGGATTTTTTCAAAAAAATCTTTTTCCGCCGGTTAAGTTGTCGAGGGCTGATTTCTTGTCCTGTGATAAAAAGCCTTCTGTTTTCATCGCCAAAGCTTTCAGGGGAGCATTTGCATGCGGTTGGCACCATTTTTGAGTGAATTGCCAAAAGTCAGAATTTTGCTGAAATTCTGATCCCGGGGCTTAGGGATTTTTTCAAAAAAATCTTTTTCCGCCGGTTAAGTTGTCGAGCGCTGATTTCTTGTCCTGTGATAAAAAGCCTTCTGTTTCCATCGACAAAGCTTTCAGGGGAGCATTTGAAACCTGTTGGCACCATTTTTGAGTGAATTGCCAAAAGTCAGCATTTTGCTGAAATTGTGACCCCGGGGCTTAGGGATTTTTTTAAAAAAAACTTTTTCCGCCGGTTAAGTTGTCGAGGGCTGATTTCTTGTCCTGTGATAAAAAGCCTTCTGTTTCCATCGCCAAAGCTTTCAGGGGAGCATTTGCAAACGTTTGGCACCATTTTTGAGTGAATTGCCAAAAGTCAGAATTTTGCTGAAATTGTGACCCCGGGGCTTAGGGATTTTTTCAAAAAAATCTTTTTCCGCCGGTTAAGTTGTCGAGGGCTGATTTCTTGTCCTGTGATAAAAAGCCTTCTGTTTCCATCGCCAAAGCTTTCAGGGGAGCATTTGCAAACGTTTCGCACCATTTTTGAGTGAATTGCCAAAAGTCAGAATTTTGCTGAAATTGTGACCCCGGGGCTTAGGGATTTTTTCAAAAAAATCTTTTTCCGACGTTTAAGTTGTCGAGGGCTGATTTCTTGTCCTGTGATAAAAAGCCTTCTGTTTTCATCGCCAAAGCTTTCAGGGGAGCATTTGAAAGCGGTTGGCACCATTTTTGAGTGAATTGCCAAAAGTCAGAATTTTGCTGAAATTGTGACCCCGGGGCTTAGGGATTTTTTCAAAAAAATCCTTTTCCGCCGGTTACGTTGTGGAGGGCTGATTTCTTGTCCTGTGATAAAAAGCCTTCTGTTTCCATCGCCAAAGCTTTCAGGGGAGCATTTGAAAGCGGTTGGCACCATTTTTGAGTGAATTGCCAAAAGTCAGAATTCTGCTGAAATTCTGATCCCGGGGCTTAGGGATTTTTTCAAAAAAATCTTTTTCCGACGGTTAAGTTGTGGAGGCCTGATTTCTTGTCGTGTGATAAGAAGCCTTCTGTTTCCATCGCCAAAGCTTTCAGGGGAGCATTTGCAAACGTTTGGCACCATTTTTGAGTGAGTTGCCAAAAGTCAGAATTTTGCTGAAATTGTGACCCCGGGGCTTAGGGATTTTTTCAAAAAAATCTTTTTCCGCGGGGTAAGATGTCGAGGGCTGATTTCCCTGTCCGGTGATAAAAAGCCTTCTGTTTCCATCGACAAAGCTTTCAGAGGAGCATTTGCAAGCGTTTGGCTCCATTTTTGAGTGAATTGCCAAAAGTCAGAATTTTGCTGAAATTGTGACCCCGGGGCTTAGGGATTTTTTCAAAAAAATCTTTTTCCGCCGGTTAAGTTGTCGAGGGCTGATTTCTTGTCCTGTGATAAAAAGCCTTCTGTTTTCATCGCCAAAGCTTTCAGGGGAGCATTTGCATGCGGTTGGCACCATTTTTGAGTGAATTGCCAAAAGTCAGAATTTTGCTGAAATTCTGATCCCGGGGCTTAGGGATTTTTTCAAAAAAATCTTTTTCCGCCGGTTAAGTTGTCGAGCGCTGATTTCTTGTCCTGTGATAAAAAGCCTTCTGTTTCCATCGCCAAAGCTTTCAGGGGAGCATTTGAAACCTGTTGGCACCATTTTTGACTGAATTGCCAAAAGTCAGAATTTTTCTGAAATTGTGACCCCGGGGCTTAGGGATTTTTTCAAAAAAATCTTTTTCCGCCTGGTTAAGTTGTCGAGGGCTGATTTCTTGTCCTGTGATAAAAAGCCTTCTGTTTCCATCGCCAAAACTTTCAGGGGAGCATGTGCAAGCGGTTGGCACCATTTTTGACTGAATTGCAAAAGTCAGAATTTTGCTGAAATTGTGACCCCGGGGCTTAGGGATTTTTTCAAAAAAAACTTTTTCCGCCGGTTAAGTTGTCGAGGGCTGATTTCTTGTCCTGTGATAAAAAGCCTTCTGTTTCCATCGCCAAAGTTTTCAGGGGAGCATTTGCAAACGTTTGGCACCATTTTTGAGTGAATTGCCAAAAGTCAGAATTTTTCTGAAATTGTGACCCTGGGGCTTAGGGATTTTTTCAAAAAAATCTTTTTCCGCCGGTTAAGTTGTGGAGGGCTCATTTCTTGTCCTGTGATAAAAAGCCCTCTGTTTCCATCGCCAAAGCTTTCAGGGGAGCATTTGCAAACGTTTGGCACCATTTTTGAGTGAGTTGCCAAAAGTCAGAATTTTGCTGAAATTGTGACCCCGGGGCTTAGGGATTTTTTCAAAAAAATCTTTTTCCGCCGGTTAAGTTGTCGAGGGCTGATTTCTTGTCCTGTGATAAAAAGCCTTCTGTTTCCATTGCCAAAGCATTCAGGGGAGCATTTGCAAACGTTTGGCACCATTTTTGAGTGAATAGTCAAATGTCAGCATTTTGCTGAAATTGTGACCCCGGGGCTTAGGGATTTTTTCAGAAAAAATCTTTTTCCGACGGTTAAGTTGTCGAGGGCTCATTTCTTGTCCTGTGATAAAAAGCCCTCTGTTTCCATCGCCAAAGCATTCAGGGGAGCATTTGCAAACGTTTGGCACCATTTTTGAGTGAATTGCCAAAAGTCAGAATTTGGCTGAAATTGTGACCCCGGGGCTTAGGGATTTTTTCAAAAAAATCTTTTTCCGCCGGTTAAGTTGTCGAGGGCTGATTTCTTGTCCTGTGATAAAAAGCCTTCTGTTTCCATCGCCAAAGCTTTCAGGGGAGCATTTGCAAACGTTTGGCACCATTTTTGACTGAATTGCCAAAAGTCAGAATTTTTCTGAAATTGTGACCCCGGGGCTTAGGGATTTTTTCAAAAAAATCTTTTTCCGCCGGTTAAGTTGTCGAGGGCTGATTTCTTGTCCTGTGATAAAAAGCCTTCTGTTTTCATCGCCAAAGCTTTCAGGGGAGCATTTGCATGCGGTTGGCACCATTTTTGAGTGAATTGCCAAAAGTCAGAATTTTGCTGAAATTCTGATCCCGGGGCTTAGGGATTTTTTCAAAAAAATCTTTTTCCGCCGGTTAAGTTGTCGAGCGCTGATTTCTTGTCCTGTGATAAAAAGCCTTCTGTTTCCATCGACAAAGCTTTCAGGGGAGCATTTGAAACCTGTTGGCACCATTTTTGAGTGAATTGCCAAAAGTCAGCATTTTGCTGAAATTGTGACCCCGGGGCTTAGGGATTTTTTTAAAAAAAACTTTTTCCGCCGGTTAAGTTGTCGAGGGCTGATTTCTTGTCCTGTGATAAAAAGCCTTCTGTTTCCATCGCCAAAGCTTTCAGGGGAGCATTTGCAAACGTTTGGCACCATTTTTGAGTGAATTGCCAAAAGTCAGAATTTTGCTGAAATTGTGACCCCGGGGCTTAGGGATTTTTTCAAAAAAATCTTTTTCCGCCGGTTAAGTTGTCGAGGGCTGATTTCTTGTCCTGTGATAAAAAGCCTTCTGTTTCCATCGCCAAAGCTTTCAGGGGAGCATTTGCAAACGTTTCGCACCATTTTTGAGTGAATTGCCAAAAGTCAGAATTTTGCTGAAATTGTGACCCCGGGGCTTAGGGATTTTTTCAAAAAAATCTTTTTCCGACGTTTAAGTTGTCGAGGGCTGATTTCTTGTCCTGTGATAAAAAGCCTTCTGTTTTCATCGCCAAAGCTTTCAGGGGAGCATTTGAAAGCGGTTGGCACCATTTTTGAGTGAATTGCCAAAAGTCAGAATTTTGCTGAAATTGTGACCCCGGGGCTTAGGGATTTTTTCAAAAAAATCCTTTTCCGCCGGTTACGTTGTGGAGGGCTGATTTCTTGTCCTGTGATAAAAAGCCTTCTGTTTCCATCGCCAAAGCTTTCAGGGGAGCATTTGAAAGCGGTTGGCACCATTTTTGAGTGAATTGCCAAAAGTCAGAATTCTGCTGAAATTCTGATCCCGGGGCTTAGGGATTTTTTCAAAAAAATCTTTTTCCGACGGTTAAGTTGTCGAGGGCTGATTTCTTGTCCTGTGATAAAAAGCCTTCTCTTTTCATCGCCAAAGCTTTCAGGGGAGCATTTGCAAGCGGTTGGCACCATTTTTGAGTGAATTGCCAAAAGTCAGAATTTTGCTGAAATTCTGATCCCGGGGCTTAGGGATTTTTTCAAAAAAATCTTTTTCCGCCGGTTAAGTTGTGGAGGCCTGATTTCTTGTCGTGTGATAAGAAGCCTTCTGTTTCCATCGCCAAAGCTTTCAGGGGAGCATTTGCAAACGTTTGGCACCATTTTTGAGTGAGTTGCCAAAAGTCAGAATTTTGCTGAAATTGTGACCCCGGGGCTTAGGGATTTTTTCAAAAAAATCTTTTTCCGCGGGGTAAGATGTCGAGGGCTGATTTCCCTGTCCGGTGATAAAAAGCCTTCTGTTTCCATCGACAAAGCTTTCAGAGGAGCATTTGCAAGCGTTTGGCTCCATTTTTGAGTGAATTGCCAAAAGTCAGAATTTTGCTGAAATTGTGACCCCGGGGCTTAGGGATTTTTTCAAAAAAATCTTTTTCCGCCGGTTAAGTTGTCGAGGGCTGATTTCTTGTCCTGTGATAAAAAGCCTTCTGTTTTCATCGCCAAAGCTTTCAGGGGAGCATTTGCATGCGGTTGGCACCATTTTTGAGTGAATTGCCAAAAGTCAGAATTTTGCTGAAATTCTGATCCCGGGGCTTAGGGATTTTTTCAAAAAAATCTTTTTCCGCCGGTTAAGTTGTCGAGCGCTGATTTCTTGTCCTGTGATAAAAAGCCTTCTGTTTCCATCGCCAAAGCTTTCAGGGGAGCATTTGAAACCTGTTGGCACCATTTTTGACTGAATTGCCAAAAGTCAGAATTTTTCTGAAATTGTGACCCCGGGGCTTAGGGATTTTTTCAAAAAAATCTTTTTCCGCCTGGTTAAGTTGTCGAGGGCTGATTTCTTGTCCTGTGATAAAAAGCCTTCTGTTTCCATCGCCAAAGCTTTCAGGGGAGCATGTGCAAGCGGTTGGCACCATTTTTGACTGAATTGCAAAAGTCAGAATTTTGCTGAAATTGTGACCCCGGGGCTTAGGGATTTTTTCAAAAAAAACTTTTTCCGCCGGTTAAGTTGTCGAGGGCTGATTTCTTGTCCTGTGATAAAAAGCCTTCTGTTTCCATCGCCAAAGTTTTCAGGGGAGCATTTGCAAACGTTTGGCACCATTTTTGAGTGAATTGCCAAAAGTCAGAATTTTTCTGAAATTGTGACCCTGGGGCTTAGGGATTTTTTCAAAAAAATCTTTTTCCGCCGGTTAAGTTGTGGAGGGCTCATTTCTTGTCCTGTGATAAAAAGCCCTCTGTTTCCATCGCCAAAGCTTTCAGGGGAGCATTTGCAAACGTTTGGCACCATTTTTGAGTGAGTTGCCAAAAGTCAGAATTTTGCTGAAATTGTGACCCCGGGGCTTAGGGATTTTTTCAAAAAAATCTTTTTCCGCCGGTTAAGTTGTCGAGGGCTGATTTCTTGTCCTGTGATAAAAAGCCTTCTGTTTCCATCGCCAAAGCTTTCAGGGGAGCATTTGCAAACGTTTCGCACCATTTTTGAGTGAATTGCCAAAAGTCAGAATTTTGCTGAAATTGTGACCCCGGGGCTTAGGGATTTTTTCAAAAAAATCTTTTTCCGACGTTTAAGTTGTCGAGGGCTGATTTCTTGTCCTGTGATAAAAAGCCTTCTGTTTTCATCGCCAAAGCTTTCAGGGGAGCATTTGAAAGCGGTTGGCACCATTTTTGAGTGAATTGCCAAAAGTCAGAATTTTGCTGAAATTGTGACCCCGGGGCTTAGGGATTTTTTCAAAAAAATCCTTTTCCGCCGGTTACGTTGTGGAGGGCTGATTTCTTGTCCTGTGATAAAAAGCCTTCTGTTTCCATCGCCAAAGCTTTCAGGGGAGCATTTGAAAGCGGTTGGCACCATTTTTGAGTGAATTGCCAAAAGTCAGAATTCTGCTGAAATTCTGATCCCGGGGCTTAGGGATTTTTTCAAAAAAATCTTTTTCCGACGGTTAAGTTGTCGAGGGCTGATTTCTTGTCCTGTGATAAAAAGCCTTCTCTTTTCATCGCCAAAGCTTTCAGGGGAGCATTTGCAAGCGGTTGGCACCATTTTTGAGTGAATTGCCAAAAGTCAGAATTTTGCTGAAATTCTGATCCCGGGGCTTAGGGATTTTTTCAAAAAAATCTTTTTCCGCCGGTTAAGTTGTGGAGGCCTGATTTCTTGTCGTGTGATAAGAAGCCTTCTGTTTCCATCGCCAAAGCTTTCAGGGGAGCATTTGCAAACGTTTGGCACCATTTTTGAGTGAGTTGCCAAAAGTCAGAATTTTGCTGAAATTGTGACCCCGGGGCTTAGGGATTTTTTCAAAAAAATCTTTTTCCGCGGGGTAAGATGTCGAGGGCTGATTTCCCTGTCCGGTGATAAAAAGCCTTCTGTTTCCATCGACAAAGCTTTCAGAGGAGCATTTGCAAGCGTTTGGCTCCATTTTTGAGTGAATTGCCAAAAGTCAGAATTTTGCTGAAATTGTGACCCCGGGGCTTAGGGATTTTTTCAAAAAAATCTTTTTCCGCCGGTTAAGTTGTCGAGGGCTGATTTCTTGTCCTGTGATAAAAAGCCTTCTGTTTTCATCGCCAAAGCTTTCAGGGGAGCATTTGCATGCGGTTGGCACCATTTTTGAGTGAATTGCCAAAAGTCAGAATTTTGCTGAAATTCTGATCCCGGGGCTTAGGGATTTTTTCAAAAAAATCTTTTTCCGCCGGTTAAGTTGTCGAGCGCTGATTTCTTGTCCTGTGATAAAAAGCCTTCTGTTTCCATCGCCAAAGCTTTCAGGGGAGCATTTGAAACCTGTTGGCACCATTTTTGACTGAATTGCCAAAAGTCAGAATTTTTCTGAAATTGTGACCCCGGGGCTTAGGGATTTTTTCAAAAAAATCTTTTTCCGCCTGGTTAAGTTGTCGAGGGCTGATTTCTTGTCCTGTGATAAAAAGCCTTCTGTTTCCATCGCCAAAGCTTTCAGGGGAGCATGTGCAAGCGGTTGGCACCATTTTTGACTGAATTGCAAAAGTCAGAATTTTGCTGAAATTGTGACCCCGGGGCTTAGGGATTTTTTCAAAAAAAACTTTTTCCGCCGGTTAAGTTGTCGAGGGCTGATTTCTTGTCCTGTGATAAAAAGCCTTCTGTTTCCATCGCCAAAGTTTTCAGGGGAGCATTTGCAAACGTTTGGCACCATTTTTGAGTGAATTGCCAAAAGTCAGAATTTTTCTGAAATTGTGACCCTGGGGCTTAGGGATTTTTTCAAAAAAATCTTTTTCCGCCGGTTAAGTTGTGGAGGGCTCATTTCTTGTCCTGTGATAAAAAGCCCTCTGTTTCCATCGCCAAAGCTTTCAGGGGAGCATTTGCAAACGTTTGGCACCATTTTTGAGTGAGTTGCCAAAAGTCAGAATTTTGCTGAAATTGTGACCCCGGGGCTTAGGGATTTTTTCAAAAAAATCTTTTTCCGCCGGTTAAGTTGTCGAGGGCTGATTTCTTGTCCTGTGATAAAAAGCCTTCTGTTTCCATTGCCAAAGCATTCAGGGGAGCATTTGCAAACGTTTGGCACCATTTTTGAGTGAATAGTCAAATGTCAGCATTTTGCTGAAATTGTGACCCCGGGGCTTAGGGATTTTTTCAGAAAAAATCTTTTTCCGACGGTTAAGTTGTCGAGGGCTCATTTCTTGTCCTGTGATAAAAAGCCCTCTGTTTCCATCGCCAAAGCTTTCAGGGGAGCATTTGCAAACGTTTGGCACCATTTTTGAGTGAATTGCCAAAAGTCAGAATTTTGCTGAAATTGTGACCCCGGGGCTTAGGGATTTTTTCAAAAAAATCTTTTTCCGCCGGTTAAGTTGTCGAGGGCTGATTTCTTGTCCTGTGATAAAAAGCCTTCTGTTTCCATCGCCAAAGCTTTCAGGGGAGCATTTGAAACCTGTTGGCACCATTTTTGAGTGAATTGCCAAAAGTCAGAATTTTGCTGAAATTGTGACCCCGGGGCTTAGGGATTTTTTTCAAAAAAATCTTTTTCTGCTGGTTAAGTTGTCAAGGGCTGATTTCTTCTCCTGTGATAAAAAGCCTTCTGTTTCCATCGCCAAAGCTTTCAGGGGAGCATTTCCAAACGTTTGGCACCATTTTTGAGTGAATTGCCAAAAGTCAGAATTTTGCTGAAATTGTGACCCCGGGGCTTAGGGATTTTTTCAAAAAAATCTTTTTCCGCCGGTTAAGTTGTTGAGGGCTGATTTCTTGTCCTGTGATAAAAAGCCTTCTGTTTCCATCGCCAAAGCATTCAGGGGAGCATTTGCAAACGTTTGGCACCATTTTTTAGTGAATTGCCAAAAGTCAGAATTTTGCTGAAATTGTGACCCCGGGGCTTAGGGATTTTTTCAAAAAAATCTTTTTCCGCCGGTTAAGTTGTCGAGGGCTGATTTCTTGTCCTGTGATAAAAAGCCGTCTGTTTCCATCGCCAAAGCTTTCAGGGGAGCATTTCCAAACGTTTGGCACCATTTTTGAGTGAATTGCCAAAAGTCAGAATTTTGCTGAAATTGTGACCCCGGGGCTTAGGGATTTTTTTCAAAAAAATCTTTTTCTGTTGGTTAAGTTGTCGAGGGCTGATTTCTTGTCCTGTGATAAAAAGCCTTCTATTTCCATAACCAAAACTTTCAGGGGAGCATGTGCAAGCGGTTTGCACCATTTTTGAGTGAATTGCCAAAAGTCAGAATTTTGCTGAAATTTTGACCCCGGGGCTTAGGGATTTTTTCAAAAAAATCTTTTTCCGCCGGTTAAGTTGTCGAGGGCTGATTTCTTGTCCTGTGATAAAAAGCCGTCTGTTTCCATCGCCAAAGCTTTCAGGGGAGCATTTGCAAACGTTTGGCACCATTTTTGAGTGAATTGCCAAAAGTCAGAATTTTGCTGAAATTGTGACCCCGGGGCTTAGGGATTTTTTTCAAAAAAATCTTTTTCTGTTGGTTAAGTTGTCGAGGGCTGATTTCTTGTCCTGTGATAAAAAGCCTTCTGTTTCCATCGCCAAAGCTTTCAGGGGAGCATTTGCAAACGTTTGGCACCATTTTTGAGTGAATTGCCAAAAGTCAGAATTTTTCTGAAATTGTGACCCTGGGGCTTAGGGATTTTTTCAAAAAAATCTTTTTCCGCCGGTTAAGTTGTGGAGGGCTCATTTCTTGTCCTGTGATAAAAAGCCCTCTATTTCCATCGCCAAAGCTTTCAGGGGAGCATTTGCAAACGTTTGGCACCATTTTTGAGTGAATTGCCAAAAGTCAGAATTTTGCTGAAATTGTGACCCCGGGGCTTAGGGATTTTTTCAAAAAAATCTTTTTCCGCCGGTTAAGTTGTTGAGGGCTGATTTCTTGTCCTGTGATAAAAAGCCTTCTGTTTCCATCGCCAAAGCATTCAGGGGAGCATTTGAAAACGTTTGGCACCATTTTTGAGTGAATTGCCAAAAGTCAGAATTTTGCTGAAATTGTGACCCCGGGGCTTAGGGATTTTTTCAAAAAAATCTTTTTCCGCCGGTTAAGTTGTCGAGGGCTGATTTCTTGTCCTGTGATAAAAAGCCGTCTGTTTCCATCGCCAAAGCTTTCAGGGGAGCATTTCCAAACGTTTGGCACCATTTTTGAGTGAATTGCCAAAAGTCAGAATTTTGCTGAAATTGTGACCCCGGGGCTTAGGGATTTTTTCAAAAAAATCTTTTTCCGCCGGTTAAGTTGTCGAGGGCTGATTTCTTGTCCTGTGATAAAAAGCCTTCTGTTTCCATCGCCAAAGCTTTCAGGGGAGCATTTGAAACCTGTTGGCACCATTTTTGAGTGAATTGCCAAAAGTCAGAATTTTGCTGAAATTGTGACCCCGGGGCTTAGGGATTTTTTCAAAAAAATCTTTTTCCGCCGGTTAAGTTGTCGAGGGCTGATTTCTTGTCCTGTGATAAAAAGCCTTCTGTTTCCATCGCCAAAGCTTTCAGGGGAGCATTTGAAACCTGTTGGCACCATTTTTGAGTGAATTGCCAAAAGTCAGAATTTTGCTGAAATTGTGACCCCGGGGCTTAGGGATTTTTTTCAAAAAAATCTTTTTCTGCTGGTTAAGTTGTCAAGGGCTGATTTCTTCTCCTGTGATAAAAAGCCTTCTGTTTCCATCGCCAAAGCTTTCAGGGGAGCATTTCCAAACGTTTGGCACCATTTTTGAGTGAATTGCCAAAAGTCAGAATTTTGCTGAAATTGTGACCCCGGGGCTTAGGGATTTTTTCAAAAAAATCTTTTTCCGCCGGTTAAGTTGTCGAGGGCTGATTTCTTGTCCTGTGATAAAAAGCCTTCTGTTTCCATCGCCAAAGCTTTCAGGGGAGCATTTGAAACCTGTTGGCACCATTTTTGAGTGAATTGCCAAAAGTCAGAATTTTGCTGAAATTGTGACCCCGGGGCTTAGGGATTTTTTTCAAAAAAATCTTTTTCTGCTGGTTAAGTTGTCAAGGGCTGATTTCTTCTCCTGTGATAAAAAGCCTTCTGTTTCCATCGCCAAAGCTTTCAGGGGAGCATTTCCAAACGTTTGGCACCATTTTTGAGTGAATTGCCAAAAGTCAGAATTTTGCTGAAATTGTGACCCCGGGGCTTAGGGATTTTTTCAAAAAAATCTTTTTCCGCCGGTTAAGTTGTTGAGGGCTGATTTCTTGTCCTGTGATAAAAAGCCTTCTGTTTCCATCGCCAAAGCATTCAGGGGAGCATTTCCAAACGTTTGGCACCATTTTTGAGTGAATTGCCAAAAGTCAGAATTTTGCTGAAATTGTGACCCCGGGGCTTAGGGATTTTTTCAAAAAAATCTTTTTCCGCCGGTTAAGTTGTCGAGGGCTGATTTCTTGTCCTGTGATAAAAAGCCTTCTGTTTCCATCGCCAAAGCTTTCAGGGGAGCATTTGAAACCTGTTGGCACCATTTTTGAGTGAATTGCCAAAAGTCAGAATTTTGCTGAAATTGTGACCCCGGGGCTTAGGGATTTTTTTCAAAAAAATCTTTTTCTGCTGGTTAAGTTGTCAAGGGCTGATTTCTTCTCCTGTGATAAAAAGCCTTCTGTTTCCATCGCCAAAGCTTTCAGGGGAGCATTTCCAAACGTTTGGCACCATTTTTGAGTGAATTGCCAAAAGTCAGAATTTTGCTGAAATTGTGACCCCGGGGCTTAGGGATTTTTTCAAAAAAATCTTTTTCCGCCGGTTAAGTTGTTGAGGGCTGATTTCTTGTCCTGTGATAAAAAGCCTTCTGTTTCCATCGCCAAAGCTTTCAGGGGAGCATTTCCAAACGTTTGGCACCATTTTTGAGTGAATTGCCAAAAGTCAGAATTTTGCTGAAATTGTGACCCCGGGGCTTAGGGATTTTTTCAAAAAAATCTTTTTCCGCCGGTTAAGTTGTCGAGGGCTGATTTCTTGTCCTGTGATAAAAAGCCGTCTGTTTCCATCGCCAAAGCATTCAGGGGAGCATTTGCAAACGTTTGGCACCATTTTTGAGTGAATTGCCAAATGTTAGAATTTTGCTGAAATTGTGACCCCGGGGCTTAGGGATTTTTTCAAAAAAATCTTTTTCCGACGGTTAAGTTGTCGAGGGCTGATTTCTTGTCCTGTGATAAAAAGCCTTCTGTTTCCATCGCCAAAGCTTTCACGGGAGCATTTGCAAGCGGTTGGCACCATTTTTGACTGAATTGCCAAAAGTCAGAATTTTGCTGAAATTGTGACCCCGGGGCTTAGGGATTTTTTCAAAAAAATCTTTTTTCAACGGTTAAGTTGTCGAGGGCTGATTTCTTGTCCTGTGATAAAAAGCCTTCTGTTTCCATCGCCAAAGCTTTCATGGGAGCATTTGCAAACGTTTGGCACCATTTTTGAGTGAATTGCCAAAAGTCAGAATTTTGCTGAAATTGTGACCCCGGGGCTTAGGGATTTTTTCAAAAAAATCTTTTTCCGCCGGTTAAGTTGTCGAGGGCTGATTTCTTGTCCTGTGATAAAAAGCTTTCTGTTTCCATCGCCAAAGCTTTCAGGGGAGCATTTGCAAACGTTTGGCACCATTTTTGAGTGAATTGCCAAAAGTCAGAATTTTGCTGAAATTGTGACCCCGGGGCTTAGGGATTTTTTCAAAAAAATCTTTTTCCGCCGGTTAAGTTGTCGAGGGCTGATTTCTTGTCCTGTGATAAAAAGCCTTCTGTTTCCATCGCCAAAGCTTTCAGGGGAGCATTTGCAAGCGGTTGGCACCATTTTTGAGTGAATTGACAAAAGTCAGACTTTTGCTGAAATTGTGACCCCGGGGCTTAGGGATTTTTTCAAAAAAATCTTTTTACGCCGGTTAAGTTGTCGAGGGCTGATTTCTTGTCCTGTGATAAAAAGCCTTCTGTTTCCATCGCCAAAGCTTTCAGGGGAGCATTTGCAAGCGTTTGGCACCATTTTTGAGTGAATTCACGTAAGTCAGATTTTTGCTGAAATTGTGACCCCGGGGCTTAGGGATTTTTTCAAAAAAATCTTTTTCCGCTGGTGAAGTTGCTGAGGGCTTATTTCTTTTTTATATATATAAATTTTTTATTGATTTTTCAACACATATTAAAAGACAATACAACACAATACATAAACAAACAAACATATAAACACGTATAATTTCTTAACCTTTTTTTCCTTAGACCTTCTTTCAGCGACTTCCCCATACCTCCCCTTTCTGCATCCCTGTTTTAAATCTTTCCAGCAACCCCTAATTTCAATTTCTTATCGCACTTTCTTTAAATCTTTTTTCTCATATCCCATTGTTTGTCACTGCAATTCTATTTTGTGTTACCCGAGACATTTTAACATTCATTAATTTTACAACAGTTCTTAAGATAAACTTTAAATTTCTTCCAATCTCCTCCACCGTCTCTTTCCCTTGGTCACGGATTCTGCCAGTCATCTCCGCCAATCCCATGTAGTCTATCACCTTGGTCTGCCATTCTTCCAGTGTGGGTAGCTCTTGTGTCTTCCAATACTTTGCTAAGAGTACTCTTGCTGCTGTTGTAGCATACATAAAAAACGTCCTATCTTTCCTTGACACCAATTGGCCTACCATGCCCAGGAGGAAGGCTTCTGGTTTCTTCACGAAAGTGCATTTAAGCACCTTTTTCATTTCATTATAAATCATTTCCCAGAAGACCTTGATCCTTGGGCACGTCCACCAAAGGTGGTAGAAAGTACCTTCAGTTTCCTTACATTTCCAGCATTTATTATTGGGCGTATGATAGATTTTTGCAAGCTTGACTGGGGTCATGTACCACCTATAAATCATTTTCATAATGTTCTCTCTTAAGGCATTACATGCCGTAAACTTTATACCGGTAGTCCATTACTGTTCCCAGTCAGCAAACATAATGTCATGCCCAATGTCTTGTGCCCATTTAATCATAGCTGATTTAACCGTCTCATCCTGTGTATTCCATTTCAACAGCAAGTTATACATTCTTGACAGATTCTTAGTATTGGGTTCCAATAGCTCTGTTTCTAGTTTTGACCTCTCCACTTGGAAGCCAATTTTCCTGTCCAGTTTGAAAACTTCATTTATCTGGTAATAATGAAGCCAGTCTCTTACTTTTGACTTCAATTTCTCATAGCTCTGCAATTTCACTTTTCCCTCCTCATGTTCTATAATTTCCCAATATTTTGGCCATTTGGATTCCATATTAAGTTTTTTCACTTCCTTAGCTTCCATTGGTGACAACCACCTAGGGGTTTTGTTTTCCAACAAATCTTTGTACCGAATCCAAACATTATATAATGCTTTCCTAACAATATGGTTTTTGAAACCTTGATGGGTTTTAACCTTGCCATACCATATATATGCATGCCAGCCAAATCTGTTATTGAACCCTTCCAAATCCAAAATGTCTGTGTTTTCAAGAAGCAGCCAGCTTTTCAGCCAGCAAAAAGCCGCTGATTCATAATACAGCTTTAAGTCCGGCAGGGCAAACCCCCCTCTTTCTTTTGCGTCAGTTAGTATCTTAAATTTTATTCTGGGCTTTTTGCTCTGCCAGACAAATCTAGATATGTCTTTTTGCCACCTCTTGAAACAATCCATTTTGTCCAAAATCTGCAATGTTTGAAACAAAAACAACATTCTCGGCAAGACATTCATCTTAATAACAGCAATTCGGCCTAGCAAGGAAAGTCTCAAATTTGACCATACTTCTAAATCTTTCTTAACTTCTGACCAACATTTCTCATAGTTATCTTTAAATAAATTCACATTCTTAGATGTCAAATTAATCCCCAGGTATTTCACCTTCTTTGCTACCATTAAACCGGTTTCATTCTGAAACTTCTCTCTTTCAGCATTTTTATCCAATACTTTCGTTTTCTGTTTGTTCAACTTAAATCCTGCTACTTGACCAAATACTTGTATTAGCTCTAAAACTCTTCTCGTACTAGTGTCTGGCTCTTGTAAAGTTAATACTAGATCATCTGCAAACGCTCTCAATTTATATTGTTTAGCTCCGACCTGAATCCCTTTAACCAGCTGGTCCCCTCTGATCATGTTTAATAAAACCTCCAAGACAGATATAAAAAGTAATGGGGATATTGGGCACCCCTGTCGTGTCCCTTTTTCAATTGCAAATTCTTCTGTTACCACATTATTTACAATCAGTTTTGCTTTTTGTTCAGAATAAATTGCACCTATACCATTCTCAAAACCTTGGCCTACCCCCATCCCTTGGAGATTCTTTTTCATAAAACTCCAAGAAATATTGTCAAAGGCTTTCTCCGCATCCACAAATATTAATACTGCCTTAGTATTAATGTTAACTTCCAGCAACTCCATAATATCTATTATGTTTCTCACATTGTCTGATAAATGTCTTCCTGGAAGAAAGCCCGCTTGGTCTTTATGAATCTCCCCCACCAAAACTCTCTTCAATCTTTTTGCCAAAATGTCTGCAAAAATTTTGTAATCCACATTAAGTAATGATATAGGGCGGTAGTTCTTAACCTGGTTCTTCTCAGTCTCTGACTTTGGTATAAGTGTAATATACGCTTCTTTCCACGATTCAGGTGCCTTCTTCCCCTCTAAAATTTCGTTACAGACCTCCTTCAACGGTTGTATAAGCCATTCTTTCAAAGCTTTGTAGTATCTGGAGGTCAGTCCATCAGGTCCTGGAGATTTTCCCAATTGCATATTTTGAATGGCTCCCTCAATTTCTTGATCAGTTATCTTCTGGTTCAAAATCACTTTACTTTGTTCAGAAATTTTTTGTAATCCATATTTTTTAAGAAATTCTTCTATTTCTTTTTCATTCACCGGCCCTTGTGCATAAAGTCTCCTGAAATAACTCTGAAAACAGTTTCTAATCTCATTTGGTTTATAAATGTTCTTTCCCTCCACTTCTAAATTTGTAACCGTATTCTGTTTTTGTCTCTTCTTCAATTGCCATGCCAGGAGTTTCCCACATTTATCTGCCGATTCAAATGTCTTTTGTCTCATTTGTTTTATTTTCCATTCTATCTCTTGATTCATCAGTTCCATATATTGTCTCTGGTAAAACTTGATTTCTCTCAGAATTTCATGTGACTTTGGTTTGGATCTCAATCTTTTTTCTCCTTCTTTTATCTTTTCCAAGATCTTGTCCTTCTTCTCATTCTGTCTCTTCCTTTTTATGGCATTCTGTTGTATTAAAAAACCTCGCATGACAGCTTTACTTGCATCCCAAATTACTCTTTTTTCCACTTCTGTTCTCAGATTTATCTCAAAGTAGTCCTTTACCACTTTCTGGGCCTTTTTATACATCTCTTCGTCTCTGAATAGGGAGTCATTCATCCTCCATCTAAAGGAACCAGCTGTTGTTGGGTTCATCTCCATCTTTACAGCATTATGGTCGGAGCAAGTCTTTGGGCAGATTTCCACTTTCTTAATCTTTGATGCCATCCCACTAGTTACCCATATTTGGTCAATTCTAGTCCAAGTCATTTTTGCCTCAGAAAAGAAAGTTCCCTCTCTCTCAAGAGGGTTCCTTGTTCTCCAAATGTCAATCAGGTTCATATTGTCAGTCATTTCAAAAAAGGTCTTAGGTAATCTCCCATCCTTGGAGATCACCTGTCTTTGTGCTTTGTCCATATTTGTAGAAACCACTCCATTCATGTCTCCCATTAAAATTACATTGTAATCCAAAAAGTCCATTAATGTCTCATGCAATTTCTTAAAAAATTCTGACTTCCCTTCATTCGGTGCATAAACTCCTATTATCAATAATTTTTCTCCTTGAACTTGAATTTCAATTGCCAAATATCTTCCTTGTTCATCTTTAAATATTAATTTAGGGGCCAACTTTTCCTTTGCGTAAATCACCACTCCTCTTTTCTTCACTTTGTCCGATGAGATAAATTCTTGTCCTAGTCTTTTGTTAGTAAGTAATTTTCGGTGTACTCTAGTCACGTGGGTTTCTTGTAAACAAATCAAGTCCAATTGTTCTTTTTTTAAGATATGAAAAACCTCCCGTCTCTTCCTGGGAAGATTGAGTCCATTACAATTCCAACTTAGAATTTGCAGAGACATCTTGTTGTTTATTTAGTTACCCCTCCAGCAGCTCCAAGCAGATCTTCTTCTGTTGGTTTTTTTAGCCCCAAAGGATAGGTTTGAAATGTCTGGTAAATCTTCTAGGTCCGTAGGTTCCACCGTTTCCTTCGAAAGGTCCTCCTCGTTCCTTGTCAGAAACTGTTCTTTATCTTGCACTGTTTTTATCTTAATTTTCTTTCCTTTATAATTGAAAGACAGGCCTTGTGGGAACTCCCATCTGAATAGTATGTTGTTCTTTCTCAATAGGGTGACCAAATCCTTGTAGTAGGTCCTCACTTCCAAGATATGTTTAGGAATATCTTTAAAAATCTGCACACGAGAATCTTCAATCTCAAGGGCTCTTTGAAAATGTAAATTCAATATCTTATCTCTCTCCTCCTGAGATCTCAGAGTTATCAGGCAGTCTCTTGGGCTCTTTCTGTTCTGTCTCCTACCCAGTCTGAAAGCAGTTGTTATCTTGAATTCCTCCTCTTTCAAGCTGTCCTGCCAAAAATCCAGAAATTCTTTTGTAAGATAGTCTATCAAATTATCCTTTTCATTTTCTGGAATCAATCTTAATCTCAAATTTCTACTTTTCCTCTGTAGTTCCAATAAAGACAGGGCCGCATCATGTTCTTCCAGCTTTTTACAGACTGGTACTAACTTTTCCTGTGTATTTCCTGCAGAAATTTTTGCCTCCTCTGCCGAAGTTTTTGCCTCCTCTGCGATCTTTCTAGTTATCTCTTTTTCTTGAACTAATTTATTTATTGTCTCTGTATTCAAGTCCAATTTTGTTGATAATTCATTCAACTGTTTAGAGTTTTCAGTGCTCTGCTTTGTGAGCACTTCCAGAGTTTCATTTATTTTGACTAATGCCTTTGTTATTGTCACTGTATCCATGGAGAGGGTTGAAGCAGCTGCAGTTGGATTTGTAATTGAGCCTCTTCTTTTCTGTTCAGCTTTGCTCTTAGCCCTTGTTATTCTCTCCTCTGTTGGGCCACTCATATCCCAAGGTCGTTCCCACGGGAATTGCTTTTCAGATGGGAAATTCCACAAGCCTGTTCCTTACAGTAAAAATAATGACTATTTTCCTGCAGCCTCTAGAGGGAACAGTTCAAAGTTCCAAATACAAAAAAACAAAAGTTCCCTTCAGAGGTAACAAAAGTAGCAACCAATTGTCCAATATTTTCCAAGTAATATCAAATTGTATCTTTCCAAAGTGCCAAACTTGTGGCAAGTAGGGTCTTTACTTATTGTCAAAAGGCAAAGCACCAACTTTGTAGCAAATCTCTGATGACAGTTCTCAGTCCTGGTGACTCACTTTCCAAGCAGTCCTCCCCAAGGGTTTAAAACGGCAGAAATTTCCCCTTCTTTGCTTCTTTCATGCAGGTAAAACAAATCACAAATCTTCCCCCCCTGCCCCTGCCTGCTAAGGGGGGGATTTGAGTCCAATGTCTGAGTCCGTCAATTTTAAAGCTGCTTTCTGTCAAATTGCAGCTTCCTGTTTCGTTGCTTTGGTTACATGCAGTCCGAGGAAGGCAGACTTCCTTATTTTTTGCCTTCTCCGTTTTCAGCCAATTTCTAATTGTTTTCTTTTAAAGTTGTTGTTCAGTCTTACTCACGGATAGTCCAATTAAATTCCAAATATCAGGAAGGAATCGGCGCTCTCCGTCAATGGCGACGCGGCTTCACTCCACGGGCTGGGTAGCGGCTCTCAGCACCGCGCTCCCCGATGCCGCTCCGGAGCCTTTAAAAAGGCTCCTTTGCAGTAAGGGGGGCGCTTAAGGTGCCCACCGAGCCTCCTTGCTCTCAGGCTTCCGCGCCTGAGATTTTAGGGGTCCCCGCTTCGCCGTAGCGGTCAGACCCGAACTCGTGAAGTAGCCTCCCTGAGCGGAGCTCAGCGGGAGGCGGCCATTAGGCGCTGGCGCCGACCGGAAGTCCGCTGAGGGCTTATTTCTTGTCCTGTGATAAAAAGCCTTCTGTTTTGAATGCCAAACCTTTCAGGGGAGCATTTGCAAGTGTTTGGCACCATTTTTGAGTGAATTCACGTAAGTCAGATTTTTGCTGAAATATTGACCCCGGGGCTTAGGGATTTTTTCCAAAAAAATCTTTTTCTGCTGGTGAAGTTGCTGAGGGCTGATTTCTTGTCCTGTGATAAAAAGCCTTCTGTTTCGAATGCCAAACCTTTCAGGGGAGCATTTGCAAGTGTTTGGCACCATTTTTGAGTGAATTGACAAGAGTCAGATTTTTGCTGAAATCGTGACCCCGGGGCTTAGGGATTTTTTCAAAAAAATCTTTTTCCGCTGGTTAAGTTGTCGAGGGCTGATTTCTTACCTGTGATAAAAAGCCTTCTGTTTTCATTGCCAAAGCTTTCAGGGGAGCATTTGCAAACGTTTGGCACCATTTATGAGTGAATTGCCAAAAGTCACATTTTTGCTGAAATTGTGACCCCGGGGCTTAGGGATTTTTTCAAAAAAATCTTTTTCTGCTGCTTAAGTTGCTTAGGGCTGATTTCTTGTCCTGTGATAAAAAGCCTTCTGTTTCGACTGCCAAACCTTTCAGGCGAGCATTTGCAAGAGTTTGGCACCATTTTTGAGTGAATTGCCAAAAGTCAGATTTTTGCTGAAATTGTGACCCCGGGTTGGGATTTTTTCCAAAAAAAAAAATTCCGCCGGTTAAGTTGTCGAGGGCTGATTTCTTGTCCTGTGATAAAAAGCCTTCTGTTTCCATCGCCAAAGCTTTCAGGGGAGCATTTGCAAGCGTTTGGCATCATATTTGACTGAATTCCCGTAAGTGCTAAGAAGGCAATGCAAGTACCTCAAACGCATTCCATTTTGGTCAACTTTTGAGATTTCATAAGATTTCTCTGTTAGGATATTTCCGTTCCACCTTAAAAGGCAGCAGGATGTTTGTGTCACAGCCTGCGTAAGTTCCTGTCTCACAGGATGTTTATGCTATATGTTCCTTTCGTTTTTGTCTGTTTTGCCTGAGCAGTCGGAGCAGATACTGCGTGACTACGGGAGGTCGATGGATCGTCCGGCACCGAGCTTGGCAGCTCAGATGGATTCTATCTCCCTGGCAGTATCCCAACAACAGGTTTCGGGCCCAGATTCACGGCACTTGCAGGAGAGTAAGACAGCGACAGACTGCTGAAAGGTATGTGTGGGAAAAGCGAAAGAAGAGGCTTTTCTGTTTGCCGCGGCAAGAGTCTTTGATGTCCGGCTGGCCTAATTGGCCTGGGAGCCGAGCCAAGCAGGCTTCGTGATTTATGAGAGCCAAGATAAGGAGTCTCTGAAGTGAAGAAGACTCACGGCTGATGTTAAGAGGTGGAATGGAGTTTTTCCAAGCCTCTGAAGCTGCTGAGTGCCCAAAATTAAATCGGGACAATTATGAGACCTGGGCAAAATGGTGTGAGAGTTTGCTGCGTCAGTTTGGGGTGTGGCATACTGTATGTGAAGCCCCTCCAGTTCCTCTGACAGGGAGATGGGAGGCTCAGAATTCGAGAGCCATAGACGTAATAGTCTTGTCCGTCTCTCTGGAGGAAATTGCTACGCTAGCTGGCAACACGACTGCGCGTCAGATGTGGAATGCTTTGAAGATAGCCCATCTGCCAGTCATCCCAGCCCAGAGTTTGACTGCATCGGAGGTCCTGGCTGTTTCCCAGAATGCGAGTGAATGCAAGGATGCCGAGGGCACCGGTTGCAAGCTGCAGGGGGAGCTGACTGTGATGTCATCCCAGGCAGCATTCCAGCCTCCAGGGGGAGCCAAGGAGTCGGCAGCTGAGAGCTCTGTTTCCCATGGGAGCCAAGGTCAACTTTGCAGAGGCCGGAAGGGCAGAAGTAAACAAAGGAAAAAGCCTGCAGATGGCCCGAAGCAGAAGGGGGGTGAAAGGCCCACGCCAGTGGAAAACAAGGCTTTGTTTGCTGGCACAGCTTCACCAAAGGCTAAAGGCAAGTCTCATGGCCAGGAGCAGGGGGGCAAGTTGCAAAAGCCCTCGCCAGTGGAAAACAAGGCTATGTATGCTGGCACAGCTTCACCAAAGGCTAAAGGCAAGCTGCAAAAGCCCACGCTGGTGGAAAACAAGGTTTTGTTTGCCAGCAAATCTGCTTCGAAGGGGAAGGCCAGGTTTATTGTTGACTCTGCGGCCACGCGCCATCTCACCAAAGACCGCCATCTGTTTGTCTCCTTCACACCTCAAGATGGAGAGGTCCAGCTGGCTGATGGAAGGACTTTGCAAGCTACAGGAGTTGGGACTGTGAAACTTGAAAGTCTGCATACTACCATTAGTAATGTTCTTTTTGTTCCAGGAGCTGTGGACAATTTGATAAGTGTACCACAGCTGACTGGGCGTGGTTTTGAGGTTTCCTTCAAGAGGACTGTCTGTATCATCAGAAAAGGCAAAGAGGACTTTTTGCATGCAAAGTTGTTGGATGGTTTGTTCTGTCTAACTTATGATGATGTTGCTGTGTCTAATGCTGATACTTGTTGTGTTGCACAAACTAACAAGGTTCTTCATGCAGGATGCATTCACGATGCACATCGCAGATTTTGTCACCTCTCTTGGCAAGCGCTAGCCAAGATGCCTGAGTTGGTTGAAGGTTTGGACATCAAACCTTGTAAATTTCACATGAAATGTGTATCTTGTGCAGAGAACAAGGTGAAGGTTGCTCCAAAAGGCAAGGAGTCTAGCAGGCAGGCTTCCAAACCCTACCAGCTAGTTCACGCAGACCTGGTAGGTCCTCTAGCGCCCTCTTTGGGAGGAGCAAGGTACTTCATGGTTCTAATTGATTCTTTTTCCAGGTACATTCATGTGTTTGTGCTCGAGCAGAAATCGCAAGCATTTCCTAGGTTCAAGGCATTCTGTGCTTGGTTAGAGAATGCTCATGGTAAACGTATTGGCTGTCTGTTTACTGATCGGGGCGGGGAGTTCACTTCTCAGCAGTTTGAAGCTTTCCTGGCTGAGAAGGGAATCCAGCATGACTTGTCAACGCCTAGATCGCCATGGATGAATGGGCTTGCGGAGAGAGCAAATCAAACGTTGCTGCAAGGAATAAAAACCTTGTTGCATGATGCCAACCTCCCTGAGAAGTTTTGGGGGGAGGCTCTCTCGAATTTTGTTTACTCTTTTAATCGCAGACTGTCATCACCTATTGGCTGCACTCCCTATGAGAAAATGTTTGGTAAGAAACCTAACACCAAGCACTTGAGAATCTTTGGTTCTGACATGTGGGTACACACCCCACAAAGCAACAAGCTTGGGAAGCGTGGGGCACATGGTTTGTTCATGGGGTACGACAAAGGTGCATACAGAGTATGGATGACTAACTCAAAATCCATAAAGTTCACAAGGAGTGTTGAGTACAATCCTAAGTGGGGGGAAAATGTGGGAATTTTCCAGAGTTACCCAGAGGAGGATGAAGGTGATGTGAAGAAAGCAGATCATGCTGAGAAAGCTGAGGAAACTGAGGATGATGATGATGATGATGATGATGATGATGATCAGAGTTCGGATTCCAGTTCAGTGGGCGGCGCTGCTGCTGCTGTCAGTGACAGTGATGACACAGCAGACTACAAGAGCGCAAAGGCCTCAGTCAGACCATCTGATGCGTCTGACAATGAACTGGAAGAACCACTGTTCACCATTGGTCACTTTTCTCCTAAGAAGGAGGAGATGAGTCCAGAAGACTTGCGTCTAGTTCGCAGGTCTGAAAGGGCGACCAAAGGCAGACCTCCAAAGAGATTTGCTGATGAGTTTGCTAAGACGGCAACTGCTGTTCTTAGTAGCTCAGAGAAGGTGTGGGAACCTTCAAGCTTCAAAGGGGTCCAGGAGTTAACCTCTAAAGATGCTGAGCCTTGGCTTAATGCCATGAAGGCTGAAGTTGATTCCTTGAATAGGAACCAAACTTGGGAGCTGGTACCGGTAGTCCCAGGGATGAGACTGGTTGGCAGCAAATGGGTCTTCAAGGCCAAGACAGACCAGAATGGCAAGGTTGTCAGACACAAAGCCAGATTGGTTGCCAGAGGTTTTTCACAGGTACCAGGGCAGGATTACCACGAGACCTACTCACCCACGGTCAAATATGAGAGCATTCGGCTAATGCTCAAGATCGCTGCGGAGGAGAAACTGCATGTTTCCCATCATGACATAAATACAGCTTTTTTGTACGGGATTTTGGGGGAGGAGCTGTACATGCTTCCACCTGACGGGATGCAGATACAGAAGGGAATGGTCTGTAAACTGCGGAAATCCTTATATGGTCTCAAGCAGAGTGCCAGGTGTTGGAACACAAAACTCACTGAAACGTTGCTTTCTCTAGGTTTTCACCAGGGCAAAGCTGATCCGTGTGTGTTTGTCAAGGAGGAGGGGCAAAACAAACTGTATTGTTTATGTTTTGTTGATGATCTTCTGCTGTTTTGGAAGAATCAGGCTTTCTACCAAAGCACCCTAGCTCAGCTGAAGGAGCACTTTGACATGAAAGATCTTGGTGAGGTATCCAACTATCTTTCTCTGCAGGTGGAGAGGGACCAAGCAGGTAATTTTCTGGTACACCAAACGCAGAAAATTGCTGATGTATTAACCAGGTTGAATTTGGTTGATGCAAACCCAGCAGACACACCGATGGTGACAGGTTACCAGGTAGACAGTACTGCTGAAGCGTTTTCTGACACAACGCTGTACAGATGCATTCTAGGCAAGTTGAATTTCATTGCTAGATGTTCAAGACCTGACATTGCTGTAAGCACTAACCTGCTTAGCAGACATGCTAACAATCCTACTGTTCAGGATTGGAAAGCTCTGAAGCGCATAGCCCGGTATTTGAAAGGGACTATGCACTACAGGCTGAGGTTCACCAGTCAGAAGACTGGAGGTCTTGAAATCTTTGCAGATGCAAGTTTTGGAAGTGACACCACGGATGGTACAAGCACTTCTGGAGTATGCTACATGTACAACCACTGCCTGTTTGACTGGTTGTGCAAAAAGCAGACGACAGTTAGCCTAAGTTCCTGTGAAGCAGAACTCAATGCTCTGTCATTTTCACTCATGGATTGTGAATGGTTGATGCAACTGTTTAAGGACATTGGGGTTTCTGTGAAATGTCCTATACAAGTGTATCAAGACAATAGATCTTGTTTGGCTTTGCTGAACTCGGAGAGTTGCAAGCAAAGGACCAAGTACTTGCAGATTAAGCTACATCGAGCAAGAGAGTGTATTCAGAAAGGACTCATTCAAGTGTCCTACATGCCAGGAAATGAAATTCCTGCTGATCTGTTGTCTAAGGTTGTTAACAGAGAACAACTTAAGGTTTACGTACAAAGGTTGCAATTGGGTTGAACCACAGGTACTACAGGTTACACGGAAAGGGGGAGGATGTTAGGATATTTCCGTTCCACCTTAAAAGGCAGCAGGATGTTTGTGTCACAGCCTGCGTAAGTTCCTGTCTCACAGGATGTTTATGCTATATGTTCCTTTCGTTTTTGTCTGTTTTGCCTGAGCAGTCGGAGCAGACGGTCATGTCTTCTTTTGTTCTGACCAACGCCAAATAAACTGTAAATATGCATGTTCTGCTCTCATGCTGTGCAACTTCTTGCTGTGTGAATTCTGCTGTTAAGAGTGTGCTCTAAGCCAGAGGCTTAGTGTCGCTAAATAGCTGATACTGCGTGACTACGGGAGGTCAATGGATCGTCCGGCACCGAGCTTGGCAGCTCAGATGGATTCTATCTCCCTGGCAGTATCCCAACATTCTCAACCTAGTTCTAGTACTTTGGGGACAATATTTGTAAAGAAGAATTTTGAGTTTGTAAAATCAAAGACGTATCAGGAGATAATCTGCTAGGGCCCCACAAGATTTTGGTTGCCTAGGGACCTCCACAGGTTTTAATCTGGAACTGTGCCCAACCAAGTACTTACTTTGGGCTCTCAAATGTCAATGGCGCTGTGTGCAATGCTAAAATCCGGCACCCTTCCCTTCAGCATGGTTTTGGCACCCTCTGCAGCATGGTATCCAGTGTGAGTGCACTGGTCGTGCCATCCTAAAACTGCCCTGGCCCAACCTCGGGATGTGCTTTTGGCATGGGAGAGAATCACACCCCTTGTCCTGCCCAGGGGGACCGAAGAGAAACCCTCCCCATAAAACTATTGTTGTTGTTGTTGTTTAGTCGTTTAGTCGTGTCCGACTCTTCGTGACCCCATGGACCAGAGCACGCCAGGCACTCCTGTCTTCCACTGCCTCCTGCAGTTTGGTCAAACTCATGCTGGTAGCTTCGCGAACACTGTCCAACCATCTCATCCTCTGTCGTCCCCTTCTCCTTGTGCCCTCCATCTTTCCCAACATCAGGGTCTTTTCCAGGGAGTCTTCTCTTCTCATGAGGTGGCCAAAGTATTGGAGCCTCAGCTTCAGGATCTGTCCTTCCAGTGAGCACTCAGGGCTGATTTCCTTCAGAATGGATAGGTTTGATCTTCTTGCAGACCATGGGACTCTCAAGAGTCTCCTCCAGCACCATAATTCAAAAGCATCAATTCTTCAGCGATCAGCCTTCTTTATGGTCCGGGTCTTACTTCCATACATCACTACTGGGAAAACCATAGCTTTAACTATACGGAATATCTAAATCAGGCTTTCCTCCTCCAGCTGGCAAGAGGACTGGGAAACCCGTCCCCTGCCCCAGAAGGTCACAGCATACCTGCACATTTTGGTTTTTATCATGGCACCGCTGGGCTGCTGCTTGGCCAGAGCCTTTCCCAAACCATGGCCAGCGAAGAAAGAAGGACATTGTATTCTCCTGGCATAGGCATTCAGTCTAGGGGACAGGGGTCCTGTGGACCCTCCCCAGTGGTTTTCTTTTGGGGGATATCCCCTGCAATTTTCTCTCTCCCCCCACTCCTGTCTGCCTTCCCAGCTCCCTCCTCCTTCTCCTGCGTGGCACAGAGCAGGGCCGTCCTGCGGTGGAGATAGAAGAAGAAGAAGAAGAAGAAGAAGAAGAAGAAGAAGAAGAAGAAGAAGAAGAAGAAGTTATCTGTACCCCGCTCATCTGGGTGGGTCTCCTCAGCCACTCTGGGCGGCTTCCAACAAAGATTAAAATACATTAAAATGTCACACATTAAAAACTTCCCTGAACAGGGCTGCCTTCAGATGTCTTCTAAATGTCAGGTAGTTGTTTATCTCTTTGACATCTGGTGGGAGGGCGTTCCACAGGGCGGGTGCCACTACTGAGAATGCCCTGTGCCTGGTTCCCTGTAGCTTTGCTTCTCGCAATGAAGGAACCGCCAGAAGGCCCTCGGCGCTGGACCTCAGTGTCCGGGCAGTACGATGGGGGTGGAGGCACTCCTTCAGGTATACTGGACCGAGGCCATTTAGGGCTTTACAGGTCAGCACCAACACTTTGAATTGTGCTCGGAAACGTACTGGGAGCCAGTGTAGGTCTTTCAAGACCGGTGTTATGTGGTCTCGGTGGCCGCTCCCAGTCACCAGTCTAGCTGCCGCATTCTGGATTAGTTGTAGTTTCCGGGTCAGCTTCAAAGGTAGCCCCACGTAGAGTGCATTGCAGTAGTCCAAGTGGGAGATAACTAGAGCATGCACCACTCTGGCCCCTGGGGGCCAGCCCCCAAACTACGGCAGGGACAGCCTGAGCGCTGGTGAGGGTGCCTGGCCAGCTGTCCCAGGGAAGGAGGGAGGCAGAACAAGCACCCCTGCCATGCTGCCTGAGATATACTCAGAGTCGCAAAGTGATTTCATGCTCTTTATTCAGCTCATAGTGGTGAGGAGGAATGAATGAAAGTCCCCTCAAGGTATCTGCTTTATATACATTATTTACACAATGGGCTGCACATGATTGGCTAATTCCGGAATTCTACTGTAAGCCAATCAGGTTGTGGATTCACTTCTATCTGGAGCATGATTGGGTGGTTCCTGCCAACCAATCATACTGCTGCATTGTTCTAGGACCAATCAGACTGCTGCATTCTGAATCCTATTGTTCTAGGACTAATCAGACTGCTGCAGTTTGGATCCTATTCAACTCAGTACATAACACTGCCCATACCCACGTCACCACTGGCTGCCAAGGTTCACTGCTCCTGCCTGGGCACACGACGGCGTGACCCCTGGCTCGGAAGTAGTCGGGTGAGGGGCTGGGGCAAGACAGGCCTGTTCCCTCCCCCACCCCAGCCCTGTTTCGCCAAGACCTCCTGGCACATGTGGGGAATGGATTTCCCATGGAATTAACTTACCACAACTTCCACGGCGGCCTCTCCTTCTTTCCCGAGCCACAGCAACCTCTGTGTGCGACCTGGCTTTGGACCTGGGAGACAGAACGGAAAAGAAAAACAGAGAAAGAGGTCACAGATGGGAAATGTCTGGAAATCCCAAAGCCTAAATGCAGAGCCCCTGGCTTATGTCTCGCAGGAGGATTCAGGATTCACCCTGGACCTCAGCCTATCACGTTTGCCTCCCTGTGTCAAATTAAAGATTGTAAGCCCCTCGGGGCAGGAACCTCTTCTTTAAGGTCACACACAGTGATGGTACAAAGAAATAATACAAAAGAAATCTCACTAGGCTCCTGCCCCGGGCAAGCTGAAGCCCGCTAGAGGCCTTTCGCTCAACACAAATAATCTAAATCCTACCATTTATTAATTTCTAGGGTTTAGAGGTGTCTCCTTCAAATCCAAAACACTATTTTGCCTGCATAGTTTTTACTGCTACTGCTGCTGTGAACCAATGCATGATAATAAATAAGGCTTATTTTTAAACTACTCAGGCTGCTGCCTGATTTTTTCTGAACTGGGCTATGAAGAATAAGGCAACTTCCTTCATAGCTGGACTTCCTCCAAACAAGGCTTGGCAGCCTAACTCCTAAGCTTTTCGATTTGCTGCCAAGAAGGGGATTTTAAAACTCTGTTCATCTCACATTTGTGGGTATCTGGAAGGACCAATTTCAACTAACGTACAGTGGTACCTCAGGTTAAGTACTTAATTCGTTCCAGAGGTCTGTTCTTAACCTGAAACTGTTCTTAACCTGAAGCTCCACTTTAGCTAATGGGGCCTCCTGCTGCTGCCGCGCCACCGGAGCACAATTTCTGTTCTCATCCTGAAGCAAAGTTCTTAACCTGAAGCACTATTTCTGGGTTAGCGGAGTCTGTAACCTGAAGCGTATGTAGCCTGAAGCATATGTAACCTGAGGTACCACTGTATACTCTCCTACCTATTAAAACCCACCCCACACAGTGGCAGGATCTTGAAACTTTGGGAAATTCTCTTGAAAATGATCTAGAACATGTTTAGGAACAATGAGTCTGTAGGTTGACATTTTAATGGAATGACCCCGTGACTTCAGGGTGTGATGTGTATGCAGCCTTAGAGTTCAGAAAATAGAGGCATGGAAAGGCCATATGGTTCAACCTGGAAACCAGCCAGATATTCACAACAGAAAATATAATCTGGGGACGACACCTGAGGACCTGACAAGCTATCAACAGCTGTGGACCAGTCAAGCCAGGGAGCCAAGCCACATGCACCACTGACGCTAATAATAATAATAATAATAATAATAATAATAATAATTCTATGCCACTCATCTCCTCTGAGCCTCGGGCTCCTCCTACCGTCACAGTTCCCTCTCATCATCGCTGATGGGCACAACTGTCTTGCCAAGTCTCTCACCATCATCTGACAGGCATCCCTCCTGCAGGGCGATATAAGGCTTGCTTGCAAAGTGGCACTTTGTGACATCAGATGACAAGCAGGGGCCAGGCTGCTGGGTTGCCAGGCAGCTCAGTTAAGAAGAATAAAACTAGGGGGGGCAAAGTGTGCTGGGATGTGGTCACCGTGGGTCAGGCCAGGGGGTGCTGCTGGGGTGTGTGGCTGTGCCTCCCTTGGTTCTGCATCTTGCTCCCCCGCCCGTTCCTTTAGCTGCTTGATAGTAGCATAGCATAGCAGAGTTGGAAGGGACCCCAAGGGTCATCTAGTCAAACCCCAGGTAATGCCAGGATCCCGCCCACAGCCAGGCCTAGCTGGGCTCCAAACTCCGACCATCTTCTTACCAGCCAGATGCACTGACCCCTTGCAATTCTGGTTCGATAGATACCTCTTCATCTCTTTTTGATCTATTTGGTTTTTTTTAAATAATTTCATCTTGTTTCTGCATCTTCACTTTGACTTCCTGGACTTTTGTTTCTAAGTCTTTTATGTTTAATTGTCATTTGGTTGACTTGGTTAGAAAGTTCCATTATTAAATTCGATTTCTTTTCAATCTTCCCATATTTTCCATTTTCCCATCTAATATCCTGATATTTCCATCCAATATTGTCATTTTTTCACCTAGAATTTTTTTCCATTCTTTCCATTGCTGCTATAAGTTCTTTCAAGTCCATGTTGCTTTCACTTTCTATAATTGAGACTCTTCGTTGGTGATTCAAGGCTGTCGCAAAACTGCTTGTTGGTTGGGCTTTCTTTGATCCCATTGGATTTCTGTCTCCTCCGTTCTTCCTTTTCAGTTGTCTCTCGGTGTTTTATAACTTCTAGGGAACTCCCCTAAAATAAATAATAGTCCATTCCAGGGACGCGGGTGGCGCTGTGGGTTAAACCACAGAGCCTAGGACTTGCCGATCAGAAGGTCGGCGGTTCGAATCCCCGCGATGGGGTGAGCTCCCGTTGCTCAGTCCCTACTCCTGCCAACCTAGCAGTTCGAATGCACATCAAAGTGCAAGTAGATAAATAGGTACCGCTCCGGCGGGAAGGTAAACGGCATTTCCGTGCGCTGCTCTGGTTCGCCAGAAGTGGCTTAGTCATGCTAGCCACATGACCTGGAAGCTGTACGCCGGCTCCCTTGGCCAATAAAGCGAGATGAGCACCGCAACCCCAGAGTCGGCCACGCCTGGACCTAATGGTCAGGGGTCCATTTACCTTTACCTAAGTCCATTCCCTTCTGGATTATTCGATATTTTCCACCCCTTCTTTCTAGGGTGGTATTAGAAAGGAGCTGGAGGAAAAAAGAGGAGGGAAACCCCTATTTCTGTGTTATACTGGTATGTTCTCCCCTCTGTGTTTTAAAATTTCCTTAATATTATTCCTGTAGTTATATTTTTGCCCCCCAGATGGTGCTGTTCTTCGAGATGTTTATTTTCCTGTCTCTGTCTATTCCAGTACTGGCCACACGGGGTCACTGTTTATTTTCCTGTCAATGTCTATTCCAGTAACCTCTTTTTAAAGGGTCACACACAGTGATGGTGCAAACCAATAATACAAAATTAATCTCACTATGCTCCTGCCCTGTGCGAGATAAAGCCTGCTAGAAACCTTTCCCTTGAAACCGTAGGCTGTGTACCCACCATACATTTGGGGCTCATCCCCAGTTCTCCTTGGGTTGTGTGCCCAGCAAACTCAGGTGTGTTAACAGATTTGCTCTTTGCTAGACCGGCCAGCCCAGTTTGCAAAAGTCAGCCCAGGGATTCCTTTTCCGGCGCAGTCCTGCAGCTTCTCCTTTCATTGATATCCAAATTAATCAAAATCCTACCATTGATCAATTTCTAGTGTTTAGGGTCTCCTGCAAATGTATAACAGTATTTTTCCTGCATAGCTTTTAATGCTACTATTGTTGTGAGCAATGACAAACCTAGGCAGCATCTTAAAAAGCAGAGACATCACCTTGCCAACAAGGGTCCGTATAGTTAAAGCTATGGTTTTCCCAGTAGTGATGTATGGAAGTGAGAGCTGGACCATCAAGAAGGCTGATCGCCGAAGAATTGATGCTTTTGAATTATGGTGCTGGAGGAGACTCTTGAGAGTCCCATGGACTGCAAGAAGATCAAACCTATCCATTCTGAAGGAAATCAGCCCTGAGTGCTCACTGGAAGGACAGATCCTGAAGCTGAGGCTCCAATACTTTGGCCACTTCATGAGAAGACTCCCTGGAAAAGACCCTGATGTTGGGAAAGATGGAGGGCACAAGGAGAAGGGGACGACAGAGGACGAGATGGTTGGACAGTGTTCTCGAAGCTACCAGCTTGAGTTTGACCAAACTGCGGGAGGCAGTGGAAGACAGAAGTGCCTGGCGTGCTCTGGTCCATGGGGTCACAAAGAGTCAGACACGACTAAACGACTAAACAACAACAAATTGTTGTGAACCGATGCATGCTTATAAAGTAAGTAAAGTTTGTTTTTAAAGTTCCCCAGTCGATGCCTGATTCTTTCTTAAGTGGGACAAAGAGAGGGAAGGCAGCTAGCTTCATAGCTGGGCTTGCTCAAAACAAGGTTTTCACTGCCTAATTCCTGTCCTTTTAAGTTTGCTGTCAAGGATGGGATTTTAAAACTCTGTTTTTTAAGGACCAGGTGGCAATCCTACTTCAGGTATACAGGACTCACACTTTGAATGGTGTCCGCAAACTGTAGATCCTTTAGGTTTTATATGGTCTCAGCAGCTGCTCCCAGTTCTTGGTCCAGCTGTTGCTACATCTGCTAGCTCCTCTCAGATATTCATGAGCCAATCTGATCTGAGGGGAATCCCTTCCTGTCCTCCAATATATGGGACAACCTGTGTGATCAGCTTAACCCTTTGGTTGAGAGGAAAACTCCCTTGGGCCCTGATGGTAGCTTTCTAATCCCAGTGCCAATAGTAGTTCCAAAGGGGGAATTTTCCTTGCGACTGAAACAGGGGAGACTTCCTTCCCATCTGCTGTGAGCCTGATAATTTTCTTGCATTTTTTAAAGTTACATTTTGCATTTAACACCATGTCTCTTTTGTTTCTGTATGTGCTCTCTAAGCATTTCCCATCACCAGTCTCTCCATCTTTTCCAAGTGCAGCCCTACCAATGACAGGAAAAGATGGCTTGAGATGCAAAGGAGCCCATCTGCATTAGTAATAATAATAATAATAATAATAATAATAATAATAATAATAATAATTTATTTATATCCCGCCCATCTGACTGCGTGTCCCCAGCCACTCTGGGCGGCTTCCAACAAAACACTAAAATACAATAACCTATTAAACATTAAGAGCTTCCCTAAACAGGGCTTCCTTCAGATGTCTTCTAAAAGTTTGGTAGTTATTTTTCTCTTTGACATCTGCTGGGAGGGCGTTCCACAGGGCGGGTGCCACTACCGAGAAGGCCCTCTGCCTGGTTCCCTGTAACTTGGCTTCTCGCAGCGAGGAAACAGCCAGAAGGCCCTTGGAGCTGGACCTCAGTGTCCGGGCAGAACGATGGAGGTGGAGGCACTCCTTCAGGTATACTGGACCGAGGCTGTTTAGGGCTTTAAAGGTCAGCACCAACACTTTGAATTGTGCTTGGAAACATAGCCCCCCCCCCTTTGCATAACATTCTAATTCTGTTGAGATACATTGCAATTTTGTTCAGTCTGTGAGTGCCGAGGATGGAAAGCCCCACACACAAATGCCGAACATCGATTTGTAGAAAACACGACTTGAAAAAAGAGACAATGAACATACTTTCGTAAACCAAGAAAACGTTTATTGAAAATTATTTCAAACAAGGAAACAAACAAAAGAAACTGGTTCTAAGACTGAGCCTTGGTTTGGAAGGTGCCAGAACTTCAGCCTGCAGCGTGGCCACCTGATTGTTTGGCTGAAAAGCAGGAGAAAAACGACAATGGTCAAGGACAATGGGAGTGTTGGTCTCTAAGGTGCTACTGGACAATATATATATATATATATATATATATATATATATATATATATATATATATTGACTGTGCCAGACCAACACGGTGACCTACCTGAATCACACCTATATATGCAAGGTAGAGGAAAAACACCCAAATCCTGTCTTCATTTCCTCTCTTATCGATCCGCCCCAGGCATTACTCAAAGCCTTCCTGCAAATTAGAAAACAAACAATACATAGCCATAAGTAAACAGAGGAAAAAACAGGAATCTGCCTCAGCCCTTTTGTATACACTGTCTAAAACACGACAATCTAAGTATCGTCAAATGCACTCTGTACGGTGTTCCATTTCGCTACAGGAACCAGACTATATTAAAGGGAATTTGCACTTTTAACACCACCCACCTGGGTGTCTGGCTGAAAAGCAGGAGAAAAAGGACAATGGTAAAGGACCATGGGAGTTGTAATCGAGCATCACCTGTAGGAGGGCCCCAGTTCCCAAACCTGTCTTATTAGTGTCCACCTTTTTCCAGAAACGCATCCACAGCATGAACACGTACGCTCAACTTCATGGGTAGGCAAACTATGGCCCGGGGGCCTGGATCTGGCCCAATTGCCTTCTCAATCTGGCCCGCGGACGGTCCGGGAATCAGCGTGTGTTTACATGAGTAGAATGTGTGCTTTTATTTAAAATGCATCTCTGGGTTATTTGTGGGGCATAGGAATTCGTTCATTTTTTTTTTTTTCCAAAATATAGTCCGGCCCCCCAGAAGGTCTGAGGGACAGTGGACTGGCCCCCTGCTGAAAAAGTTTGCTGACCCCTGTAGGGTGTTCTCCCCATCCCATGCAAAACTTCGCTTCCTCTTACCTGTTCTTTTTGTGGGAGGCTATGGCAGCATCCACAGCGGGCCACAGAGGAGATCCTGCATGAAAGAAGGGATCTTTGAAGCAAGGGAGAACTTGACACTAAGGGCTGCTTTGAGGGAAGAATCCCTGAACATGTGAATGGTCCTTCACAGACCGAATGCCAGGGACAGAACGTCCCCTCAGCCCCCCATCCAGCTCTCACACCCACCCCAGAGACTTAAAGCAGATCCCACTGCGCTCACAAGAGCCACCGTTTGGCAGGAATTATCAGATGACCAGGAGATGCAGCAGAAGCGCATCTTTGACTGCATGGCTTTAAAAGAGGATGAGGCGACTGAATGGAGGAGGGGGCGGTGAAAGACTACTAGTCCTGATGGAGGAAGCCATTGCAGGAAGTCCCAGGTGGGCAGAGGGCTCGTGGGCTCAGATCCTGCTTGCGGCTTTCCCAGTGGCATCTGGGTGGCCCTGGAAGAAGAGGAGGCTGGACCAGGTGAGCCCTTGGCCTGATCCTGCAGGCCCTTCTTGTATGTTTCCTAAGGCCCCCCTCCTTCCCCTTGTCCCATTACCTCTGATGTGAGAGGCCTTCGTCTGGGCTCCAGTCCCTCCCAGGATGTGGGCAGCTCCCAGGCTGAGTCTTTCCCTCTCTGCAAAACAAATGGAGACCTCAGCCGGCACCTGGCTCCCAGCCACGCTAGCCCCAGTCTGGGGCAGGAGGGTGGGGGACCTGGGAAGGGGGCATTTCCTCCTACCTGATCTTACCAGCTCTTCCCACTTGGCCTCTGTACGGGTGTCTCGGCTCTGTCCCGGCCGGCCTAGCTCAGAAGCAGCAGCCGAAGTCTCCTCTTTCTCAGAAATGAGCAGAGATGCTGTTCCCAGCATGAGAAGAAACTTTGGCTGCTGCTGCTGCACCAAACAGGGCCGAGACTGAGCCATGCCCACAGAGAAGGGGCAGTGGGGAAGAGGCGCGAGGGATGGCAACCAGGAACCACAGGGATGTCCTCTGGTCCTTTATCTCGGGAGCTGGAGTTGGAGCCTCATCCCTGGAGTCATGACTCTGTGGAGGAAGCAGGATATCGTATTGGCTCTCATGTGAATGGGCTCTCACTGTCAGCGGATTCACCAATTATCGCCCTGTCACACCATGCTGCTGTGCAAATTCTCAGGGCATAAAACCACTGACTTTTGTAATCTTCGCAGTTGTACTCTGGTCAAGGACAATGGGACTTGTCCCCCAGTTCCTAAATCCGTCTTAATAGTGTAAGCCTTTTTTTCCAGAAATGCCCCCCACAGCATGAACATGTACACTCAACTTGTAGGGTGTTCTCCCCGCTCCATGCAAATTTCCTCTTCCTCTTACCTGTTCTATTTACATGGTGGCTTGGGCAGCAGCCACAGCAGGGCAGACAGGAGATCCTGCAAGAAAGCTGTCCTTGAAGCAGGGGAGAACTCGACGCTAAGGGCTGCTTCGAGGGAAGAATCCCTGAACATGTGAATGGGCTGTCACAGACCGAACGCCAGGGATAGAACGTCCCTTCAGACGCCCATTCAGCTGTCACACCCATCCTAGGGACTTAAAGGAGATCCCACTGCGGACCTCACAAGAGCCTTTTTGGCAGGAAACATCAGATGACCAGGAGATGCAGCTGAAGAGCATCTCTGACTGCATGGCTTTAAAAGAGGATTAGGCGACTGAATGGAGGAGGGGGCGGTCAAAGACTACTAGTCCTGATGGAGGAAAGAATGCTTCAGAAAAGCCGTTGCAGGAAGTCCCAGGTGGGCAGAAGGCTCTTGGGCTCGGATCCTGTTTGTGGCTTTCCCAGTGGCATCTGGGTGGCCCCTGGCAGAAGAGGAGACGGGACCAGGTGAGCCCTTGGCCTGATCCTGTAGGCCCTTCTAGTGTGTTTCTTAAGGCAACCCTCCTCCCAGTGGCGGAGGAAGAGGGAGTGGGGGGGCGCAGTCTGCCCCCAGGTGCCATCTCTGAGGGGGGTGACAAGAAGGCACTCCGCAGGGGCCTCATTCTGCAACCCCCAGGCATGGCAGCGCGAGCCGCCACCATTGCGCTGTCACAGCTGTGTGCGGAGGATCCCTGCCACCGCCGCTGCAGCCGCGAGTGGAGGATCTCTGCTGCCGCTGCTGCCACTGCGAGCGCAGGACCGCTCCACTGCCGCTGCAGCCGTGATTGGAGGATCCTGCTGCCGTCTGTATGGCGCTTGAGCGGTTATGTCGGCAAACCGCCCGGTGCCATTACGTACGGTGCATGCGTGTGCTCCATACACAGTGGCGCCGTGCATCCACCGTACGTAGCGGTGCCACCCATGTGCCGCTGGGCAGTTTGTCCCGCCCCCGACACTGGGCGGCGGTTAGCCTTCCTTCGCCCCTGCCCCCTCCTTCCCCCATTCCATTACCTCTGAGGCAACAGTCCTTCATCTGGGCTCCAGTCCCTCCCAGGATGCAGTGGCTTCCAGGCTGAATCTTTCCCACACTGCAAAACAAATGGAGACATCAGCAGGCGTCTGGCTCCCAGCCACGCTAGCTCCGGTCTGGGGCAGGAGGCTGGGGGATCTGGGAAGGGGGCATTTCCTCCTACCTGATCCTACAAGCTTTCCCCACTTGGCCTTCTGTATGAGTGTCTCATCTCTGCCCCGTATATACACAAACTATCAAATGTGGTGACAGTAATAATAATACAACAAAACCACAAAACCACAAACTGGCTTATAAGTATAAAACCAAGTTAACTAGAATAATAGCTAGAATAGAGATAGACTTGTAACCATTCAAACAACAAACATACTAAGGTGCCATGTGCAAGACAAAGCCTGGAGATACAGTGGTACCTCAGGTTACATACACTTCAGGTTACAGACGCTTCAGGTTACAGACTCCGCTAACCCAGAAATATTACCTCGGGTTAAGAACTTTGCTTCAGGATGAGAACAGAAATCGGGCTCCGGCGGCGTGGCAGCAGCAGGAGGCCCCATTAGCTAAAGTGGTGCTTCAGGTTAGGAACAGTTTGATTCCGGAACGAATTAAGTACTTAACCCGAGGTACCACTGTACTGTAATCATGGAGTTTATAAATGTACAACTCTATCGTAACAAGTTACATGTGCCGTAAACGTTATACAGACAGGATAAATGAACCGTTCAACAAGTAACATAAGTCCAATCACAAAATGGCAACCCCGTGCCACCACAACAGTAAGGGTAGCACACTGGAGGATATGAAATCACGGGAAACCTGTAATATATCCAGAGAACAGGTCTCCTTTTGCCCACTTGCGTTATTCTCACCAGGGTGGTGGCCTTGATTTGCCTTCCCATGACTGATCCATGCATATAGCTTTGTGTTTCAAACTCAAGACCCATTGAAGAACATCTCATCCAGTGCAATCTTAGAAAAACAGCTTTGAAAAACTTTTTCATATTTCAGTATGTTTGTTGTTTGAATGGCTACAAGTCTACCTCTATTCTAGCTATAATTCTAGTAAATTTGGTTTTATACTTATAAGCCAGTTCGTGGTGTTGTTGTTTTGTTGTATTATAATCTCTGTCCCGGCCAGCCTAGCTCAGAAGCAGCAGCCAAAGTCTTCTCTTTCTCAGAAATTAGCCGAGCAGCAGTCTTAATCAGAGGAAGCTTTGGCTGTTGCTTCTGCGCCAAAGATATGGCAGCCAAAGGCCAAGACAGAGCCATGCCCACACAGAGAAGGGGTGCTGGAGAAGAGGCGAGAGGAGTGATCTGTTTCTGCATGCCTTCCACCAGCACCTTGGATGGGCTGCACTGGGATGCAGAAACAGCCGCCGGAAACCGTGCAGATTGTTTCCTTCTGCTTTGTCCATCATCTTGGGAGCTGAAAACTGAGAAGCGTCCCTGGAAGCGTGGCCCTGTGAAGGAAGGGGCAAGTTTGATGCACCAAAGTTGTAGACTTTCTGCAGTTGTCAGGTAATTGGGAACACGCTAGAACTTTGTATGGTGAGAGAACAAGATCAGACAGCTGATCTCACAAGAGCCGGGTCCTTGCAGGAATAAGGAGGCCTAGGAGAATCAGATGCCCCACAAGAGCATCTTGGATGAGGTGGCTTTCAAAGAGGGTGAGACAATTGCATGGGAGAGAGGCCTATCCAAGGCAACTAGCCATGATGGCTATGCTCAGCGTCCCTGGTTGGAGGGAATAATAATAATAATAATAATAATAATAATAATAATAATAATATTATTACTCTGGGCGGCTTCCAACAAAACACTAAAATACAGTAACCTATTAAACATTAAAAGCTTCCCTAAACAGGGCTGCCTTCAGATGTCTTCTAAAAGTTTGGTAGTTATTTTTCTCTTTGACATCTGGTGGGAGGGCGTTCCACAGGGTGGGTGCCACTACCGAGAAGGTCCTCTGCCTGGTTCCCTATAATTTGGCTTCTCATAGTGAGGGAACCGCCAGAAGGCCCTCGGCGCTGGACCTCAGTGTCCGGGCAGAACGATGGAGGTGGAGGCACTCCTTCAGGTATACTGGGCTGAGGCCGTTTAGGGCTTTAAAGGTCAGCACCAACACTTTGAATTGTGCTCGGAAACGTACTGGGAGCAAGTGTAGGTCTTTTAAGACTGGTGTTATATGGTCTTGGCGGCCGCTCCCAGTCACCAGTCTAGCTGCCGCATTCTGGATTAGTTGTAGTTTCCTGGTCACCTTCAAAGATAGCCCCACATAGAGCACATTGCAGTAGTCCAAGCAAGATATAACCAGAGCATGCACCACTCTGGCAAGACAGTCCGCGGGCACGTAGGGCCTCAGCCTGTGTACCAGATGGAGCTGGTAAACAGCTGCCCTGGACACAGAATTGACCTGCGCCTCCATGGACAGCTGTGAGTCCAGAATGACTCCCAGGCTGCGCACCTGGTCCTTCAGGGGCACAGTTGCCCCATTCAGGACCAGGGAGTCCTCCACATCCGCCCACCTCCTGTCCCCCCAAAACAGCTGCCATCCATCCTCCAACCACCTCCAGACACTCACACAGGACCTTCACCGCCTTCACTGGTCCTGATTTGAACGAGAGGTAGAGCTGGGTATCATCCGCATACTGATGAACACCCACCCCAACCCCCCTGATGACTTCTCCCAGCAGCTGCATGTAGATGTTGAAAAGCATGGGGGAGAGGTCAGAACCCTGAGGCACCCCATAAGTGAGAGCCCAGGGGTCTGAACACTCATCACCCCCCCCCACTTTCTTAACACGGCCCAGAAGGAAGGAGCGGAACCACTGTATAACAGTACCCCCAGCTCCCAGCCCCTCTAAGCTGAAAAGCACTTCCTGGAAGCCACAGGTAGGGAAAGTGTTCCTATGAACCCCAAAAGGTATTTCAGAAGGACCCCCTCCTTCCCTGTGCCCCAGTACCTGAGGGTCCTCACATCTCTCCAGGGATTTCACCAGAACAAAGGGGAAAGGTTCCCTCGCTGCAAAGAAAATGAATAATAATAATAATAATAATAATAACAATAAATTTTATTTATATCCCGCCCTCCCCAGCCAAAGCCGGGCTCAGAGCAGCTAACATCAAATGTATAAAACATTAACATAAAATCAGACAATCAATTAAAATACATCCTCAAATCAGATCAGGATCAGAATAAAATCCAATCAGATGGCAACCCGCGGATTAGGGTTGGGGACCTTAAATGCTCACCAGGCCCAGCTGTTTGTGCTGAACTTATATGGGCCTGTGCGAAAAATCGGGAGGCCATTTTCATGAAGACATTAGCAGGCACCTGGCTCCCAGCCATGCTACCAGCAGTTTGGCGCATGAGGGTGGGGACACGGGAAGGAAGCATTCCTATAATATGGGGCACTCAATTGGCATTTCCACCTACCTGAACTGTGAGCCTCTCTCCCAAGGAAGATGCAAGCTCCTGGAAGCCGCTGGTGGGGAGAGTGTTCCTACGATTCCCAAATGTTTCAGAAGGACGCCTTGCTTGCAAAACAACACTTTGTGACATCAGCTTGGAAACAGGGGCCAGGCTGCTGGGCTGTCAGGCAGCTGCATTAAGAAAAATAAAATCAGGGGGGTCAAAGTGGGCTGGGATGTGGTCATCGTGGGTCAGGCAAGAGGGTGCTGTTGGGGTGTGTGGTTGTGCCTCCCCTGGTTCTGCGTCTCGCTCCCCCACCCATTCCTTTAGCTGCTTGATAGAATCATAGTAGGGTGGAGTTAGAAGGGATCCCAAAGGTCATCTAGTCCAACCACTAATCCGTTGCCACCAACCAGGTCCTCCCTGGTAAAATCAGTTCAGTCTCAGTCAGCTTTTCAATTAATAAAGAAGAATCTATTTTATTTCAGACATAAAACAAAACTTTTACAGCATTCCAAACGGTGTTCCTCTTTACTTTCTTAATCTGATGTTCCTCTCTCTATCTCTGCTACCTCCCCACACTCAAGGACCAACTGCCCTAACTGTCTCTCTATTACCAACTGCCTTTCCCAACCAGCCAACCCATGAAATCCAACCAACTGCCCACCAACAACTCCCAACGAACTCCCCCCAGAACTCCTCTCAGAACTAGTTTTATAGACCCACTGACTCCACCCCCCCGGGTCCTGTCTGTGCAACCTATTTAACTATTTCCCCTCCAGCACTCTCTCATATATGTTAACGTCACATACCTCCCCCCTTAAGAAGTTTCGATTCAGGAGGGTTAACTTCTTAAAGTTACACTCCTGATCAAACAGTTTTGTATGTGGTTTATATATCTAGCCCAACCCCGGGCAATGCCAATGAAGGAGGTGAGGACAGGTGCCCCACCTAGGCCCGAAGTCACCCTAGGCCTCAAAACCAAATTTCCCCTTTCTCTCTTTGAAAAAACCACAGCTTTAGCTCTTCTCTGCTCTTCTCTGCTCTCTCACAAGATGCTGCTGCACAGGCAAAATGTTACTTTTATCAGTACGAGAGAGCTTCAAAAAGGCTAATGAATAGACTCTATCAATGCCAAGAATAAGCAGGCCTGGGAACTGACTCTTATCTCATTTGGTTGCAACACATCTTGGACACGCTGAAATGCAAGGCTCCTCAACCCCCTTGGCTTCTCATCCCCCTTCTCATTCCTGGGAAGGGGGCCAAGAGTCCCAAAGACAGGAGCTTTCTGTTCATGCTCAGGAAACTCATCATGGGGCAGGGCTCCTGAGGAGGGAAAAGGGGGAGGGAACTGGAGGGGAATATATGCTCTGTGCAAATGGCTGTGCTTGTGCTTGTTTGTGGAATTATCACACTAGCTCCTTCTACCAAGCCCGGATGGTAGAAATAAAGCTCTTTCTCTGAAATTATCCCTTGAGTGTCTGTTTGACTCCCATTTCCCTCTCCCCGGGTGCAATGCTCTTCCCACCCGAGGGCAAAGCCTGAAAAGGCTACACCAGGATCTTGCCCACAGCCAGCCCTGCCTGGGCTCCAAACTCCGACCATCTTCTTCCCAGCCAGATGCACTGACCCCTTGCAATTCTGTCTGGGGTGCAGAAAGGGGAGAGAGAAACGTTTTGCTCTCTCTCAGGACATTGATATGAGAGCCACACCATGCAGCCCTTTCAATACCTTCAAGGGCTGTGACAGGGAGGAGGAAGCAATTTTTGAATAAACATTCACACACGTTTTATTGATAATAATCAGCTAAATAGTTTGAGGAGCTATACCACTTTGTAACATGCGGAAAATAGCATTTTTAGAGAAATCAAAGACTGGAACTGGGGGAAGTCGAGGGGGGGGTTAGGTTTTGTGTGGGAGGGTGGGGGGAGGGAGGAAAAATGGGAAAACAAGGATGATATGTTTTTGGATAATATGTTCTGTTTTAATATTGACTAAATATATATATATATATAAAAAGAATGTAATAGGGTTAGTAGTATTAGAATTACTATGGGAATGTTAAGGAGGGAGGCGGGGAAAGGGAGAGTGTGGAATTCTGGGGGTGAGTGATGATTGGATGAGGATTTGAAAAGGAGTTTGAATGGGAGGCAGTTGAGAGTCAGTTGAGAGCAGTGGGTTCTGGAGGGGATGGGACTTGGTGGGGGACGTGAACCAGAGCTGGGCGTCTAACTATTCAGCTTAGGATCAGAGGTCTAGTCATGATTTTTGTAATAAAGGAGCATATAAGATTAATAATAATAATATTTTTTATTTATACCCCGCCCTCCCCGGCCAAGGCCGGGCTCAGGGCGGCTAACAAGCAATAATAAAAACAAGTTGAATGAATACAACTTAAAAACAAGATTAAAATACAACATTCAAATATTGAAACATTCAAATATTAAAATGCAGCCTCATCACAGGAGGAGAAAAGGAAAAAGAAAGGGGGAGGGCATCAAATTGGCTCCAAGCCTAAGGCCAGGCAGAACAACTCTGTCTTACAGAGAAAGAGAATTCGAGGCCATAAGCTCAGGTACACATGTCATCCAACAATCATTTAGTGACTAATCCATACAATCTCCTTTAGTGAGGGTGTAGTACCTAGGTTCTGTACCAAACATTGATATCTTTTCCTTTTTTCTAGGAAGGATGTGGGTGGGGAGAATTATTGGATTTAACTCCACAGAAGTATTCCCAACCAGGGTGCACATTGGGCTCTAAAATGTCAATGGCGCCCTGTGCAACGCTAAAATAGGGCACCCCTCCTTCCTGTTCTTCATCATGGTTTTGGCCCCCTCTGCAGCGTGGTGCCCAGTGTGAGCACACTGGTCGTGGCATCCTAAAACTGCCCCGGCCCAACCTTGGGATGTGCTTTTGGCATGGGAGAGAATCACACCCCTTGTCCTGGCCAGGTGGACCAAAGAGAAACCCTCCCCATAAAACTATAGGAAGATCTAAATCAGGCTTTCCTCCTCCAGCTGGCAAGAGGACTGGGAAACCCGTCCCCTGTCCCAGAAGGTCACAGCATACCTGCACATTTTGGTTTTTATCATGGCACCGCTGGGCTGCTGCTTGGCCAGAGCCTTTCCCAAACCATGGCCCCGCGAAGGAAGAAATACTTCAAAATCGTTGGGGTAGCCAGCCGCTCTAGGGGATGGGGCCCTGAGGATATTTTTTGTTCTTTTCTAGGTTCATAGGTTTATGTTCTGGTTCTAATGATGTAATAGGGGTGGAGCTCTTTAAATATATGGGGCTGCCACACACTCCTTTTCTTTTTGAAAATAAAATAATAATTTCCCCTCGTTTTCAAAAGCACACGCATTGTCTCTTTCTTCTGGTTCTTCAGTTACATTTGTTGTGAGACACTGGTGTTATATGCAGTACAGGGTTGGGAAGAAAAGGGGGGAAGGGGGATATAAAATTGGGGGGTCAAAGTGTGCTGGGATGAGGCCACAGTGGGTCAGGCCAGAGGGTGCTGTTGGGGTGTGTCGTTGTGCCTCCCCTGGTTCTGTGTAATGCTCCTCTGCCCGTTCCTTGAACTGCTTGATTGAATCATAGTAGGGTAGAGTTGGAAGGGATCCCAAGTGTCATCTAGTCCAACCCCCGGCAATGCAGGGATCCTGCCAACAGCCAAGCTTGGCTGGGCTCCAAACTCTCGCCTTCTGGTAACCATTGCAATTCTGCATGGTGTGGAGAAAGGGGAGAGAGAAATGTGTTGATTTCACTCTCATAACACTGATATGAGATCCGCACCATGCAGCCCTTTCAATACCTTAATGGGCTGTCACAGGGAGGAGGGAGCAAGCTTGTTTTCTCTTGCTCCAGAGGCCCTTAGGAGCTGAAGCAGTGACTCTCCTTCCTTGGAGGTTTTCCCGCAGCGCTTGGATGCCCATCTGCCATAGATCATGTAGTTGAGATTCCTTCATTGCAGGGGGTTGGACTAGATGACCCTCAGGGTCCCTTCCAACTCTACAATTCTATGATGCTACGTTTTAAAGAGCATCCAATGTGCCTTTGAAGCCCATGACTTCCCCCAAAATGATTCGTGGCATTGTGGCTTCCCTCTCACAGACCTACAATTCCCAGAAGCGCTAACAAACTACAATTCCTGGGATTGTTTAGGGGAAGATATCTGCTTTTTAGAACAGGGATGAAGAACCTGTTTAGTTATTTTGCTTATTTCTGATATGACTGCGCACACTCCTTTTCTGACTGGGTCCTCGATTACTTGGTTTGGTGGGATCTGCTGATTCAGACACAGCGTATGTCTGAGAAGGCCCCACGAAGTGATCATGGGGAGGAGGTGCGAGGAAAAAACTTGTGACATTGATTTTTTTGGCAAATTGGAAGGGCTGTGGTGGGATCCAGCACCGGCAACCTGGAGCTCCACTGACCACTTAACTGCTCTCTTCTCCATCAGCTTGGGAGCTTTTTCTGGGACGTTTGCGGGGGTATAATAGCATCCTTTATCATTTGAGCATCTTTATCAAGATGCTAACAGATCTGCCTGCCTTTGAATTAAGAATTAAGAAATATAAAATCAGGGGGGTCAAAGTGTGCTGGAATGAGGCCACGGTGGGTCAGGCCAGAGGGTGCTGTTGGGGTGTGTGGCTGTGCCTCCCCTGGTTCTGCGTCTCCTCTGCCTGTTCCTTTAGCTGATTGATAGAATCATAGTAGGATGGAGTTGGAAGGGATCCCAAAGGTCATCTAGTCCAACCCCCAGAAATGAAAGGATCCTGCTAACAGCCAAGCTTGGCTGGGCTCCAAACTCCCGCCTTCTGGTTACCATTGTATATGCATGTTTGAGCATGCTAACAGATTTGCCTGCCTTTGATCAGTTGTGCTTCAAGGGAAGCTCACCAGTCCTCTGATTCCTTAATGTTTTCCAGCCCAGATAGATGCTAACCAAAGGAGCTCACAATAGTCATCTCCTTGCAGGAACAGGCATAGGAGAATTAGATGCACCACAAGAGTGTCTTGGATGGGGGTGGCTTTCATAGAGGGCTAGACAATTGCATGGAGGAGAGGCCTATCAAAGGCAACTAGCCGTGTTGGAGGGAGCAATGCTTCTGGAAAGCACTTATTGGAAGCCACAGGCTCCCCAAACGTGTTTCACAAGGACCCCTTCCTTCCCTCTGCCCCAGTACCTGAGGGTCCTCACGTCTCTCCAGGGATTTGGCCAGAACGATGTAGATGTTGGGGAAAGGCTCGCTCCATGCAAAGAAAACGGAGACATCAGCAGGCGCCTGTCTCCCAGCCATGCTAGCTCCAGACTGGCGCATGAGGGTGGGGGACACAGAAAGGACGCATTTCTATAATATCGGGCCGTCAAGTGGCATTTCCACCTACCTGAACTGTGAGCCTTTCCCTCCTTGTTCTGGCCTGCCTCTCTCCTAAGGAGGATGCAATCTCTTGCTGGAAGCCACTGGTGGGGAGAGTGTTCTTACGACTCCCAAAATGTGTTTTGGAAGGACCCCTTCCTTCCCTCTGCCCCAGCCATGCTAGCACCAATCTGGGGCCTGATGGTGGGGTGACGACATGGGAAGGCTACACCTGCTTGCTCCTCTCAGATATACATGAGCCAATCCGATCCGAGGGGAATCCGTTCTTGTCCTCCAAGTGGGATAACCAGTTTGGCCATGTTAGTGCTTCAGCATGAGCAAAGCCCATCTCCCAGGTGTTCCTCTTGAAGGCAAGGCACAATCCTGGGACACTCGACGACTGCCTCGCTTCCCATTTCCCTCCCCAACTCTAGGACCTGGCACCTGAGCCAATCCTACCTTCCCGGTACCTCTTCATGACTGAGTTCCTAGGTCTGGAGGAATCTCTGCTATTGGAAGCTATTTGACAAGTCTCTCACCATCATCTGACAGGGATTCCTCTTGCAGGGCAATATAATGCTTGCTTGCAAACCTGCACATTCACAACAGAAAATATAATCTGGGGACCACAGCTGAGGACCTGCCAAGCTACCAACAGCTGTGGACCAGTCAAGTCAGGTAGCCCAGCCACATGCACCAGTGACGGGTGATGCTGACAACAACAATAATGTTATTTCTATGCCACTCCTCTCCTCTGGGGCTTGGAGCTCCTCTTACCTTCAGAGTTCCTCCCTGTCATCATTGCTGATAGTACCATAAGTCTCTCACCATCATCTGACAGGCATCCCTTTTGCAGGGCATTATAGGGCTTACTTGCAAAGCGGGACTTTGTGACATCAGCTGGCAAACAGGGGCCAGGCTGCTTGGTTTTTCAGGCAGATGAATTAAGAAATATATAATCAGGGGGATCAAAGTGTGCTGGGATGCGGCCACGGTGGGTCAGGCCAGAGGGTGCTGTTGGGGTGTGTGGTTGCGCCTCCCCTGGTTCTGCGTTTCGCTCCCCCACCCATTCCTTTAGCTGCTTGATAGAATCATAGTATGGTGGAGTTAGAAGGGATCCCAGAGGCCATCTAGTCCAACCACTAATCCGCTGCCACCAACCAGGTCCTCCCTGGTAAAATCACTTCAGTCTCAGTCAGCTTTTCAATTAATAAAGAAGAATCTATTTTATTTCAGACATAAAACAAAACTTTTACAGCATTCCAAACGGTGTTCCTCTTTACTTTCTAAATCTTATGTTCCTCTCTCTATCTCTGCTACGTCCCCACACTCAAGGACCAACTGGCCTGTCTCTATTACCAACTGCCTTTCCCAACAAGCCAACCCATGAAACCCAACCAACTGCCCACCAACAACTCCCAACAAACTCCCCCCAGAATTCCTTGACCCGCTGACTCCACCCCCCTGGGTCCTGTCTGTGCAACCTATTTAACTATTTCCCCTCCAGCACTCTCTCATATATGTTAACGTCACATACCTCCCCCCTTAAGAAGTTTCGATTCAGGAGGGTTAACTTCTTAAAGTTATACTCCTGATCAAACAGTTTTGTATGTGGTTTATATATATATATATATACACATACATAAACAAGTAAATTGTTGATTGTCTTTGTTCATCCTTCACTCTCTAATTTCCGTGATAAGGCATCCGCCACAATGTTCAAGGATCCTTTCACACTTTTGATGGTAAAAGTGAAGTCTTGTAGTAGTAAGGCGCACCGCAGCAACTTACTATTACTCTTCATCGATCGCAGCCATATCAACGGTGAGTGGTCTGTACATAACACAAAGCCTCGTCCCCAGAGGTACGGCTTCGATCTTTGAAGGGCCCACACAATTGCCAAGCATTCTTTCTCAACCGTCGAGAGGTGCTTTTCTCTAAGCAGTAACTTCTTGCTGATGTAGGCGATTGGAAGCAGAAATGAAAGGATCCTACCAATAGCCAAGCTTGCCTGGCCTCCAAACTCCCGCCTTCTGGTTACCATTGTATATGCATGTTTGAGCATGCTAACAGATCTGCCCCAGTACCTGAGGGTCATCACGTTTCTCTAGGGATTTCGCCAGAATGAAGTAAACGTCGGGGAAAGGCTCGCTCCATGCAAAGAAAACGGAGACATCAGCAGATGCCTGTCTCCCAGCCATGCTAGCTCCAGTCTGGCGCATGAGGGCGGGGGACACGGAAAGGACGCATTCCTATAATATCGGGCAGTCAAGTGGCATTTCCACCTACCTGAACTTTGAGCCTTTCCCCCCTTGTTCTGGCTGCCTCACTCCTAAGGAGGATGCAATCTCTTGCTGGAAGCCACTGGTGGGGAGAGTGTTCAGGTGGACCGAAGAGAAACCCTCCCCATAAAACTATAGGAAGATCTAAATCAGGCCTTCCTCCTCCAGATGGCAAGAGGACTGGGAAACCCTTCCCCTGCACATTTTGGGTTTTATCATGGCACCGCTGGGCTGCTGGTTGGCCAGAGCCTTTCCCAAACCATGGCCCTGCGAAGGAAGAAATACCTCAAAATCGTCGGGGTAGCCAGCCGCTCTAGGGGATGGGGACCTGAGGACCCTCCCTGGTGATTTTCTTCTGGGGCACAGCCCCCTCAATATCTCCCCCCCCCGTCTTCCTTCCCAACTCCGTCACATCCTTAGTCTGCTGCCGCTGCCCCCCAGCCGCATCCCTCCTTTTTCTGCCCGACACAGAGCAGCCCAGCAGCAGTGCAGGGGAAGGCAAGCCAGCGGAGGCAGGGCCCTCCTGCGGTGGGGACATAGGGCCAGCCCCAAATCTACGGCGGGGACATGGCCTGAGCATTGGCGAGGGTGCCTGCCCAGCTGACACAGGGGAGGGAGGCAGAACAAGCACCCCTGCCATGCTGCGCATGCCCACGTCACCATTGGCTGCCGACGCTCGCTGCTCCTGCCTGGGCACATGACGGCCCGACCCCTGGCTCGTAAGGAGCGGGGCAAGGGGATGGGGGGAGACAGGCTGTTGCCCCCCAACCCAGTCCTGTTACGCTCAGGTTGGCGCCAAGACCTCCTGCTACATATGGGGAATGGATTCCCCATGGAAACTCAGAGACCCTGCCTTATGTCTCACAGCAGGACTCAGGATCCACCCTGGACCTCAAGCTTTCCCTGTTCTCTCTCTGTGTCAAATTAAAGATTGTAAGCCCCTCGGGGCAGGGACCTCTTTTTCAAGGGTCACACGCAACGATGGTGCAAAGAAAGGATATAAAGGAAATCTCACTACGCTCCTACCCCATGCAAGCTGAAGCCCGCTAGAGGCCTTTCTCTTAAAACCAATGTCCCGTCTGCCTTCTCAACTCCCTGCCATCCTCAGTCTGCTGCTGCCCCCCCAGCCACACCCCTCCTTCTTCGTGGCACAGAGCAGCTCAGCAGCAGCCCAGGGGAAGGCAAGTCAGCAGAGGCAGGGCCCTCCTACGGTGGGGACATAGGGCCAGCCCCAAACTACGGGAGGGACATGGCCTGAGCACTGGCGAGGGTGCCTGCCCAGGGAAGGAGGGAGGCAGAACAAGCATCCCTGCCATGCTGCCCGTGCCCACGTCACTACTGGCTGCCAAGGCTCACTGTGGCGATCACACACAGGGGCCCCGGACGTTTCACAGTCTATTGACCCTGTGCCACCACTGCGTTCGCTTTCTTCGCTGCCACCACCCCGCTTCTCACGGGGACACACGGAGTCCAGACAGTTGTTAACATAAACAAATAATCAAGTTTATTTTTAAATGCAGGAACAAGCGTATGGTTTCCGTTAATTTCTCTTGACAGTTTCTTAAATCTTAGTTCCTAACAACTTCAACCTGAATTATTCCCAACTATCTATCTGACTCAGCCTAACAATTCCTCTCACTCTCTCACAATACAACTCTTCCAACCCACTCCTAATCCACCCTCTTCTCCAACTCCCAACTCCCAAACCTCAACTCACTTTCAAAACCTCCCACTCTATCTTTTACTCCCCTCTTGCATTCTCGCTGGCCAATCACATCACACCCATTTTAACCCTTTCCTTGACCCATCCTAGGAGGCAAACGCCACACTCACTGATCCTGCCTGGGCACACGATGGCCCGACCCCTGGCTTGGAAGGAGTGGGGCAAGGGGCTGGGGCGAGAAGGGCTGTTGCCCCCCACCCCAGCCCTGTTACGCTCAGGTTGGCGCCAAGACCTCCTGGCACATGTGGGGAATGGATTCCCCATGGAATTAACGTCCCGTATTTTTAAGGTCTGCATCACATTCCTTCCGGAGCCACAGCAGCCTCTGTGTGCGACCAGGCTTTGGACCTGGGAGACAGAAAGGAAAATAAAAACAGAGAAAGAGGTTACAGATGGGAATCCCAAAGTCTAAACTCAGAGACCCTGGCTTATGTCTCACAGCTGGACATGATCCACCCTGGACCTCAAGCTTTCACTGTTCTCTCTCTGGGTCAGATTAAAGATTGTAAGCCCCTCGGGACAGGAACCTCTTTCTCAAGGGTCACACGCAGTGATGGTGCAAAGAAAGAATACAAAAAAATCTCACTACGCTCCTACCCCATTTTGGCTAGAGGCCTTTCCCTTAAAAACACGATCTATTGGGGGCTCCTGCAGCATGAAAAAGGGGCTACCTCCTGGCACATGTGGGGAATGGACTCCCCATAGAAGTAACATACACAACTTCCAAGATGTCATTTTTATGGATGGCAGCCTCTCCTCTCCTTCTTTCATGTGTTCTTGGCGCCTCAGCAGCCTCTTATGACCTAGGAGACAGAAAGGAGAATAAAAACAGAGAAAGAGGTTACAGATGGGAAATGTCTGGGAATCCCAAAGTCTAAACTCAGAGACCCTGCCTTATGTCTCACAGCAGTACTCAGGATCCACCCTGGACCTCAAGCTTTCCCCGTTCCCTTCCTGGGTCAAATTAAAGATTGTAAGCCCCTCTGGGCAGGGACCTCTTCCTCATGGGTCACACGCAGGCTTATTTTTAAACTTCTCGGTTTGCTTCCTGATTCTTTCTGAATTGGGTAGGAAGAGGGAAGGCAGTTTACTTCATAGCTGGAATTGCTCAAAACAAGGTTTCACAGGCTAATTCCCAAACTTTTAGTTTTGCTGCCAAGAAGGGTTTTTTAAAACTCTGTTCATCTCACATCTGTGGGTATCTGGAGGGATCAATTTCAATTAACGTATTTGTTGTTGTTGTTGTTGTTTAGTCGTTTAGTCGTGTCCGACTCTTCGTGACCCCATGGACCAGAGCACGCCAGGCACTCCTGTCTTCCACTGCCTCCCGCGGCTTGGTCAGACTCATGTTTGTGGCTTCGAGAACACTGTCCAACCATCTCGTCCTCTGTCGTCCCCTTCTCCTTGTGCAATTAACGTATACTCCCTGTTAAAACCCATCCCACACAGTGGCAAGATTGTGAAACTTTGGGAAATTCTCTTGAAAATGATCTAGAACATGTTTAGGAACAATGAGTCTGTAGGTTGACATGGTGCAAAGAAAGAATACAAAAGAAATCTCACTAGCCTGCTGCCCCGTGCAAGATGAAGCCCGCCAGACGCATTTCCCTTAAAACCAAAGGATGTGTACACATGATCCATTTGGGGCTCTTGCAGCATGAAAAGGGGCTCAGTCCGCGCAGCTGCATTGCTGAGAGGCCGGGGCTCGGACCTTAGAAATACAACTGGCAGAGAGAGCTCTGTGTGAGGCCCTTTCCCCTGCTCTCCTGGAGAGAAAGGAGCATATTGCACTTCGCGTTCACCCATTTGCCCTTTCCGTCTGCGTGGATGGAGCAGGGTCCTGTCAAGAAGGGCTTGTCCCCCACAGCAGGGGAGCCCTGGAGTCGAAGGTGTTATGTACTGAAGTTCTCACCCTGGGCCAGTAGGGGGACACAGTAGATAGTTTTCACTCAGGTCCACATATGCAAATAAGGAATTGAAAGTGACGTTCAGTGATTGGATACTTACAGAAAATGGTTACTGTTGCGTTCTAGTGGAGCTCTATATAAGCAGGTTGGCTGAACCCTTCAGTTCAGTTCTGTTCTGGGCCCGTGAATAAACAAGAGCTGTTTGAAGAATCGCTGTGTCGTCTGATATGTTCACCCACAACTTAACAGAAGGCATCTCTCCCTGGCTCTTCTATGGGCCACCAACCCCTTTGGGCATGTTCCTGTCTCTATCCCAGGTGAGGCCCTGGCTTGGAAAGAAATCTGAGCCACTACTTTTCCACTGACTTCCAATCTTCCTCTCAATACTCCAAATCATCAAAATCCTACCATTTATTAATCTCTAGGGTTTAGGGGTGTCCTCTGCAAATCAATAACAGTATTTTGCCTGCATAGTTTTTAGTGCTACTGTTGCTACGAACCAATGTATGAGAATAAAGTATTTTTAAACTTCTCTGCTTGCTGCCTGATTATTTCTGAAGTGGGCATTTTCTTTCATAGCTGGGCTTGCTGAAAACAAGGTTTCACAGCCTAACACCTAAGGTTTCAGTTTTGCTGTCAAGGAGGGGATTTTAAAACTCTGTTCATCTCACATTTGTGGGTATCTGGAGAGATAAATTTCAATTAACGTATACTCTCCTACCTATTAAAACCCACCCCACACAGTGGCAAGATCGTGAAACACTGGGAAATTCTCTTGAAAATGATCTAGAACATGTTTAGGAAAGATGGGTCTGTAGGTTGACATTTAATGGAATGACCCTGTGACTTCAAGGTGTGATGTGTACGGAGCCTTAGAGTTCAGAAAATAGAGGCATGGAAAAGGCCATCTTTTCAACCTTGTAACCAGCCAGATATTCACAACAGAAAATATATTCTGGGGATCACAGCTGAGGACCTGCCAAGCTATCAACAACTGTGGACAATTCAAGCCAGGGAGGCAAGCCACATGTACCAGTGACGGGTGACGCTAATATTAATAATAACAACAACAATAATAATTGTTACTTTATTTCTATGCCACTCATCTCCCCTGGGCCTCGGGCTCCTCCGACCTTCACAGTTCCTATTCATGATCAGTGAAGGGCAAAACTGTCTTGCCAAGTCTCTCACCATCATCTGACAGGCATCCCTCTTACAGGGCATTATAGGGCTTGCTTGCAAAGTGGCACTTTGTGACATCAGATGACAAACAGGGGCCAGGCTGCTGGGTTGCCAGGCAGCTGAATTAAGAAGAAGAAAACCAGGGGTGTCAAAGTGTGCTGGGATGAAGCCACTGTGAGTCTGGCCAGAGTGTGCTGTTGGGGTGTGTGTTTGTGCCTCCCCTGGTTCTGCGTCTTGCTCCCCCGCCCGTTCCTTTAGCTGCTCGATAGAATAATACTATGGCAGAGTTGGAAGGGACCCCAAGGGTCATCTAGTCCAACCCCGGGCAATGCCAGGATCCTGCCCACAGCCAGCCCTGTCTGGGCTCCAAACTCCGACCATCTTCTTCCCAGCCAGATGCACTGACCCCTTGCGATTCTGCCTGGGGTGGAGAAAGGGGAGAGAGAAACGTTTTGCTCTCTCAGGACATTGATATGAGAGCCACGCCATGCAGCCCTTTCAATATCTCAAGGGCCGTCACAGGGAGAAGGGGGGAAAGCTTGTTTTCTCCTGCTCCAGTGGCCCTCAAGACCTGAAACTGTGACTTCAAGCTACAGGAAAGGAGATTCTGACTCAATCTCAGGAAGAACTTTCTGACAGGAAGAGTTGCTTGACAGTGGGAAGGAATCCCTCAGGAGGTTCTAGACTCTCCTTCCTTGGAGGTTTTTCCACAGAGGATGGATGGCCATCAGCCATGGATGCTTTAGCTGAGATTCCTGCATTTCAGGGGGTTGGACTAGATGACCCCTGGGGTCCCTCCCAACTCTGCAACTCTATGATTCTATGATCAAAAGTTTATCCAATGGCCCTTTAAAGCACACGACGTCCCCCCATGATCTGGAGCATTACAGCTTCCCTCTCACAGAACTACAGTTCCCAGAACTACAGTTCCCAGGATCATTTGGGAGAAGCCATCTGCTTTCTCGAACAGGGATAAGGAACCTGCAGTTTGCTTTCCCTGATTTCCTAGGAACCAGGAACGGGAAGCTCAAGTGCTTCTGACAGGATGATTTCAATGAACAGGGTGTATAAAACATTGTTCCAGGTTTCCGGCTACGTCACAAGTCAATGGTGGTCGACAGGAGAAAGCCAGGTTTTATGAGGAAACCAACCAAGACGATCAAGGGTCTGGAAACTAAGCCTTATGAGGAACAGTTGAAGGAGTTGGGTATGTTTAGCTTGGATAAGAGGAGACTGAGAGGAGATATGATAACAACCTTCCAGTATCTAAAAGGCTGTCACGTGGAAACTTGTTTTGGCTAGCCATCTGTCATGGATGCTTGAGCTGAGATTACTGCATCGCAGGGGGTTAGACTACCCTTGGGGACCCTTCCGATTCTACAACTCTATGATCCTATGATGGTACCAAATAATAATAATAATAATAATAATAATAAATAATAATAATAATAATAATAATAATAATAATAATAATAATATAAAAATAAAAATCTGTGCATATATAACTCTTCCCCACAAGGTGGAGTCGCAGACTGACTTATTACCAAGGTTCAGTCATCACTGCAAGAGGAGGGATGCTCTCCCAGCCAATTGGATTAACTCCCTTCATCCCTGGTCCTTGGTTGTGCTAACTGGGGCTGATGGGCGTTGGAGACCAAAGCATCTTGAGGGCACCATTTTGGGGGGTAAAAGGTAAAGGGGCCCCTGGCCATTAGGTCCAGTCGTGACTGACTCTGAGGTTGCAGCGCTCATCTCGCTTTATTGGCCGAGGGAGCCGGCGTACAGCTTCCGGATCATGTGGCCAGCATAACTAAGCCGCTTCTGGCGAACCAGAGCAGCGCATGGAAACACTGTTTACCTTCCTGCCAGAGGTAAGGTATTTATTTATCTACTTGCACTTTGACGTGCTTTCGAACTGCTAGGTGGGCAGGAGCAGGGACCGAGCAACAGGAGCTCACCCCGTCGCGGGGATTCGAACCGCCGACCTTCTGATCGGCAAGCTCTAGGCTCTGTGGTTTAACCCGCAGCGCCACCCGTGTCCCTTCCTTCCTGGTTCTTGGCTGTGCTAACTGGGGCTGATGGGAGTAGGAGACCAAAGCATTTAGAGGGCACCATGGGGGGGCGGGGAGCCTGCCCTAAATAAGCACTTCGTACATCCAGCTGGTTTCAGTTGCATCAGTGTAGTAATCCAGAATCCGCAAACATTCTCAATGTACCTGCAGGTGGCATAATCTTACAATGCAATTAACTCTTATATCTTTTGGCTGTCCCAATTACCCATGCACCCATCCTGGATTTTTTAAAGGCTTTTAACTTTTCTTTAGAAGTGATGTTAAAATGGATGCTACTTTGGTAAAAGTTGCTGTTTTTGGTGTCTTTTAATGCATATAGGGCATTTTATAATATTTTATGGGAAGCTATCCTGACCATGCATTGGAAAGGCAGGGAATAAATAGATAAAGTCCTGAGAACTGGGAGATAGGATCTCGAGGAGAGTTCTTGACACCCAGAGAATTACCATATTTACTCGAATCTAAAACACACCTTTTTTGGTCAAATTATGTTACGAAAATTAAGGTGCTCATTAGATTCGATGGTACATTTACATCCCCCAGCAAATACCCTTTTTGGTTTCAAGGTTCTGAAAACTGAGGTGTGCATTAGATTCGATGGTGCATTAGGCTCAAGTAAACACTGTGCTAGGGACGCGGGTGGCGCTGTGGGTTAAACCACAGAGCCTGGAACTTGCCGATCAGAAGGTTGGTGTTTCGAATCCCCGCTACGGGGTGAGCTCCCGTTGCTCGGTCCCTGCTCCTGCCAACCTAGCAGTTTGAAAGCACATCAAAATGCAAGTAGATAAATAGGTACCACTCCGGTGGGAAGGTAAACGGCGTTTCCGTGCGCTGCTCTGGTTTGCCAGAAGCGGCTTGGTCATGCTGGCCACATGACCCGGAAGCTGTACGCCGGCTCCCTCTGCCTGTAAAGCGAGATGAGCGCTGTAACCCCAGAGTCGGCCACGACTGGAACTAATGGTCAGGGGTCCCTTTACCCTTTAAACACTGTGCTAAATATGGCTCTGGTTCAGGCTATCTGAAAGACCCTATTCGCTCCTATGAACCTGCCCTGGTTTTGAGATCTTTGAGGCAGGCCCTTCTCTCGGTCCCACCACCTTTGCCGGCATGTTTGTTAGGAAAGCAGAATAGGGTCTTCTCAGTGGCTGCTCCCAGATTTTGGCACTCCCTAAAGAAGCTAGCCTGGGTCTCGCCTTCTTGTCCTTCTGCTGGCAAGTGAAGACCTCCTTGTTCCAAAGGCAGGATATAGATAAATATATAATAATAGGTAAAGGTAGATAAAGGTAAAGGACTCCTGGGTGGTTAAGTCCCGTCAAAGGCGACTATGGTGTGCAGCACCCATCTCACTTTCAGGCCAAGGGAGCCGGCATTTGTCCACAGACAGCTTTCCGGGTCATGTGGCCAACAGGACTAAACCGCTTCTGGCGCAACGGGACACCATGACGGAAGCCAGAGCGCACAGAAACGCTGTTTACCTTCCCGCTGATGGGCGTTGGAGACCAAAGCATCTTGAGGGCACCATTTGGGGGATTAAAGGTAAAGGGACCCCTGACCATTAGGTCCAGTCATGGCCGACTCTGGGGTTGCGGCGCTAATCTCGTTTATTGGCCGAGGGAGCCGGCACACAGCTTCCCGGTCATGTGGCCAGAATGACTAAGCCGCTTCTGGCGAACCAGAGCAGCGCACGGAAACGCTTTTCACCTTCCCGCCGGAGCGGTACCTATTTATCTACTTGCACTGGTGTGCTTTCGGACTGCTAGATTTGCAGGAGCTGGGGCAGAGTAACAGGAGCCCACCCTGTCGCAGGGATTCGAATCACCGACCTTCCAATCGGCAAGCCCAAGAGGCTCAGTGGTTTAGACCACAGCACCACCGGCTTCCCTTTTCCAGAAGCAGAGTGGTGTTTTTGGGCAAGTTCCTTGCCTGGGGTCATCTCACGTTAAAGAGTGCTGTGCAAAAGCAACAGTTTATGGCTGGGTAAGATTCTTGTGGTTCTTAAAGGGGACAGTCGCCCATTCCTGAGATATGGGGGTAACAGAACACAGCTTGTTTTGCAGCGCAGGGGCAGAGAAACCTCACTTCCTCATTGAAGCATCTCACATCCGGCTCCGTTTTTGAGCTCCCCTGAGAATAAGGGGAAAGGAAACAACATTAACCTCATAGAGTAAGCATGTTTTTTTAAAAAACAACAACAACAACAATCATTGATTCATCGCATGGATTCGAACCGCCAACCTTCCAATCGGCAGCCCAAGGGGCTTAGTGGTTTAGACCACAGCGCCACCCGCATCCTTATATATAATAATGTGGTATCTCTGGTTACGTACTCAGTGGCGTAGCGTGGGTTGTCAGCACCCGGGGCAAGGCAAGTAATTTGCGCCCCCTAACCCCTAACCTGCCGCCGCTGCCAGCTTCTTCTTGCTGCTGCCTGGTCTGGTCTGGTGTGGTTCTCTCCCGCGCTCAGCGCTGCGCTGGGCGGCCGCTGCACTGTCCCTCCCCCAGATAGTCCCTCGCTCTCTCTCCGCACCGCACGCCTGGCACCTACCCCCTCCACAGTGGGCCGGCGGCTCGGATCGGATTCGCACAGCCAGCACTGCAGTGAGAGAGTGTGAGTGAGCCAGGTAGGGGCAGAGAGCTGCGAGTGCGAGCGCCCCCCCAGATGTTGCGCCCGGTGCGGCCGCCCCCCCCTGCACCCCCCATGCTACGCCACTGTACGTACTTAATTCGTTCCAGAGGTTAGTTCTTAACCTGAAACTGTTCTTAACCTGAAGCGCCGCTTTAGCTAATGGGGCCTCCCACTGCTGCTGCGCCGCCAGAGCACGATTTCTGTTCTCATCCTGAAACAGAGTTCTTAACCCGAGGGACTATTTCTGGGGTAGCAAAGTCTGTAACCTGAAGCATATGTAACCTGAAGCGTATGTAACCCGAGGTACCACTGTAGTAATAAGGCAGCGGGGTGGGGGGGAGAGAGAACGAGAAAGAATTTTTATTGCAATACTCCTCCAGACCCAGCAGGTGGCACTAGCGAACAAAAGGCAGGAGGGGAAGGGGAAGAGAAGTAGCGATGCTAAATTCACCAAATGTAAACCTCAGTGACCACACCAGTGACCTCAGCCTCACGTTATGATGACAAGGTTTCAGTATTCCGTTCTTATGCAAACTTTGGTGGCCCAAACAGTGATTCACTGAGCGAGTTCATGCAAGGCAGTGTAGAAGCTTTGCAGGCTAGAGGAGTGAGGATGCATACAGTGGTACCTCGGGTTACATATGCTTCAGGTTACAGACTCCGCTAACCCAGAAATAGTACCTCGGGTTAAGAACTTTGCTTCAGGATGAGAACAGAAATCGTGTACCGGCGGCGCGGAGGCAGCAGGAGGCCCCATTAGCTAAAGTGGTGCTTCAGGTTAAGAACAGTTTCAGGTTAAGAACGGACCTCCGGAACGAATTAAGTACCTAACCCGAGGTACCACTGTACCTGCCCTGTAATATTCGAACACACAGCAATGCTGTCCTGCCCAGTGCGGCAGAAAGAAGATGAGCCAAAGGCTCAATGTTACATATGTGGCGGACCTGTAAAAAAAAATAAAGAAATTTTGGGATGTAATTTATAATGAGCTAAAAATGCGAGAGAAATATTCTTGTATGACACGGCAGCTGCAAGAATATTAATCGCTACGAATTGGAAAGGAGGGAAGGCATGGCTGATTTCCTTCAGAATGGAGAGGTTTGCTCTTCTTGCAGTCCATGGGACTCTCAAGAGTCTCCTCCAGCACCATAATTCAAAAGCATCAATTCTTCAGCAACCAGCCTTCTTTATGATCCAGCTCTCACTTCCATACATCACTACTGGGAAAACCATAGCTTTAACTATACGGACCTTTGTCGGCAAGGGGATGTCTCTGCTTTTTAAGATGCTGTCTAGGTTTGTCATTGCCTTTCTCCCAAGAAGCAGGCGTCTTTTAATTTCGTGGCTGCTGTCACCATCTACAGTGATCATGGAGCCCAAGAAAGTAAAATCTCTCACTGCCTCCATTTCTTCCCCTTCTCTTTGCCAGGCTATTACTTAATTTTCTCAAATGCTAAATGCCATTAAAAAAAAAGTTGCAGAAGAGGAGTCATTTGTGGCATTCATCAACCTTTCCCCTACAATCATGTGAAGCAATTAATATGTTGAATTGTTACAAGCAAGTGTCACAGAATGACTAAGGGGTTTTTTTATTTAAAAAAATGCATAATCATCAGAGCAGTGCTAAGTCATCTTTTCACAAAGAGAATTAGGAAACAGTGTCAGAGGAAGCTGCTTGCCCGTTCTTTCCCAAACTGGAATCAAAATTCTGGTGTATAATAACTTCCATGGGTGACATCATACGTAAAAATAAATAAATCATACAGCATTGCGGCTTTCAAACTCCCTTAGTTCACACCAAGAATGTTACACATTTGGGTGGTTTCCCAGCCACCTCGAAAACCTCATAGCTTAAAGTAGAACCATCCTATCTGTAATGCAAGTTGAAGGGGCTTCTTTGAATTCGAATGCCTGGGGGTTTTGTATAACTACAAAGGGACAGTAGCACGTATCTCCTCTTTTGTTCATGCTTTTGTTTCAGAGTCCTACAGTTCTGAATCATGTGCTCAGTAAACTTTTCATTTTCAAATCCAGCCGACGTTGCTTCTTATTTGGGTTGCTGCAATGCTACATAAAGCAGGAATGGGGATATGTGGTCCTTCAGATGTTGTTGAACTACACATCCCATCATCCCTGTCTGTTGGTCATGCTGGCTTGGGTTGATGGGTGTCCAGCAACATCTCAAGGGGCATAGGTTCCCAATGGAGTAGAGGGAAGGAAAAGCCAAATTTGCGACTGCTGTAGCCAAAAGGGTTCCCAGGATTTGGATCTGTGTGTAAGTAGGGCTTCTTCTTCTTCTTCTTCTTCTTCTTCTTCTTCTTCTTCTTCTTCTTCTTCTTCTTCTTCTTCTTCCTCTTCTATCACTCATAGCTGAGTAAGATTGTCTTCCATGAACATGGTCTTAACAGTGAGTCCGTAAGTGACTGTGGAGGCCAATTCTGGATCCACACATCCTTCCACAGTGGGGACATAGGTTTCCGGGCGGGAGTTGATCACGGTGTGGATTTGCCAAGCATGCCTTCCTCTTAGCACGCTTCTCCCTTTCGTCCTGATTTTGAGCGTCTTCAAAGTTCATGACACCTTTGGTAAAGGCTGTTCTCCAACTGGAGCGTTTGCAGGCCAGTGTTTCCCAGTTCTCGGTGTTTATAGTACATTTTTAAAGATTTGCCTTGAGAGAGTCTTTAAACCTCTTGTGTTGACATTAGGCTTTCCATTTTAATGTTCGGAATAGAGTAGTTGCTTTGGAAGACAATCATCAGGCATCCACACAACATGACCAGTCCAACGAAGTTGATGTTGAAGAACCATTGCTTCAACACTGGTGATCTTTGCTTCTTCCAGTACACTGGTATTAGTTCACCTGTCTTCACATTAAAATGGAAAGTGTAATGTTGGTGGTCAACAAAAGAAGTTTAAAGTGATGTGTAAAAATTTTCGGAGACACCGTTGATGGAATCTTTTGAGGAGTTGGAGATGGCCCTTTATCTGAAGATGAACCAGGGCGGTTTACAACATAAAAATATGAAATAAGAACACAAAATACAAAATAGAACAAAACCAAAAACAAACCAATAACCTCCACCTCACAAACACATTTAAATGGCCAGAGAATGTTAATCAGCCAAAGGAATGTTTTTGTCTGGCGCTTGTAGATAGCCTAGGGACGCAGGTGGCGCTGTGGGTAAAACCTCTTGCCGATCGTATGGTCGGCGGTTCAAATCCCCACGGCGGGGTGAGCTCCCGTCGTTCGGTCCCAGCTCCTGCCCACCTAGCAGTTCGAAAGCACTCTTAAGTGCAAGTAGATAAATAGGGACCGCTTTATAGTGGGAAGGTAAACGGCGTTTCCGTGTGCTGTGCTGGTGCAGGCTCGCCAGCTGCAGCTTCGTCATGCTGGCCACGTGACCCGGAAGTGTCTTCGGACGGCGCCGGCTCACGGCCTCTAGAGCAAGATGAGCACGCAACCCCAGAGTCGGACACGACTGGCCCGGACGGGCAGGGGTACCTTTACCTTTACCTTGTAGATAGCCTAAAGATATCTAATGAAGGTGCCAGGTGAGTCTCTCTGGGGAGAGCATTCCACAAATGGGGAACCACCACAGAAAAGGCCTGTTCTTGTGTTGCCGCCCTCTAGATCTCTCACTGGTGAGGCACGTGAAGATGGGCCTCAGATGATGATCACAGGGTTTGCTTCAGTTCATAGGGGGAGAGGGGATCCTTGAGGTATTGTGGTCCAATGGTCAGGAAAGATGAGCATCATAGTCCAACAATATCTGGAAGGCCACAAACTCAGCTCTCCTGATATAAACCTTCACTTATTCTAGCACAACCAATTTCCAAAAACATTCAATTTATTTGTCAGTTTCCTCCCTCATAATTTTACTTTCCCCTACTGCTCTCAGTTGACCATATTACTTCTGCTGGTTATATCCATGTTCTGTTGAAAATTATTTTAAAACCTTGCTAATTTTGTCTGTGTTTTACGGATAATTACCAGGCTTGTAACCACTGCTGTTTGGGAATTCTAAGAAACTAAGATCAGTGCCATTTTGAAATCAGTCGTTAAAATCAGTGCTGTCTTAAAAGGTTCGGCCTGCCATCGTAATTGAAAATGGCGTCCAATTGTGACCAAACATGGACAAAACCTGCTCCTTGATCTCAGGAACCGTCATGCAAAACTTGGTTACGATATCTTAAGAGGTGTCCATATGTGTAGCGAACAAACAGCTTTCTAGAAGATATAATAGGCAATTTTGTGTATATGTATATGCTAATTTTATCTGCATTGTTAACTATCTTACGGTGTCCACCTCCTAGAGGTTTTTCAGATTAACTGGTCTATAAATTTTGCTAAATAAACAAACAAACTACAGTGGTACCTCGGGTTAAGTACTTAATTCGTTCCGGAGGTCTGTTCTTAACCTGAAACTGTTCTTAACCTGAAGCACCACTTTAGCTAATGGGGCCTCCTGCTGCTGCCATGCCGCCGGAGCACGATTTCTGTTCTTATCCTGAAGCAAAGTTCTTAACCCGAGGTAATATTTCTGGGTTAGCGGAGTCTGTAACCTGAAGCGTATGTAACCCGAGGTACCACTGTACAAGCTTCCTCTGCCATTCCTCTTTTATAAATTCCACCAGTCATTTCTTTTGTAAGGTTCAACTAAGCCACAATCTCTGGTTCTAAGCCTTCGCTGAATCCTTTTATCTGCAGCAATCTCTCATCTAGTGCCTCTTGAGGGAACAGTCATGGTTACAGGCTCCACAAAACATGCACAGCCCACCTTTCATCAGGCTTTATCTTTCTCTTGCCGGAATTTTAAGAATTCCTTCCCTGAAATTAGCTAAGCCTCTGCGATGTTGAGTCTTCTGGCTTTCAGCGTTGGCCTTTGTGGACTCTGAGATACTTCTCATTTTCGCAGCCGTTATGCCGAGGGTGGTGGAACAGCTCTTGGTCTAAGCCTCCATCTCTGGTGTTGACATCATTTTCCTTCCGCAATGATTTCCTCTCATGCTCTCTTTCCCCCTCTCTTCCATCCCAGCAGAGAATGAGAAGAAGAGAAGAGGGATGATATAGAGCTGTTTCTCTACACAATGACGGCAGCAAGAATATTATTGGCACAAAGATGGAAGCAAGAAGAACTACCAACGAAAGAAGATTGGAGGATGAAACTGATGGACTATGCAGAACTAGGCAAACTAACGCGAAGAATTCGAAACCGGCGGGACCAGAGGTTCACAGAAGATTGGCCTAAATTTACGGACTATTTGAAAAGTAGTTGTGATGACCAGATTACATTTGTAGGTTTGCAGGAAGTTTTGTAAGGGAAATAATCAGAACTATTGCTTTTTTGAACGAAAAAGATGAGGTTAGTTATGATAATTAAAGCAATATGAATTTAAGAAATGCAGAATAAATTATAAAAATGGAAGATCACCAGAGGTGCTGATGGAAGTCCAAAAAGATTGCATAAGAGATGAAATTTTGTGGAATGTATGACAATTATTATGTTTGAAAATTAATAAAAAATATAATTTTTTTAAAAAAGAGAGAATGAGAAGAAGAGAAGAATCTCCATCCAAGCCAAGGAAATCCTGGGTTGAGCAGGCGTGGCCAGCATGAAGTACAAAAAAGGAGCTTCTGTACATAATGTGGGTTGAACTCCAGTGCATCCAAGCTTGCTTCCACAGACTAAGCATTTGCTAGGGAAGAGTGATGTTTCCTTCACTCAATTTTCACAGGGTATCTGCACAACCTTCGCAACATCCATGGCTTCCACACACACCAGAGCTTAGTCATTTCAATCTCCTGGTCCTCCGACTGCTTCTGCCATTGTGGCTGCTAGGTAGCCTCTTAGCTGAGTCAGCTTCACTGGGTTTCCTAGAGCTCATTCTCAGTTCCTCATTGCATCTGGTGAGCTCAGCCTGCTTCTGTAAGAACCTGCTCTCTGACCATCTGTGCCCTTGGGAAGATCCTTATTCTGTGAACAGCTTTGACTCCTGACTGACGAGGATATTATTATTATTATTAATACATCACCCTATACCCGGGGGTCTCAGGGCAGTTCACAGAATAAAATCAAGATATAATACCACAAAATACATAATAAAAACAAAACAACCCAATAGCCCCACCAACACACACACACATTTTAAAAGGGCATAGGATATAAATCAGGTCAACCAAAGGCGTGGTTCAAAAGGAACATTTTTGCCTGGTGCCTAAAGGTATATAATGAAGGCACCAAGAGAACTTCCAAGGGGAGAGCATTCCACAAACGGGAACGGCAGAGAAGGCCCCGTTCTCGTGTTGCCACCCTCCGGACCTCTCTAGGATAGTCCTTCCTTTAATGTCTTTGCAGCCACAATTACACCAGTGGTGCCATGATTTTATTTGAAGGGAGCCAAGGTTGCTTCCAGATGGGGACCTCTGATCACAAATGAGTTGTTCAGATCCAGTTTTCCCACGTGCGTGTTTTGCGCATTAGCTTCCAGCCTTCCCTAATTTTTTTTAGTCACGATTTCCTGCCGTTTGCCATCCCCAACAGTGAAACAACCTTCACTGAATGTATCTGGAGGGTCTATATTATACATGTACTCGGCATAGCTGTCAACCGTCCCTTATTTGGCGGGAAACTCCCTTATCCCAGCGACGTGTCCCGCTGCTGTCCCTTATTGATGATGTCCCTTAAATTTCCCGGGTTTCATGCTCGCCCGGCTTGAGAGGGAAGCAGTGGCTCGGGGTCCTCCGCCGTGAGAGAGAGAGCACGTGCGCACGAGCTGCCACGTCTCCGTCTCTCCTTTTCCCCCCTCAGGGGCGCATCGTGAGGAGACAGGTGGCGGCGGGCGGGCAGGCAGCCCCTCTCTTGCGAGACTTCTGCCGCGCTGCCAGGGGAAGCCGGAGGCGGCTGAGGAGGCAGCCTGAGGGAGGAGGAAGAGGAGGGGATGGGGAGGGATCCAGAAGGGCGGTGCTTCAGCGGCCGCCGCAGCGCCGCAACTACCTCATGCCAGGCTCACAGGTGGCATGGGCAAGAGTCTCCCTCCCCCATCTTTCTCAGGCGGGGAAGGGCCGTTGGAACTCCTCGCGCCAGGACGACGGCAGCCCCGACATGCTGCTTAGCATACCCTCCAACCAGTGCAGCATCTTAATGTTGTGATTTCCCCCTCTGCATCCCTTTCATAACTCTATTTTTATAAATCATTTGTCCATCCATAGTTCACGTTTTTACTACAAGTTTTCTGTCAATCCTACCAATGTATGTAACTCTTTACAATAGCTTTTCAACTAAATTATAAACTTTCCCCATTCTTTATTAAAGAGGTCCTCTTCCTGGTTTCTAATTCTGCCTGTAAGCTTTGCCATCTCGACGTCGTTCATCAGTTTTGTCTGCCCCTCTTCTTTGGTCGGAGTTGTAGACCCTTAGGATCATCTAGTCCAACCCTCTGCAAAACACAGTCAGTGGCAGCCAAAGCAGCACGGCTCCATCAGATTTCTGTATAAGCTAAGCAAAATCCCTTATTTTGGCTGCTGATCCCTTATTTTCGAGGCTGCTGGTCCCTTATTTTCAAATCTGTAAGTTGACAGCTATGGTCCTCGGGTAGAAGGCACCCACTGCCATTTCCTGCCTAGGGGTGGGTGGAGACCAGGAGTGCCTCCTATTGGTCAGGAAGTTGCTGTAGAGGCAGAATTTGGGGGTGGGGGCAGCTGAGGAGGTGGCAGATCCAGCCTCCAAGAAGTGCATCACAGTTGTTGCTGCCACTCCGGCCACAGCAGTGGATGATGCATTCCTTGGAGGCCAGATCTGCTGCCCCTATGAATCCTGCTGCCCGAGGCAGCCACCTCACCTTGCCCCATGGGTGGGCCGGCCCTGCTGGTCAGACTTTCTGCAATAAGTGGAAATCCAGACACGACGAAACCAAAAGCCTGGGCTGACATTTTGATGATGGTGACATTGCACGGATGCTGTGAAACGCCTGCAGGCCTGAGCAGCGCCAATTCCACAATGAACTCCTGTCCAGAAGCAGCTGAGTGTCTGGAAGAGAAAGATGCACAGTTCCATGGTAGATCAGCTGAGAACATGGCTGTTGTAAAGAATAAGAAGAATCCTTTCCCATGCTTTCTTCAGCAGTGCAACAGCTAAAGTGAATCCTTTCTGCATTGCTTGAACATCAGAAATGCGCAGTCGCGCAAGGGAAGGTCTACGCCACTTCTCTTACCCATGCCAGACTCACCCTCCTACAAACTCAAACAAACTTTGCCTAACTGTCAACTTTCAGATTATAAAATAAGGGATCAGCAGCCTCACCTGCCCCGGGGACAGTCTACGGGATATCTAACAATCTGGAATAGCAGCGGGAAGCAGCGGGAAACGGCGCTGGAATAAGGAAATTTCCCGCAAAAAGAGGGAAGGTTGACAGCTATGACTTTGTGTGGAACAGTGAGTGTGAACTCTCATATGAACAGAGATTTCTGATTCAGGTAGGTAGCCATGTTGGTCTGACACAGTAGAAATATATATATAAAACAAAAAACAAAAAAATTGTCCAGTAGCACCTTAGAGACCAACTAAGTTTGTTCTTGGTATGAGCTTTCATGTGCACGCACACTTCTTCAGATAGACACAGAACAAACTTAGTTGGTCTCTAAGGTGCTACTTGGGACGCGGGTGGCGCTGTGGGGGACGCGGGTGGCGCTGTGGGTTAAACCACAGAGCCTAGGACTTGCCGATCAGAAGGTTGGCGGTTCGAATCCCCGCGACGGGGTGAGCTCCTGTTGCTCAGTCCCTGCTTCTGCCAACCTAGCAGTTCAAAAGCACGTCAAAGTGCAAGTAGATAAATAGGTACCACTCTGGCGGGAAGGTAAACGGTGTTTCCGTGTGCTGCTCTGGTTCATCAGAAGCGGCTTAGTCATGCTGGCCACATGACCCGGAAGCTGTACGCCAGCTCCCTTGGCCAGTAAAGCGAGATGAGCGCCGCAACCCCAGAGTTGGTCACGACTGGACCTAATGGTCAGGGGTCCCTTTACCTTTACCTTAAGGTGCTACTGGACAATTTTTTATTTTTTATTTTTTTGAGATTTCTGATGTTACTGAGAAGGAGCTGCAGAATCTCTGCCCTACAGCGCTAAAGGTAAAATTAAAGAGGCCTTCAAGCAGGGATTGCCAGTGTAGAGCCTTCCAAATGTCTCTGGCTACAGCGCCCATCATTGCTGACCACGGGCCACGGTGGCTGGGCCTGGTGGGAACTGAATTCAACAACATCAGTATGGAACCACGTTAGCTACCCCCAGCCCTAGACAATCTTGCCAAGGCCAAAAGACCAACAGGCTTTCATCACCCGCCTTTCAGACGTGTGAGATTAGCACAAGGCTGTGGGATAGGGCTCAAACTGGTAGGCGCCTTGCCTACCTGAAACAACAACAGCTTTTTGAGTCAGCTTCCGGGGGTTGTTGAAATAATGCCAAAAAGCTTCTGAACGGGGAAGTTCACAAGGACAGGTTTTGCAATAACCTGGCTAAAGAGCCATCAATCAACCAAACAGTAGTCAGTTATATCTGGGTTGTTCATCTTTCGCTGTGAACTGGCTGCATCCCTTCAGTGTTGTCATGAACAGTTCAGTTTACATAAGTTATGCAGGACTAGCCAAGATATTTTTGCGGGATGTTGTTCTGAGAGTCAACCATCAAAGGTATCTATCTGCCTCTTACTCTTCTGTTCTTAATAATAATAATAATAATAATAATAATAATAATAATAATAATTTTTTATTTATATCCCGCCCTCCCCAGCCAAAGCCGGGCTCAGAGCGGCTAACAACAGTAAAATAATACAGCATTCTAAAATCAATTCATTATAAAATCAGTTCAAATCAAATTAATGGCAACCATTGGGCTAGAGTTCTGTGAAGATTACCAAAGGAGGGGGTCAGGCTGTGCCTTGGCTAAAGGCCTGGTGGAACAGCTCTGTCTTGCAGGCCCTGCGGAAAGATGTCAAGTCCCGCAGGGCCCTAGTCTCTTGTGACAGAGCATTCCACTAGATCGGAGCCACAGCTGAAAAAGCCCTGGCTCTGGTTGAGGCCAGCCTAACCTCCCTGTGGCCTGGGACCTCCAAGATGCTTTTGTTTGAAGACCGTAAGGTCCTCCGTGGGACAAAGCAGGAGAGGCAGTCCCATAGGTACAAGGGCTTTAAAGGTTAAAACCAGCACCTTAAACCTGATCCTGTACTCCACCGGGAGCCAGTGCAGCTGGTATAGCACTGGGTGAATGTGATCCCACAGCAAGGACCCCGTAAGGAGTCTCACCGCGGCATTCTGCACCCACTGGAGTTTCTGGGTCAGTCTCAAGGGCAGCCCCACGTAGAGTGAGTTACAATAATGGAGGTGACCGTCGTGTGGATCACAGTGGCTAGGTCAGGGCGAGAGAGGTAAGGAGCCAACTGCTTAGCTTGGTGGAGATGAAAAAATGCCGCCTTTGTTATAGCTGCAATCTGCACCTCCATGGAAAGGGAGGTGTCGAAGATTACACCCAAACTCTTAATGGACGGTGCTGGCACTAATTGCACCCCCGCAAGAGATGGGAGTTGCCCCCCCAATCCCATATCATTCCTTCCCAGCCAAAGAACCTCTGTCTTCGAAGGATTTAACTTCAACCGGCTCCCACGTAACCATCCAGCCACAGCTTCCAAACATCTGATCAGTGTGTCTGGGGCTGAGTCAGGATGGCCATCCATCAACAGATAGAGTTGGTGTCATCAGCATACTGATGACAGCCCAACCCAAAACTCCGGACAAGCTGGGCGAGGGGGCGCATAAAGATGTGGAAAAGTATCGGGGAGAGTATCTCACCCTGTGGCACTCCACACACCAAGGAGTGACGCGATGACAATTCCCCCTCAAGCGCCACCCTCTGTCCCCGACCAGAGAGAAACGATAGTATCCCAAATGCACAAACAAATACTTTGCTGTTTCTCCCCCTCCTTACCGTAATGTATTAATTTATGTATTCCTTAATGCTCATAAGTGGTTTGCAAAACATAAAAGTTAGTTTCACCAAGTTTAAATGTAAACGTCCATAATTGAAATGCGTAACAAAATGTCCCGATTAAAATAGAACTATCTAATGCCGTAAAACAATCCCACAGTGGCGTAGCATGGGTTGTCAGCACCCGGGGCAAGGCAAGTAATTTGCGCCCCCTAACCCGTGGATTTGCGCCCCCTAACCCGTGGATTTGCGCCCCCTAACCCGTGGATTTGCCCTAACCCCCAGATGTTGCGCCCGGTGCGCCCGGCCCCCCCTGCACCCCCCACGCTACGCCACTGCAATCCCATCGAAACAACACATCACTTAAAACAATAGTAGGAACGTTTTGGCTGCTTTGACTCACTCTCTGTGGGAAACCATTTCTGTTCAGTGATCTGTGGTAGAACAAACAACTTTCCTCCAGGCTCCTGGAGATGTCGATTCTTAACAGTTCTGGTGGTGAGAGAGAACAAGCACAAGGGCATAAAGAGGGCAGAAAAGTCACAGGATAGCTGTAGCGGTTGTCCGTAGTGTGTTTATAAGCTGGGAAACAAGTTCACCTCTTGCCAAAACCAAGGTTCTAGATTGTCATTCTTATGACACATAATAGGAGCTCAAGAGGCAGGATTATTTCTTTGTAAACACTGAAATCAAATACTGCCCAATGATGATTAAGCAAGAACAATGGCATTCAGCAACTGTTCTCATTTATATAAATAGAGGGATGGGCTGGATGTCAAATAAACAGACTGAAACAGAATTATGACAAGGAAAACAAACAATGTTCTTATTTCCGCTTTTTAAAGCTCTTTTGCAGAGTGTTAAGACAGATATCGTGCAGTGGTTAATGCTTACTTTATCTTCCTTCCTTCCTTAAGTATTTTTATTGAATTCTAACCATATAAACAAATAGCAAAATAGAACTTCATGAAAGAAACATGTAAGAAGTAAACTAAACCAAACCAAGACTGGCATGGGCGGTTACATTCACAAGAAGAAATAATAAACCAGGCTACCTGGATTTTTGCGATGAAATACGAGATGTTTCTTTTGTTCTTTTACACAGAAACACACACTTCACATGGATGGCCATATTGGTATGCATGCATGCTTGGAATCCTACATGTATTTATCTGAATGTACAATTTTGATATACAATTTTAATGTAATGCTCCCTTGAGACTGGGAAATTTGGCATCAAGGTGACATCTGATGATTGTGGCCAACAACATGCAAAACTCTAGCTTGCAGATTCACTTCCTTGCTTCCGATGGTCTACGAATGTGCACACACTATGCTTTAAAGCATGGGTAGGCGAACTAAGGCCCGGGGGCCGGATACGGCCCAATCGCCTTCTAAATCCAGCCCGCGGACGGTCCGGGAATCAGCATCTTTTTACATGAGTAGAATGTGTGCTTTTATTTAAAATGCATCTCTGGGTTATTTGTGGGGCATAGGAATTCGTTCATTTTGTCTCCCCCAAATATAGACACTCTGGAGCCAAGTGAGGATTCCCAGGTAAGATCCTCCCTCTATTGTGTGGGCAGGTAATCCCTCCCCTACCTGGCCTGGTCTCCTTGGCAACGCTTCCCCCAGATGGGATTGGACAACTGACTGAGGTAGGTGGAGACCTCCAGGTATCCCACCTGAGGGAAGGCAAAGCCAAGCCTATGCTGTTGGAGCCGCTCCAGATCTAGGGGCTGCACGCGTCCATGCAAAGGGCGCCCCCCGTTTTAAGCGGGGAGCGGTCATTATTTAAAATGCATCTCTGGGTTATTTGTGGGGCATAGGAATTCGTTCATTTTGTCTCCCCCAAATATAGTCCAGCCCCCGCACAAGGTCTGAGGGATGGTGGACCAGCTCCCTGCTGAAAAAGTTTGCTGACCCCTGCTTTAAAGCATTTCTGAAGGCTGCTTTCCCCATCAACGGACTCAGCAACCTTTAACACCCTACAGTGCCCAGAATTCTTTGAGCGAATGGGCGTGCTATAAGAGGGGTTTACTGAGCTAGGCTCATCCTAGAAACTGCATACAGCAGCCAGTTTCTGATGGGGAAAAGGAAGCTGGTTAAATAAAAGGAGCTAAAACCTGAGCTTAGTTCAAGACAATTAACGATCGCTGCAAATATAGTCCGAGCGCTTCAACTGCAAATATGAAACTTCACTGTGTCAAATCAGTGGTTGGGCTAAATCCAGGGACTTTTTGCAGTATCAACATACATGATTTATGGGTCGGTGAGGACTGAGGAAGGGGGAGATTGAGGGTTGAGTGGTTGGGGATGGAATGTCTAGGGTAGGTGTCGGGGAAAGTCCGCCGTAGTTTTTTTTATACTTTACGTCTCAGGTGACTTGTTTTTCATACTCAGCTTGGATGACAAATCCTTTCTTTAGGTGAGGAACAGTCAGACGTGTTTGGTGTTCATCAGTAACTAATTGCTCATATAAATTGGGATATGAGTTTCTGCCATGTTCTGAAACCATCCTCCTCAGTGGTAGCATTTGAGAAAATAAATTAAGAAAGCATAGCCATCTTAATTGCAGCGATTGTTCCCTGCTTTCTTTTTTGCTTTCAAAGAGCCGAATATAAACATTCCTGTTTTTCAACTTGTTGATGTAGCTTTGAGAATATTTTCTACACAGTTATTCTTGTAAATACTTTCCCCATTTTCAGTCAAAAAAATGCCTGCACCATTAAGCGGTTCATCTGTACACTGAAAATCCAGCAGGCAGGATTTCAGATAAGTGGAGTTTACTCTGCCACAAAATCTCAGGCATTGGTTAATATCATTCTAGATAATAGTCCAATATTCATTTCACTTGGGATTTTAACAAATGTAAATATTTAAAACAGAGAGAGAGAGACAAGACAAAACAAAACAAAACAAAAAACATACCCACCCAATAAAATACAGTACAAAGAAGACCATCGGCTATGTCTTTTCATTACCTTTCCTGACTTGGGTCTTTTTGGCTTTCTTGATTTACAGAGTCAACAACTGACTCTCCTTCTTCCTCCGATGGATGAATATAGTCTTTTTATAATAATCACAACCAGAGCTGTTGGCAAACTCCAAAAGTATTTAATTGTCAATTATTGAAGCCACTTGGTTCTCATATTAAATGGTTTCCTCTCAGCTAACATCCACGCCAGACCTGATAATAGCCTATATTTAACTCCATGAATCTTTAACCCTGAAAGGGAATTTGTGGCTGACTTAATAAACCAACCTGGACCCTGCAACCATCATCTGATACCCTTCATCATGAGAGGATGGCAACACAAGGCCTTTTCTGTGGTGGCTCCCCATTTGTGGAATGCTCTCCCCAAGGAGGCTTGCCTGATGCCTTCATTACATATCTTTAGGTACCAGGTGGAAACGTTCCTCTTCAACCAGGCCTTTGGCTGATTAACATTATGGCCTTTTAAATGTGTTTGTAGGGTGGGGGCTGTTGGTTTGTTCTTGTTGTTCTATTATGTATTTTGTGTTCTCATTTTGTATTTTTATGTTGTAAACCGCCCTGTGATCTTCAGAAGAAGGGCAGTATATGAATTGACTAAATAAATAAATAAATAAAAACCATGGAGCTAATAATACGAGCAGCTAAAACTTGTAACTAGCCTTTATTGGCGTAAGTTAAAACAGTAAAATCATAAAATCATACAAAGTCATCCAAATACATTGATAATCCAAACACATACAATATATAAAAGACTAGATAGCCACCACTGAATAAATTAGGCAACTTTAAATTTAGCTTTAAAGATCTTGGTTAAGTACCCCGAGACAATCTTGGTAGTTTCGGGAGTATCATCCCTCAACAAATATTGGGTGAAATTGATGCTTGGTTTGGCAGTGAGTTTTAATTAGCATTTTTCCCATGCAGAGAAAGGACTTGTAGAAGAAGATGTATTTGAAGCAGCAGCAGAAGAGTTAATGGAAGAAATACCAGAGAAGAAGTCAGTCAAGGAGGATGGCTGGTTTTATGGTACACAAAAGATTTAAAACAAACAAAAACCCAACAGCTGGTAACACCTGCATTTTAACTTGTGAAGAGCTGTGACATAACAACTGAGATACATCTATTTAATTTTTGGTAGCTGGTTTATAATATTTTACATCCTTCTTGAAAAATAATGGTGTTTATCTACAGCAACTTAGGACAGGCATAGGCAAACTCGGCCCTCCAGATGTTTTCGGACTACAATTCCCATCATCCCTGACCACTGGTCTTGCTAGCTAGGGATCATGGGAGTTGTAGTCCCAAAACATCTGGAGGGCTGAGTTTGCCTATGCCTGACTTAGGAGGACACAGTGAGTACAGTGATACCTTGGTTGTCGAACTTAATCCGTTCTGGGAGTCGGTTCAATTCCTGAAATGGTTTGAAAACCAAGGCACGGTTTCCGATTGGCTGCAGGAGTGTCCTGCAGCCAATCAGAAGCCACGGAAGCTGCGTCGGATGTTTGGCTTCCAAAAAACGCTCGCAAACTGGAACACTCACTTCCGAGTTTGCGGCATTCGGGAGCCGATTTGTTCAACAACTAAGCCGTTTGACAACCAAGGTACCAGTGTCTAAGCCAGGAGTCAGCAAAGTTTTCCTGTAGGGGGCCAGTCCACTGTCCCTCAGACCTTGTGAGGGGCCAGACTATATTTTGAAAAAAAATAAAAATGAACGAATTCCTATGCCCCACAAATAACCCAGAGATGCATTCCGCTCATGTAAAAACACACTGGTTCCTGGACCGTCCGTGGGCCGGATAGAGAAGGCAATTGGGCCGCATCTGGCCCCCAGGCCTTAGTTTGCCTACCCATGGTCTAAGCTAAGGTATGGGTGTTAAGTTGTGGGTGAACATATCAGAAAACAGAGCGATTTTTCAAACAGCTCTTGTTTATTCAGAGGCCAGAACAGAACTGAACTGAAGGGTTCAGTCAGCCTGCTTATATAGAGCTCCAGTACGACGTTACTGTAACAATTTTCTAAAACGATCCAATCACTGAACGTCACTTTTGATCCTTTATTTGCATAACTATCTACAGTATCCCCCTGCTGTCCCAGGGTGCGAACTTCAGTACATAACAATGGGAATATTTGGCACCCTGACGTTTGCGCCTGTGATTTCTGGATGCATTCTTATTGAGGGATAACAACGACCGGATGGCTCGTTCTGTTCCACCATACCTGCAGTACTATTTCCTGTGTCTTGTGGACGGCCAGTCTTTTGCAAGACCCACAGACTCTGCTTTGGGTGTCCCCAGGGTTGCCGCTTGCAGCTTTTGTGCAGGGTCAAAGGTTGGGAGAAGGGGTTGTGCAACACCCCAGTGACCACGCATAAACAGCAATGGGGGGCAGTGAGTTTGTCTTTCACACTTTGCAAGAGTAAAGCATCTAGAACTTTTGGTGCCCTGGGTGTTCCCAGGCACTCCTTAATTCCTAGGATATCTTTTCACAATCCTTGGGGCCTCTGGCTTTCACCAATGTTGCGTTGCCACATGCAGATAAACTCTGCTCCTCACCTCCCTTTCTTCTCTCTCTCTCTCTCTCTCTCTCTCTCTCTCTCTCTCTCTCTCTCATTTGCACAGTACAGATACAGTGATACCTCAGGTTAAGTACTTAATTCGTTCCGGAGGTCTATTCTTAACCTGAAACTGTTCTTAACCTGAAGCAGCACTTTCGCTAATGGGGCCTCCTGCTGCTGCCGTGCCACCAAATCCCGATTTCTGTTCTCATCCTGAAGCAAAGTTCTTAACCTGAAGCGCTATTTCTGGGTTAGCGGAGTCTGTAACCTGAAGCGTATGTAACCTGAAGCGTATGTAACCCGAGGTACCACTGTACTTCTTCAATGCAAAATACCGTAATTACAAGGTAATAGGATAAAGAGAAAATCCTTGATTGATTTTCTGGGCATGGTTACTGATAGAAAATATTCATATGAAAGTCCAGATCTTTAAACTGGAGATGAGTCATTTAAGCCTTTGATCACTTTCTATCTCTATTTTCTGCAGAAGAATGTGAGTAAAATGTGATATTTAGGCTAGCAAACTGTTGCTTGGCTGATCCTGATACGTTTAGAATATACAAAATAGTCTTGCTCTTCCTCCAGAACTCTTCATCAGCCTAGATGCAAAGCTGATGGGTGAGGAAAAACAGGACTAAAAAGGAACTAGGTGGTTTTTATTTTGGCAAAGCTGGAGGTTGATTCAGATGCTGAATTAATGTGACTTGGAGAATACAGAATTTAGCCATTCAACAATGGGAGCTTAAAGTGGAGAAAGAGAATCTTAAAGCTGTGTACACCCTATACCTTTAAAGCACATTTGAAACCCATTCTTTCCCTCAAAGAATTTGGGCACTGCAGTTTACATCTTACAGAGTAAGCAACCCTTTGTTAATTGCAGTGGCCAGAATTTTTGGAGGGAAAGTATGTACTTCAAATGTGCTTTAAGGGCTTAGTGCATAAACAGCCTCATACTGCCTGAAGATAGGAATTTATTCTCTGAGGGAACATGCCCTATAACTAGAAAGCAACCCAACGTGACTTCTAATTACTATTTTTAAACCTAGCGCACCACCTAAAATTATGGTAACCTCCAGCTATGCTAATACAGTGGTACCTCGGGTTAAGTACTTAATTCGTTCCGGAGGTCCGTACTTAACCTGAAACTGTTCTTAACCTGAAGCACCACTTAAGCTAATGGGGCCTCCTGCTGCTGCCGCGCCACCAGAGCACGATTTCTGTTCTCATCCTGAAGCAAAGTTCTTAACCTAAAGCACTATTTCTGGGTTAGTGGAGTCTGTAACCTGAAGCGTATGTAACCTGAAGCGTATATAACCCGAGGTACCACTGTATAGTAGGGACATGGGTAGTGCTGTGGTCTAAACCACGGAGCCTCTTGGGCTTGCCGATCAGAAGGTCGGCGGTTCGAATCCCCGCGACAGGGTGAGCTCCCGTTGCTCGGTCCCTGCTCCTGCCAACCTAGCAGTTCGAAAGCACGCCCAAAAGTGCAAGTAGATAAATAGGTACCACTCCGGCGGGAAGGTAAACGGTGCTTCCGTGCACTGCTCTGGTTCGCCAGAAGCGGCTTAGTCATGCTGGCCACATGACCCGGAAAAACTGTCTGCGGACAAACGCCGGCTCCCTTGGCCTGTAAAGCGAGATGAGCGCCACAACCCCAGAGTCGTCTGCAACTGGACTTAACTATCAGGGTTCCTTTACCTTTTTTTATGCTAATACAGTGGTACCTCGGGTTAAGAACTTAATTTGTTCCGGAGGTCTGTTCTTAACCTGAAACTGTTCTTAACCCGAGGTACTATTTCTGGGTTAGCAGAGTCTGTAACCTGAAGTGTCTGTAACCTGAAGCATCTGTAACCCGAGGTACCAGTGTATAGTAAATGCCTAGCTTCTTTCTTTCTGCTTCTCATCTCCCAAAGGGCCTATGTATTTCTCCTTAGGATGGAGACAGAAGGGTACCAGCTGGATTTCATATTCCCAAAGATTATGAGCCTGTCCATTGCATGCTCCTGCTTCCCAGCAGTCTTAATTGCTGCTGAAAACCACATAGCATTTGAGTGACTGCTGTCTTCTTGTGAGTCATGCTCCTTTATCAGTAGAGGCTGCACAAACTCTCCTGACACCTAGTGAAGCTTAGAACTGCTCAGAAGTCTGCGTGTTTAGTACTGGGAAATAGCCAGAGGGCTGTACATGGAGCATTGGGTAGGATAGGTCTGCAAATTTGTGACTGGCCAGAGCTTGGGGAAAGCTAAAGGTGAACAGTGCAGCTCGTTGTGGCTAATTTAAATGCCACACATCCTGCTGGTTGTGTAATGTGAGTTGGAAAGGAAGCTTTCTCAGGAGGGTGGGCAGCTAGTCATCCATCAAACATGCAGATGAAAACTTACTCACTGACGTGCTGCCAGGCGAACCTGTGCAAAGCAGATTTGGACAAATGATGTGTCTTGCGATATTTCCCAAGAAACCTCAAAAACCGCAACTGGGGCATCAGACGTTTAATTTAGCAATGTTGTGGTTGTTTAGTCGTTTAGTCGTGTCCGACTTCGTGACCCAATGGACCAGAGCACGCCAGGCACTCCTGTCTTCCACTGCCACCCGCAGTTTGGTCAAATTCATGCTGGTAGCTTCGAGAACACTGTCCATCCATCTCGTCCTCTGTCGTCCCCTTCTCCTTGTGCCCTTCATCTTTCCCAACATCAGGGTCTTTTCCAGGGAGTCTTCTCTTCTCATGAGGTGAACAAAGTATTGGAGCCTCAGCTTCAGGATCTATCCTTCCAGTGAGCACGCAGGGCTGATTTCCTTCAGAATGGAGAGGTTTGATCTTCTTGCAGTCCATGGGACTCAAGAGTCTCCTCCAGCACCATAATTCAAAAGCATCCATTCTTCGGCGATTTAACAATACAAATGTACCAACTTTCTTCGGTGCTCCCCTCGAAAAGACCACACAGGGGGCTGTGTAGATGCTACTTCGCTCTTCAACTCACTTCTACTAATCATGAAATTGTAAGTGGCTCTCAGGTCCACATCTTATTATTGTTATTAATATTCATTGAATTTATATACCGCCCTATAGCCGGGGGTCTCAGGACAGTTCACAGAATAACATCAAGATATAAAACCACAAAGTACATAATAAAAACAAACAAAAACAACTCAATAGCCCCCCCCCTCCAAGAAACCCCACACACATTTAAAAAGGGCATAGGATGTAAATCAGAGCAACCAAAGGCCTGGTTAAAAAGGAATGTTTTTGCCTGGCGCCTAAAGATGTGTAATGAAGGCGCCAGGCGAACTTCCCTGGGGAGAGCATTCCACTGACGGGGAGCCACTGCAGAGAAGGCCCCGTTCTCGTGTTGCCTCCCTCTGGACCTCTCGAGGAGAAGGCAAACGAAGAGGGGCCTCAAAAGATGTTCTCAGGGGCCGGGTAGGTTCATTTGGAAAGAGGCGGTCCTGGAGGTATTGCAGTCCTGAATATGTCCCATACTTATAACAGGGAGTAGCAGGCAACAACTCTACTGTATTGAGATTTAGAGAGGGGGTCATGCGGCAGGGGGGGAAGCGGAATTTGAAAATGCCATTTGAGCAGAGCTCCATACATTTCTTACCCTTTACTCCCAACAGCCTATTACTCCCCAAGGCACTGGCAATACAGTGGTACCTTGGGTTACATATGCTTCAGGTTACAGACTCCACTAACCCAGAAATATTACCTCAGGTTAAGAACTTTGTTTCAGGATGAGAACAGAAATCGTGCTCCGGCGGCGCAGCGGCAGCAGGAGGCCCCCATTAGCTAAAGTGGGGCTTCAGGTTAAGAACAGTTTCAGGTTAAGAACGAATTAAGTTCTTAACCTGAGGTACCACTGGATCTGCTTATTTAAGCACAGATGTGCAGGCGAATACTCAGAAAGGTAACACCGCTCTGCACCACTATTGGTTCCCCCATAGTTAGGGCTGCCATATTTTGAAGAGCGAAAAAGAGGACGCTATACGACTCTCATTTTAAATACCCCTACTATATGTAGGCTGTAGGAGCTGTGATATATTGCTGAGGAGGGGCAGGGGAAGAGAAGAGGAAAGCAAGTCTTCAGCCACCAGTTATATCTGTGTCTCATCCACAAAGGATAACCAGAGACATTTTGGCAAATTAAAAAAATACACCCAGGGAGAAATTTTACCCTGGATATGTCCTGGAAAAAGAGGACATATGGCAACCCTTCCCACCTCTCTCAGACCCTTCTTGCCTCAGGCGGCCTTTTCTGTTTCTCTGGACCAGGGGTAGGCAACCTAAGGCCCGGGGCCTGGATGCGGCCCAATCGCCTTCTCAATCCGGCCCGCGGATGGTCCGGGAATCATTGTGTTTTTACATGAGTAGAATGTGTGCTTTTATTTAAAATGCATCTCCGGGTTATTTGTGGGGCATAGGAATTCGTTCACCCCCCCCCCCAAAAAAAATATATAGTCTGGCCCACCACACGGTCTGAGGGATGGTGGACCGGCCCATGTCCGAAAAAGGTTGCTGACCCCTGCTCTGGACAAATGCAAACAACTCTCCTCCACCTGTTGCACACACGGGCTGCATGTACACATTATATCTTGAAAGCTCATTCAGAGCATATTCCTTTCCCTCAGAGAATTCTGGGCACGGGTGAGTGTTTCACAGCCACAGTTTGACCCACATTTCTAAGTGAACTGGGTGGCCCATTAGTCAACGCTTCTTGTTAGTGGCCAAGCCATTAGGCAGGAAATGGCTTTCACAAGGGACACTTTCATCAGTTTGAGTCTGTTTGACATCATGTTAAATGGGAATGGAACTGAAATCAATGCATCAACTGCATTAACAATAAACCACATTATAAGAGATCAAACATAGTTTCCTGCCTGGAACTGCCCATTTTTAGGACTTGGAAAATGAGGCAGAGCAATGCTAGGATGTCTGCAAGTATCAACAGAAAAACCTACACACAGCAACAGTCTTTTGTGTTGTGTAGGCTCCTATGATGTAAGTCATGGGCCCCGCCTGCTAGCCTGCTCCCTAAAATATCACTGGTTTGCTCATTTCTATATATAGGGTGCCTACATTCTGCAAATGGCTTTAGATACCTATTTGGTCCATAAATTACCATATAGCATATATTCAACACAAAAAACAGGGGCAATTGTTGTTGACAAAGGACAGCTGGACATATTCAGTAGCTTAGGGCCTCATCAAACCAAAATCCGGCCCTCGTCACAAGCATCACTGCAGCTTACTGGGAGGGGTCAGTGTGGTTCGAACACACCAGCAGGAACTCTGCTGGTAAGTTTGCACCATGCTGCCCTCGCCACCACCTCACCCCTCCCTGTCTTCCAGTAAGCAACAGCAACACTGGTGATGGGAGGTCAGGGAAGTGCTGTTGTCTCACAACCACAAGCGCTAAGCGATGTTGTTGCTAATGGTGGTTTAATTTATCTTGGTTGTAATCAAACCAAACTGAAAACAAGCCCTTAGTATTTAACATGCCTATTCAGCGGTAAGTCTTATTGAATTCATTGGAGCTCAGCCAGGACTCTTTTTTCATGTAGCACTGCTTGCTTCTAGTTTATCTTGCCCACTACTCAGTGTACAGGAATAGTGTGGACATCTCTCTCTCCAGCTCACTTCTGTATAAAATTTCTTATCGTCCCTTCACCATAAACTCTCAGGGCAGGTTGCTATGACATTATAAGAGACAATTTATAATATATATATATATATAGATGAAACAATGATAAAATTAGCAAAACCATCCCAAATGGAGCAGGGTAGTGTAAATTCAGTTTTAAAAAGGATGTATTCCACAAAACAAAACACTGCCAAAGGTCAGGGTAAAGAGGCAGATTAGCAATAAAATAATAAAATAAAATAGCTATATTCATTTGAATGAGTAGATCAGATGGAAGAGGGAGGAGGCCTAAGATTAGTTTACTATACGGAAAAAGAGGACTCACAAGGGGAATGAGAGCACTCATGGTGCAGAATATTCTCTTTTTCATCCCTACAAACATAATACATACTGAACATTTTATAATTATTATTCCAGCAGGCTTTTAAATTGATTTCTGATTTTATCCTTTTAGCTTTTATTTTTAGTCTTACTGCACTGGGTCTTAGAGACAGCTGGGATTAAGTGCTATACAAATGAATGGAATAATAAATAAAGATTTAATTTGTTGGATCTTGAGTCAGAATGGCCATGCACACATCCTGCACACCCTGGTGGTTCTCCCAAACTTCTGGGGCAGATTTGGGAGGGCACTTAGGGAAAGAAGGAGAGAGGAGAAGGAAGTTGTGCCACACAGTCCTTGTGCCATCAAATCTTTCAAATTCAATTCCAACTCCAGTTATTAAACCGGGATATTCTGACTCAAGAGATAGCTATTTAGTTAGACACCACCCTGGGATTCTAACTCATCTCAGCTGGTGATTAAGATTACATTTCTAATGAGAATGTGACTAATAGAAATGGGGGAGAAAATAGATTTAGTTCACATTTGATGGCGTGAACATACTTAATTTGAGCCTCCAGAAACAATGTGAGAACCCAAACGCAGCCATGCTTCGAAATTCGCACGTCTCTGAACTTTGCAACGTGGTTCTCGAAACGATCAACATTTCCCAAAATGCATATACGCAGTGAAAGCGTTTATTAAAAGGCATATGTTAGTGAAACAACTTGGGGAAAATGTATTATATTAGGCAAAATTGCTTTGCAAAAATGTGTGTGTTAGGCAAAATGTGTGTGTTAGACAAACCTAGACAGCATCTTAAAAAGCAGAGACATCACCTTGCCAACAAAGGTTCCTTATAGTTAAAGCTATGGTTTTCCCAGTAGTGATGTATGGAAGTGAGAGCTGGACTATAAAGAAGGCGGATCGCCAAAGAATTGATGCTTTTGAATTATGGTGCTGGAGGAGACTCTTGAGAGTCCCATGGACTGCAAGAAGATCAAACCTATCCATTCTGAAGGAAATCAGCCCTGAGTGCTCACTGGAAGGACAGATCCTGAAGCTGAGGCTCCAATACTTTGGCCACCTCATGAGAAGAGAAGACTCCCTGGAAAAGACCCTGATGTTGGGAAAGATGGAGGGCACAAGGAGAAGGGGACGCCAGAGGATGAGATGGTTGGACAGTGTTCTGGAAGCTACCAGCATGAGTTTGACCAAACTGCGGGAGGCAGTGGAAGACAGGAATGCCTGGCGTGCTCTGGTCCATGGGGTCACGAAGAGTCGGACACGACTAAACGACTAAACAACAAGGCAAAATTGCATACAAACATGTGCAAAATACTTTGCAAAAATGTGTCTATTAGGCAAAATTGCATCCAAACGTGTGCATTGGGAGAAATTTGTAAAATGGATGTGGAAATGGATGTTATGAAATAAGAACTGAAGACTGTTAAAATGAGAAACTGAGAGAAGCCCAACTTAACTGATTTATCCATCCCTGGTGACTAAGGAGTTATCTCGCGTGCAATTACACATTTTCCCCCACATGCCAACTTTCTTCTGTTGTGTCATGCTGTTTCCCAAATGCTTAGCAAGCTCACACAAGCAGATCTTGAAAAAAAATCTCTAAAAATATGGGCACTCATCAGATGGGCTGTCAAGAATGCTCCTGGGGGCTACTACTCATTGACTGAGCGGTGATGATGCTACTGTGCTACTCTTGACACACTTTTGGAGCATACCCAAGTCTGCTCCAAGACTGAAAGCTAACCAGAGGTCCCACAGAATCACTTTGGGTTTTAGCAAAGCAAACAGTCTAATTTGTCAGCGCCTAAATGATACCGAAGGGACGTGCGTGGCGCTGTGGGTTAAACCACAGAACCTAGGACTTGCTGATCAGAAGGTCGGTGGTTTGAATCCCCGTGACGGGGTGAGCTCCCGTTGCTCGGTCCCTGCTCCTGCCAACCCAGCAGTTCGAAAGCATGTCAAAGTGCAAGTAGATAAATAGGTACCACTCCAGCAGGAAGGTAAACGGCGTTTCCATGCGCTGCTCTGGTTCACCAGAAGCGGCTCAGTCATGCTGGCCACATGACCCGGAAGCCGGCTCCCTCGGCCAAAAAAGCAAGATGAGTGCTGCAACCCCAGAGTCGGCCACGACTGGACCTAATGGTCAGGGGTCCCTTTACCTTTACTTTTTAAAATGATACCGAGTGTCAGAACAACTTGGCCACAATAAGGAAATTTTGCCCGTGGTATGGCTAATTTCCACCTTCCCATTTTGACTCTCTGGCACCCTATCTGCATAACCTAGCAATTCTAAAATATAGACGTGTTTTTACTCTCGCAAGATTGATTGCCCTCGGCTGTACTTGAGGGGCGATTCTAACAGATTCCACACAAAAAACGCTTATGTCCCTGTGGAGATGGCAGTACTGAATTGGTGGTGCATGCCCTTCTGGCTTGCACTCTTTATAAAGACTTGAGGAATGAGATTACCACCCCTCTTTTATTGTCCATTCCCGGTCGCCCAGCCACTGCCACAGTGTCCTTTCTCTTGGCAGATCAAGATGAGCAGGTGGCAGCAAAGGTTGCAAGGTTTTTAGCTGGGGCAATTAGAATAAGATCCAGTGGTACCTCAGGTTAAATACTTAATTCGTTCCGGAGGTCCGTACTTAACCTGAAACTGTCCTTAACCTGAAGCACCACTTTAGCTAATGGGGCCTCCTGCTGTCGTTGCGTCGCTGCTGCACGATTTCTGTTCTCATCCTGAAGCAAAGTTCTTAACCTGAAGCACTATTTCTGGGTTAGCGGAGTCTGTAACCTGAAGCGTATGTAACCTGAAGCGTATGTAACCCGAGGTACCACTGTATTTGACTATTGATTGAAAACCCTAAAAAGCATTTTATATCATTGACTTTTTATTTCTATTCTTTGTATATCGTCTTGTTGTTTTATTGCTGTGGTCGACGGCTGAGGCAAATAAAGATTCATTCATTCCCACAGAAACAGGGAAGGAAAAATGGCTCGGAAGAAATAGCCTGTGCCTCATCTACAGGAGCTCTCAAATAGTATCTCCACTAGGGTTTGGACATGTCGCAATGATTGGGCATGTTCCTGATCTTCAGTTAAGCACATTGCAACAAGTCTAATGACCCAGTTAAGTAGTGCAGGAACATGGCTAATTGCCACAACATGTCCAAGCCTCAGTTCCTAGCGGAGAGGTGTCTGACTGAGAGCTCTTGCAGAGAAGTCACAGGAGATTTCATTGGTGAAGTTATTGATTGAAGATAAGTCAAGTTAGTCTAAATGTGTGTGGGGTGTGTGTGTGTGTGTGTGTGTGTGTGAATCACCCCCTAATGGAGTCAAACTGGCAGTGTTGTGTTGCCCTTGGGGGACAAATATCGAATTCTCTCTGCAGCCTTTCCACCTCTTCTGTGTCGGTAGAAGAGGGATGAACACACAAACCCTCTGTTGCTGTACACACAGTTCTCAAATGGCCATGTTCCATCTCTGAGTCACTTCCTGGTACCTCTTCCTTCCTCCAGGGTCACTGAGTTATTCTCCCTGTCTACATACACACCACACATTTAAAGCATATTTAAAGCACATTCTCCACAAAGCTACCGTTCTCAGCACCCTTAACAAACGACAGTTGAAAGGTGCTTTAAATGTGCTTTAAAGACATGGTGGATATGCAGCCCCCTTTCATGGACTGTTAAATTTAAAAGTGAAACAGTAACTGCAGCAGATCGGAATCGCAACCTCCTTGCTGCACAACTAGTTTTGACTTTATGCAGATTCTTTATTTTGGCAGCTTCATTTTTTGGTGTTACGCACATCATATTTTAGGGGACACAGGTGGCTCTGTGGGTTAAACCACAGAGCCTAGGACTTGCCGATCAGAAGGTCGGGGGTTTGAATCCCCACAACGGGGTGAGCTCCCGTTGCTCGGTCCCTGCTCCTGCCAACCTAGCAGTTCAAAAGCACGCCCAAAAGTGCAAGTAGATAAATAGGTACCGCTCCAGCGGGAAGGTAAACGGCGTTTCCATGCGCTGCTCTGGTTCACCAGAAGGAGCTTAGTCAGGCTGGCCACATGACCCGGAAGCTGTACACCGGCTCCCTCGGCCAATAAAGCGAGATGAGCGCCGCAACCCCAGAGTCGTCCGCGACTGGACCTAATGGTCAGGGGTCCCTTTACCTTTACATCATATTTTACCAGGTGGTGAGATGCTCCAGGGGGTTTGATTCTCATTGGGAGAAGAGATCGTGCCTCATTTATAGTGCACTGCCTTTTGGGTTGCAAAGGTCACACTGTCCACCTCTTTCTTTTCTGTCTCCAACAAATTGCTGCTTCTCTTGCACACCTGCCTAGATTATATTATCTGTAGCCACCTACCCTTTGAAAAGCCATCGATGAATCTTCAGATTATTTCCTGCTGTTGGGTAAACACCCACAGGCCATTGTGGGCCATTAACCATTTGCCTGACAAAACACGTCAGCAGTCTTCACTCTATCCTAAACACCGCCCCCCCCCAAAAAAAACCCTAGTAGGATGTGTTAAGGAACAACGTCTTGACTCTTACCTAAGGTGGGTGGCTCTCTTGTGGTAGGGCAGGGGTCAGCAACTTTTTTCAGCCGTGGGCCAGTCCACTGTCCCTCAGACCATGTGGGGGGCTGGACTATATTTTGAAAAAAAAATGAACGTTTTTGCCTGGCGCCTAAAGGTGGATTTCCCTGGGGAGAGCATTCCACAGATGGGGAGCCACTGCAGAGAAGGCCCCGTTCTCGTGTTGCCACCCTCCAGACCTCTCTAGGAGGAGGTACACAAAGGAGGGCCTCAGAAGATGATCTCAGGGTCTGGGTAGGTTCATATGGAAAGAGGTGGTCCTTGAGATATTGTGGCCCTGAGCCATTTAAGGCTTTATAGGTCAAAAAGAGCACTTTGAATTGGGCCCAGAAACTAATTGGTAACCAATGCAGTCGGACCAGGATCGGTGTAATACAGTGGTACCTCTGGTTGCAAACGGGATCCGTTCCGGAGGTCCGTTCGCAACATGAGCAGAACGCAACCCGCAGCGGCGCGTCTGCGCATGCGTGGCTTGCAATTTGCCGCTTCTGTGCATGCGTGTGACGGCATTTTGCACGTCTGTGCATGCGCGAGCGGCGAAAGAGCGGTGAAACCTGGAAGTAACCCTTTCCGGTACTTCCGGGTCGCCGCGGGACGCAACCTGAAGAAATGTATCATGAGGTATGACTGTATGCTCAAACCATCATGCTCCGGTGAGCAACCTGGCCACTGAATTCTGCACCAGCTGAAGTTTCTGAACTGTCTTCCAAGGCAGCCCTGCATATAACGCATTGCAGTAATCTAGCCTTGAGGTTACTTACCTTTCAAACAATGGGACTGAGTTTATTAGCTTCTTCAGCAAGGTCATTCCCCCGTGCGGCTTTTCAAATCACATGCTTATCCCACTGTACACATCAGAGAGGGGTCAAGGATGTCCTCACCTGACGCACATTACCTCATTAATTTCCTTGCGTCAAACTCTAGGTCACTGAAGCTGCCATTCGGCGCATGCGCAGCAGCGCTATCAAATGTAGACAACCCGGCTTAACTGCGGCTTCTGTTTTCTAAACTACTTAGGCTCCAGGTACCCAAAAGACTGTCTTCTTCCCTAAACACTCTCCGGGAGGGTGTTAAGATCAGCAGAGAGGAGAGGACATTCTCTTGGCAGCCCCTAAATTGTGCATCGGGCATATTTGCTATACAGATTTCATCTTATGCTGAAGACCGGCCTCTTTACCCTGGTCTTAGACACTTGATAGTCCATGTGGAACACCCTCCCATCAGGAACCAAGGAAATAAATAACTATCTGACTTTTAGAAGACATCTGAAGGCAACCCTGTATCGGGAATTTTTTTTTAATGCTTAATGTTTTGCAATTTTTTATGTGCTTAAGCCGCCCAGAGTGGCTGGGGAAATCCAGCCAGATGGGTGGGGTATTTATTATTATTATTATTATTATTATTATTATTATTATTATTAATTCCTATATAGTATCAATATCCATATCCATAGTGCCTATATCCAGTGCATTTTTCTGGGGGGACGCAGGGGTGTACATACCCCTAAACATTTTGTGAATCTAAGTTTGGCCTCATTGAGGGGCAGTATTTCAATATGAGTAGGAAAATGAGAGTACCCCAATCATAATTATTTTTTTAAAAAGCATTGCCTATATCTCTATATATAGTGCTGATGTAGACTTAGACATAGATGCCCCACTCTACTTGTGATTCGATTTTCTTTTAAACTGTTTTTAGTGTTGCATTTTACATTGTTAGGTCCTTCTGGTGAAGGGTGAATAATAAAGCTAATACTAATAATATGAGGAAATAAATGGAGAAGAATGAGTGGAAAGGGGGACTAGAAGGGGAAAGAAATCTACAAAGAACAAAAAGAAAGGGTGACAAGGGAGTTAATTGGGCGTGAAAAGAATTTGAAGATTTGAAAGGGAGAGTGAAACTGTGCTGAAATATGATTCCTGACCTACTGAGCAGCAACGCCCTAGGAGTTATGGGAATGGCTTCTTCACCCAAGCTGTGAACCCACTGCTTTCCCCCCCCAGCCCATGAAGCCACGTACATGTGATGTTAGCCGCAATTCATATATACATATCCTCTAGTTCAGGGCTCAGCAAACTTTTTCAGCAGGGGGCCGGTCCACTGTCCCTCAGACCTTGGGGGAGGGGGGCGGACCATATATATATATATATATATATATATATATATATATATATGGGAAATGAATGAATTCCTATGCCCCACAAATAACCCAGAGATGCATTTCAAATAAAAGAACATATTCTACTCATGTAAAAAGACGCTGATTCCTGGACCGTCCGCGGGCCGGATTTAGAAGGCGATTGGGCCGTATCCGGGCCTTAGTTTGCCTACCCATGCTCTAGTTCAGTGGTGGCGTACCTATGGCACCTATGCCAGAGGCAGCACTCGGAGCCCTCTCTGTGGGGACACACGCTGTCGCCCCAGCACTGAGTGAAATGGCGATCCCAGCAACTGCACCGTCTTGAAACGGAGCTGTAGGAAGCTGCTGGGGGAGTGCTTGCATCCGTGCATACTGCAAGAGAGAGAGAGAGAGTGTCTGATGAGGACGGGTAGTTGAGATGTTTGCTGCGCGTAACGTGAGGGAATGCGAGAGGGTGGCTCTCTGTGTGTATGTGTGTGAGAGAGAGGGAGGAAGGGAGTGTGGAAGCCCGTGTGTTCGAAGTGGAGGTATGGAGGAGCAAGCCGGAGTTCATAAGTCCCTTTCTTAAAATGATAGTGTTGTTGCTGCTGCTGCGTGCCTGCATGTTTGCCACTCTCTGTGCGCATGCGTGGTGGAGTGTATGGGAGATTTAGCCAGCCGGGCATTGGCACCCCAAAAAAGCTCAATAACTCTGGGCAATCTCCCCCCATTATCTTTAATAATAATAATAATAATAAATTTTATTTATACCCCGCCCTCCCTGGCCATAGCCGGGCTCAGGGTGGCTAACACCAGTAAAATTACAGTAAAAACATAACAGGAAAAAACAATTTAAAATACAGGTTGAAATGCAATTTAAAATGCAGCCTCATTTTAAAAGTAGCCCACAGATCAAAACCATAAGGGGAAGGAAACATAAGGGTCAGACTGAGTCCAAACCAAAGGCCAGGCGGAACAGCTCTGTCTTGCAGGCCCTGCGGAAAGATGTCAAGTCCCACAGGGCCCTAGTCTCTTGGGACAGAGCGTTCCACCAAGTCGGTGCCAGTACTGAAAAGGCCCTGGCCCTAGTTGAGACCAAACTAACCACCTTGCGACTTGGGACCTCCAAAATGTTGTCATCTGTGGACCTTAAGGTCCTCCGCGGGGCATACCAGGAGAGGTGGTCCCGTAGGTACGAGGGTCCTAGGCCACATAGGGCTTTAGGATTCCCCCCAAACAGGGAGTGTGTTATGCCCAGAAAAATATGGTAAATTGCGGTGGGTTTTGCATTGCAGTTCGGACACTCGGTCTCCAAAAGGTTTGCCACCACCCCTCTAGTTTCTAGGTCTTGGTACATGTTTCCTTTAATTCCATTTATTTTCTGACTTGGGGAAAAAATGGCCACATGGAAGCAGCAATGGCTGCCGTGTCTAAGTTGGACCCTGCAGTGGTTACTTTTTGGTGGGGGAGGCTGAATGAAGTCTCTTCCCTCCCTCTGGGTCCGTGACTGATATTGCTGCGTCTTTGAATAATTTGGCTAGTGATGTAAAAATTGGGGTTTGGCTTTTGCTGCGCAACTCCCCATGGGACTCGGAGTCCCCTAAGTCCATGATCGGTCAGAGAAGAATGGATGGAGGAAGGATCCAGTGGAAAGCAAGGCAGATCTTTATTTTTCTGCTGCAACAGAGTTCCCTTCCCTCCTTCCAAGGAGGGAGAGACCCTGAACAAAAGTGTGCAGGAACATTTAAAGACTTTTGACATTGTCCAACCCCCTTAGCCAAAGGTAAAGGTAAAGGTACCCCTGCCCGCATGGGCCAGTCGTGTCCGACTCTAGGGTTGTGCGCTCATCTCACTTAAGAGGCCAGGAGCCAGTGCTGTCCGCAGACACTTCCGGGTCACGTGGCCAGCGTGACAAAGCTGCAGCTGGTGAGCCAGCACCAGCGCAGCACACGGAAACGCCGTTTACCTTCCCACTATAAAGCGGTACCTATTTATCTACTTGCACTTAGGGGTGCTTTCGAACTGCTAGGTGGGCAGGAGCTGGGACTGAAAGACAGGAGCTCACCCCGCCGCGGGGATTCGAACCGCCGACCATACGATCGGCAAGTCCTAGGCACTGAGGTTTTACCCACAGCGCCACCCGCGTCCTTAGCCAAAGACCACCCCAAAACCATCATACAGTGGTATCTCGGGTTACATACGCTTCAGGTTACATATGCTTCAGGTTACAGACTCTGCTAACCCAGAAATAGTGCTTCAGGATGAGAACAGAAATCGTGCTCCAGCAGTGTGGCAGCAGCAGGAGGCAACATTAGCTAAAGTGGTGCTTCAGGTTAAGAACAGTTTCAGGTTAAGAACGGACCTCCGGAACGAATTAAGTACTTAACCTGATGTACCACTGTACATACATCATAGGAGGCAGTCTACAGCAGAAATCCTGCCTGCCAGGATACCTGATAATAGTCACTGATTGCATTACCTGGGCAGCCTAGCCATTCTTTGGTGATGGTTAATACTTTAGTTCCTGAATCCAGGTCACAGACTCACCCTATTCACGCCCTCAAGACAGGATTTCTAAGTGAAATGACAACGGGAAGGCTTTCTCCATTTGCCTCTCTTACTGCAGAGGAATATTTGAGGTCACTGTTAGAGTCCAAATGGCTTCAGGATTGCTCTCCTGTACTATTTCAGACACATGGTTTATATATTTAGATATGTGTGCATTTATGAATATTTATTCTATATTTGAGACCTGAAAATTCTTATAACACTAGGGAATGGCAGGGGGCTTGACTGAAATGCATCTCTGAACCTCAGAGATGGTCCTGTTTCCCACATGCATTGAGATGCATGCATTTTCCAACTTTTCAGTCTGGATTTTCACTTTCTGAAATATGGCAACACTAGCAGATGTTATTGTTGTTTAGTCGTTTAGTCGTGTCCGACTCTTCGTGACCCCATGAACCAGAGCATGCCAGGCACTCCTGTCTTCCACTGCCTCCCGCAGTTTGGTCAAACTCATGTTTGTAGCTTCGAGAACACTGTCCAACCATCTCGTCCTCTGTCGTCCCCTTCTCCTTGCGCCCTCCATCTTTCCCAACATCAGGGTCTTTTCCAGGGAGTCTTCTCTTCTCATGAGGTGGCCAAAGTATTGGAGCCTCAGCTTCAGGATCTGTCCTTCCAGTGAGCACTCAGAATGGAGAGGTTTGATCTTCTTGCAGTCCATGGGACTCTCAAGAGTCTCCTCCAGCACCATAATTCAAAAGCATCAATTCTTCGGCGATCAGCCTTCTTTATGGTTCAGCTCTCACTTCCATACATCACTACTGGGAAAACCATGGCTTTAACTATATGGACCTTTGTTGGCAAGGTGATGTCCCTGCAGATGTAGTTTACAGCAGAACAACAATAAGGGAGTAGCAGGGGCGGCCTGGCTCATTTTGCTGCCTGAGGCAAAAATGGGAAGGTGCCAGCCTGTCTGCTGCTTATCTCCCTTGCTGCCCCTGCCAAAACCCCTGTCCCATACTGAGGGTGCACAGCTGTTGCTGCCCACAAGATCTCCCGAGAGCCCTGCAAAATCATGTGGAGGCCTCCTGCGAGATCTTGAGGGGCTCTCGGGAGATCTTGCCGGAACCCGGAAGCAGCCACAGCCGCTTCCGGCTTTGTGTGTGTGCCCACGGAGATGCCCCTCCGATTCTGCTGCCCAAGGCAACTGCCTCAGTCTGCCTCATGGGTGGGCCAGCACTGCTGAGCAGGGCTGGGAGCTGCCAGTCTGAAAGTGCCCTCAGAGAGCGAGCGGAAGAAACTTTTCCCCGCCCTCCCTTGCCACAGAAATGCCATTGTGCCTGTTGTCAAAGAAATAAATCTCTGCATGAGCCACAGGCTGCATCGAAAGCTCTGATTAGCCGGGCAAAGAGTCAACCCAGCAAGAGGCTATAAGGAAGAGGAGATCCCGAGCAGGAAGGGTTTTCCTGTAAATGGTAACACCAAAGGGAATTTCCTTTGTATAGGGAGGGACAAAGCAAACGTGAGGTGGCAGGTGAGTGTTTGTATCGTATGAGCGCTGCAAAAGAGGTGCAGGGAAGCAGGAAGAAGGCTTCAGCTGGCAACTAGTTTCGGCGCAAGGTGATGCTTTGCCGAAAATGATCTGCATCACCAGGAAATCCTTGACTCGCAACAGCACTCCAAGCATACAGAGATGTGTGATGGCATAAAAAAGAAACCCTTTGATGTGCAGAGGGCGGCAACTTGTAAAGCCAGAAAGACATGAACATACATCCCTTGATGGCAGCCTTACTAGCAAAAATTAGGCAGCAGCGTTAATCAAAACTACAGTGGTACCTCGGGTTACATACGCTTCAGATTACATACGCTTCAGGTTACAGACTCCGCTAACCCAGAAATAGTGCTTCAGGTTAAGAACTTTGCTTCAGGTTGAGAACAGAAATCGTGCTCCGGCGACGTGGCAGCAGCAGGAGGCCCCATTAGCTAAAGTGGTGCTTCAGGTTAAGAACAGTTTCAGGTTAAGTACGGACCTCCGGAACGAATTAAGTACTTAACCCAAGGTACCACTGTAGAGGCAATTCAATAATAATAATAATAATAATAATAATAATTTATTATTTATACCCTGCCCATCTGGCTGGGTTTCCCCAGCCACTCTGGGCGGCTTCCAACAAAACACTACAATACAATAACCTATTAAACATTAAAAGCTTCCCTAAACAGGGCTGCCTTCAGATGTCTTCTAAAAGTCTGGTAGTTGTTTTTCTCTTTGACATCTGGTGGGAGGGCGTTCCACAGGGCAGGTGCCACTACCGAGAAGGCCTCTGCCTGGTTCCCTGTAACTTGGCTTCTTGCAGCAAGGGAACCGCCGGAAGGCCCTCGGAGCTGGACCTCAGTGTCTGGGCAGAACGATGGAGGTAGAGACACTCTGTTAGGTATACAGTGGTACCTTGGGTTACATACGCTTCAGGTTACAGACTCCGCTAACCCAGAAATAGTGCTTCAGGTTAAGAACTTTGCTTCAGGTTGAGAACAGAAATTGTGCTCCAGCAGCGCGGCATCAGCGGGAGGCCCCATTAGCTAAAGTGGTGCTTCAGGTTAAGAACAGTTTCAGGTTAAGTACGGACCTCCGGAATGAATTAAGTACTTAACCCGAGGTACCACTGTACTGGACCAAGGCCATTTAGGGCTTTAAAGGTCAGCACCAACACTTTAAATTGTGCTTGCATCCACACCACACATTAAATATCTGTTCCTTCCTCAATGATTTCTGGGAATGGAGCTGCAATTCCAAGTACCCTTAACAAACTAAGGTTCCCATGATTCTTTGGGGAAAGGGATGTGCTTTAAATGTGTGATGTGGATACTGACCTGGTTATTGCTGCTGCTATGCTATACTATGCTAACTGCAGAAGGGAGAAAGGTGAAAGGAGGAAGGTGGGAGGGAGGTTTCTCTGTATCTTCAGGGGGAGGAAAGCTTATGGAGGACCCTAGATGTTTACAGGGTTGAGTGTGATGTAGGGGGTTGAACTCCATTGCATATCAACCTGTTTTGGTGTATGGGGTCTGAACTTATTCTATGTGGCTCATTTAAGGGGAACTATTTATCGAATCGTGATGGGGATATCCCTGCTCAATCCGAGCCACTTTCATACAAATCTACGTGGAAGAGCTCACGTATCTGGGAAAAATATGAAAACATGAAAATGTTGAAAATACCTGCCTAACAACATGGAAATTAATAAACTAGATATGCTTAGTTCAACTAAAACCTCATGTGGGGACAAAACTGAAATGAAACTGCCTATGTTTTTCAAGTTTGGATTTAATCATTTGTGAACCTCATGATACCCATACTTCATCTTTTTTTTTAATGCAACTATATTTATAACTATCTAAACCATCCATTTTTAGGGATGTGGGTGGCGCTGCGGGTTAAACCACTGAGCCTAGGACTTGCCTATCAGAAGGTCGGCGGTTCAAATCCCTGCGACGGGGTGAGCTCCTGTTGCGCAGTCCCTGCTCCTGCCAACCTAGCAGTCCGAAAGCACGTCAAAGCGCAAGTAGATAAACAGGTACTGCTCCAGCGGGAAGATAAACGGCGTTTCCGTGTGCTGCTCTGGTTCACCAGAAGCGGCTTAGTCATGCTGGCCACATGACCCGGAAGCTGTACGCTGGCTCCCTCGGCCAATAAAGCAAGTTGAGCCCCGCAACCCCAGAGTCGGCCACGACTGGACCTAATGGTCAGGGGGTCCCTTTAGCTTTACCTTTAAACCATCCATTTACTCAGCCTCAGTTCTTAGGCGAAAACATGGTGCCAGATGCATGATGGGAGATGGAGCGTTGGCACCAACTTCCTGAATAATCTTCTGATACCAGAGGGTGACCAAGGCATCGACAGCACCACCAGCCATGTCAGCAGGAAAGTTCTTCAGAGCTGTCTGAATTTTGATCATCTCCACCAACCTTGATGGACCAATCCGAATTGTCCCTCATGCCCATGGAGGTTTATTATGTGTTCATTTGTTGCATCATTGCCTTCCTTCCAAGGTGGTTTGCAATGTGAAACAAGAAATGAACATCAGAAAAGGTAGAATAGCAGGTAGAAAAGGTAGAAAGGTAGAGTCCTCTCAGGCTGTCTGGGGAGCTGTTAGCACAAGCTCCCTGACCTGGGATTCGTAGCTGCCACCTTCCCTCAGGTCACACAGAGATCTTCAGTAGCCCCAGGAGAAGGCAGGATGAAAGGCTTCTACAGCAGTTCCCTTAGGTCACTTATGGCTCTGTCAGGAACCAACGGAATGTGGTTCCTGGCCTGGTCTTCCTTGCTTCCGCCTTACTTCAGGTCACACAGAGGTCTTCAGTAGCCAGCCCCAAGGAAGGTCAGGGAAGGGCTATTATTGCAAGAAGCTGCTGTGAAGCTGCACCTCACCACATATGGCACCCGTCTGTGACAAGGGGACCTTCTCAGTCCCTGCACCCTCCTGCCCAGTACAAAACTCCAGTTTGGTATTACGACCCATTCAGAAGTGCAGGGCCACCTCTTCTGAGAGACGGGCTCACAGCTGCATGAGAGACCACAGAATCTTGAGCTGAACCTAAGGAGGACAGCTAAGGAAGCTGAGCATTGGAAGATTGAAGGCCGATAAAGGACGCGCAGCGCACAATCAAACAATGGAACTCTCCCTGAGGAGGCAGGGATGGCTTTGAAAGAGGACTGGACAAATTAGTGGAAGAAGGGAGGACTATCAGTGGTCACCAGTGGTCACCACAGTTGGAGGCAGCAATGCTTCTGAGTACCAGTGAGAGTGCCCTTGTGCGCATGTTATGCCCTCTGGTTTCCCAAAGGTATTTGGTTGGCCACTGTGAAAACAGGAAGCAGGACTAGATGGGCCATAGACCTGATCAAGCAGGCTATTTGTATGTGATTATGATGTTAAGGGATGTGGGTGGCGCTGTGGGTTAAACCACAGAGCCAAGGACTTGCTGATCAGAAGGTCGGCGATTCGAATCCCCGCGACGGGGTGAGCTCCCATTGCTTGGTCCCTTCTCCTGCCAACCTAGCAGTTTGAAAGCGTGTCAAAGTGCAAGCAGATAAATAGGTACCACTCTGGCGGGAAGGTAAACGGCATTTCCGTGTGCTGCTCTCGTTCGCCAGAAGTGGCTTATTCATGCTGGCCACATGACCCGGAAGCTGTACGCCGGCTCCCTCGGCCAATAAAGCGAGATGAGCGCCGCAACCCCAGAGTCGGCCACGACTGGACCGAATGGTCAGGGGTCCCTTTTCCTTTTATGATGTTGAAATCTCCCAGGAGAATTGTGGGTTTTTTTCTTTATTTGTTTAGTTGTGGGTTTTTTAAAAAAATTATTGTCCTCCATGTTTTTAGCTGTTCTTGTTTTATCTGTTAGTCTCCTTGAGTCCCTGTCAGGGAAAAAGATGTGGTGTGTGTGTGTGTGTGTGTGTGTGTGTGGAGATAGATAGACAGATAGATAGATGATAGATAGATGATAGATAGATAGATAGATAGATAGATAGATAGATAGATGATAGATAGATAGATAGATAGATAGATGATAGATAGATAGAGAGATACAGTAGATAGATAGATGATAGATAGATAGATAGATAGATAGATAGATGATAGATAGATAGATGATAGATAGATAGATAGATAGATAGATAGATAGATAGATAGATAGATACACACACACACAGGCCATGACTTTGACGTGCTTTCGAACTGCTAGGTTGGCAGGAGCAGGGACCGAGCAATGGGAGCTCACCCCATCGCGGGGATTCAAACCACTGACCTTCTGATCGGCAAGTCCTAGGCTCTGTGGTTTAACCCACAGTGCCACCTGCGTCCCCGCAGCCCTGTTTAGGGAAGCTTTTAATGTTTAATAGATTATTGTATTTTAATATTCTGTTGAAAGCCGCCCAGAGTGGCTGGGGAAACCCAGCCAGATGGGCGGGGTATAAATAATAAATTGTTGTTGTTGTTGGCCAAAAACATCTGGAGGGTCAAGGCTGAGGAAGCCTGGAGTACATAAACACAGCCCATCCTAAACTTGGTCTGCTCTGTTGCAGTTATTCTTCAGCCCTCTTCAGTGGTTTGGTACAGATGTATATCTTCCTTCAGACAGTGCATCAATTGTGCATCGCTGGGGAGCAGGTCTAGTTGACCACATCTTCAGAAACCGCTTCATGCATTAGGTACCCACCCATACTGAATACCTGCACAGGGTTTTTGTTGCACCTCTCTACCCTTCTTCCTGCTTGTGCTGGGCTTGGGGGTAACCCGTGAAACGCAGTCCAGGACCGGTCCAGAATCTGAAGGTTCCACTAGGAGTCAGTCCGACAGGGCCAAGGCAGGACACAAGGCAAGGACAGGTACAGGATCTCCGGTAGGATCTAGCATACAACAATGTTGCTCCCACAACCTGGGGCAGGGTCCAACAGCCTTTTATCTTTGTCAGGGTAGCGGCCGGTCCTGATCCCCCGGCGACTCACCTCCCTGCTTTGCCCAAAGGCAAGCACTCCTCCTGCGAGTACTCAAGTCTCTCCTTCTCTCAGACCTTACTCTCTGCAGCTCGGGAGATGTCGGTGGGTTACTAGACCCAGGGGCCGCCTCAGCCTCCCCTGACCAAACCGGTAGTGGAGCAGCTGTAAGTGATAGCCCAGCTGAAGGCAACGAGGTAATCCCTGCATCAGGAGCCAGGGCAGGCTCAGGCCCCTCACTCGGCCCAGCTGGTGTTTGTTGCAGGGGAACCTGTGCAGACTCTTCAGGATCAGGCCCCAGACTAGGTTCAGATGATGACTGAGGCAAAGGATCCGGTGCAGACTGAGTCTCCTCTGGTTCCGAGTCCGAGCCCGAGTCCTAGGCCATCACACTGCTTCCACATGTTCCCCAGAACTTTCTGTTATTTATCTGTTATTTATTTTTCCTCCTGTTTGTAGACCCCAGATGCTTTCAGTTGAAATGTTCTCTCTTGACAGCAGAGTTCTTCTTTTTAGGTGATGAAATGCTGATACCTAATTATGCTGAATTCTTTCCATGTGTGACCAAACAACTGGCCCATATAGAATAATATTTGATAGATAATCTTCACTTATCACTTTCATGTGAATATGGTCCGAATCATGTGCAACTGCCATGGTGCTGTAGTTAGTCTGGCCTTTTTTATTACTTATTTATGATTTTCAGTTTTAGACATTTCAATAATTTCACAATCATTTCAACATTTCAAAACTCAACTTCCTTCCCCTCTTTCTGCAGTTCCTTTAATTTTTTAAAATATTTTCCGCACATTCCAAATTAACTTAATTTATTCATTTATTCATCTACTTCAAATATTCATCTGATTTACATTTCCAACACATTTATGTAGTTAGGCAGGCCTGGATCTGGTCAATGCATGGGATCACATGTATACTGCCTTGGGTTTCATGATAGAAAAGAGGCAGGACAGCACTGAACATAAATAAAATTTTTAAAAATGTGATTTTGTATTTACTGGATTTGTAGACTGTCCATCAGCACATATAGTGATCACAGAGAGTTTCCCCATAGCTCATAAAACACACAGTTTATAATAAAAAAAAATCATCATCAAACAGCAAAATTAACAACAGTGCAGAATAAAAACTGAAGATTCTGAATCACGAAATATATTGCCTCCAAAGGCTCAGGAAAACAGGCAAGATTTAACTCGGTTATGGAATCCCCAATCCATGGGATGCTGATTGTTCACAAACATTTTCACTAGTGCTATGGATTAGTGTGTGTGTGTGTGTGTGTAATTCTCTGTACTACCTACACTGGCTCCCAGTACGTTTCCGAGCACAATTCAAAGTGTTGGTGCTGACCTTTAAAGCCCTAAACAACCTCAGCCCAGTATACCTGAAGGAGCGTCTCCACCCCCATCGTTCTGCCCGGACACTGAGGTCCAGCTCCGAGGGCCTTCTGGCGGTTCCCTTGCTGCGAGAAGCCAAGTTACAGGGAACCAGGCAGAGGGCCTTCTCAGTAGTGGCACCCGCCCTGTGGAACGCCCTCCCACCATGTGTCAAAGAGAAAAACAACTACCAAACTAGAAGACATCTGAAGGCAGCCCTCTTTAGGGAAGTTTTTAATGTCTAATGCTGTATTGTTTTTAATATTCAGTTGGAAGCCACCCAGAGTGGCTGGGGAAACCCAGCCAGATGGGCGGGGTATAAATAATAAATTATTATTATTATTATTATTACTATGATGCGGGGGGGGGCATCTATGATGCTCTCTCATTTGCACAAGACAGTTGCTTCGGCAATAATTTGAAAAGGAAGACTGGTGGGAAAGGAAAGGGCACCTCTTAACACACTCCCTGCTCCTGTTTTTATCACTACAGTGGTACCTCGGGTTAAGTACTTAATTCGTTCCGGAGGTCCATTCTTAACCTGAAACTGTTCTTAACCTGAAGCACCACTTTAGCTAATGGGACCTCCTGCTGCTGCCGCGCCGCCAGAGCACGATTTCTGTTCTTATCCTGAAGCAAAGTTCTTAACCCGAAGCACTATTTCTGGGTTAGCGGAGTCTGTAACCTGAAGCATCTGTAACCTGAGGTACCACTGTACTGGGATGGGATAGCTGCAATCTTTTCCCCGGGGGGGGGGGGGGATAGCATCTTAGAGGTGATTTTCATAGGGGAAGTGACATGAGCCCTTCTGTTCAACCAACTTCCACTCCTTTCTTTTTCTTCCAGTTGCTGACTTGTTGCATATATTTCTAATTCTCTAAAAAGAAACATTGGAAATCTTATCTTAAAAGAACGTCAAACTGCATGTAACATGGAGTTCAGCCCTTAAATCATGATGGGGGTGGTTGTGTGTGGATTCCAAAAGGCAGCGCAGAGGTCTCAGAAATAATCGCTTTGGGGAAAAACACAAACGTTGGAAAGCTGAAGATGAATTTGCTGAATCATCTTTTGCCTTCCTGTTTGGTCATTAGCTTTGGGCCGACAATTTCAGTGTCTTCAAGTGATTCTAGACAACGTGCGTCACTTGTATTGCATGCAAGCGATGTGCAGTAATTCTACTTTTGGGACATCACTTCATTTCCTGTGCTTTGGGAGCACGGCCGATAAACCGGGGGGAAGGTTACGCACATATACGTTAATATAATTTCTATGGACCTTTACCCTACTCTTCTATCTAAAGCCAGAGTTGCTAAAAAGATTGGAAAACAATAGTTACGGACTACAGTGTAATATAAGGGACGCGGGTGGCGCTGGGGGTTAAACCACAGAGCCTAGGACTTGCCAATCAGAAGGTCGTCGGTTTGAATCCCCGCGCCGGGGTGAGCTCCCGTTGCTCGGTCCCTGCTCCTGCCAACCTAGCAGTTCAAAAGCACGTCAAAGTGCAAGTAGATAATTAGGTACCACTCCGGCGGGAAGGTAAATGGCGTTTCCGTGCACTGCTCTGGTTCGCCAGAAGCAGCTTAGTTATGCTGGCCACATGACCTGGAAGCTGTACACTGGCTCCCTCGGCCAATAAAGCGAGATGAGCGCCGCAACCCCAGAGTCTGCCACGACTGGACCTAATGGTCAGGGGTCCCTTTACCTTTACCTTACAGTGTAATAAAAAAGCAGCAAAACTAGACTGGGGGAAAAAGGTTTAGGGCAGGGGTAGGAAAATGGATCTGACCAGTGGATTAGATGCAGAACACTTTGATAGTTGGGTGGGGTTTCCCACCTGCCAATCATCTGATGTCACCAACCTCAAGTGAAATAATCGAGAGTCCAGGCATAGCTTGATAGCACAAGGATGGAAGAATAAAGAAACCCCGACAAAGGAACAGTGACAAGAAAAATTGATGAACTATGCAGAATTGGCTAAACTGACATACAAACTGCGAGATAAGGACAACTGTGACTTCAGAGAAGAATGGGAACTTTTCACAAAGTATTTCAAAAGACAAAAAAAATGAACTGGACTGCTTGGCAGGTTTTGAATAAACATACACAAATTTAGTGATTGATAACATGGAAGATAGATAATATAAGGACTGAAATAATTTTATAATATGCAGAGAATAACATGTGCTGAGAAATCAGAGAGAGGAGCTGAGGGAAGTCTCCGGGGGGGGGGGGAGGGAGAGGGAGGGTTTGATGGGGAATGGGAAAAGGGGAGGAAATAATGAATTTGATATGTTTTGATATATTGTTATGTCGAAATTGTTAATAATTTTTTTAAAAAAAGAGAGTCCAGGCATAGTTTGAAGCAAGGTGGATAAAAATCAATGATTTTTTTTAAACCCCCCCCCCCGACAAAAAATGGATTTTTTTTAAAAAAAAATCAGATTTATTTATTTATTTAAAGTGGATTTTTAAAATAAAATGCTTTTGGAGGAAAAATCTTTCTAACGATAGTTTTCTACTTAAGTTACTTTATAGTCTAAAGGCTATTCATCAGGGAATAAGGATTTGTTTAAAGTTTTTCATGTGTGCTAAAACTCAAGTTAAGTTGTTTTTTTAAAAAAATGTTTAACCACATCAGTTAACAAACATGGATACATATGCTATAATGTTATTGTTTTAGTTAAATCCTGTAAATTGTTTAAACTGTTATTAAGGAAATGATTATTTTCCTCCTTCCAATGAAGTACAGCAGAAAAGTTGTCCAAATATAAACAGTGAACTTATTAAACCTCACAATAATTTCATAATTATCTGTCAATGTATTTCTAATAGTATAACCACATCAGTAATTTTTTATATAGCTGTAAAAACTACTCTGAAAATTTATTACTCCAAAAATGAAACCTTCATCTGGTTGTAAATATTAAGATTATACCAGCAAGAATGAGTCTTTCTGTAAAAAAAATTGATTTAAATCAAGTCTTACTGACTAGTGATTTAAATTGTGATTTAAATAATGATTTAAATTGATTTGATTTAAATCAAATCCACCCTGACTTGAAGCCAGTTTGGGAATGCAAAGGAACAAACTTTTTTCCCCAGCACCTGCAAAGTGCCACCACCTGGAGCTACCTTTTTACAGAAAAGACCAGAACCTCAACGAGATGGTTCAGGTGATTCAGAAGGTGTTTGGGTTCAGGGGTGGACTTTGTGCTTTCAAATTTCAGCGGCGCCCCGCGCAAGGCCAAAATTCACCCTCCGGCTTGCCCTGTGGCTTTCTGTTCCGCTCAATTCACCGTGTCACAGTTGTGACGTGCCAACAATCCTACTGTTCAGGATTCGAAAGCTCTGAAGCGCATAGCCCGCTATTTGAAAGGGACTTTGCACTACAGGCTGAGGTTCACAAGTCAGAAGACTGGAGGTCTTGAAATCTTTACAGATGCTAGTTTTGGAAGTGACACCACAAGCACTTCTGGAGTGCGCTACGTGTACAACCACTGTCTGATTGACTGACGGTGCAAAAAGCAAACGACAGTAACCCTAAGTTCCTGTGAAGAAGAACTCAGTGCCCTGTCATTTTCACTCATGGATTGTGAATGGTTGATGCAACTGTTTCAGGACATCAAGGTTTCTGTGTAATGTCCTATACAGGTGTATCAAGACAATAGATCCTGTTTGGCTTTGCTGAACTCAGAGAGTTGCAAGCAAAGAACCAAATACTTGCAGATTCAGTTACATCGTGCAAGGGAGTGTATTCAGAAAGGACTCATACAGGTGTCTTACATGCCAGGAAATGAAATTCCTGCAGATCTGTTGTCTAAGGTTGTTAACAGAGAAGAACTTAAGGCTTATGTACAGAGATTGCAATTGGGTTGAACCACAGGTACGACAGGTTACACGGAAAGGGGGAGAATGTTAGGATATAGTTCTGTTCCACCTTAAAAGGGTACAGGCATGACTGTTGTGTGTCACATGCCTGTTTACTTCCAGCGCTTGCTGGGAACTTCCGTTTGTATATAGCTTTTGCATTGCTGCTGCTGTTTTGCTGGAGACGAATGTTTAGAGTCAAAATGTATAAAAGTGTGTAAAACCAATAAAAATATTTAAAAAAGAGTGCAGGTGAAAGAAAGTGACCCCAAACCCTTCATTTCCCGACTGGCAACACCTGAGCACATTCTAAGCGCTTCCTTTGGGAGGGATCTTTCTGAAATATGGGTCAAGAATAAAGTTTCTGTGGTTAGCTGATGGCTTTAATGCGATTCTGGGATGAGAGATGAACCTGAAAAGGTGTCTGCAACCATCAGAAAAGTGGCCCCTTGAGAAGATCAGTGAAAGGTGATTTCTGTGCCCTTTATTGTATATGACCAAGTTGCTAGGAACCGTGTCCACCAGTTTTAAAACCCCGTGAAAAAAATGTTCCATACAGTGGGGTTTGCTGTTGTTTTTAGGGGAAAGGTGCCAGTACTCACCACAAATTTGTTACAGTAAGTGCCATACCCTTAATATTTTTTGTGGTGGGGGCAGAAATGGTGCCCTTGAGTACCCTCAGGGGAAAAAAAGCACTGGCTCTGTACCTTATTTGTTAGTACAGTGGTACCTCAGGTTAAGTACTTAATTCGTTCCGGAGGTCCGTTCTTAACCTGAAACTGTTCTTAACCTAAAGCACCACTTTAGCTAATGGGTTCTCCCGCTGCCGCCGCGCCACCGGAGCCCGATTTCTGTTCTCATCCTGAAGCAAAGTTCTTAACCTGAAGCACTATTTCTGGGTTAGCAGAGTGCGTAACCTGAAGCGTATGTAACCTGAAGCGTATGTAACTTGAGGTACCACTGTATTGCTACATACTGCCTGCTGGATATATAATTCTTAATACATGATTGCAGCTGGAATGTTTATCATAAGGATTTGATTCTGGTTTATATATTTTCACGGATATCAACTGGTATGTTTACTTTACAACCCATTTAAAAGATGGTAACATCCATATTGTAAAAACGAATCGTTTATCTGGATTGTCATATCACGTTATGAAAAAGAACGAGCATTTAGATTACTATTGTAACAATGTACTGATTTGCAATTTATTCATTTATTTATTTGCTTTCATGTGAGCCACTTTGGGCACACTTATGTAGGAAAGCAAATAGAAACAAACAAATAAATAAGAGTGCTGCGGTCGATGGGATCAACCCCTTTCCTGCATGAGTGGACGAGGAAGAGGCAGGAGAGAAAAGAGCTGGCGATTGGTGTGACTACTTGCAAAGTAAGGAAAGGGATGAAATCTACAGTTAGCAACAATCTGCCAGGAAAGGACCAGGAAATGAACGATCTCTCTTACCCGTCAGCATTCCTCCTTGTCAATTATATCCTTGCAAGAGCAGTCCTTGCCACCGTTCTCTCTTTGGTTGCTCACACACTTTGGCTGAAATATGGCATTTGATGCATTCCTCAGAGTTCTGCACAAAATCCACTCTGGATTTTAGAGAATGCCGAAGTCAGCTTGGAAGGAAAGAGGCTCTTTCCCAGAAGGCAAACAATGGCCAAGGTGGGGAACATTTTAGAATTGTTATCTATCCTGATTTTGGCCATGGCAGGAAAGGCATTGTTTGTTCCTCAGGTGAAGACTGGCCAACCTCTATGGCCATTTTAAATGACGGATCATGAGAAAATGAACGTCAGCACTGTAGCTGGTCATTTCTATAATAATATATAATAATAATAATAATTTATTATTTATACCCCACCCATCTGGCTGGGTCCCCCCAGCCACTCTGGGCAGCTTCCAACAAAAGACTAAAATACAATAAACATTAAAAGCTTCCCTAAACAGGGCTGCCTTCAGATGTCTTCTAAAAGTTTGGTAGTTATTTTTCTCTTTGACATCTGGTGGGAGGGCGTTCCACAGGGCAGGTGCCACTACCGAGAAGGCCTCTGCCTGGTTCCCTGTAAGCTTACTTCTCGCAATGAGGGAACTGCCAGAAGGCCCTCGGCGTTGGATCTCAGTGTCCGGGCTGAACGATGGGGGTGGAGACGCTCCTTCAGGTATGTTGGACCGAGGCCGTTTAGGGCTTTAAAGGTCAGCACCAACACTTTGAATTGTGCTTGGAAACGTACTGGGAGCCAGTGTAGGTCTTTCAAGACCGGTATTATGTGGTCTCGGCGGCCGCTCCCAGTCTAGATGAATCCAGTCTAGCTGCCGCATTCTGGATTAGTTGTAGTTTCCGGGTCACCTTCAAAGGTAGCCCCACATAGAGCACATTGCAGTAGTCAAAGCGAGAGATAACTAGAGCATGCACCACTCTGGCGAGACAGTCTGCGGGCAGGTAGGGTCTCAGCCTGTGTACCAGATGGAGCTGATAAACAGCTGCCCTGGACACAGAATTGACCTGCGCCTCCATGGACAGCTGTGAGTCCAGAATGACTCCCAGGCTGCGCACCTGGTCCTTCAGGGGCACAGTTACCCCATTCAGGACCAGGGAGTCTTCCACACCTGCCCGCCTCCTGTCCCCCAAAAACAGTACTTCTGTCTTGGCAGGATTCAACCTCAGTCTGTTAGCTGCCATCCATCCTCCAACCGCCAAAGTTTCTATTTGCACGAGAGGCTCACTTCTATCCCCTGGTATTTGGCAAAGAGCCAGTGAACATTTTCTCTGCTCGGACAGGTGGCCTTTGTTCAGGAGCTCCTATTGCTGTTGCTGCTCCCACTCCTGACCATGATGATTGCGGCAAAGGAAGATTAGGCATAGCTTTTTATTACCCCAAATCTGACCTGGAATTTAATGGAAAGGCCAAAGCTCATAGGCGGTGCTAATACTTGATGATGATTTGCAGTTCTAACCCACCCTCACCATGCGTTCCTAGGGAGGATTACAACAACTTTAAAATGCAATATTAAAATTAGCTTAAACCAGTTTCAGTCAAAAAAATAGGGTTCATCCCAACTGGTGACTGGGAGTGGCCACTGAGACCATATAACACCAGTCTTGAAAGACCAACATTGGCTCCCAGTATGTTTCCGAGCACAATTCAAAGTGTTGGTGCTGACCTTTAAAGCCCTAAACGACCTTGGCCCAGTGTGCCTGAAGGAGCATCTCCACCCCCATCATTCAGCCTGGACACTGAGGTCCAGCTCCGAGAGCCTTCTGGCGGTTCCCTCACTGCGAGAAGCAAAGCTACAGGGAACCAGGCAGAGGGCCTTCTTGGTGGTGGCGCCCTCCCTTTGGAATGCCCTCCCGTCAGATGTCAAGGAAATAAACAACTATCTGACTTTTAGAAGACACCTGAAGGCAGCCCTGTTTAGGGAAGTTTTTAATGTCTGATGTTTTATTCTGTTTTTAATCTGATGTGGTTGGTGGCTGCCTCAGGTGGCAGACTCTGGGGTCGGGTGTTTCTCCTGAGTCCCTCAACCATTCCACTCTTTTGGGGGTCAGAGCTGTGTGTGCCGCAAGGTCTGTCCTGGACCCTCTAACTAGCCTGCTCCCTCAGGTGCAGTAGAAGAGTATGCCCTGCTGCTGGCATTGCAATTACCTTCCAGTTGGTTTCTTTGTGCACCATGAGGAGGGGGCTCCATCTTGTCCTTCGCCTCAGGCAGCAAAATGCAAGTGGTATAGGCAGCAGTGTATGTGGCCTGAAGGTCAGGATTTGGCCTGCTCAGGTGACTGCTGAAGCCCAGGTCCTGCCCACTGCTGCAAAAAGTGAATAAGCAACTCACTCTAGAATGATTTCATTTCTGAAACCAAGCCAGCTCCTCAGTCACGTTTGGTGATTCATTAGTTAAGATATTCCAGAATTTCCAGTCCAGGCTTCGTCATTTCGAAAGCGCTTGAAAATGAAATGATTTGACGCAGGCTTTTGCCGTTTGTCTTCTGGTCGTCGTTTTTCTCTGGCATGCATGGCTGCAGTTTAATTTGCAAGGGATTTTTTAAAAAAAAAAACCAATTTTCACACTCAGAGAACTCCACCGCTACCCAAATACACAAGGCATTTGTAAAGGACGAAATAATCTGCGGGTTATCAGCCACCTTGCAGCTTCATCTTTTGTGAACATGTTGTAAGTTTAAAGTGGGGAAAATCGGGAGAGGAATTAATTTAACCAGCGATTATAATTTCTACCCATGGGCTGTGACACTGCAGTTAGAAAGAATCCCTGAAACTAGTGCCAGATTTGTTTCAAATTACAAATGTAATCTGGAATCTTTGGCTCTTGGTAGCCCTTGGTTTACTGATAAAATCTGTTTTGTGGAAATAAAGAGGAATGTGGTTTGTTTGTGTTTCTTTCTTTCTAACTTTATGAAGTTTTCCAATTACACATGTTGGACAGGATCTAAAGAAACATGCAACTCATTCGCTAAGGCCAAGCTAAAATCTGGACTTGTTTTTTTGTTTTTCTTGAACTGCAGCTGTCTGCTGCCTCACTTCCTTCATGGAAAACAGCATAAGCAACCACCTCGTACATGTGAACTCCTTGTGGCTTGTTCGGTGGGTATGAACCCTGAATAATAATAAACTTGGTTTATTAAAGTAGTGCCGCGCTGGGCTCATTTGGGAGGGTGGCTGGGAGATAAATTAAATACATAAACACACAAATTTAAAGAGCCCTGAAAGTTCTAATGATCAGTCCATTAGATAGAAAAACAGCATTTCCACTGATAGCTAAAAGACTCAAAAGGGTTCAAGCTAAAAACTACCAAAAGTTGACATTTTCATATTCAATGGATGGAGATGTTGAACTAATTATTATTATTATTATTATTATTATTATTATTATTATTATTTATTTATTTATTTATACCCCGCCCATCTGGCTGAGTTTCCCCAGCCACTCTGGGCAGCTTCCAATTGAGTGTTAAAAACAATACAGCATTAAATTTATTTATTTATTTGTTTGTTTGTTTATTTATTTATTTATGGGGCGAAAGATTCGTACGATCTGAAGAGAAACTAGAGTATACTATTTGTTTGTTTCTTCTTTGATTGATTCCATTTATTTATTTATTCAGATTAAATTTGTATAGCGCCCTTCAGCTGTAAGGTCACGGGGCGGTTCACTACATAAAACTACAATATAAAAAGCACAAAATACGTTTTAAAAAACCAAGAACAAAAACAAAACCAGCCAACAACCTCCCTTCTCCACCCCAAACAAATTTAAAGGGCTAGAGGAAGGAAATCAGCTAAAGGCCTGGTTGAAGAGGAAGGATTTTGCCTGGTACCTAAAGGTATACAGTGAAGGAGCCGGCAAGCCTCCCTGGGGAGAGCAGTGCATAATTGGGGAGCCACTGCAAGGAAAGCCCTTTCTTGTGTTACCACAAGACTACTCGTGCAGGAGGTACACAAAGAAGGGCCTCAAAGGGCAATCTCAGGATCCGGGTCCGAACTGCTTCCCGCAAAAGATCTCAAAACCATTTGATGTTTCATTTCTAATTGAAATTACCTTTCCGAAATGAGTTGCTTGAGGTGATACAATTATGGCTCATACGCGCCGTTGCATTCCAAGCGCATGAGAGCATCTGGAAAGTTCTCAACCTACCTAGACTTGGGTGTGGAACTTGGCTGAGAACCGTGCAGCCAATTTTGTAACAAGGATATATCATTAACTAGGTGTTATCGTCATCAGTGGGCAACCTGTGGGCATCCAAATGTGGCTGGGCTCCAACTTCCATCAGGCCCAGCCAGCATAGCTACTGGCCAAGGATTCTGGGAACTGGAGTCCAAGAGCATCTAGAGGACCACAGGTTCAATCAAACCTCCTTATCGTCATTATTTTTTATACTAACCTTCTTGGGACCCACCCCTTCAGCACACTAGACAATTTACACCTGGCAGCTTCCCTGGTGTGATTGATGCTTCTCTTTTTTATATATTTAGTTTAACAAATTAAAATTTACTTTCAAAACCCTGAACAATAAAAAGATAAACCAACAAAGATTCAATCAAATCTCTGGACTTCCTCCCACCCCTCCATGGGTTTCGTCACTAATCCTTTTCCGCTGCATATTTTAAATCACTCCGATTGTTTTGATATCCCATGTATTCCTAGTTCTTGGTACATTACAAGTGCTATCCTGCTAAAGAGCTTGACTGTTTACAGCGGTCTCTAAGTTATTGGGATGCGGGTGGCACTGTGGGTTAAACCACAGAGTCTAAGACTTGCCGATCAGAAGGTCGGTGGTTTGAATCCCCGCGACGGGGTGAGCTCCCGTTGCTCGGTCCCTGCTCCTGCCAACCTAGCAGTTCGAAAGCACATCAAAGTGCAAGTCGATAAATAGGTACTGCTCTGGTGGGAAGGTAAACGGTGTTTCCGCGTGCTGCTCTGGTTCGCCAGAAGCGGCTTAGTCATGCTGGCCACATGACCCGGAAGCTGTACACTGGCTCCCTTGGCCAATAAAGCGAGATGAGCGCCGCAACCCCAGAGTCGGCCACGACTGGACCTAATGGTCAGGGGTCCCTTTACCTTTACCTAAGGTAAGTTATATATTTCCCCCATTCTTTATTGAAATTCTGTTCTTCCTGGTTTCTGAAACCAATGATTGATGCTTCTTAGTCAATCACTTGGTTCACATGTGCAGTCAGGCTGGCTCTGTCAGCTTCCAGACCTATGGCAATACAGGACATCGCATGCCCAGGCGGAGACCCCCCAACCCCAGGCCACACCCAGGTGGAATAATGACTTGTGACAACGTGTTATGGGATTAAGATTGGCCACAACTTTATTAAACTTTCAGATGCAGGAAGATCTTGGCTTAGGCCTTGGGCGTTTATCAAGTCAAGTAACCTTTATTGGCATCACATAAGAACATTCAGAATACATTCAGAATAGATAGGCCAGTGCGTCACCCCAACGGCACAGTCACCCGCCAAAGGGCAGAAGAGGCGAGCAATCCGCCTCATCTCTGTGGGTTTCCAGCAAGGGCAGGATCCTGTAGCATACTTCAGCGACAAAAAAAATCAAATAGAGGAACTTAGCTACTGTCTTGGTGAGCTCCTGGTCTCTCCCCTGTAATAAGAAGCACATAACCTCCGTCGCTGGTTTCCATGTTGGAATATATAGGTGGTCTAGAAATTGTTTGCGGAGATCATCATACATTTTACATTTAAGGGCCATGTGAGCTTGGGTTTCCACCAGGTGGGCATCGCAGGGGCAGATCCTATCTCCTTCTGCCAAACCCGCAAACTTGGGCGTTTATCCCATCCCAGGCCCCGGCTGGGGATCTGAGGCACATCAGGGTTAGCCAATCAGTCTGGGGATTTGGCTGGCTCTGGAAGACGTATGTTTAAGCAGAGAGCCCACTCCTATTTCACAGTGGAGTGCACTGACAACCTTTCAGCGTATGGCCAGTGACTCCCCTCAACACAACCCCTTTAATGGGGAGCCCTGGGATCACCGCAGTAGGGGAGGGCATGTGTCACCTCAAAAATTTCTCTGCAAGGAGGGAGGAAATGGGAAAGCCTCACCACTGTCTTTTGCTTACCTGCCTTTAGGGCATCTTTGTGTATGAATAGGGTGAGCCTGTGACCTGGATTCAGGAATTAAAGTATGTACCATCACAAAAGAATGGCCAGGCTGCCCAAGTAAGCAATCACTGGTCATTGTCAGGTATCCTGGCAGACAGGATTTCTGTTGTAGACCGCCTCCTTCTGTGATGTATGTATGGTGTTTTTTGGGGGTGGTCTTGGGCTCCAGGGTGGGCAATTTCAAAAGTCTATATAAGGGCTTGCGCACCATTGTTCTGGGTTCCTCCTCCCTCCTTCGTGTGGTGAGTGAGGACCCTGTTGCAACAGTTTCATAAAGATCAGGCTTACTAGCCGCTTTGCTTCTCAATATTCTCTGGTTGGCCTCTGTTATTTTCTCCTACTGATAGGGAACCCACTTAAGGCCTCTATACGGGCTCTAAGGGAAAAGGAGCAGATTTTGTTTACATCAGTTTTATGGCACGAAAGCTTCGGTACTGAAAGCAGATTTGGAGAGCATGTTGATTCTCTTTTTGGAGGAACCGGATGTCTGGATAAAGCTATGGGCTTAGCAACTGCTTTCTCCTGTTTTGATGATACTTGCCAGCGTAACGAGTCTCGGGGGGGAATGATGCACCCAAGATTAAAATGTAGGAGTGCCCAGCAGTATGGTTGCAACACCTGACACACCCTTCTACCTGTTCGGTTCTTTTCACTTGTACTAACGCTGATGGAGCCCAGGGCTGTGTCTCAATGACACCAGTAAGATTGATGAGATGCTGGCAGGTCTCTGTATTAGGAAAGATCACCAGCTTTGTTGAATAGGAGTTGCAGGCGGGGGTTGCAGGCACAAAGAAACGAATCAGGCAATGTGCATTGGGTGAAGAAGAGACATGGTGTAAGATGAAGGAAAACAAACAAGACCATCATGGAATGGGGAGCCATCCTTTCGTTCATTGCCACATGGCAGAGTAACATGCACAAAGCAACCCTTGTAAGAACATACAATCTAAAAGCCAGCTGAATGTGACAGTGGCAGACCGATGCGTTAAAATAAGGATTACCATTTACTGCGTTCCTATGCGGGTGGCGCTGTGGGTTAAACTACAGAGCCTAGGACTTGCCGATCAGAAGGTTGGCGGTTTGAATCCCCGCGCCGGGGTGAGCTCCTGTTGCTCAGTCCCTGCTCCTGCCAACCTAGCAGTTTGAAAGCACGTCAAAGTGCAAGTAGATAAATAGGTATCGCTCCGGCGGGAAGGTAAACGGCGTTTCCATGCGCTGCTCTGGTTCGCCAGAAGCGGCTGAGTCATGCTGGCCACATGACCCCGAAGCTGTACGCCGGCTCCCTCGGCCAATAAAGCCAGATGAGCGCCGCAACCGCAGAGTCAGTCACAACTGGACCTAATGGTCAGGGGTCCCTTTACCTTTACCAAACGTTTGAAGCCTGATACACATGATGTAAGTCTCAACCCACACATAAGAAGAAGAGTAAGAGTTTGGATTTGATAGCCCACTTTATCACTACCCGAAGGAGTCTCAAAGCGGCTAACATTCTCCTTTCCCTTCCTCCCCCACAACAAACACTCTGTGAGGTGAGTGGGGCTGAGAGACTTCAAAGAAGTGTGACTAGCCCAAGGTCACCCAGCAGCTGCATGTGGAGGAGCGGAGACGCGAACCCGGTTCTCCAGATTACGAGTCCACCGCTCTTAACCACTGCTGTTGAATGTGTCTCCCCTCAAAGCAGCTTCCATCCGATTTGAAAGCATCAGCTGCAGGTAACCTGAGGTGTGTACACTTGGGGCAGCCGTTGCACATGCTCAGATGACTGTTTTGTTGAGCAGGAGTTTGCAGGTGCAGAGAAACAAATCAGGTCACACACACTGGCTGAAGAGGTCCCCCTCTTTGATGTGCATAGGAATGGGAAAATGTGACATGAAACGCAACTGGGGAGGGAACTACCTAGCTGTATTTTAAGTCACGAATGCGTAAATAGCTGCACCCCAATATTTATTTACTTATTATTTGCCGATGGGATTGCTAAACTAGAAGGAACAACCACTCAAAAGAAAAACACCTGGGGCTTGACGGTTTTGGAGTGAAAATTGCAGGTGGAGGTATTGTTCAGTCCACCTTTTCCACCCAGCCATACTGCATTTTGAGTCCCCTCTTTGGCCCTCACCTTTCTAGCTGCATATATAGGCAACATGCCGAAGCCAGAAGTAACCGGAACACGCTACAAAAACGTCACAAAAAGGGGCAGAACGGGGGGGGGAGGGGAGGCGGAACGGGGTGTTTGCAGTCTTTTTCAGTGGAGTTTCAAATATTCACAATTTCAGTTTTCACCTATGTCACAAGTCAATGGTGATTGCTCCTCCCTGCTTGTTTCCTTCACATCTGATGGAAGGGTGTTCCACAGGGCGGGCGCCACTACCGAGAAGGCCCTGTGCCTGGTTCCCTGTAGCTTTGCTTCTCACAATGAGGGAACTGCCAGAAGGCACTCAGCGCTGGACCTCAGCGTCCGGGCAGAACGATGGGGGTGGAGACGCCCCTTCAGGTATACTGGGCCGAGGCAGTTTAGGGCTTTAAAGGTCAGCACCAACACTTTGAATTGTGCTCGGAAACGTACTGGGAGCCAATGCAGATCTCTCAGGACCAGTGTTATGTGGTCCCGGCGGCCGCTCCCAGTCACCAGTCTAGCTGCCGCATTCTGGATTAATTGCAGTTTCCGGGTCGCCTTCAAAGGTAGCCCCACGTAGAGCGCATTTCAGTAGTCCAAGTAGTCCAATTAAATTAATTTGGCTTGATTTGTAATAATCAGGAATAATAATAATGCTAACAACAACAATTTATTATTTATACAACAAAATATTAAAATACAGTAATAAAAAATCATTTGGATCAAATATTCACGATTTCACTGGAACGTGAGCCCTGCATCAGTTGGGAGTTGCCTGTAGTTTCAGCAGGACAAAAGCTGGGTATAATATCACTGCCAAGGCTAATTTTACTCTCAGTGGGGTGGGGTGGGGGGTTGAACAAGGGGAAACAAAGGCACAGGTGAGAAAGGATGAATGTGAACCAGTGGCATTACTCATACTTGTGCTTTGCTTTGGCCAAAAAACCGAGGATTGTTTAAAAGCTGGTCCCTAAAGCACAAGTGCTATTTTCAGGCATCTGATGGTTTTTTTCAAGACAGAATAAGTCAGAAGGGTGGGGCAGCTCCATACGGATATGTCTTGTATTGACATCGCACTCCCACGCTAGCAATCAAGCCTACTCATGAAATCTGCTTTTCCGTGGGAGTCAAAACGGTTATTCTTTAGGGGAAATTACCTCGGACGCGAGTGCCATCAAAAGGAAGACGAAAGAGAGAGAGGCTAAAAATAAGTCAATCTGAAACACAATCCGTCACAATGTATAATTGCACAATTATATAAGATACTATCAAAGAAGTCGGTGCAGATTACAGCCTACGCATGTGATATATTTTATATTAAACTCGCGGGGGAGTGCCCAGTGCTGCTTGGGAATCTGTAGAAACCGAAAAATATTGCCATTTTTAGATGGGTAGAGTAAGTGGTGAGTTTGGACCCCTCGCACCAAAAATGGGGCAAAGTCTTGCCAAAGTCATGTTTCCGTCCGCCATCTTGCTAATCCAAACGCGAATGAAGACTGCCTCCCTCACCTCAGGAACATTTGCGTTGAGATTGGTGACAATACCTTGAGAGGTGGCTGAACCCATTGGGAACAGAAGGACGGCCACACCACTTTCCAAAATCTATAGTGGATTGCTCAAATGAGGCACCTTCTCGTTCCCTCCCTAGCTATGTATCCGCAGGCATTTCGTCTTCAAGAAAGGCTAGATATTCCTCTTGCCGTTAGCTGCATTAGGGTGAAAATACCAACCAAATGGTGTGAGTTCCTATGAAACTGGAGCCATTTATATGTTCTGTGTGACTGAGCGGGTGCCAGGCATGAGTAGGTTCAGCAGAGGATAATAATAATAATAATAATAATAATAATAATAATAATAATAATAATAATAATTTATTTCTATCCCGCTCTCCCCAGCCAAAGCTGGGCTCAGAGCGGTTAACAACAGTAAAATAATACAGTGGTACCTCGGGTTAAGTACTTAATTTTGTTCCGGAGGTCTGTTCTTAACCTGAAACTGTTCTTAACCTGAAGCACCACTTTAGCTAATGGGGCCTCCCGCTGCTGCTGCGCCGCCGGAGCCTGATTTCTGTTCTTATCCTGAAGCAAAGTTCATAACCTGAAGCCTATTTCCGGGTTAGCAGAGTGTGTAACCTGAAGCGTATGTAACCCGAGGTACCACTGTACAGCATTCTAAAATCAATTCATTATAAAATCAGTTTAATTAAGAAATAGTAGCAGTAGTAATAATAACAATAACAATATACCGGCATTTATGTATTTATGTATTTATTTATATTCCACCCATCTTGACTGGGTTGCCCCAGCCACTCTGGGAGGCTTCCAACGAATTAAAACACCTTACATTAAAAACTTCCCTACACAGCTTTGTGGAGAGCTGGAAGAGGAAAGGGATTCCCCCCCCACACACACCTTTTGCCCCACTTCTGAAAATTCCCTATACAGTGCAGGTCCTTATAAAAAAAAACCCAAAACGAAGAAACTGCAGAAATGGTATTCATTTGATAACGAATATTTAGAAATATCTAACGAGTTAGAAGGCACCAAGCTGGATCGAATGCTGCTTCCTGCAGGAACTCAGTTGCAATAGGAAGAGACTTTGCCACAAGATTTCCCAATGACTCATTTGTGAATTGCTTGCGCTGGGAATTTCCTCTGACAGAGTTGAAACATGGTACTTCAGGGCAAGTAGGATGGTATAAAAGCAGTAGCTCCTGCAGAGCTCAGACACAAGCCTTCTGAAGCACTCCAAGTACCCTGCCTTTCAGGACAGCAGCCAAGAGAGAAATTCCTTGCCTCAACATGAACTCCAAGGTTGTTGTTGCAGTTCTGGCTCTTTTCGTGCTCTCCAGCTCTCTGACGGAAGGTAAGCAAGACATTCCCGCTGAACTTTATTTAAAGAGTCCCACGGGGCTGCGCTTACGACCGTAGCCGCAGATACCACAATCCTACAGGGATAAAGAGGGGGGGAGAATAGCTGATAACGCAGAAACAGTTCCTCAAGCTTGTTTAGAAGAATGTGAGCCAATGAGATTCAATAGGATGTTACGCAAAGTGATTATATGTAAAACCCATAAAAATTATTATTAAAAAATAAGTAAATAGAAGAATGCTTAAGATAAACAGAGCTTCAAATCCACAGAAATGTTTGCCATCCTTGTTTTATGTTGTTCCTTTGGGCATATCTTCACTTATGTAGTATAGCTTATTAAATAAATTCAGGGAGGGTAGGCAATTATTAGGTTTTTAGGTATCTGTTGCCTTTCCCCAAATTGAAATGCTTTTTATTGATGATGTCTAAGTTGGTGCATCAATTAAAATGAAACCTGCAATTGTGAGCAACGGTCCGCTGTTTAGGGTAGCTGCTAACCCTAATGTTGAGATTCCTGCATTGCAGGGGGTGGGCTAGAGGACCTTTGAGGGTCCCTACGATTCTATGACTCTATGACTCTAGCTCATAAAAATATAAGGAGGCACTACCAGCTGAATGGCATCGAAGAGGCCTAGAGAAAAGCAACTTTTAAAGTTGTGCTTTGGGGGCAGGGGTACAGATGTTCAGTGTAAAGATGTTTTGTAAAGAGAGTTGTCCCATTTAACTGGTTTCTATCCTGCTCTTTCGTAGGTGTCTCACTGGCCCGGATCGGGAGCGAGCTGCGCTGCCAATGCATAAGCACCCATTCCACGTTCATCCCGACCAGACACATTCAAGATGTCAAACTGACCCAAAGTGGACCCCACTGCAAGAACGTTGAAATCATGTAAGTCTGCTTTTGGAATTTGAGTCTCACTCTTGCTAGATTTAGAGCCCCATCTACCAAGACGGGACGCGGGTGGCACTGTGGGTTAAACCACAGAGCCTAGGGCTTGCCGATCAGAAGGTTGGCGGTTCGAATCCCCGCAACAGGGTGAGCTCCCGTTGCTCGGTCCCTGCTCCTGCCCACCTAGCAGTTCGAAAGCACGTCCAAGTGCAAGTAGATAAATAGGTACTGCTCCAGTGGGAAGGTAAACGGCGTTTCCGTGTGCTGCTCTGGTTCGCCAGAAGTGGCTTAGTCATGCTGGCCACATGACCCGGAAGCTGTACGCTGGCTCCCTCGGCCAGTAAAGCGAGATGAGCGCCGCAACCCCAGAGTCGGCCACGACAGGACCTTATGGTCAGGGGTCCCTTTACCTTTACCTACCAAGACGTTCTGCAGCGAAAAGGCCCATTGCATAACTCCCATGTGTTTAAAACTCTCGGCTGGGTCATTTCCCAGTAGATTGTGCTTCTGGATGAGGGTCTTCCCCAGTTGTGGAAAAGAAATAGCAAAGATATCATGAACTGTTCCACTGAAACTGTAAGTGGACATTCTATAAAAAGTTGATTACTAGGGGATTAGACACCCCCCCCCATTTAAGACATTTAACCAAGTAGTTAGGTTCTTGTCAATGTTTTTGCATCATGAATGTATCGAAGGGTGTTATATAAATCTAAACAAACAGACAAATAAATGGATAAATAACACTCTGCAACGAAGATGCCTGACCTTTGCTGTTTCCCTTTGCTTGCAGTGCTACTCTTAAGGACGGGAAAGAAGTATGCTTGGAGCCCACAGCTAGATGGGTGAAAGTGATCATCAAAGCCATCCTTGATAAGTAAGTTGTCATTCTCTTCTGGTTTTAAGAACAACTGCAATGCTATGCACATATATATTTGGGAGTAAGCTCCATTGGACACAGTGAGACTCTGGCTCAAACATGCCTAAAACTTTTGCTGCAAAGCTTATTTTCAATTAGGTTTGTGCAAGAAAACTTCCAGGCGCCATTGTCCCCGTGGGTCTGATTTGTCCCTTCTCCTTCCAGATATACCCCAAATCCTTCACCTGCCCCTCTTTGCAGGCTGCATCCACAACCAGACAAATGTTCATAAACCTTGTGATCATAACTATAATGTTCTAACGGCTGGCAAAAGAAAATGAGATACGCAAAGGAGATATTTCGTTGCCTTAGCCCTGGACCAAGCTTGTGGTCCTCCAGACGTCGCACTCCCAGTCCCATAAGCCCTAGTGAGGACAGGCAACGATGATGGGAGTTGTAGTTCGACAGTATCTGCAGGGCCGCCAATTCCCCATCCCTGCCACAGACCATGGCTAAGTCCCTGAAATATTAGGGTCATCTAGTCCAACCCCCTGCAGAGGATGATTTTCGTTGGTGCAATCTTTGCAAGAACCAGGCTTAACTGGGCATATCTGAACAGAGACTCAGGCCACACTTCCACTTTCCCCGGGCCTAGAAACACGGGTCAGAGCAGTTTTCTGCTTGTCCTGAGCTCTCTAGGCCTGAATCAGAACATTTTTGTCTCTGCTTTCCTCCAGAAAACCCCCTCTTTGGTGCTAAAACAGAACAAACAGCAATCCGTGGAACACTCAATTGCTTTTTGTTCCAATTTTGCACTAAAGATCAGGTTTCCCCAGGGGAAAGCAGGAAGGCAAATAGAGGTTTGAAACCCTATCAGACGTTAGTAAACATGACTCCATGCCTCAGCTTTGCCCATTAACTGAACCAGACCTTTAATGATACTGAACATCTGTTTTTTGCTTTTTAAAAATAGCTCATTTCAGTTCTCCTGGGCCATTCCGTCGACTTGTTTCTAACCTCTCCTCGCTTTTCCTTTATTCCAGGGCTCAAGCCAATGCAGAATCCCAGCTATAAGGAAAAAACTTTCAGAATCTCTCCTGTTTTGCTTCCTGAAAGAAGCTGAGCCATTTCTACCATTTCTACCAAGCCTACTTTATATAAGAGCCTTTTATAAATGGGGATATTTTGGTCTTATTTATGTATTTATTTTACAACTTTGCTGATAGAAAACCCTTTGTAAGGATGTATTTAAAATAAGTGTAAAAGGACGGCCTTGTGCAGGAAGCAGGAAGATGAGGTGGTTAAGTCAAGGTGATTTGGAAAGTGGAATGTATTGCTAAGTGCAGTAGCAATAGTGGTGAAACTGTGTGTACACCAAGCCATTATTATAGTACAAATTGGCAAATCCTGGTCCCTTGGGGCACAGGCAAAGCTAACACAGCTGCATCAAGAGAGCCAGCTACCCACTGTTGATCACTTTAGTAGTTACAGCACCAGGAGACACGGGTTCAAATCCCCACTCAGCCATGAAACTCAACCTATAGCCTTGGGCTGGTCCGTATCTGTCAGCCAAATCTACCTCATGAGGTTGAGGGGGAAAGAGCCGTGTGTGATGCTCCAAGCACCAGAGGAAGGGTGGGATGAAATGTTATTTAGTTAATATCTGTCATATCTGAAGTGCCTTTCAGATATTTTGTTTTTTTTTTTCAGTTTCTAATCTATTTATTCACATGGTCATATCTGAAGTAATTATTTGTTGTCCTTGAAATTTTCTGTGTCTTATTTTAATTATTATTATTAGAAAATAGTCATATTTAAGTGGGGGGGGGTCTTATTTATTCAAATGGTTTGTCAAAGCACAGCCTGAAGTTTTCCTCACGAGAATTCCTCACGCAGAGATGCCATTCTGAAGCCTCGCGTTTGTACATGAGATGTCATTATTTATGTATTTATTGACCGAGAAATGTTGAGCACTGTCAAAGCATGTTTGCCTGTGTGCAACGGAATAAATTATTTTCATGTTGAAATACGGAGTTCCTTTGTCTTGTCGCTGCAGTAAACGGACGTTGGCTTCACCTTTGCTTCCTTAGAGAGATTTCACACATAAGCAGGACAGAAAGCTTTGTTACTGGGGGTATGGGGAAGATAACAGGATCAGCCCCACCCATGAGGCAGACTGAGGGAGTCCCTCAGCCAGTGGCAGAATCCAAAGGGTGCCTTCATGGGTGATCCTTGTTGTTGGATTAACAGCTGCAGTGAGATTCGGCTCCTGGCAAGATCTCATGAGATCCCCGCAAAATCTCAAGAGAGTCCTGCAAGACTGTTCAAAGGCCTCTGGAGGCCTCTTGCAGCCTTCCAGAGACCCTGCGAGGTGAGGTTTCTTTCATAGAATCATAGAATCATAGAGTTGGAAGAGACCACAAGGGCCATCGAGTCCAACCCCCTGCCAAGCAGGAAACACCATCAGAGCACTCCTGACATATGGTTGTCAAGCCTCTGCTTAAAGACCTCCAAAGAAGGAGACTCCACCACACTCCTTGGCAGCAAATTCCACTGTCGAACAGCTCTTACTGTCAGGAAGTTCTTCCTAATGTTTAGGTGGAATCTTCTTTCTTGTAGTTTGGAACCATTGCTCCGTGTCCGCTTCTCTGGAGCAGCAGAAAACAACCTTTCTCCCTCCTCTATGTGACATCCTTTTATATATTTGAACATGGCTATCATATCACCCCTTAACCTCCTCTTCTCCAGGCTAAACATGCCCAGCTCCCTTAGCCGTTCCTCATAAGGCATCGTTTTCAGGCCTTTGACCATTTTGGTTGCCCTCCTCTGGACACGTTCCAGTTTGTCAGTGTCCTTCTTGAACTGTGGTGCCCAGAACTGGACACAGTACTCCAGGTGAGGTCTGACCAGAGCAGAATACAGTGGCACTATTACTTCCCTTGATCTAGATGCTATACTCCTATTGATGCAGCCCAGAATTGCATTGGCTTTTTTAGCTGCCGCGTCACACTGTTGGCTCATGTCAAGTTTGTGGTCAACCAAGACTCCTAGATCCTTTTCACATTCTTTCTTTCTTTTTAAAATAATTTTTATTAACAGACCAATCAAATCAAATCACATTAATACCAAATTACAAAGCCAAATTTTAATTTTTTGTTGAGGGTACCCATATTTCAAGTTCCGAAAGGGATCCAATCATCTTGTTGCTGCTGCTTTAATGTCCACAAATCCGACCAAATGATGTACACAATTCTATCCAATCCTTTCTTGTTGTTTTCCACATCTCTTCTTGTTATTTTCATATATTACGAAGTGAGGTTTCAGCAGGGGCAGCAAGCGGGGGGCAGGGGGCGGCACATGCACAAACCAACACCTTCCCATTGCAGTCAGCGAAATGGGCCACCTCTGCCAGATAAACAAGTCTGTGAGGAAGAGGTTGAGGCTTCAGCGTGTCTTGCACCAAAATCAGGCAGGACAAGTTGCTGGGGTGTCCAGCAGAGGACACTGCCCAGGGGAGCCAAAGGTCAGGTTAGGTAAAGGACCCCTGGATGGTTAAGTCCAGTCAAAGGCGACTATGGGGTGCGGCGCTCATCTCACTTTTCAGGCCAAGGGAGCCGGCGTTTGTCCACAGACAGCTTCCCGGGTCTGTTATAGGAATTCTAAGGTCTCAAATATAGAACGAGTGTTGATAATTGCAACAAGGAAAACACACATGCATAAGTATATAAACCACATGTCTAAAATAGTGCAGGAGAACAATCAAAAAGCCATCTTGGCTCTCCTAAAGCAGGGATCAGCAAACTTTTTCAGCTGGGGGTCAGTCCACTGTCCCTCAGACCTTGTGGGGGGCCGGACTATATTTTGAAGGGGGGAAAATGAATGAATTCTTATGTCCCACAAATAACCCAGAGATGCATTTTAAATAAAAGCACACATTCTACTCATGTAAAAACACCAGGCAGGTCCCACAAATAACCCAGAGATGTATTTTAAATAAAAGAACACATTCTAATCATGTAAAAAACATGCTGATTCCCGGACCGTCTGCAGGCCGGATTGAGAAGGCGATTGGGCCGGATCCGGGCCCCAGGCCTTAGTTTGCCTAATCATGTCCTAAAGATTCTCAATATTTCCTCTGCCTCCTTAATCCCCCTTACCTGATATTAATCGGGGAAGTTCCTGAAGGGATTCCTTTCCTTTATCTATATATATCCTATATATCCTTGGTATTAATTGTCATTGTTTGCTCAGAGGCTTGGCATTGAGGGTTCTCTGACTGGCATTCTGGTGGTTTTATCAAATGCGAATGTTTTGTGTAAACTGTGTCTGGAACTATGCAAAACTTGCTAAATCCTCAGGAACATCACACCTTGGCCTGCCTGAGCCACAGTAACCCCACCTGAAGTGTGATGTAATTTCTGACTTTTTGTAGAATGGATGTCCTTCTTCTCCATGCCAAAATCAAAACCCTTAAAAAGAGGTTTCTTCTGGCTTCTAGGTCTCTCTTGCCTCCTTCCTAGGAGGGGAGGGAACTCTGTTGCAACTGAAAAATAAAGATCTGCCTAGCTTTCACTTCATCCTGCCCTCCATCCATTCATCTCTGACTGATCGAGGACTTAGGGGAATCAGTCCCTTGGGGAGTTCGGCAGCAAAAGCCAACCACCCCCATTTTCTCTATATCACGGGTCATGTGGCCAGCATGACTAAACTGCTTCTGGCGCAATGGGACACTGTGACGGAAGCCAGAGTGCACAGAAACGCCGTTAACCTTCCCGCCGCAGTGGTACCTATTTATCTACTTGCACTGGTATGCTTTCGAACTGCTAGGTTGGCAGAAGCTGGGACAAGGCAACGGGAGCACACTCAATTTTGCGGATTCGAACCACCAACCTTCCGATCGGCAAGCCCAAGAGGCTCAGTGGTTTAGACCACAGCGCCACCGGCTCTCCTTCTCCAGAAACAGAGTGGTGTTTGAGCACGTTCCTGGTTTGCAAGTCTTGCCTGGGGGCATCTCACGTTAAAGAGCGCTGTGCAAAAGCAACAGTTTATGGTTGGGTAAGATTCTTGTGATTCTTAAAGGGGACAGTCGCCCATTCCTGGGGGGGAACAGAGCACAACTTGTTTTGGGGTGCAGGGCAGGGAAACCTCACTTTCTTATTGAGGCATCTCACGTTTGGCTCTGTTTTTGAGCTCCCCTGAGAATAAGGGGAAAAGAAACAACTGTAACCTCATAGAGCAAACATGCTTTTTTGAAAAACAAAACAAAAAACCCAGAAGTGCTTGACTCTGCCACTTTTATCTTGAAGGAAAAGGAGTTGATTGGCAGTTGCTGCTGGTGGAGTGAAGAGAGACATCCGGATAGGAAACAGTAAGTACAACATCTCCCTTACCCTGCCCTGAGACTGAGGCTAAAAAAAGCAGTGGTAGTGGCGGTGCTAAACACACACACACACACACACACACACACACACACACTTTCTCTTTCTCTTTCTCTTTCTCTTTCTCTTTCTCTTTCTCTTTCTCTTTCTCTCCCAGGACATTTCCAGATAATCCCTTGAACATTCATCCCAATTTGTTTCTAGGGAGATTAGACAACGTTGGCAATGGCATGAGCATTCATTCTGTTTGCTGGGAGGTTAGATGATGCTGCATCAGACCACTGTAAGCAGACGAAAACATTAAAGGTAAAGGGATCCCTGACCATTAGGTCCAGTCGTGACCGACTCTGGGGTTGCGGCACTCATCTCGCTTTATTGGCCGAGGGAGCTGGTGTACAGCTTCCAGGTCATGTGGCCAGCATGACTAAGCCCCTTCTGGCGAACCAGAGCAGCGCATGGAAACGCCGTTTACCTTCCCGCCCGAGTGGTACCTATTTATCTACTTGCACTTTGACGTGTTTTCGAACTGCTAGGTTGGCAGGAGCAGGGACCGAGCAACAGGAGCTCACCCCATCACGGGGATTCGAACTGCCAACCTTCTGATTGGCAAGTCCTAGGCTCTGTGGTTTAACCCACAGCGCCACCCGCATCCCGACGAAAACATTAGCAGGGTTTTAATCTCACTTGTAATGTAACAAATACCATGGACAATACGTATAGATACAAAACACAGACTATGAAATTATATGCAGTTGGAAATGTTGACAATAGGACACATGGCGAGGATGGGGGTGGGGGAAGCCTCGAGATTCAGAGAAATTTGTATTTTATGGATATGTATTTGGTATTGTGGGACGCAATTTCTATTACACATTGTTATCCATCTTATTTAGTATTTCAGTATTTAAAATGGAACTTGTTTATTCTAATAGGAGTTTTGATTTTTCGATATGGTTTTGCAAGTATCCTTTAAACATCTTCCAGTCCCTGTCTATCTTCTCTTTTGAGATCCTTCCAGTTTCTCCCATTGTTTTGGATATATTGTAGTACTCCAATAATTTGGCAAGCCACTCTATTTCTGTCGTTATAATACCACTTTTCCAATTTTTCTCAATCAATAGCCTTGCGGCTGCAACCCCATCGTCGCCTTTGACTGGACTTAACCGTCCAGGGGTCCTTTATCTTTTTTACCTGCTCTTTTCTAGCCTCTGCTGAAGGACGGGAGAACGAGGGAGAGGCTACTGTTTACGGCTTGATCGCTCTTCCTTCCAGTTAACAGCGGCAGTAAAAAGCATGCTGAACACCACAGTGTACTTTCAGTCGATGAACTTGATAAGGCCCTTGGTTCAGCACTTGCAAAAGAAACTACTTATCTTCTCTGTTCTTTTCTGGCACAGTGCACAAATTAATTCCCAGCATTTGCAAGAGGTGGGTGGTAACCACTAACTCAGGCGCCTTAAAAAAAAAGGATTAGAGAAGCTAGAGGATTGTGCCCTCTGTTTGGAGGCGGGGGTTGTTGTTTTGTTTGCACCCAGCAAAGATGATTCATTTCCCTTTGCCAAGGGATTTATTTACAGCACTGCTCTTTGGTCCCGCCTGCTTGGCCCTCAGATCATTGAGCAGATAAAAATCTGGCCCTTGGACCAAAAAAAGGTTGCCAACCGCGGAGTAAGTAGACCACACCAGTCGGTAAAAGGTAAAGGTAAAGGGACCCCTGACCATTAGGTCCAGTTGTGACCGACTCTGGGGTTGCGGCGCTCATCTCGCTTTATTGGCCGAGGGAGCCGGCGTACAGCTTCCGGGTCATGTGGCCAGCATGACTAAGCCGCTTCTGGCGAACCAGAGCAGTGCACAGAAACGCCGTTTACGTTCCCGCCGGAGTGGTACCTATTTATCTACTTGCACTTTGACGTGCTTTCGAACTGCTAGGTTGGCAGGAGCAGGGACCAAGCAACGGGAGCTCACCCTGTCGCGGGGATTCAAACCACCGACTTTCTGATCGGCAAGTCCTAGGCTCTGTGGTTTAACCCACAGCGCCACCCGCGTCCCACACCAGTCGGAGACCCACCTTATTTTTACGGTTGTTGTAGTTTTGTTGGCATCTATCTGCCTTGAGAGACAATGGAGTATGCCTTCGGAGGTGACGCCAAACCACTGAGTTAGCAGCACTAAAGTGACTGCCCTGGGGTGCGAGCTTGGGCAGTGCGTATGGAGGTCCTGGGCTTCCCAGACAACAAGACCACCTTCTTGGCCTCACTGATGGGGTCCAAAGGAAAGCAGAGCAATATGTTTGGCACCAGCTTGGCTGCAGGAGTTGCCGGAAGGATACAAGGCACCATTGAATCTTTGAACTGTGTGCTTACTGACCAGGATGTTCCTGTGACATTGGCATAACAGTGCAATTCATACAGGACCTTCCTCATATTATTCTGCATTATTAGTTGTTCTGCGTTGCCTCCCCAATATTATTAAAGGAAAAGCGACCCCTGACCATTAGGTCCAGTCGTGACTGACTCTGGGGTTGCGGCGCTCATCTCGCTTTATTGGCCGAGGGAGCCGGCGTACAGTTTCCGGGTCATGTGGCTGGCATGACTAAGCCACTTCTGGCAAACCAGAGCAGCGCACGGAAACGCCGTTTATCTTCCCGCCGGAGTGGTATCTATTTATCTATTTGTACTTTTGATGTGCTTTCGAATTGCTAGGTTGGCAGGAGCATTGACCGAGCAACGGAAGCTCACCCCATTGTGGGGATTCAAACTGCCAACCTTCTGATCGGCAAGTCCTAGGCTCTGTGGTTTAATCCACAATGCCACCTGCGTCCCCCAATATTATTACATTAAGGTAAAAAAGGTCAAGGACCCCTGGACAGTTAAGTCCAGTCAAAGGCGACTATGGGGTTGCTGCGCTCATCTCGCTTTCAGGCCGAGGGAGCCGGTGTTTGTCCACAGACAGCTTTCCGGGTCCTGTGGCCAGCATGACTAAGCCACTTCTGGTGCAACGGAACACCGTGAGGAAAACTAGAGCGCACGGAAACGCTGTTTACCTTCCCGCCGGAGCAGTACCTACTTATCTACTTGCACTGGTATGCTTTTGAACTGCTAGGTTTGCAGGAGCTGGGACAGAGCAACTGGAGCTCACTCTGTCGTGGGGATTAGAACCGCTGACCTTCCAATCGGCAAGCCCAAGAGGCTCAATGGTTTAGACCACAGCGCCACCGGCTTCCCTTTTCCAGAAGCAACCGGATGTGTGCGTATCCAGAGGTACCACTGTATTACATTATTGCCATGCAGAAGGGCACAATGTTAGGCTTCAGGGGAGTGTCTGCAATATTTAGGTCATGCCCAGAAGACTCTTGTTTAGGGAATTTGATCCTCCATTCCAGTGCAAGTCATCCCCAAGGGACAAATGTGCCGTTTCCTTGAACCTGCACTGAACTCGTGCCAAATCCTCAGGGCTGGCTGACACAAGGATGAGCCCAAGTTTTGTGGTCGGGATGTCTGGCCCTAAGACAGAGGGTGTGTCCCAAAGAAGAGATTGCAACTCTTTAGCCTCAGCCAGCCAGAGTCAGGAAACCCAAACATTTCCACACTCTGCTTATCAGTTAAATACGCCACGTATCGGCTCTAATCCCATGAAACGCAAGAGGAGAAAAACAGCTCTTGCAGCCGGAGTACGACGCTCTGGAATGATTCATGGAGAGAACAGGGCAGACTGTTGCTTGTCCGTCCTCTCAGAGCCAGTGCAGGGCTGAGACTCTGGTTTAACCAGCAGGGCCAGCCCTATCATTAGGGAGAGTGAGGCGGTTGCCTCCGGCGGCAGATACTGAGCGCTGGAGAGTGACAACGTGGTGTCAGAAGTGCCTAAGTTAGGTCGCTTTCTCATCACCGGCGCTGGGCCAGTTTGGTTGCTTCCTCTATGAGCAACTGTGTGTGTGTGTCACTAGTTCCCTGTTCACTAGGTCTGTGTGTCACTAGTTCCCTGGTCATTAGTTCTGTCTGCTTTGCTTGTAATTATGGCAATTTTCTGGATTAGGCATGGGAGACTCGGATGCTAAGTGGTTGCCCGCATGCCAAATCAGAGGCAGGAAGTAAGTGTGTGGGTGGCTGCTATAATAAGATACCGTATTTTTCGCTCTATAAGATGCACCAGACCACAAGGCGCACCTAGTTTTTGGAGGAGGAAAACAAGAAAAAAAATATTCTGAATCTCAGAAGCCACAACAGCAAGAGGGATCGCTGCGCAGTGAAAGCAGCAATCCCTCTTGCTGTTCTGGCTTCTGGGATAGCTGCGCAGCCTGCATTCGCTCCATAAGACGCACACACATTTCCCCTTACTTTTTAGGAGGGAAAAGGTGAGTCTTATAGAGCAAAAAATACGGTATTCACTTGCTGACAGTCCATATTTGGGGGGAGGGTGTTGGAGGGCCCCCTTCATCCTCAAATAGACCCTATGTTAGAGCAAGTCGCTGTGATTGGACCACGTCTCAATCAAATCTCTGTGTGCTGCACAATAATTTAATTTAATTTGCATTTGCATCTTCAGAAAACACTCGCACCTTTGAAAGCAGCACAGTTCTTTCCCTTGCCACCTAAAGGACGCCCCCCTGCAACAGACATGCTATTAAAATTTTATTTATACTTTTCATATATATACATTTCATTGATTTTACAGTCATTTTGACATTTTAAAACTTGACTTTCTTTCCCCTCTTTCTGTGGTTCCTTAAATTTATTTTTAACATCTTCTGCATATCCAAATTAACTTAACTTACTCATTTATTTATCTTCTTTAAATATATACTCTTACTTAACTGCAGGTTATTACAATAATCCTGCCAGTGTTTGTATCTGTTTACAATTTGTCTGTAAATATTCCAAAAACCATTTCCATTCTTTTATAAAAAGTTTGTTATCTCGATCTCTTATTCTTCCGGTACGTTTCACCATTTCTTCATATTCCATAAGTTTTTGTATCCATTCTTCCTTTGCTGGGACTTCTTCTTCTTCCCATTTTTGGGCAACTATCATTCTTGCCACTGCAGTTGCATACATGAATAAATTTCTATACAATTTAGGTAGTTCTATCCCTATAATTAGGGACGCGGGTGGCACTGTGGGTTAAACCACAGAGCCTAGGACTTGCCGATCAGAAGGTCAGTAGTTTGAATCCCCGCGACGGGGTGAGCTCCTGTTGCTCAGTCCCTGCTCCTGCCAACCTAACAGTTCGAAAGGACGTCAGAGTGCAAGTCGATAAATAGGTACTGCTCCGGCGGGAAGGTAAACAGCGTTTCCATGCGCTGCTCTGGTTTGCCAGAAGCAGCTTATTCATGCTGGCCACATGACCCAGAAGCTGTACGCCGGCTCCCTTGGCCAATAAAGCAAGATGAGCGCCGCAACCCCAGAGTCGGCCATGACTGGACCTAATGGTCAGGGGTCCCTTTACCTTTACCTTTTTATCCCTATAATTCCCAAGAGAAAAACTTCTGGGTTGTTTTTATATATATACAAACATTCTTTTAAACATGCTATTCTCTGGCATGTACTATTAGCGCAAGAAAAAGCTTCAGAACAGAACTAAATGACATTTTAAAAAAATGTGTGCCTTCAGAATGTTCATCTAGGCATGTTGTCACCAGCAAAGTCGCAATCTTTTGCTTCACCATGTGCAATATTGGGAAGTTTCTAGGTTCCCCCTGCCCTCTTATGCAATATTTCACAGGCTGTCACTCGGAAGCTCTTCCACAAAATGTGCTGAAAAGGCCATTTGTGCTTTGAGTCACAGAAAGCCAACAACATACAAAGAATGAAAGGTTCACAAAATGACCAGGTCTGCTAATAGGCTGAGTTGCTTGGTAGCTAATCAGGGTATCTGCCAAATGTTTACCTGCCCAATAGTCAGAGCGTCCACCTATCCTGTCAAGCCATTTCCCCATTTATTCATCGCATTTAAAGCCCACCTGGCTGTAATTGTAATCCAGTTCTTTCATCTTGCAATATTCCCTTCATATTCTCCACCACCACCTCATGAACACCCTAAGGCAGTGATGGCAAACCTTTTAGAAACCGAGCGCCCAAACTGCAACCCAAAACTCACTCATTTATCGCAAAGTGCCAACACGGCAATTTAACCTGTATATCTCATTTTTTCCTCTGTGTTTCATGTTTCTTCTCTGTGACTGCTGTTGTAACAAATAATCCTTCATAAAAGTTATTGCATTACATTCTTCATTAAATTATCTTTCCATTAATATATAATTTTATGGCATAACTCAGTGTGTTTTTTTCTAAAAAAATGTTTCGGGGTACTCTCATATTGACTCAAGAAAATCACCACAGGGCGGGGAGGGGGGGAATAAATACAGTTCAAATATGGAAAAATAAATACAGTGGTATCAGTTTTCGAACAGCTTAGTTCTTGAAATACAGTGGTACCTTGGGTTACATACATTTCAGGTTACAGACGCTTCAGGTTACAGACTCCGCTAACCCAGAAATATTACCTCGGATTAAGAACTTTGCTTCAGGATGAGAACAGAAATTGTGCTCCGGCGGCGCGGCGGCAGCAGGAGGCCCCCATTAGCTAAAGTGGGGCTTCAGGTTAAGAACAGTTTCAGGTTAAGAACGGACCTCCAGAACAAATTAAGTTCTTAACCAGAGGTACCACTGTACTTGGAACCTGAAGACTTCAAGCCCAGAAATGAGTGTTTCGGTTTTGGAACTTTTTTCGGAAGCAGAACATGCTCTGTTCTGAGTACAACTTCCATTTTAAGTGCCACACTTCCATTTCCTAGTGAGGGAAGGCAGGCCCGGTGCTGAGGGAGGGAACAGTGGTGTCACAACCGGGGGAGGGGCGCCCCAGGTGCCATGTCTGGGGGGCGTGTGACAAGGCATCCCGCGGGGGCTCGCGGCGGCACGAGCAGCCATTGCGCCCCCACAGCCGCATGTGGAGGATCCTCCGTTCTCAGCTGCAGCCACGAACACGGGAGCCCTCCTCTCCTCCCCACCCCCTCCCATAGCTGTCAACTGCTCCCTTTTTTTAAGGGAAATTCCCTTATTCCAAATAGGATTCCTTGCAAGAAAAGGGAAAAGTTGACAGCTATGCCCCCACCCCCAGCACGGAAACTATGGCTCTGCTGGGGCGACAGCTTGCATGCCCACAGAGAGGGCTCTGAGTGCCCTCTCTGGCACGCGTGCCATAGGTTCGCCACCACTGCCCTAAGGTCACTATTAGCGTTGGAACGAATCCCCAGAGACCAAACCATGGAAATAAGAGTCTAAGGGAGAAATGCTACAATAATCAGCATTTTTACTATATTCATATTATTTAGGCGGGGCTCTGTTCTAATACCTGGATCCAGCAATTGTTAAATTTTAAGGAAGGATTCAAATGGTTGTAATAGGTGAACAAGTCTCCTGGTAACGGCACACTAAGTATGGGCTGTTAAGGTAACAAAGGAAGTGGCTTGAGGAGGGAGTCTGTTGTCTGTTTCCTCATTGTGCCCCCTCAAAAAATGTCCCTGGAGCCACGGCACGCCAGCCTCCTCTGCTATGCCACTGGTGAGATCTCACCCAGAATCGGCGCCAATGTTGATGCCACTCTCATTCTCTTGCTCTCAAGCTGCAGCTTTTCTCCAGCTTCCTTAAACCTACCGTATTTTTCGCTCTATAAGATGCACCAGACCACAATTCACACCTAGTTTTTGGAGGAGGAAAACAAGAAAAAAAATATTCTGAATCTCAGAAGCCAGAACAGCAAGAGGGATCGCTTCACAGTGAAAGCAGCAATCCCTCTTGCTGTTCTGGCTTCTGGGATAGCTGTGCAGCCTGCATTCGCTCCATAAGACGCACACACATTTCCCCTTACTTTTTAGGAGGGAAAACGTGAGTCTTATAGAGCAAAAAATATGGTACTTTTGTTGTTACAGGAGTGGGGGAAAGAAAGAAACTTCAGATGCTCAAAGAAAGATTATGTCCACGCCCAACAGCCTTCGAATTAATCCTTCTTTGAGGGCATGTTTTGAAAAGTCTTTCTCAGCAAGTGCATCAACGCTGACAAAATCTCCTACTGTGATAGAAGAATGATTATTCCGAAACACATTTGGCTTGAACACTTTTTTTTCTCAAGTGCATGGAGTTTCTTCCTCTTCGCCCCCCCCCCCCCAATCCTGTCAGCGGTGCTTTCCCAGTTTTGTGGACATTTTTCTATCGTTGAACTGAAAGATTTGTCAGTTTTTGTCCTCTCACTTCCTCATACATCCTGTCTTAACCCTAGTTCTCCACAGTTCTCTAGCAATTTCAATTGTTTAAAATAAAGAAGACCTCACAGAAATCCAACACTGTGAATTTCTCTTAATAAACAAATTTAAAGGCAGTTTTGACTAATGTACTTTTCTTTTGCAAGCAATGTTTCCTGGTATAATGCACTTTTTGTATACAATTTTCACTAATATATAAATTGTTATGCATACTTTCCCATAATATATGCATTTTTTTGAAGCACTGGTTGGTTGGATTACTGAATTGCAAATTTGGTTAGGTTCGAATTTCAAAAGAAAGCTGTGTTTCAGTTCTCACCTTATTTCAGAACGATCGAATTTGATAAGATTCGCTTTTAAATGTGAACTGAATCAAATTTCCTTCCCATCCTTAACACTAACATAAACATATCAACACCTTTATTAGCCCCTCCCTTCAGATGGGAAGGAATAAGAAAATGTTTGTACCCTCCCCCCACGAAAAAACCCCTTATGATATATTTTCCCATTCAGAAATTTCAAGAAATATCTCCAGCTATTTTCTGTCCATTAGTTCTGATAAGGAACCATAACGCACTCACCCCAAGCCATTAATTCTCATTTGTCCAATACAGTCATACCTTGGTTTTCGAACAGCTTAGTTCTGAACATTTTGGCTCCCGAACGTTGCAAACCCGGAAGTGAGTGTTCCAGTCTGCGAACTATTTTTGGAAGCTGAACGTCTGACGGGGCTTCCGCAGATTCTGATTGGCTGTAGGAGCTTCCTGCAGCTAATCAGAAGCTGCGATTTGGTTTTAGAACGTTTTGGAAGTCAAATGGACTTCCGGATCGGATTCTGTTTGACTCCCAAGGTACGACTGTACATGCAAAAAGTCGTGGTTTTTAATACATGGGTTCACATTCACTGAATGTACAGTGTTGGAAAGATTCATTTTTAAAATAAATATCATAGCAAGCAATAGCCAATGGTTAGGTTTACAAAATATTGTTGGGAGTTTGGGGGAAGAGTGGGCTCTATGCTTGAGTCCAGAAAGGGTTAAAATCAAATAGAGGACCTCAGTGTTGAATTAGCCAGGCAAAGGCCATTGTTGTTGTTGTTTAGTAGTTTAGTCGTGTCCGACTCTTCGTGACCCCATGGACCAGAGCACGCCAGGCACTCCTGTCTTTCACTGCCTCCCGCAGTTTGGTCAAACTCATGTTTGTAGCTTCGAGAACACTGTCCAACCATCTCGTCCTCTGTCGTCCCCTTCTCCTTGTGCCCTCCATCTTTCCCAACATCAGGTTCTTTTCCAGGGAGTCTTCTCTTCTCGTGAGGTGGCCAAAGTATTGGAGCCTCAGCTTCAGGATCTGTCCTTCCAGTGAGCACTCAGGGCTGATTTCCTTCAGAATGGATAGTGTGATGGGATGGTGAGCTGCTTGTGCGTAAAATCCTGATCCCTCAGAGTTTGGCTAAGTTCCCAAACCTCTGTCTGTGATGGAGCTCCTTAAGCATGGCTCCATCAATCGCTCGTTGAATCGGACAGTGGGCGTTTACGGAACTTCTTCCAGCATAAAAGCTCCTTGACGGAAACGCGTCTTCTGGACTCTCGGCGTGACAGTTTCCGCCGAGGAGTGGGTGTGCCTACGGGAGGTCCTGAAACCTCTCCACTGTTCCCGCTTGAAGTATCTCTGAGCTCTCCCTCCGACTCACTTTCCCTTGTAACTCCACTTCTCCCCCTGCTGGTCCCCTCCTCCGCTGAGTGGTCTCTCTCACCCTCCATGAGCCCTTTCACCTCCTTCGTCTCAGATGACAGTTCCCTGACATCCACCTCCCCTCTAGGGCCCCCTTCACCCCCTTCCCTCCCCTCCTCTGCGGGAGGCGAGGGAGCAAAACCCCTGAAGGAACCTCCCTCATCTTCCGAAGTTTCGAACACTTCCCTCCACCTTTTGCTGTTCCCGGTTTCCAAGTACTCCTCCTCCTCGGAGTCTGTACCCTCTTCCAACTCCGATTCCCTGAATCCCTCCAGTTCCTCCTCATCGTCGGTGGTGCCAAAGTACTCCCTCCGGAACCTCGCTACTGGTTGAGGTTTCCTGGGGAACCTTTGGTGGAACGTTTCGATCAAGACCTCGTCATGGACCTCCTCTGCCTTCACCCAGGTGTTTTCCGACTCCGGTTCCCCTTCCCACGCGACCAAATACTCCACCTGATTACCCTTCCACCTGGAGTCGATGATTTCTGCCACATAGTTGCGGCTTTCCCTTTCTTCTATGGCTGGCCCCCGTGTGGATACCCCTTCACCTTCCCCCCTGTATGGTGACAGTAATGACCTGTGGAATACTGGGTGCAGTTTCATGTGGTTCGGTAACCGGAGTCTGAAAGCCACTGGGTTGACCTGTTGGATGACCTCAAATGGTCCCAATCTTTTGGGTCTCAATTTCTTGCAACTACCCTTGAACGGCAACCCTTGGGTTGATAGCCAGACCCGACTCCCCACCCTAATTGTTTCACCTTCCCTTCTGCTCTTGTCTGCCTGCCTCTTATATTCTTCTTTGGCCCTTTCTAAGTTGTGTTGGAGTTGACGATGGATCGCTTCCATTTCTTCTACAAAAAGTTCAGCGGCCGGAACACTCCATCTCTCTCCTCCTTCCCCTGGAAACGCCCTGGGGTGGCACCCATAATTAGCCAAAAAGGGGCTCATCCCGGTGGACACATTCTCTGCATTATTGTAAGCAAATTCCGCTAGTGCCAACTTTTCGACCCAATCGTTTTCTCTGTCATTGACATAACACCTCAGGTATTGTTGAAGGATACCGTTTGCCCTCTCCGCCTGCCCATTGGTCTCAGGGTGCCTGGCAGTCGAAAAGTTGACCTCTACGTGCAACAAGCTCATAAGCTTCCTCCAGAATCTGGACGTGAACTGTTTCCCTCTGTCGGAAACCAGCCTCAAGGGGGCGCCATGCAGCCTAAAAATATGTTCTACAAACAATTTTGCTGTCTCTTCCGCCGTGACTGCATGTGAGCAAGCTACAAAGTGACCCATCTTAGTTAACTGGTCTACTACGACTAGTATGGCGGTTTTCCCCTGGGATTTGGGCAGATCAGTCATAAAATCTATCGACACCGCCTCCCACGGTCGTTCTGGTGTGGGTAACGGTTCTAAATACCCCGCTGGTGCCCGCCTTTCTCCTTTGGCTCTCTGGCATTGGTCACACCTTCTCACATACTCCCGTACATCCTCCCTCACCTTGGGCCACCAAAACTCCCTGGTCACCAACCACATGGTCTTGTGTTGCCCAAAATGCCCCGCTGTGAGATTGTCGTGCAGCTGTTTGAGTACTCTCCCCCTCAATTCCCCTTCGGGTATATATAGCGCCCCTTTGTAATACAATGCCCCGTTTCTTTCTTCAAAACTTCCGGGGTCTTCTCCCTCTCCCCTTAAACCTCTGAGCTTATCCTGGGCGTACTCATCATTTACCGTTCCCTCTACCAGTTCTCTTTGCCCCACCCAGGCCGCACCACACACCCAGTGGTCCTCTGGGATAATATGTCTCTCTTCTGGCGCTCCCTCCCCCCCCCCCAAATATTCAGGTTTGCGAGAGAGAGCGTCCGCTCTGATGTTTTCTGGACCTGGCACATAGCAGATTTCAAAATGGAATTTGGAGAACTCCTGGGCCCATCTCACTTGTCGTTGGTTGAGCACTCGTGCCGTTCTCCAATACTCCAAATTCTTGTGGTCCGTACATACTTGTACCTTATGCTGTGCACCAATTAGTAAGTGTCTCCATCTCCAGAACGCTTCGTGAATGGCGAGTAGTTCTCGGTCATATACCGTGTAGTTCCTCTCGGATTTGTTCAGCTTACGCGAAAAGAAGGCACACGGTCTCCATTCCGACTTATTGCTCCCTGGCTGAAGCAGCACCGCCCCCACCGCGCGGTCTGAGGCATCAGTTTCCACTCTCATGGGTTTTTGTAAATCCACATGCAGGAGCTGTTCTTCCGAAGCGAATGCCTTTTTCAATTCCTCAAAAGCGTGCTCCGCCTCCGCCGTCCAAACGAATTTCTTCTTGCTGCTCAGACAGTCCGTGATGGGAGCCGTTAAGTGGGCAAAGTTCTTGATGAATTTACGGTAAAAGTTCCCAAACCCTAAGAACCTTTGCACATCTTTTTTCGTTTTCGGTGTCTTCCATTCCAGCACCGCCTGTACCTTGCCTGGATCCATGGCTAATCCCTTGTCTGATAGGCGGTACCCCAGGAATTCCACCTCCTTGGCGTGGAACTGACACTTCTCCAATTTCACCCACAACTGGTTTGCTTGCAGCTGGCTCAGCACTTCCCTGACATCCTTTACATGCTGCTCCTCATTCTCTGAATATATCAGCACGTCATCGAGAAAGGCCACGCAATTCTTGTAGAGCAAAGGTCCCAGTACATGGTTCATGAGCGATTGAAAACAGGCGGAGCCTGCTTGTAATCCAAAGGGCATAACGAGATATTCGAAAGCCCCTAGGGGGGTGAACATCGTTGTCTTCCATTCATCCCCCTTCTTTATTCGTATCAGGTTGTACGCTCCTCTCAGGTCCAGTTTCGTGAATATCTTTCCCTTCCTCACCCTGGTCAAAATGTCATCAATTCTGGGCATGGGGAAAGTCACTGGTTCTGACACGACATTTAGCCGCCGGTAGTCCACGATCAATCTCGGTTTATCCGTGTTTTTTTTGTCCACAAAAAACACTGGGCTGCCCCCCACCGCTCTGGACTCTCTGATGAAACCTCTCTTCAGGTTTTTGTCAATAAACTCCCTCAACTCCTGCATTTCCCTGTCTGACATGGCGTACAGCTTGCCCACGGGGAGCTGGGCCCCAGGGACCAGGTTAATTTGGCAGTCAAAGTCTCTATGCGGTGGTAGTTTATCTGCTTCCCTTTCGCTGAAGACCTTGCTCAGGTCAGCGTATTGTTTGGGCACCTTCCCTTTGTCCGCCACTTCCATCCCTGCTAGGGAGGCTTTTGCCCCTTCTGGCACCTTTCCCTCTTTGCAGTGTTCCAGGCAATGTGCTGACCCAAAGGAGACCACTCTCTGATGCCAGCCCACTAGCGGGTCATGCAACGCTAGCCAGCTCATTCCCAAAATGACTGGCGCCCCTCCCAGGGTGGCTACATTGAACGCTATCCTTTCAGTGTGCCTTGCCACCCTCATAACCATTGGGACGGTCTGTAGGCTAACTTCTCCCCCCAACAGCTCCCTCCCATCGATCGTGGTGACCTGCAGGGGGTTGCTTAAAGGGAGTGTCTGTATCTGGTGTTCAGCTGCAAACTCCTTGCTCATAAAATTACAGGAGCTGCCTGAGTCCAACAGCGCCTTGGTCTTTAGTGGGTATCCGTTTGCCAGCTCTAGCAGCACCTCTATTACTAGAGCTGGTCTTGGAGGTTCCGGAGTGGGCACTTTTACTGCTCCTTGGCCTGTCTGCAGTGCCCTGACAGCGGCAGACAGGCGTTGGCTTTTACTGGCTCCTGGACTTCCTCCTCCTTCCCCCCAACAGCTCCCGCCATCCCTTGCCATTCCTTTCTTTGTGGGCAGACTCTGGCAAAGTGACCTGGCTGCTGGCAGAGGTAACATTTCTTGGCGCTCTTTCCCTCCTTCTTCCTCCCTTCACTGGGATTTGAAACTGCGCGCGCGCGCGCTGTTCCAACTTCCATCGGCTCTCCGGGCGGGAAACTGGGTTCTGGAATCTCTGGAATGCGGAAATCCCTCCAACGCTCTCCTTTCCCCTCCCGCTTCTCCAAGGCTCTTGCCTCCTGGCGCGCTCCAATGGTCAGCGCTGATTTGGTCAGCTGGTCCATAGACTCCGCCCTGGGCGCCCGGGAAAGTTCGTCTTTCACCGCCGAAGAAAGCCCCTCTTCAAAGAGCATTTGAATGGGTTCCGCCGATAGGTCCCACCCCAATTTATGTATCAACATTGTAAACTCAGTCCAGTACTCACGAACCGATCGGCTCCCCTGTTTGCAAGCCATCAATTGTCTGCGCACCAGTCCCTGTTCAATCTCGCTGGAAAACATCAAATCCATGGCGCGAAAAAACTTCCTCGCGTCCTTCAGCATGTCACTATTCCCTGCCATCAGGGGCCGGACCCAGTCTCTCGCCCCCCCTTCGAGATGGCCAATCACAAACGCCACTCGCGATGCCTCATCGGGAAAGTCGTTAAACTGCAGTTCAAGAGCATACTGCATCTCTGTCCTAAAGGCTTGGTAGTTCCTGGGGTCCCCCCCAAACTTCTGCACCATTCCTGGCATCTTTCTTGCTAGTGTAGCGCCTTTTGCCTTTTCTGCATCCTGCGCCCTCCTTTCTTCTAGCCTCGCCGTTTGCATTGCTAGCTGGAGTTCCAAAACTCTGTACCTTTCTTCCAGAGTTGGACCTTCTCCAGCTCCTGCTGCTCCTCCGGCTCCAGCTGGATTGCTCATGATGCCTCTCTGCACAAGCTGCTTCCAGGGACTGTCCGATTGCTGTGATGGGATGGTGAGCTGCTTGTGCGTAAAATCCTGATCCCTCAGAGTTTGGCTAAGTTCCCAAACCTCTGTCTGTGATGGAGCTCCTTAAGCATGGCTCCATCAATCGCTCGTTGAATCGGACAGTGGGCGTTTACGGAACTTCTTCCAGCATAAAAGCTCCTTGACGGAAACGCGTCTTCTGGACTCTCGGCGTGACAGTTTCCGCCGAGGAGTGGGTGTGCCTACGGGAGGTCCTGAAACCTCTCCACTGTTCCCGCTTGAAGTATCTCTGAGCTCTCCCTCCGACTCACTTTCCCTTGTAACTCCACTTCTCCCCCTGCTGGTCCCCTCCTCCGCTGAGTGGTCTCTCTCACCCTCCATGAGCCCTTTCACCTCCTTCGTCTCAGATGACAGTTCCCTGACAGATAGGTTTGATCTTCTTGCAGTCCATGGGACTCTCAAGAGTCTCCTCCAGCACCATAATTCAAAAGCATCAATTCTTCGGCGATCAGCCTTCTTGATGGTCCAGCTCTCACTTCCATACATCACTACTGGGAAAACCATAGCTTTAGCTATACTGACCTTTGATGGCAAGGTGATGTCTCTGCTTTTTAAGATGCTGTCTGGATTTGTCATTGTTTTTCTCCCAAGAAGCATGGGTTGTTGTTCTGTGCCAGAGGGCAAATGGGTGGATCACCTCCCTTACTTGGTTGGTAGATGGAAAGACAAAGGCCAGGGCACGGGTGTGAGAGAGCTGAGATAGAAACAGGCTGAAACCAGATGCCAGAGAGGGTATATTACACCCCTTGGGGATTGGGGTGCCATGCAACAATATACGAGATTTTCAGACTGGTGTTCCATAGATCCTAAGGTAGACTGCCATATGCAGTTTGCATGAGACAAATATCTTCCACAGCCAAGCATGTTTTGATTCAACTCAGTGGCAAAGTCTATTTGTTGCTGTTTAGTCGTTTAGTCATGTCCAACTCTTCATGACCCCATGGGCCAGAGCACGCCAGGCACTCCAGTCTTCCACTGCCTCCCACAGTTTGGTGAAACTCATGTTCATAGCTTCAAGAACACTGTCCAATCATCTCATCCTCTGTTGTCCCCTTCTCCTTGTGCCCTCTATCTTTCCCAACATCAGGGTCTTTTCCAAAGCAGTGGTACCTCGGGTTACATACGCTTCAGGTTACAGACTTCGCTAACCCAGAAATAGTACCTCGGGTTAAGAACAGTTTCAGGATGAGAACAGAAATCGTGCTCCGGCGGTGCGGCAGCAGCAGGAGGCCCCATTAGCTAATGTGGTGCTTCAGGTTAAGAAAGGCCCTCCGGAACAAATTAAGTACTTAACCCGAGGTACCACTCTAAAAGTAAATTGTTGTATGTCATAAGGCTTTTTCAGCCTATTAGCTTTAGGATGAAGAGACAGCACCCTGGGGATATTTTCATTCTGATCATGAAACTGTCCCAAATAATTAACACTGAACTGGTACGCAGGCTGAGACCCTACCTGCCCATGGACTGTCTCACCAGAGTGGTGCATGCTCTGGTTATCTCTTGCTTAGACTACTGCAATGCGCTCTACGTGGGGCTACCTTTGAAGGTGACCCGGAAACTACAATTAATCCTGAATGCAGCAACTAGACTGGTGACTGGGGGCAGCTGCTGAGACCACATAACACCGGTCTTCAGAGGGCCTTCTCGGTAGTGGCACCCACCCTGTGGAAGGCCCTCCCACCAGATGTCAAAGAGAAAAACAACTACCAGACTATTAGAAGCCATCTGAAGGCAGCCCTGTCTAGGGAAGCTCTTAATGTTTAATAGACTATTGTATTTTAATATTCTGTTGGAAGCCGCCCAGAATGGCTGGGGAAACCCAGCCAGATGGGCGGGGTATAAATAATAAATCATTATTATTATAAACTCACTTGAAGAATCCTACCAGACGCACAAAGGATCAAAGAGAGAGTACCTGATCGTTATTATTTTTACTAATTTTTAAATTAATTTTCAATTACAATACTGTTTATTGCTTAATTATTTTCATGGCCAGTTCCCCATGACCTTGGGCAACCTAGGCTGCAAGTAGACAGCAATTTGGACAGCTCTGGTGACTAATCCCTTTAAAAGCCCACTCCACCCACAGTTTGAAAATCCCTATTCCGTTTCACGTGGCCAAACCTGTTCTCCCTGCTTGTTATTTCATGGTGGATTGCTCTTCCTGTAATTGTGTGCATTCCATGAAATTCATCTATAGATCATACAGTTATTTTTTTTTCCCTCTGAATGTTTGTAAACAGAAGTCCTCAGATGTGTTCTGCCAGTGGCTGTTCCGGCAAATCCTTGTATTGCGCAGGGAGTTCAAGGCTTCTTCACTTGCCAGCAACAACATCCTCAGAAGTAGCACTGAGTTAGCAGAGTCCCAGCTTTTTGATCGAAATGTGAGTTTTGCAGCTTCCTTTTTTACATATAATTTTTTTAAAAAATTTTAAAAATATTTTTTACATATAAATATAGCAATTTCGTTGGGATGCGGGTGGGCTGTGGGTTAAACCACAGAGCCTAGGACTTGCCGATCAGAAGGTCGGCGGTTCGAATCCCCGCGACAGGGTGAGCTCCCGTTGCTCGGTCCCTGCTCCTGCCAACCTAGCAGTTCGAAAGCATGAAGTGCAAGTAGATAAATAGATACCACTCTGGCGGGAAGGTAAACGGCGTTTCCGTGCGCTGCTCTGGTTCGCCAGAAGCGGCTTAGTCATGCTGGCCACATGACCCGGAAGCTGTACGCCGGCTCCCTCGGCCAATAAAGTGAGATGAGCGCCGCAATCCCAGAGTCGGTCACGACTTGACCTAATGGTCAGGGGTCCCTTTACCTTTTATAGCAATTTCAAACATTAAAATACAGAGTTCTTTCAAACCCTTAGACCTCCTTCTCTCCCTCCATGGGTTCCATCTTTAAGATTAAATTTACTGCATCTTTTACCCTTATCTAACTATTGTATAACCATAATTACCATTAAAACAATTTTATTTCCTCTTTCCATAACTTTTCCCAGGATGAAAGTTGGCTATTATATGCAAAGTCTCTATCATCACTGCCTTGATTTTTGCAGCCTTCTTGGGGCATGAGCAATGTGCAAGACATGACTTGTCCTTAGTGCCGGATTTACGTATAAGCTGAAGAAGCTATAGCTTAGGGCCCCATAAAAAATTAAAAGGGGAAAAACAACCGGATGTACATTTCCAAAATATAAGATAAAAAACAAATAAAATAAAACCTACTGTGATGGGATGGTGAGCTGCTTGTGCGTAAAATCCTGATCCCTCAGAGCTTGGCTAAGTTCCCAAACCTCTGTCTGTGATGGAGCTCCTTAAGCATGGCTCCATCAATCGCTCGTTGAATCGGACAGTGGGCGTTTACGGAACTTCTTCCAGCATAAAAGCTCCTTGACGGAAACGCGTCTTCTGGACTCTCGGCGTGACAGTTTCCGCCGAGGAGTGGGTGTGCCTACGGGAGGTCCTGAAACCTCTCCACTGTTCCCGCTTGAAGTATCTCTGAGCTCTCCCTCCGACTCACTTTCCCTTGTAACTCCACTTCTCCCCCTGCTGGTCCCCTCCTCCGCTGAGTGGTCTCTCTCACCCTCCATGAGCCCTTTCACCTCCTTCGTCTCAGATGACAGTTCCCTGACATCCACCTCCCCTCTAGGGCCCCCTTCACCCCCTTCCCTCCCCTCCTCTGCGGGAGGCGAGGGAGCAAAACCCCTGAAGGAACCTCCCTCATCTTCCGAAGTTTCGAACACTTCCCTCCACCTTTTGCTGTTCCCGGTTTCCAAGTACTCCTCCTCCTCGGAGTCTGTACCCTCTTCCAACTCCGATTCCCTGAATCCCTCCAGTTCCTCCTCATCGTCGGTGGTGCCAAAGTACTCCCTCCGGAACCTCGCTACTGGTTGAGGTTTCCTGGGGAACCTTTGGTGGAACGTTTCGATCAAGACCTCGTCATGGACCTCCTCTGCCTTCACCCAGGTGTTTTCCGACTCCGGTTCCCCTTCCCACGCGACCAAATACTCCACCTGATTACCCTTCCACCTGGAGTCGATGATTTCTGCCACATAATTGCGGCTTTCCCTTTCTTCTATGGCTGGCCCCCGTGTGGATACCCCTTCACCTTCCCCCCTGTATGGTGACAGTAATGACCTGTGGAATACTGGGTGCAGTTTCATGTGGTTCGGTAACCGGAGTCTGAAAGCCACTGGGTTGACCTGTTGGATGACCTCAAATGGTCCCAATCTTTTGGGTCTCAATTTCTTGCAACTCCCCTTGAACGGCAACCCTTGGGTTGATAGCCAGACCCGACTCCCCACCCTAATTGTTTCACCTTCCCTTCTGCTCTTGTCTGCCTGCCTCTTATATTCTTCTTTGGCCCTTTCTAAGTTGTGTTGGAGTTGACGATGGATCGCTTCCATTTCTTCTACAAAAAGTTCAGCGGCCGGAACACTCCATCTCTCTCCTCCTTCTCCTGGAAACGCCCTGGGGTGGCACCCATAATTAGCCAAAAAGGGGCTCATCCCGGTGGACACATTCTCTGCATTATTGTAAGCAAATTCCGCTAGTGCCAACTTTTCGACCCAATCGTTTTCTCTGTCATTGACATAACACCTCAGGTATTGTTGAAGGATACCGTTTGCCCTCTCCGCCTGCCCATTGGTCTCAGGGTGCCTGGCAGTCGAAAAGTTGACCTCTACGTGCAACAAGCTCATAAGCTTCCTCCAGAATCTGGACGTGAACTGTTTCCCTCTGTCGGAAACCAGCCTCAAGGGGGCGCCATGCAGCCTAAAAATATGTTCTACAAACAATTTTGCTGTCTCTTCCGCCGTGACTGCATGTGAGCAAGCTACAAAGTGACCCATCTTAGTTAACTGGTCTACTACGACTAGTATGGCGGTTTTCCCCTGGGATTTGGGCAGATCAGTCATAAAATCTATCGACACCGCCTCCCACGGTCGTTCTGGTGTGGGTAACGGTTCTAAATACCCCGCTGGCGCCCGCCTTTCTCCTTTGGCTCTCTGGCATTGGTCACACCTTCTCACATACTCCCGTACATCCTCCCTCACCTTGGGCCACCAAAACTCCCTGGTCACCAACCACATGGTCTTGTGTTGCCCAAAATGCCCCGCTGTGGGATTGTCGTGCAGCTGTTTGAGTACTCTCCCCCTCAATTCCCCTTCAGGTATATATAGCGCCCCTTTGTAATACAATGCCCCGTTTCTTTCTTCAAAACCTCCGGGGTCTTCTCCCTCTCCCCTTAAACCTCTGAGCTTATCCTGGGCGTACTCATCATTTACCGTTCCCTCTACCAGTTCTCTTTGCCCCACCCAGGCCGCACCACACACCCAGTGGTCCTCTGGGATAATATGTCTCTCTTCTGGCGCTCCCTCCCCCTCCAAATATTCAGGTTTGCGAGAGAGAGCGTCCGCTCTGATGTTTTCTGGACCTGGCACATAGCAGATTTCAAAATGGAATTTGGAGAACTCCTGGGCCCATCTCACTTGTCGTTGGTTGAGCACTCGTGCCGTTCTCCAATACTCCAAATTCTTGTGGTCCGTACATACTTGTACCTTATGCTGTGCACCAATTAGTAAGTGTCTCCATCTCCGGAACGCTTCGTGAATGGCGAGTAGTTCTCGGTCATATACCGTGTAGTTCCTCTCGGATTTGTTCAGCTTACGCGAAAAGAAGGCACACGGTCTCCATTCCGACTTATTGCTCCCTGGCTGAAGCAGCACTGCCCCCACCGCGCGGTCTGAGGCATCAGTTTCCACTCTCATGGGTTTTTGTAAATCCACATGCAGGAGCTGTTCTTCCGAAGCGAATGCCTTTTTCAATTCCTCAAAAGCGTGCTCCGCCTCCGCCGTCCAAACGAATTTCTTCTTGCTGCTCAGACAGTCCGTGATGGGAGCCGTTAAGTGGGCAAAGTTCTTGATGAATTTACGGTAAAAGTTCCCAAACCCTAAGAACCTTTGCACATCTTTTTTCGTTTTTGGTGTCTTCCATTCCAGCACCGCCTGTACCTTGCTTGGATCCATGGCTAATCCCTTGTCTGATAGGCGGTACCCCAGGAATTCCACCTCCTTGGCGTGGAACTGACACTTCTCCAATTTCACCCACAACTGGTTTGCTTGCAGCTGGCTCAGCACTTCCCTGACATCCTTTACATGCTGCTCCTCATTCTCTGAATATATCAGCACGTCATCGAGAAAGGCCACGCAATTCTTGTAGAGCAAAGGTCCCAGTACATGGTTCATGAGCGATTGAAAACAGGCGGAGCCTGCTTGTAATCCAAAGGGCATAACGAGATATTCGAAAGCCCCTAGGGGGGTGAACATCGTTGTCTTCCATTCATCCCCCTTCTTTATTCGTATCAGGTTGTACGCTCCTCTCAGGTCCAGTTTCGTGAATATCTTTCCCTTCCTCACCCTGGTCAAAATGTCATCAATTCTGGGCATGGGGAAAGTCACTGGTTCTGACACGGCATTTAGCCGCCGGTAGTCCACGATCAATCTCGGTTTATCCGTGTTTTTTTTGTCCACAAAAAACACTGGGCTGCCCCCCACCGCTCTGGACTCTCTGATGAAACCTCTCTTCAGGTTTTTGTCAATAAACTCCCTCAACTCCTGCATTTCCCTGTCTGACATGGCGTACAGCTTGCCCACGGGGAGCTGGGCCCCAGGGACCAGGTTAATTTGGCAGTCAAAGTCTCTATGCGGTGGTAGTTTATCTGCTTCCCTTTCGCTGAAGACCTTGCTCAGGTCAGCGTATTGTTTGGGCACCTTCCCTTTGTCCGCCACTTCCATCCCTGCTAGGGAGGCTTTTGCCCCTTCTGGCACCTTTCCCTCTTTGCAGTGTTCCAGGCAATGTGCTGACCCAAAGGAGACCACTCTCTGATGCCAGCCCACTAGCGGGTCATGCAACGCTAGCCAGCTCATTCCCAAAATGACTGGCGCCCCTCCCAGGGTGGCTACATTGAATGCTATCCTTTCAGTGTGCCTTGCCACCCTCATAACCATTGGGACGGTCTGTAGGCTAACTTCTCCCCCCAACAGCTCCCTCCCATCGATCGTGGTGACCTGCAGGGGGTTGCTTAAAGGGAGTGTCTGTATCTGGTGTTCAGCTGCAAACTCCTTGCTCATAAAATTACAGGAGCTGCCTGAGTCCAACAGCGCCTTGGTCTTTAGTGGGTATCCGTTTGCCAGCTCTAGCAGCACCTCTATTACTAGAGCTGGTCTTGGAGGTTCCGGAGTGGGCACCTTTACTGCTCCTTGGCCTGTCTGCAGTGCCCTGACAGCGGCAGACAGGCGCTGGCTTTTACTGGCTCCTGGACTTCCTCCTCCTTCCCCCCAACAGCTCCCGCCATCCCTTGCCATTCCTTTCTTTGTGGGCAGACTCTGGCAAAGTGACCTGGCTGCTGGCAGAGGTAACATTTCTTGGCGCTCTTTCCCTCCTTCTTCCTCCCTTCACTGGGATTTGAAACTGCGCGCGCGCGCGCTGTTCCAACTTCCATCGGCTCTCCGGGCGGGAAACTGGGTTCTGGAATCTCTGGAATGCGGAAATCCCTCCAACGCTCTCCTTTCCCCTCCCGCTTCTCCAAGGCTCTTGCCTCCTGGCGCGCTCCAATGGTCAACGCTGATTTGGTCAGCTGGTCCATAGACTCCGCCCTGGGCGCCCGGGAAAGTTCGTCTTTCACCGCCGAAGAAAGCCCCTCTTCAAAGAGCATTTGAATGGGTTCCGCCGATAGGTCCCACCCCAATTTATGTATCAACATTGTAAACTCAGTCCAGTACTCACGAACCGATCGGCTCCCCTGTTTGCAAGCCATCAATTGTCTGCGCACCAGTCCCTGTTCAATCTCGCTGGAAAACATCAAATCCATGGCGCGAAAAAACTTCCTCGCGTCCTTCAGCATGTCACTATTCCCTGCCATCAGGGGCCGGACCCAGTCTCTCGCCCCCCCTTCGAGATGGCCAATCACAAACGCCACTCGCGATGCCTCATCGGGAAAGTCGTTAAACTGCAGTTCAAGAGCATACTGCATCTCTGTCCTAAAGGCTTGGTAGTTCCTGGGGTCCCCCCCAAACTTCTGCACCATTCCTGGCATCTTTCTTGCTAGTGTAGCGCCTTTTGCCTTTTCTGCATCCTGCGCCCTCCTTTCTTCTAGCCTCGCCGTTTGCATTGCTAGCTGGAGTTCCAAAACTCTGCACCTTTCTTCCAGAGTTGGACCTTCTCCAGCTCCTGCTGCTCCTCCGGCTCCAGCTGGGTTGCTCATGATGCCTCTCTGCACAAGCTGCTTTCAGGGACTGTCCGATTGCTGTGATGGGATGGTGAGCTGCTTGTGCGTAAAATCCTGATCCCTCAGAGCTTGGCTAAGTTCCCAAACCTCTGTCTGTGATGGAGCTCCTTAAGCATGGCTCCATCAATCGCTCGTTGAATCGGACAGTGGGCGTTTACGGAACTTCTTCCAGCATAAAAGCTCCTTGACGGAAACGCGTCTTCTGGACTCTCGGCGTGACAGTTTCCGCCGAGGAGTGGGTGTGCCTACGGGAGGTCCTGAAACCTCTCCACTGTTCCCGCTTGAAGTATCTCTGAGCTCTCCCTCCGACTCACTTTCCCTTGTAACTCCACTTCTCCCCCTGCTGGTCCCCTCCTCCGCTGAGTGGTCTCTCTCACCCTCCATGAGCCCTTTCACCTCCTTCGTCTCAGATGACAGTTCCCTGACACCTACCTACAGTAACAGTGTTTTGTGTTGTGTAGGCTCCTATGATGTAAATAATGGGCCCCGCCTGCTAGCCTGCTCCCTAAAATATCACTGGTTTGCTCATTTCTATATATAGGTTGCCTACGTTCTGCATGTGCAAATGGCTTTAGATACCTAGCATCTAAAGGTAAAGGGACCCCTGACCGTTAGGTCCAGTTGTGGACGACTCTGGGGTTGCAGAACTCATCTTGCTTTAGAGGCCGAGGGAACCGGCGTACAGCTTCCGGGTCATGTGGCCGGCATGACTAAGCCGCTTCTGGTGAACCAGAGCAGCGCACAGAAACGCCGTTTACCTTCTCGCCGGAGCAGTACCTATTTATCTACTTGCACTTTGACATGTTTTCGAACTGCTAGGTGGGCAGGAGCAGGAACCGAGCAACGGGAGCTCACCCAGTCACGGAGTTTTGAACTGCCAAGCTTCCGATCGACAAGCCCTAAACTCTGTGGTTTAGACCACAGCACCACCCGCACTGCAAATGGCTTTAGATGCCTATTAGGTCCATAAATTACCATATAGCATATATTCAACACAAAAAAGCAACAATTTGTTGTTGACAAAGGACAGCTGGACATATAAAGGGCCCATTACCTTCAGTAGCGTAGGGCCTCATCAAACCTAAATCCATTTTAGCCTCACAACAATGGCTCCATATCCATACTCCTGGAACGCCATGATGGAGCACAATTTTGAACAGAAAGAGATACAGGGGCAGTCTTCTGAAGCTGCTCCTGGGCTTCGGGTGTGCAGAGGGAAGTAAGGGCTCCATACCACACCTTTGAGTGACACGTGCCATTTTCCCTTCAGTGAGGGCAGAGCAATGCACGGGGAAGAGGACATTTGTGCAAAGAGCAGCCAAACTCAAATCACAGGGCAGGTAAATCTCTGTCTTGTGGCTGCCTGCTGGCAAGGAGTACAACATCCTGTCCCATGCCTTGGCCGGCTTCTGAACCGTAGAAAATACTTGCACAGCCAGCAGCCTTGTTTACGCAAAGGAAAATGCCAAGAAGCATGTCAACTGTGTGTGCTACTCCTCAGAACGCGCCCAAGCATTAATGCTTACGTAAAGGGAGAGGCTGGGGACGGTGTAGTCTTTTTTAAAGATTAAAGGTAAAGGTAAAGGGACCCCTGACCATTAGGTCCTGTTGTGACCGACTCTGGGGTTGCGGCACTCATCTCGCTTTATTGGCCGAGGGAGCCGGTGTACAGCTTCCGGGTCATGTGGCCAGCCTGACTAAGCTGCTTCTGGCAAACCAGAGCAGCGCACGGAAACGCCGTTTACCTTCCCGCCACAGCGGTACCTATTTATCTACTTATCTAGGAGTCTTGGTTGACCACAAACTTGACATGAGCCAACAGTGTGACGCGGCAGCTAAAAAAGCCAATGCAATTCTGGGCTGCATCAATAGGAGTATAGCATCTAGATCAAGGGAAGTAATAATGCCACTGTATTCTGCTCTGGTCAGACCTCACCTGGAGTACTGTGTCCAGTTCTGGGCACCACAGTTCAAAAGGACACTGACAAACTGGAACGTGTCCAGAGGAGGGCAACCAAAATGGTCAAAGGCCTGGAAACGATGCCTTATGAGGAACGGCTAAGGGAGCTGGGCATGTTTAGCCTGGAGAAGAGGAGGTTAAGGGGTGATATGATAGCCATGTTCAAATATATAAAAGGATGTCACATAGAGGAGGGAGAAAGGTTGTTTTCTGCTGCTCCAGAGAAGCGGACACAGAGCAATGGATCCAAACTACAAGAAAGTAGATTCCACCTAAACATTAGGAAGAACTTCCTGACAGTAAGAGCTGTTCGACAGTGAAATTTGCTGCCAAGGAGTGTGGTGGAGTCTCCTTCTTTGGAGGTCTTTAAGCAGAGGCTTGACAACCATATGTCAGGAGTGCTCTGATGGTGTTTCCTGCTTGGCAGGGGGTTGGACTCGATGGCCCTTGTGGTCTCTTCCAACTCTATGATTTTATGATTCTATGATTCATAGCGGGGATTTGAACCGCCGACCTTCTGATTGGCAAGTCCTAGGCTCTGTGGTTTAACCCCCAGTGCCACCCGCGTCCCTTTTTAAAGATACCCCATCATAAATCTGGCAACAGGAGAATTTGGTGTGGGATGAAACCTTTTGACGAATGTCCCCCTCATTCCTTCTGAGAATGTAGTAGTGATGATGATCTTTGCCTGGATCAAAAGGTAAAAGGGGTGGTGGTCTTGTAGTAAGGTTAAAGCTTAATGATATATAATGAAATGAATAGGATGTTTACAGTAACGTTTGTAAAACAACAACAACACAGAAGCTTTTCTTTGGGGAATTGTAGGGACAGAGCTACCTAAACTTATTCATATATGCGACTACAGCGGGAAGAATGTTACTTGCCTCCAAATGGAAAGAGACAGAAGTCCCAGCAAAGGAAGAATGGATACAAAAACTTATGGATGGCAAAACATACTGGAAGAATAATCAATCAATCAATCAATCAAATCCATTTATTGTGAGGACCATGCCTGTGCACAAACATCAACACTACAATAGTTAAAAAATATTAAAATTCATTACATACTATGCCAACAAAACCTTCTGGAAGAATAAGAAATCAAGGTTACATACGCTTCAGGTTACAGACTCCGCTAACCCAGAAATAGTACCTCGGGTTAAGAACTTTGCTTCGGGATGAGAACAGAAATCGTGCTCCGGCAGCAGCTGGAGGCCCCATTATCTAAAGTGGTGATTCAGGTTAAGAACAGTTTCAGGTTAAGAACGGACCTCTGGACCGAATTAAGTACTTAACCCGAGGTACCACTGTATCTTAAATTGTAAAACAGGAAAATTAATAAAAATTATATACAAAAACACACACACAAAGGGAGTCAAAGGATAACCGCAGCTCTCCTGAGACCACCATACCCTGCCTGGGGAGGCTGCCATTTTGGGGGAACCAGTGCACCCTGACTGCTCTCACACACCACATACACCCAAGGGGTGAGAAGAGACAGCGGCATCTCTGAGTGGCAACCCCAAAATGGAGATGTGTCTGGTACCACAAAGGCGATCTCCTGTTCTTGCTTCTCAGGAGGAAGTCAGATTCTTCATGTGCCCAAAAGACAGTGAGGTAAAAGAGCAGTCTAGGCCTAGGCCAGGCTGAAGCAAAAGCTTCTCCTTGCTGGACAGCTCCCTGTTCGTCCTGAATACCTTGATTCCTGACTCAGTGGACAGCTCCTCATACTGGCAAACAGGCCATTAGGCAGTTAAAGTGGCCATTGGAATAGTCAAGGCAGCTTTCAGACTAGGCAGCCAATGTCAAATCTGTTCTTCATTCAATTCATTCTGTTCTTTTTGAGCAGGGAAGGATGTGGCCAGGAACACAGCCTTTCAGGCTTTTTCCATGCTATCCTCCCATCCTTTTACAGAGCTGGTCTGCAGCAATATTTCAGAAACGTAAGGTGCAGTTGCGGCGCTTGCTTGTCCAGCGCAGGTGGGCAAGGTGAATTTGAGGTTTGGCAGGGTTGCTGTCTCCTTTTTGTTTCCCTCAGTATGCCAATGCAATCCTTGATCCGTCCCTCATGCAAGTCGCCAGGTAAAAGGTAAAGGTAAAGGGACCCCTGACCATTAGGTCCAGTCGTGACCGACTCTGGGGTTGCGGCGCTTTATTGGCTGAGGGAGCCGGCGTACAGCTTCCGGGTCATGTGGCCAGCATGACAAAGCCACTTCTGGCAAACTTGAGCAGCGCACGGAAACGCCGTTTGCCTTCCCGCTGGAGTGGTACCTATTTATCTACTTGCACTTCATGCTTTTGAACTGCTAGGTTGGCAGGAGCAGGGTCTGAGCAACGGGAGCTCACCCTGTCACGGGGATTCGAACCACTGACCTTCTCATCGGCAAGCCCTAGGCTCTGTGGTTTAGACCACAGCGCCGCCCGCATCCCTGAGGTAAAGGTAAAGGGACCCCTGACCATTAGGTCCAGTCATGGATGACTCTGAGGTTCCAGTGCTAATCTCGCTTTACATACCTTCAAATCTCAGGCTTGGCTAGATAGGAATCCCTAGAGGGAGGGACAGAGAAAGATGGTGTCCCTACAGGCTACAGCTGGGGTGGGGATCCTTTGGCCCTCCAGATGCTTTTGGGCTCCAACTCCCATCAGCCCCAACCAGTATAACCAGTTGTCAGGGTTGATGGGAGTTGTAATTCAACAACGTCTGGAGAACCACAGCTCTCCCATCCTGGGGACAGTGACACTTCAGATCATAGAATTGTAGAGTTGGAAGACCACCAGGGTCATGTAGTCCAAATCCACAACCATGTGATCAAGAAGCTCATGCTCTACCGACTGAGCTATCATAGCTATGTCCTCATCATCTTCTAAACGACGTCTTTAGCCTAATTACACTTTTAATACAGTATTTCACCTCAGAATGAGTTAGTCAACAACACAGGTTGCCTTTTTTTACTATTATAAACAGTACCTTTTGTTTCTAGTTAACGGTATACATCTATAGATAGGGAAAAAGAAAACTCTTCACCGCACCACATATGAATATCTGCTATAATTTTTCTTAGAATCATTTTATTTACAGCACTCTAAAGTGATTTTATGTTTAGGAAGGAAGGCTTCTCATATCCCTTTGTGTCTTTGGGCCTGAACTATGTGTTCTGGTACTGGGCACATAATTCTGGTTTTGGACATCCTCTGTCAGGGTGTTTTGAGAGGAGATGGCTCTTCACATTTGATGCCTCAGGGCTATCTGTTCCTTGCTGTTGATGCTCCCTAATTCACCTCAACTCTTTCAAACTTCTTCCCCTTGCCTCTGAACTTCCCATGATCCTCTCTGGCCTTCACCATTTTTAGATCCAATTAGCCTCTTACGACTCATGTAGATGAATTCCAGGCCGACTGTTATCTGTAGCATTTATGGCTTCCCTTCTTCTGATATTCTGTCCCTTCTCCTTCGAAGTGTCAGTTTCATTTAGGGCTCTTTTAGCCCTCAGCAAAAAAGACAGTTTTGCTTGATCTAGGAGACCATTCTAGGAGCCCTACAAGTGAGGTGAGGGGCTGATTTGGGATGGGTTTCAGAAGAAACTCTCCTCCTACTTTCTGTTTGAGGCTGGGCAGTTTCAATGATAGCAATGTACCGGCTATCACGAGGAACCATAGCTGTAATTTTCCTTTCTTTAAATTAATTGGCTTTCAGCTAATTGTAGACTAGCAGTGGCCAAGGAAGACCAGAATCACTATTATTTATTAAATTTGTATACCTCCCTTCATCCATAGATCTCAGGTTCAACATCATAGTCACAAAAGGAGCACGTCACAGGGACTGTGGCTTTCCTTGTACCAAACACCTTTCAGAAATATTGTAATTTTTCCTATATTTGTTGGCTTTAATGCCCGGGATGGACTTTTAGGGATATAGTCAACTAAGTAGTTCCCCACATGTAATACTGCTAGTGCAATGGGACTCCCCCACCACAACACCTCTTATTCTTCCTGTGTCATTCAAAATTGAGGGTTGGGAGAAACCCTAGGATGGATTTAGGGGGGCATGGAGGGAAGAGGGGGGGAAACATTCAATTGTGCAAGGATAAACCCTTCCACTGACAGTGGAATGTTATTAAAAAAGATTTTAATACTGTGCCTTTTGTTTCCTTATAAAAAAACAACACAAAACCTGTCAAGTCTGTAGATCATAGCAGAACAGAAATACAGTGGTACCTCGGGTTACATACGCTTCAGGTTACATACGCTTCAGGTTACAGACTCCGCTAACCCAGAACTAGTACCTCGGGTTAAGAACTTTGCTTCAGGATGAGAACAGAAATCGTGCTCTGGCGGCGCAGCGGCAGCAGGAGGCCCCATTAGGTAAAGTGGTGCTTCAGGTTAAGAACAGTTTCAGGTTAAGTTCGGACCTCCGGAACGAATTAAGTACTTAACCCGAGGTATCACTGTACGTATATAATATGGTGGTCACAGAGCTGAGCTATCAGAGCTCATGAAGCATTCATCTTTCAGGAACTAATATTATTCAGCTAATCTGTGCGTAGATTAGAGGGTCATAAACAGGGTGGTTGTTGAAGATTGACACACTCTGACGACAAAACCCTTACTCACCTGTGCAAACAGCCCCACAGACTCAGTTTGGATTAGCAATGTCAATTTTGTGTGTGTTAACAGCTCTGGGGATTAGGCGGAAATTCTTTAGCGGGTCTCCTGTCATTGACCTAATTTATCGCTTCACACACAACCGACCAATTTCTCTTCTTGAGTGAGGCATGAACGAGACCATATGCTTGATATTCCTTCTGTTTCTGAAAAGCTGGCTTCGTGCCCTCATCTTACGCAAAACATTTCTGGAATTTCCCCAAGGATAACATCTGTGTTGTTGCCGCGTTTCCAACCGAGTGGAAAGGAGCAGCGCCCCAGCCGCTAAACCGAAATGTTCTTACGCATTGGGGTGATCCAAAAGCAACATAAAGTAGGAGATTTGGTCTTAATAATGACTGTGACAAAACAAAAGCTTACTTGTGTGATAAAACATGCTTACTCAGACAGCATTTTTTCCCACCTTACTTCAGAGACCTAGCTTTCACTCAGATGTTAAATGTGTATCTGGCCTGTACCAGATCAGACTTTAGGCTGAGTTCAGATGACTGAACACTGCTCCATACGATGCTATTTCCCACAAGTTGAGCTAAATAAGGCTGCACATAGTAAAGGTAAAGGGAACCCTGACCATTTGGTCCAGTCATGACTGACTCTGGGGTTGCAGCGCTCATCTCGCTTTACTGGCCGAGGTAGCCGGCGTACAGCTTCCGGGTCATGTGGCCAGCATAACTAAGCCGCTTCTGGCGAACCAGAGCAGCGCACGGAAACATCGTTTACCTTTCCGCTGGAGCGGTACCTAGTTATCTACTTGCACTTTGACGTGCTTTCAAACTGCTAGGTGGGCAGGAGCAGGGACCGAGCAATGGGAGCTCACCCCGTCGCGGGGATTCAAACCGCTGACCTTCTGATCAGCAAGTCCTAGGCTCTGTGGTTTAACCCACAGCGGCACCCGCGTCCCTAAGGCTGCACATACACAGCCTTTAAAACACACAGCATCCCTCAAAGAATCTTGGGAACTGTAGTTTAAAGGTGCTGTGAACAGTAGCTTGGCAAGGGTTAAAATATAGTTCCCAGGATGCTTGAGGGGAAGCCATATGTATATGTGCTGGGGGTTTGTCTGACTTTTGAGTGGAGGGACATTTAACCATGAGAAACCCTACCTGTAGCTTGAATGGGGTGGATGAAACACTGGTTGACCACCTCAGTATAAAGCAAAGGTTAAGTTACCGTATTTTTCACTCTGTAGGACGCACTTTTCCCCCTCCAAAAATGAAGGGGAAATGTGTGTGCGTCCTATGGAGCGAATGCAGGCTCCTTGGCTTCAGCGATAGCAACGCGAAACCTCCGAAGCGCAGAGGGAGAGCTCCCCCCATGCTCCTTGGCTTCGCGTTGCTTTCGCTGAAGCCGCCTGAAGCCCCCAGAGCGCAGGGAACTCCCGCTACGCTCCGGGGGCTTCAGGCAGCTATCCGCAAGACTTCGGAGCGCAGCAGGAGTTACCGCTGCGCTCCGAAGGCTTGCAGATAGCCGCCTGAAGCCTGGAGAGTGAGAGGGGTCGGTGCACACCAATCCCTCTTGCTCTCCAGGCTTTGCTTCGCTGGAAAGGTGCTGCACAGTTTTCCCTCTCTGCGCAGCGCCCCTTCAGCGAAGCGGGAGGAGAAATGGAAGGGGCTCTGTTTCTCCTCCCGCTTCACTGAAGGGGCGCTGAGCAGAGAGAGGGAGAATTTTTCCCCCCCTGTTCTCCCCCTCCTATGGTCTGGTGCGTCCTATAGAGCAGGCTTGGGCTGGTTAACATTCTATGTCCTTTTAAATGTGTTTGCAAGGGGGGTTTTTACATTGCATTTTTTTTGCTGTGAACGGCCCCAAGATCTTCTGAGGAAGGGAGGTGTACAAATTTAATAAATGAATAAACAGAATAAAATACAGTGGTGCCTCGCAAGACAAAATTAATTCGTTCCGCAAGTTTTTTCTTCTTGCGAGTTTTTCGTCTTGCGAAGCACGGTTTCCCATAGGAATGCATTGAAAATCAATTAATGCGTTCCTATGGAGACCGCTTGCCAGGCTGGCGGTGTGGAAAAGGGCTTTTCTCCCCACCGCAAGCCTTCAGGACAGGTCCGGGAACTGAGGGGAAGGCGCGCAGCGCTTCTCCTCTGTTCCCGGGGCTTGCGGTGGGAGGAGGGTTTTTCCTCCCCACCGCCAACATTCAGAACAGCATTCTGAATGTTGGCGGTGGGAAGGAAAAACCTCCTCCCACCGCAAGTCTTCAGGACAGCCATCTGAAGGCTGGCGGTGGGGCGGAGAGACCTCCTCCCGCTGCCAGCCTTCGGAAGGCTGCTCGGAAGGCTGGCGGCGGGAGGAGGTCTCTCCGCCCCACCGCCAGCCTTCGGAGGAGGTCCCAGGACAGTGGGGAAGACGCGCTGCGCTTCCCCGCTGTCCTGGAGATTTCCCTATTGGCTTTCGTCTTGTGAAGGAAGCCCATAGGGAAATTCGTTTTGCGAAGTGCCTCCAAAACGGAAAAACCCTTTCGTCTAGCGGGTTTTTCGTCTTGCGAGGCGTTCGTCTTGCGGGGCACCACTGTATGCGTGATTTCAGATTAAAGCTTACAGTGCTAGACTGCATAGTAAAAATAACAGATCTCATGCTTGCCAGCACCACACACACACACACACACACCCACACAGAAACTATCCCATTGATCCACAACACAGATCCTGACAGGGAGCTTTATCATTTGTATATAAAGACAAGAAAACCAATAGCAGTTCATAGAACCTTTCTATGTACACAGAGGTTGCTTATGATATGATGGTGGTTTTAGGCAGATCCCATATTTATTTATTTATGTATTGTTTAAAAGAGGATTCATAAGGATCCATGCCTCGGATCCATATCTTTGCACCATGGCAGCACTGGAAAGTACCACATTCCTGAATGTCACAGTTAAGTCGATGGAGACGGATAGGCAGTTGGAAAAAAACCATGTGGTTTCAAGAGGAATTTGAAGCAAGCACAATCTACTGCCAACCAGTCTTCTCAGTTGCAAGAAAACATTTAATGTAGCCATTGTATGATTGAAGGTCAAAATGAGTTACAGGCAAAATGCAGTCGCTTGGCTTCTAGAAATAATTGGCTCCGACAGTACATTTTAGAAGATATACACGTACCAGCAAGGAAGTACATCAAAATAAATGTCTAAGTGTGCTTTTGCCATATTAATTATACTCCCTGCTAGGAATGCGTTTCCCCCTGAGAGGGGAATCCACACAATAGTTTCGGTACAAACAATAGGCTGGAACAGCAAAACATGATACTGCAGATTTGCATATGCGAACGGGCTTGACCTGTTTGATACGGAACAGATCAACACGCCGTGGATACATGAATGTATTGCCCCGCCTGACTTCTGTCTTTTTAGTGGTGACATATATATTGGCCTTTAGGCTAGTCTTTTCAGAAAATAATAATAATAGTAAAAGATTGAGGCAAATACTCTACAGCAGGGGTGTCCAACTTGGGGAAATGATCTATCGCAGAAGAGCAGATCCCTGAAGGACTTGACATCCTTCTGCAGGGCCTGCAAGACAGAGCTGTTCTGCCTGGCCTTCGGTTCAGGCCCAGTTTAACCCCCTTTTATGGGACCCTGTAAGTTACCTCTTTGGCTATTTTATCTTTTATCATGTGGGACCAACATGGATAGCTGGCCCTGAGAAATACTTGAGGTTCCCGACCCCTATGGTTGTAATTCGCGGGCAGTCATTTACTTTTATCCTGATTCTAATTTTTAACCAATTGTTTGATTGTGTTTTAATGTATTTGATGTTAGCCGCCATGAGCCCAGTCTTGGCTGGGGAGGGCGGGGTATAAATAAAAATTTACTTACTTACTTACCTACAAAAAGCTCCACTTCCATAGAAGCAGCAGCAAGTATTGTTCTAACACTCTCTATCATGTTCAAACATGTTTGTCGGGGTCACTTCCTGCTCTGGCTATTGACAAAAGAGCTCTCTGAGCCTGTTAAGAAGCTTTGCCCTTTATTACTAAAGGAACTATTGTCTGTGGTCCAAAATTAATATTACTGAATATGTCGATCGTGCCAATGCAGGTGTATTGTCAAAAGAATTGGTCCTATATATCAGGGCAGCCCAATGTTTCGTACCAAGTGGGTTGCAAAAGTACTTTGACATGGAACCTGTGGTCCACACATTGCCTTGTCACATGCTGGGAGGGAGTGAGACCAAAATTCGAAACCCCCCCTGCCCTCCTGCTACCTTCCCAAAGCTGGGAATCTCCTAACTAGGCTTTGGGAAGAAGGTGTGAGGGCTGGGGGCAGGCCATCAAATGTTCCTGAGGACCGCCAAAAAAGGCCTTGGGCTGTAAGTTGGACCACCCTGTTATATATTATTTTAGCAGCACGAATTATAATCATAACTTGGTACCCCTCACTCTGGAATATAGCTGCAATGGAGAAAATTACACATAATTTGAGATTTCAACAAGGACTGGAACCTTCGGATACTTTATACGATTTGGAATTATTTTATGACATATACAGCGGAGCCATCGTTTTCAAGACAACCCCCGTTACAAGCCTCGAAAATCTGGAACTATACTTGAAGATCTGATAAAGGTGATTAACTTTGCTGTTGTTTAGTCGTGTCCGACTCTTCGTGACCCCATGGACCAGAGCACACCAGGCACTCCTGTCTTCCACTGCCTCCCGCAGTTTGGTCAAACTCATGTTAGTAGCTTTGAGAACACTGTCCAACCATCTCGTCCTCTGTCCTCCCCTTCTCCTTGTGCCCTCCATCTTTCCCAACATCAGGGTCTTTTCCAGAGAGTCTTCTCTTCTCATGAGGTGGCCAAAGTATTAGAGCCTCAGCTTCAATATCTGTCCTTCCAGTGAGCACTCAGGGCTGATTTCCTTCAGAATGGAGATGTTTGATCTTCTTGCAGTCCATGGGACTCTCAAGAATCTCCTCCAGCACCATAATTCAAAAGCATCAATTCTTCGGTGATCCGCCTTCTTTATGGTCCAGCTCTCACTTCCATACATCACTACGGGGGAAATCATAGCTTTAACTAGACGGACCTTTGTTGGCAAGGTGATGTCTCCGCTTTTTAAGATGATTAACTTTACTTGGCCTTTATTTTAACTTATGTGCAGCTACTCATTCTGTGTGCCTCTTTTGTAGTTTTGTTTCTCATCTTCTAATTTTCATCGGTTGCTATAATTGTCCTCTCTGTTAAAATCTTTACAAAAAGAATCAGCTTTCACCTTAGGAATGGCAAGGAGACCACCTTTCACACGAACAGATAATTTATAAGCTTTTACTCCATCTTCAGGAACCTGTTTCCTATGGAATAAATTGCAGGCTTTCATGAATTCTACCCGCCTCCATCTCAAAGAGAAGAAGAAACCTGAGCTGCTTTTTGAAATAACAATTTTCTTTTAAGGACCTGTCATTGTTTTCTGATGAATTGTGCACGTTGCGACAGGGGGAGGGGAAGCTGTGTATAACAGGAAATCGGAATCATGAGTCACTTGCAAATATTTATTACCTGCCTATTTGTAAGATCTGGATTGACTTTTACGGAACTCTCGTTTCTAGGATAGGTGTGGAGGGAGTAGGGGAAATTCCTGCTTCAAAGGTCAAAGCCAGGACTCTGAACTGAGTCCAGAAATTAATTGGTAGCCAGCGCAGTTGTGCCAGAATTGGCCTAATATGTTCAGACCTTCTGGTCCCAGTCAATAATCTGCCCACTGAGTTCTGGACCAACTGTAGAGGGATTCAAGTTACAAGAAAGGGGATTCTGGCTAAATATCAGGAAGAACTTTCTTGACAGTGGAATGGGAGGTTGTGGACCTTCACCGGAGGCTTCTAAGCAGAGTCTGGATGGTAATCTGTCATGGATGCTCTAGCTGAGATTCCTGCATTGCAGGAGGTTGAACTAGGTGACTCTCGAGGTCCCTTCCAGTCAGTGTTAGAAATTAGTCAGGAGCCAGGAGCATTTTGCTACTAACATGGGTTTAATTGTGGAGATCTCTGGATGCCAGATTGGCTTTGACATTGGTTCCTGCCATGTCAGATAGGGACTTCCCAAGCGCCATCTGAAAACCAGTTGGATCCATCAGCCTCCTAGGGTGGACCATTCTAATAGTTCCCCCACCTCTCCAGAAAAGCCACTGAAAATCTAAAACTCACCAGAAGAGGACCCAACCATGAAAGATGCAGCCCTACCCATTTACAGAGGAAGGGCTGGGGGGAAAAAACCCTAAGATGGCAAAGTTAACGATGTTTAATTAGAGAAAAATCAAAATTGTCAACATTTATTCAGAACTGGAAACTTCTTACAGACTTCTTGCATGAAAGAGAAAACAAACCTGTAATGTTGGGACATGGAGATTGAAAAGAATACTGGTTTACAGAAGATGGTTGGATTTTATGAGTGAATACTATATTTAGCTGCAGGACAGAGAACCGGAAGTCATTTTATCTTTCTTTAATCTCTCTCTCCTTCTCTTCTTTTGCTTTCTCTCTCTCTTTTATTTTCGTTCTTTCTGCCTTTATTCTTTTTTAGATTAAGAAGCTGTTTTGTTTCAGTGTATTATGTAAAGATACCTTGCCATGGGTATGAACCTTTGTATATTTTTTAATAAGTCTATCCATATCTATATCTATCTATCTATCATCTATCTATCTATCATCTATCTATCTATCTATCTATCTATCTATCTATCTATCTATCTATCATCTATCTATCTATCTATCTATCTATCTATCTATCTATCATCAGCAGCATCTAATCTCTATCATCTATCTATCATCTCTCTCTCTCTCTCTCTCTCTCTCTCTCTCTCTCTCTCTCATCTATCAAAAAAGAGAAGGATTCAACCAAGACAAGACATTGATGTTACAAATTCCCCACTCTGAGATCACCCTCTTTCTGCCCTGTTGAGAAGACCAGATCAGAGTGTGACCTGCCACATGCATTGGGCAGATGACATGTTGGGAGAGCCCCATGGTTGTCACAGCAGTGATAAAGTTCAGCACCACCCCAGACTTAGTGACCACAATATGAATGTTGAGCCATTAAATGGGATTAAGGGACTTGGTGCAAGACGGCAAATGGGTGGGGGGCCCTCCCTCCACAGACAAAGCCAGAGTTTGGAATAATAATAATAATAATAATAATAATAATAATAATAATAATAATAATTTATTTATACCCTGCCCATCCGGCTGGGTTTCCTCAGCCACTCTGTGCGGCTTCCAACAGAAGATTAAAAACACAATAAAACATCAAACATTAAAAGCTTCCCTAAACAGGGCTGCCTTCAGATGTTTTCTAACAGTCAGATACAGTGGTACCTTGGGTTAAAAACTTAATTCGTTCCGGAGGTCCGTTCTTAACCTGAAACTGTTCTTAAGCTGAGGTACCACTTTAGCTAGTGGGGCTTCCCACCACTGCTGCGCAGCCGCCGTGCAATTTCTGTTCTCATCCTGAAGCAAAGTTCTTAACCCGAGGTACTATTTCTGGGTTAGCGGAGTCTGTCACCTGAAGCATCTGTAACCTGAAGTGTCTGTAACCTGAGGTACCACTGTAGTTGTTTATTTCCTTTTTGACATCTGATGGGAGGGCGTTCCACAGTACAGGCGCAACTACCGAGAAGGCCCTCTGCTTGGTTCCCTATAACCTCACTTCTTACAATGAGGGAACCACCAGAAGGCCCTCGGAGCTGGACCTCAGTGTCCGGGCAGAACGATGGGGGTGGAGACGCTCCTTCAGGAGTAGAGTTTTGGGGAGTGTTGTGAATTGATATTTGTTCTTCTGATTCAGCAGTAAACTGCGGGTTTTCCCAAGCGGTGGGACAAAATAAAAACCTCTCAGACCTGTGCCCAGAAATAACAGAATAAACAGAAGTGTGGTTGAGCCCATTCTCTGGAATTCTTAGAAAAATCTGATTAGGCGCATGTTTCATTGGCCTCACAAAATAAATCACTATCTCTCTTTTTTAAAAAAATAACTTTTTATTCAAAATTAAGACAAAACATATTATCCATAAACATATCATCCTTATCCCCCCTCCATTTTTCCTCCCTCCCCCCACAGAATCCCCCCACCCCCCAGCTTCCCTCAGTTCCAGTCTTTGATTTCTCTAGAAATGCTGTTTTCTGCATGTAACACAGTTGTATAGATCCTCAAACTATTTAGCTGATTATTATCAATAAAAAGTTTGTGAATGTTTATTCAAAACCAGCCAAGGAGTCCAGTTCGCTTCGCTGTGTCTTCAAATACTTTGTAAAGGGTTCCCATTCATCTTTAAAGTCACAGTTATCCTTGTCCCGTAGCTTGTATGTCAGTTTTGCCAGTTCTGCATAGTCCATCAATTTTTCTTGCCATGATTCTTTAGTTGGGGTTTCTTCAGTCTTCCATCCTTGTGCTACCAGAACTCTCGCGACCGTTGTCGCATACATGAAGATGTTTTTCAACTTTTTTGGCAGGTCTTTCCCTACAATCCCTAACAAAAATACCTCGGGGTTTTTAACAAATGTTAAATGGAACATTTTCTTCAATTCGTTGTATATCATTTCCCAAAATTTTTTAATTACCTTACAATCCCACCACATATGATAAAATGTCCCCTCCTTTTCAAAAGAAATCACTCTCTATCCTGAAACAACATGTGTCATCCACCCAGCGGATGCCCGCCTTTGCTGCATAGCTAATGAAACGATTCCAATTTTTAAAAGGACGCACAGACTACAAAGGTGTTCGCCTACGGAAGTTGCATCAAAATGGATTGGTTAAGAGCCCTTTAGTGCTCTTCAGACTCAGCCACCAGTTGTTTCAACAGAGCTTGTGTAGAAGGAAGTTTAAGTGGCTTGTGCTACGGGGTTTCCTTGTGTTCTTTGTATGATTTAATGTGGCTGACAAAACTCGTTTTCTCAAGAGTTGGCCGAGGAATGTGAAACTGAGATACTAACAATCTTGCTCTCTAGCTTGAGACAAATGCAAGTTCCCTAGCCCCGCAAAAAAACACACAAAAACCACTTTGGGAATTTTGTGGGGAAATTACCCAAACGCTTCTGGAAAACTAGAAATCTGTTTAGGAAGTTTATGACTGTGTGAGAAGCATACGTATTTGCTGAATTCTTCTTAGCATTAATCATGAATTCATTGAAGCAACTGAGCTGAAACATCAGTTAATATGTTAACCACTGCAGCTTCAAGCGGATTTATAGAGTTAGCAGAAGCAAAACTTCATTCTTTAACTATACGGACCTTTGTTGGCAAGCTGATATTTGCTTCTAATGCCTCCTAACTCAGAAGCAAACCGAGCAAAATTAATTGTTGAGTTTCTCTTTGTTTTGGAAGGTTGCAAATAGGCACACACACACATAAAAACCCACATGGACAAATACATTGACTTCTAGCAGCTTGTAACTACGAACCAAGGAGAGCCAGTAATGGTAAGGTTCTGTTTTTAACAAATTCCAATGGTGTAGCATAGCCAATAAATAGCCTTGTTAGTTGGCGGCAGCAAAATCAGCAAAGAATCCTGACCCCTTAAAGCTAACAATTTTATGATAGTATCAGCTTTTTTCTTTTTGGATAGGTGCGTCTGACGAAGTGGACTGCAGTCCACAAAAACTTATGACATGACAAATTTGTTTGTCTTTAAGGTGCCACAAGACTCGCCGAGCCTCACGGAAATCTTCCGTTTTGGAAAACTGCAGATATAGTCACACTTGACTTTTGTACAACTCCGGAAAGCTTTTACAGAGTCACAATTAAATACAATATACTCTGCTTATAGAGATGGGAGACACAGAGGCATACCAATAACCGAACATGTTTGTATTAGGGGATGCCCTGAATTAGAGGACCTTACGCATTATATCTTGCGCTGCCCCTTATAACTTGAAGTAAGAGGACGGTTTTTGACACCTATAAAGATAAGGTCCCCTGGCCAGAATCCTTCTGACATGATTATATATCTCCTTGCAGACATTGATAAGTATGTGACCTGGCGTGTTGCACTTTTTGCAACTGCCGCCAGGAAAATTAGAAAAAAATATAGAGCCAAGATAGTTATCAACTGTAAAGGAGATGAATTTATTTGACCCCATCTACACCAAGCTGTATCTTTCTCACTAAACTTTGTACATAATTGTCTATTGTATTATTTAACATTACTTTTAATATATTAGTGGCCCCACGGTGATTTTAGCTTATAAATTCTATTGTTTAATGTTTCAATTTGTATACTAAGGAGTTTCTATAGCTTTGTGCAGATTAGGTCATGTTTTGACAATGTAAATGTTTTAAGTTTTTGTATCAAATTAGTATATATTTTATTGATTGACATTGTATACATTGCAGCAGCCTTTGGCTATAAGCAATAAACTTGACTGAGTGACAGATGTAGTCACACAGGAAAGCACACAAAACGTAGTTGCCCAGTACAGGATAGGTATGGTTAACATCAATAAAGCTGCTATTCGCCTTATGTACTTCACTGGGTCACCATGGAGAGTTTGGGAGTTTCCTGGAAACACAAGCTAACTGGTGCGTTGGTACGTAAATCGGTCACAAGACAGGGAGGTTCAACAACTTTTAGTACAACGACACGTTAGTGGGCAATTTTTAATGGGCATTTTCCAGGCACCATAGGCCACACCAGGGTTTGATGGGCTGAAAAGATCTTGAGCATACCTTTAATGTAATGTGTAGTTTGGCCAAAAGACAAAAAGATGGCAACCGCCTGACCCACCTCAAATCTATTTGATATGTCCTATATCTGTTGCAGGACACACACACCCCAATCATTCAGTTTGTACAAACACGACACACACACATTCACACACGACATATGTGATGCTTCTGTTATAAATTCATATAAAATCATCCATACATCGGATCTGTACAATTCCACTTTTATTTTACACCATGAAGGAAGGACTATCAAAAGGGGGGGACTTGACACAAGGCAGCCAACACGTCTGCAGGGAGCCCTACCCAGTTGGCATGACAACCTTGATGGTCCTAAACAGAAGATTATTACACTCACAAAGGACCTGCATATGGGAGTGGATTCACCGTGGACTGAAACAAAGGACAGTGATCAGCTCTTCCCTCTGGAGACAGGAAACTGCAAACTACCCTTTGTCCTCTGGAAAGTACTCATGGGGAGGGGGAAAGGAGGAACCGGCCAGGTGACAAGACACTCAGGTTACCACCACAACTCCTCCCTCAACCCCTCCTTTTTGTGACGTGTCAATGATGTAGTCTTAGGGGTGTAGCATGAGGGATTAGTGATAAAGGTTGGGGTCTCCTTTTGTTCAGGGCTTCCATCTTGCTTCGACTTGCAGTGAGTGGGAGTCCTGTCGCGACAGTCTTCAATAAAGACCAAGCCTACTGGCTGCTGTTTTGCTCCAATTGTCCTGGTTGGTGTCTTTGCTTTTGTCCAAGGGAGCCCTCGGATTTCTCCGTTAACCTACCAGGCTTCCTCAACCTTGGCTCTCCAGATGTTTTTGGCCTACACCTGGAGTACTGTGTCCAGTTCTGGGCACCACAGTTCAAGAAGGACACTGACAAACTGGAACGTGTCTAGAGGAGGGCAACCAAAATGGTCAAAGGCCTGGAAATGATGCCTTATGAGGAACGGCTAAGGGAGCTGGGCATGTTTAGCCTGGAGAAGAGGAGGTTAAGGGGTGATATGATAGCCATGTTCAAGCATATAAAAGGATGTCACATAGAGGAGGGAGAAAGGTTGTTTTCTGCTGCTCCAGAGAAGCGGACATGGAGCAGTGGATCCAAACTACAAGAAAGAAGATTCCACCTAAACATTAGGAAGAACTTCCTGACAGTAAGAGCTGTTCGACAGTGGAATTTGCTGCCAAGGAGTGTGGTGGAATCTCCTTCTTTGGAGGTCTTTAAGCAGAGGCTTGACAACCATATGTCAGGAGTGCTCTGATGGTGTTTCCTGCTTGGCAGGGGGTTGGACTCGATGGCCCTTGTGGTCTCTTCCAACTCTATGATTCTATGATTCTACAACTCCCATGATCCCTATCTAGCAGGACCAGTCATCAGGGATGATGGGAAATGTAGTCTCAAAACATCTGGAAGGCCGAGATTGAGGAAGCCTGTCCTATATTATTAACACACTAGACTAAACCATGTTTTGACTATACATGTACAAGCCTGACTACAATTCATGCAAACCTCTCTTTCTTCCTCCCCACTCCTGGCATGTTGTTGTTTAGTTGTCTTAGTCGTGTTCGACTCCCCGTGACCCCATGAACCAGAGCATGTCTTGGAAACTCTCACTTTCTTCTCAAAGCTTCTCCTTTTTTATGTCCATGGAGTTTTCTTGGCAAAATACTGGAGTGGTTTGCGAGTTCCTTCTCCAGGTGGATCACATTTAGTCTAAACTCTCGGCTATGACCTGTCCGTCTTGGGTGGCCCTGCATGGCATATCTCACAGCTTCTTGGAGCTATTGAAGCCCCTTCACCACGACAAGACAGTGATCCATGAAGGGGACCCCTAACATAGTGATTCCCTATTTTCTTTCCAATTTTGAAGCAAGCTGTGGCGTTTGCCCATTCCTTGTAATTATGTTTGTACAGGGGGATGGAAATGGTTAATGTAGATTGACCAATGAGAAAGCTGAGAGGCGGAGCCTACCTGGTTTTGAGGCTCAACCCAGGGGTTTACCATGGGGAGATAGAGGAGTGAGGGTCAGACAGAGGCAGTAAAAGTCGAACGTAGTGGTTGTGACAGAGTGAGAGACAGGGACAGAACTGTGAGAGAAGAGTGGCAGTGTGAGATAGTGCCACATCTAGTTAAGGGTGTGCATTTGAGAAACCGTTCTGAACATATTTAAAACTTGTTTGTTCTTCGATCAACTTTAATCTTCGTTGTTGACTTTACAACCTGACTGAGACTCAGTATTTCACCAGAAGAAACCTGGTTGGTTACAGTGGAAAAATAAAGTAGTGGTGTACAGGTCAATTGTTCGTGAAATGACCAGGAGCTCTGTACGAATGCCACACAAGCCTTTGTTGTTTAGTCGTTTAGTCGTGTCCGACTCTGTGACCCCATGGACCAGAGCACGCCAGGCCCTCCTGTCTTCCACTGCCTCCCGCAGTTTAGTCAAACTCATGCTGGTAGCTTCAAGAACACTATCCAACCATCTCGTTCTCCGTTGTCCCCTTCTCCTTGTGCCCTCCATCTTTCCCAACATCAGGGTCTTTTCCAGGGAGTCTTTTCTTCTCATGAGGTGGCCAAAGTATTGGAGCCTCAGCTTCAGGATCTGTCCTTCCAGTGAGCACTCAGGGCTGATTTCCTTCAGAATGGAGAGGTTTGATCTTCTTGCAGTCCATGGGACTCTCAAGAGTCTCCTCCAGCTCTATAATTCAAAAGCATCAATTCTTCGGCGATCAGCCTTCTTGATGGTCCAGCTCTCACTTCCATACATCATTATTTGGAAAACCATGGCTTTAACTATACGGACCTTTGTTGGTAAGGTGATGTCTCAGCTTTTTGAGATGCTGTCTAGGTTTGTCATTGCTTTTCTCTCAAGAAGCAGGCGTCTTTTAATTTCGCGACTGCTGTCACCATCTGTTGCAATTTTCCAGTTCCGGCGTGCAAGGCCTGATCCGCAGGTTCAGGGCAAATGGCATACAGTTACTTGCCTGAAACTAGACAAGGAGCCAAAAAATCACTACGTGCAAGAGAAGGGAGTCCATGGGCCAAAGAACCAGGTGAAGCCCATGCCCTTAAGGCTACTTAAAGTAGGTGTGATGAACCTTTAGTCCTTCAGATGATGCTGAACTAGATTCTCCTGGTACCCAACACCAACACGTTGCTTTGATCGACTTCCAGTTAGACCTCTCACCATGGCGTGCCCTCTCCGCCAGGCGAATGGTCGCCTGGTAGCAATTTTCCACAAATATTCAGGAAAGGAAAGAGATAAGAACACCCTCAATAAGAAGGGGTTGATGGAGTTGGCCATTGCCATTTTTGAAACGGAAATTCAAATCCACACCCTCGATCAAAAAGCAAATGATGGGTAATAATAATAATAATAATTTATTATTTGTACCCCACCCATCTGGCTGGGTTTCCCCAGCCACTCTGGGCGGCTTCCAACAAAGATTAAAAATACATTAAAATAATAAAATTTATATCTACACACCAAAAGATATTTACTTTCTCAATTTCCCCATTTCCCGAGAAATGGAATGTTTGCACAACACCCTCCCTGACCAGTTAGTAATGTTCAGTCACTTAAAAACCAGGAAAGAGAGGCATTTCCTTATTACCCAATTTTTTTTTACTTGATGACAATGCAAAATATTGTCATGTTGTTATGTTGCATGCTCACGGCAGTTTTATAATTACCCATTATAATGGTAAAAAAAAAACTTTTTATATTATTATTATTCTTATTATTATTAATCAGATTAATCAGATTTATCCCATGCATCACTTTGTATACTTTGGTTAGAAGGGTGGTTTGGAAGATGCCTTAATTCAACCAATTACACTTATTACCGTTTGCAAACCTTCCATTTAACAATGAAGCAGAGTCCATTCCACTAGCAGCTCTTACTGTCAGAAAGTTCTTCATGTTTAATCAGAATCTCCTTCATGGCAAATTGAACCCATTGGTTTGGGTCCTGCCCAAACAAGGCGCAGGAGAAAAACCAGCTTGCTCCATTTTCTATGTCTTCAGATGTCTGAACACAAAATTACAGTATATAACAGATAAAACGAGCTCAGTTTTCATACTGCCCAAGACAGGATCAAGACAGCTTGTTCTTCACTGCAGCCATAATTTCCTCTTCTCCAATTTCCCTTTTTGTGTGTGCATGCCCAATGACCCAGCTAAGGCAGGCTGAGAAATTATTATTCATTTTATTTTATAATTTTAATTTCCCCCCATTTAATAATATACGTTTACATCATTACAATCCAGCCTATCGACTTCCTTCCCTCCCACCTCATGGCTTTCAAAATCAACCTTTGTATCATTACATATTGCACATTTTCCAGTTCTAATTACGCTCATTACAAAATAACTCAAAATTTAAATAAATATAGAAAGGTAGAAAATTTCTTGTTACAAGTCTCCGGACAACCCTGCTAGTGATGTTAATTGCTTACAATAATCTTTCAGATATCATATAAATTTACTCCAGTCCTTTTGGAATACTTGATCTTGCTGGTTTTGGGGGGGGAGGAATTATTATTCATTTTGATTTGTTCGTTGCACGATCGGAGGGAGGCAATGCACCACAAATAAAATCAGTTACACACAGAACTCCGGTAGATAAAGCAAAATCTGGAGCCAGAATGAGAAACAGGCATTGATGATGGAGATCAATTCACCCAGCTGGCAAGAAAAGGAAAGAGATAAAAAAAAAAATCAAGGAATTATCTGTGGGACTGAGTGTAGGTATGTTTGAGCATTTTTAAGGATTGTATGAAATGTATGTTTGTATGCTTGTACATTCGCAATATGTGTGTATTAATGCTGAATTATTTTAATAATAAAAACTTTTCGAAAAAATAAAAAACTGAAAACTAAAATCAATCTCCCAATTGGTTCCGCGGACAGCGACACCTGCTGCTTCCGAAGGGGGATTGCCCCTCGCAAGGACCGCTCCGTCGCATCTCTCACCCGACCAATGCCAAGGCGGTGCGCAGGGAAGGGGGCGGGACTCGTCCCTCGAGCGCCCCTCCGCGGCGGCGGCGGGGATCGCAGCAGCTAGGGACCATAAAAGACCGGCAGGCGGCACAGAGCAGCTCAGAGCGTCTCGACGGCCGGTGCAGCATCACGTCGGGGATCTGAGCGCCTCCGCATCCGCAACAATGAATCCGTGCCGTCCAGTCCCCTGCGTGGCCGCCCTGCTGGTCTTCCTGCTGCTAGCCGGGAGCGCTTTGCACAGCCAGGGTATGTTAACCTCAGGTGCATCGACGGGGCGGTCCATTAGCATCCTTTCTGCGCCGATTTGCATTTCAGGGGGGTGGGCGATTGCATGCGAGGGGCCAGGTCCCGGGTTTTCCTGGAAGCTCTGCTAGGCTCCAAAATCCATCCTTTTGGGCAGCCGTCGGGGGGCGAGGAAACTCCGCAAGCTCCCGGAGGCACCGTCGGAGCCTCCGTTGCACATTTAAAGCCGCATTCAGGGGAGGGAAACGAAAAAAAAATAAAAATCCAGCTGGGTGTTTGGTAGAGAGGCAGACTTCGCTGAAAGGTCCTAAAGATGACTTTAAGATCTGCGACGGAACTTCTAAAACGCGATGTGATGGGAGATAGCAGATGCCATGCTTTCCGACTTGGAAATTTTGTAAACCTAGCCGCGCCCCCGTCCCCACTGCCTGCGGATTTGCTGTGTTTCGTGAGGCAGGTGAACTCTGCTCATGCTCAGAGGAGCTCTTCACCTCTGGGCTGTTCACATTAAAGTTGCTTTTTTGCTGGATAATTGGGCGGAGGCAGAGGGGTCAAGTTGTACCACTAAGGTGCTGTCGTTTTAGAGGGTGAAACTTAACTTTTGCAGATTTATTGGGGGGTATTAAAAATATGCTTTCAGATGTGAGGGATTCAAATCTGCTATTTTTGTGACTGGATAATATTTAGCTTGGTAGGACTCTGTTTGATGATGAACTGCTTTCAGAAAACCAAAGAATTTGTTATTTTACCTTCAGAAAATGTCAGGTCATCAGCACCATCGCTGCAAATAATTGGCTATCATTTTTTTATTATTCCTATGCAATTTGACATGCCTTTTTACTTGCCAAGCAAAACTAAATTATATAGATTTCACCAAAATATCTTGTGCATTCCCAAGTCATGCTACAGCTTTTTAGAAACCTTGGTTTGTTTTTTAATTTGGAGAAGTTGAAAAACCTCAGATTTAGGCTATTTTCACACCATTATGAACACATTGAGGTTGGGAGCAGAAACACCGCCCCCCCCCCAGCCCAGCAAATGTTTGAAGAGGGCTTTGCTACACTTCTGTTCCAAGGCTGATTATGTAATGATCAGGTTCCAGAGACCTTCGGTCTTCATTTGTTGAAAATAACCATGCAGGGAACTTAGTTGTGCTAAAGCCCAAAGCTCTAAGACAGGGGTCAGCAACCTTTTTCAGCCGTGGGCCGGTCCACCGTCCCTCAGACCATGTGGTGGGCCGGACTATATTTTGAAAAAATAATAATAAATGAACGAATTCCTATGCCCCACAAATAACCCAGAGATGCATTTTAAATAAAAGGACACATTCTACTCATGTAAAAACACGCTGATTCCCGGACCGTCCACGGGCCAGATTTAGAAGGCGATTGGGCCAGATCCGGCCCCCAGGCCTTAGGTTGCCTACCCCTGCTCTAAGACTAGGCATCTGAAAATCTAATACATGATCTAGTCAGAGCTGGGCATCTCAAGTCCAACAGCGGTGAAATTTTAAAAGCGTCTGTGATTGGATGGTGCCTATACTATTGAAGGGGACGTGGGTGGCGCTGTGGGTTAAACCAGAGCCTAGGACTTGCCGATCAAAAGGCTGGCGGTTTGAATCCCCACGACGGGGTGAGCTCCCGTTGCTCGGTCCCTGCTCCTGCCAACCTAGCAGTTCGAAAGCACGTCAAGGTGCAAGTAGATAAATAGGTACTGCAACGGCGGGAAGGTAAACAGCGTTTCTGTGCGCTGCTCTGGTTCGCCAGAAGCGTCTTAGTCATGCTTGCCACATGACCCGGAAGCTGTACGCCGGCTCCCTTTATCTTTACTAAGGTAAAGGGGTCCCTTTACCTTTACTAAGCAAACTAAGGCCTGGGGGCCAGATCTGGCCCAATCGCCTTCTTAATCCGGCCCGCGGATGGCCCAGGAATCAGCGTGTTTTTAAATGAGTAGAATGTGCCCTTTTATTTTAAATTCATCTCTGGGTTATTTGTAGGGCCTGCCTGGTGTTTTTACATGAGTAGAATGTGTGCTTTTATTTAAAATGCATCTCTGGGTTATTTGTGGGGCATAGGAATTTGTTCATTTCCCCCCCAAAAAATATAGCCCGGCCCCCCACAAGGTCTGAGGGACAGTGGAGTGGCCCCCTGCTGAAAAAGTTTGCTGACCCCTGTGTTAGAGGGAGGTTGGGTTAAGCGTGTGGTTGTGCTAGGTATGTTTTCCTGGGAGCAAGCCTGGAAAAGATACCTTTTGTGATTTGCCTTGTTGCATTGTTAAGTTTCTTGCGATCTCCCTCCTCAGCTGCTCCTATGACCGGGGAGCTACGGTGCCAATGCATCCAAACGGTCTCCCGTGCGATTCCACGCAAGCAAATTGCTTCTGTCATTCTCCTCCCCGAGGGACCTCACTGCGTTGTTCCTGAAGTCATGTAAGTGTCCTGGCCTGGGCCCATGACCTCCCTTGCAACTGTGTGCTGTGCAAAAAGCCCCTTCGCTCACCAGCTCAATTCTTTGCCTTCTCTCCCCTCCTTTGAACAGAGCCACCCTGAACAACGGGAGGAAAGTCTGCCTGGACCCCCAAGCGCCGTGGGTCAAGCTGATTGTCAACAAGATTATGGCAAAGGTAACTACAGAAAAGTGCTGGGAAGGAGCCGCATGCAGGACGCGGCCTTTGCAATACAGTGGTACCTCGGGTTACATACGCTTCAGGTTACATACACTTTAGGTTACACACTCCGCTAACCCAAAAATAGTGCTTCAGGTTAAGAACTTTGCTTCAGGATAAGAACAGAAATCGTGCTCCGGCGGCGTGGCGGCAGCGGGAGGACCCATTAGCTAAAGTGGTGCTACAGGTTAAGAACAGTTTCAGGTTAAGAACGGACCTCCAGAACGAATTAAGTACTTAACCTGAGGTACCACTGTATCATTTGGGATCCATAGTGGAAATCTCAGGGCTCGTCTCAGGGTTTCCTTTTTGGGCTGCATTTCTGGGTGCAGGTCAGTGCTTTCCCGTACCTACGGACTGCCTCTCCTGGTATGCCCCACGGAGGACCTTAAAGGTAAAGGGGTCCACTGACCATTAGGTCCAGTCATGACTGACTCTGGGGTTGCGGCGCTCATCCCGCTTTATTGGCCGAGGGAGCCGGCGTACAGCTTCTGGGTCATGTGGCCAGCATGACTAAGCCACTTCTGGCGAACCAGAACAGCACACAGAAATGCCGTTTACCTTCCTGCTGTTGCAGTACCTATTTATCTACTTGCACTTTGACGTGCTTTCGAACTGCTAGGTTGGCAGGAGCAGGGACCAAGCTACGGGAGCTCACCCCGTCGCGGGGATTCAAACCGCCGACCTTCTGATCGGCAAGTCCTAGGCTCTGTGGTTTAACCCACAGTGCCACCTGCGTCCCTACGGAGGACCTTACTGTCTTCAAATAAAAACATATTGGAGATCCCGGGCCACAGAGAGGTTAGGCTGGCCTCGACCAGAGCCAGGGCTTTTTTGGCTGTGGCTCCGATCTGGTGGAACGCTCTGTCACAAGAGACTAGGGCCTGCGGGACTTGACATCTTTCCGCAGGGCCTGCAAGACAGAGCTGTTCCACTAGGCCTTTGGCCAAGGCACAGCCTGACCCCCTCCTTTGGTAATCTTCACAGAACTCTAGCCCAATGGGTGCCATTAATTTGATTTGAACTGATTTTATAATGAATTGATTTTAGAATGCTGTATTATTTTACTGCTGTTAGCCGCCCTGAGCCTGGCTTCGGCTGGGGAGGGCGGGATACAAATAAATAATAATAATAATAATAATAATAATAATAATAATAATAATTATTATTATTATTATTATTATTATTAAGCTCTGTGTCTGAGAGCCTCCCCCCCCCTTTTATTGCTGAAAACAATTATGTGGGAAACCCAAATTAACGGCACCAGTCCACTTTATTTATAAAAGGGATTTCTGTACTGCCATATTATAAAAGGTATCAAGGTGGTATACAGCCTCATTTGAAATTAAATAAGTTTAAATGAAATAATTAAATAAGAAATTAAATTAAATCATTCAGGCAGCTGACAATATGTAGCTCATGATGACATATACCTATTGGGTTGCAGCTGGAAGTGCTTTCAGAAGGTCAGGTGAGGCAACAAGCTTTGCAGTTTCTCACCTTCTCATTTGCATAAATATATCTCTTCCTTTTTCTGGTTTCAGCCCTAACACGACAAGCTGCGAAAAATGCTCCGGGCATGTTGTACGGAGCGGTTGTGGAAATCCTCTGGTTAGAGAAGCTGGATGTTGAGCACCTTAAGAACTGAACCACTTTACAACTATCCACTCGTATTTATTATCGAAACTGATCGGAATGTATTTATTGCTACCTGTAGCTATAGCCGAACGCCTGATGGATTCAGCACGCTAGATGACACTGTTATGTATTCTGCGAAGCCAACTGAATGTACACTGAGCACTGTTTCTGCAACGGGAGGTGGGGTAGAAATATTCTCTATTAAGTACAGTGGTACCTCGGGTTACATACGCTTCAGGTTACAGACGCTTCATGTTACAGACTCCGCTTACCCAGAAATAATACCTCGGGTTAAGAACTTTGCTTCAGGATGAGAACAGAAATCGTGCTGCGACAGCGGGAGGCCCCATTAGCTAAAATGGTACCTCAGGTTAAGAACAGTTTCAGGTTAAGAACGGACCTCCGGAACGAATTAAGTGCTTAACCCAAGGTACCACTGTATATCGATAAAATGCCAAAGAGTGCCATTCAGCTAATAGTCTTCTGGGCAGTCCCTGCTGAAATGGATGGGAGCAGCACAAGAGGCTTGGCACGTTTTTTATTAACACCTATATTCATAGAATTGTGGAGTTGGAAGGGACCCCGTGGGTCATCTAGTCCAACCCGCTGGAATTCAGGAATCTTGCCCACAGCTGTCCCTGGGTGGGCTTGAACCACTAACCTTCTGGTTTATAGCCAGACACACTGGCCCATTGCTGTGAAGGTACAACACACTGATATTATTCTGATATTATTGCTGAAAACCTGGCTATGAACCTATGGAATGAATTTTGCTTAATGAACTTTGCTTAATGAGTATATTTAAATAAGGATTTTTTTTATTTAAGAAAACCTTGTAAAGAACAGTGATGTTCTGTATACACTTGGATATTTCATGTCTTCAATGTATGGCATACTGCCATGTTTTTTTTAGGGAATGAACATTTTATCGTTATGTCTCTGGATTATAAATTCCTTTTCTTATCTGTTTAACTGTGGAATGCCACACATTCTGTATAAAAATAAATGTTTTTTTCTAATTATAGTGCATTGAACTACATTTTTCTTTCAGAGTCTGTTGTTGAATTTTTATTTATTTATACACTACCAATTAACTCAAAAGTTAAAACAAATAATCAGGGAAAGTACATTTTTAAAAAATGCAGTGGATGACCCTAAGGGCACTATTAATTCCTGGCCTTAAGGAAACACAGAAAACATTGAGAACACACATGTTTTTAACAAACACAAAAATAGAACCAAAGTTGGAGCTTATTAGAGTTCCGAGGAGAGGCTGTTCCATTAAACAAGGGGCCACCACAGAAAAGCCTCTCCCTAGTTTCTGCTAATTGAATCGGCATCAAAACCAAGAAAACCTTCAGGGCTGAGCTCAATGCTCAGACCAAATACACATTTATTTTTATTCTGTTCTGCCTTATGGCCTGTTTATATATAATGGAAATTAAAATTTTACACGGAAGCAGTAGCCAATATAAAATAAGGAGATAAAAATGTTACAATACAGCAAAAGTACCCTCCCGTTAAAAAAGGCCAAAAGGTCTGGCCTAGACTACTTCATGCAGCACAGTCATCAAGTTTATAACACTATAACTGCTTCATCCTGTGGCGGTTGGTAGCATTTTGCCTTGGTAGGGCTGCAATTTGTAACCTTGCTGTTTATGTATATGGGAATGGGTTGTTGTTGTTTAGTCGTTTAGTCATGTCCGACTCTTCATGACCCCATGGACCAGAGCACGCCAGGCACTCCTGTCTTCCACTGCCTCCTGCAATTTGGTCAAACTCATGCTGGTAGCTTCAAGAACACTGTCCAACCACCTCATCCTCTTTCGTCCCCTTCTTGTGCCCTCCATCTTTCCCAACATCAGGGACTTTTCCAGGGAGTCTTCTCTTCTCATGAGGTGGCCAAAGTATTGGAGTCTCAGCTTCAGGATCTGTCCTTCCAGTGAGCACTCAGGGCTGATTTCCTTCAGAATGGATAGGTTTGATCTTCTTGCAGTCCATGGGACTCTCAAGAGTCTCCTCCAGCACCATAATTCAAAAGCACCAATTCTTCAACGATCAGCCTTCTTTATGGCCCAGGTCTCACTTCCATACATCACTAATGGGAATGGGTACAAGGTGCCATTTTGTCATTTGCATTGGGAAACAAATTATCTGTTTGTTCCTCCTCAGTCACATCTACACGATATTGTACAGTGCTGCTATAGTTATGCGGAGAGAAATTTGAGGAAGATTCACAAAGATCCTGATCCCTTTGCGTGTTTATTGAGGTCGTATTGGCCTGGTTTGCACACCAAGCGAAGCCATAGTTTGTTTAACAAACTATGAGCTAACAATAAGCTGTCTCGCTGATAATCAAACACTGCATGGTTTTTCTCCAAAGTTTTTGTTTTCTTACTGTTTCTGTCTCGTGCCTTTGTGGCTTGGAGAGTTTCGGGTACAGCATGGCTGAACAAACTGTGGTAACTCCAATCCATAGTTGAGCCAAACCAAGGTTTGTAAGAAGCAACAAACCATGGCTTCAGGTCATGGTTTCTTGGCAGTAAACAAACCATGGTTAAGTCATTTTTGACTTACATAATGCTAAGGCATGATTTATTAAACGAGAAGTGAGATACAGACAGAGACCACTGATGTCAGCTAGCCAGCTGCATGCGTTGCTGCACTTAGCAGAGAAACACTCCCGGCAGCCAGCCATAAATTCCTTTCTTTATTTCCTTCTGACAAGATTACATGCAGAATCAACAAAGCGAGACCAACAGAGCCAACGGCTCAGCCCCTTCCGTTTTCCCCTGTGACCGTGGATCCCCCTCTCTCTGAAGCACCCCTTCCTCCCCAGACTCACTATCCTCTTCTCTGTCTTCTGAGGAGGACTCAGTACTGAGCAGTGGAGATCGTTCCCTGTATCCTCTAATTCTTTCCTCCCTCGCTGCCTGCAGTTCCCTGGCAACTGATGATCTAAAGGGATGAAAGCATGTAGAATGCAGTGGAAAAAAGCAGGGCATTTTTGATGGAAAATGTGTTTAAAAATAAAGACAACCATCTTCTGCATGTCTACTCACTAATCAGAAGTAAATCTGATTCAATCCAATGGGACTTTCTTCCAGGTATACGTGTATAGGATTGCAGCCTTGGATTAGAGAAAATATAAATGTGACTGTTAAGAGTGATGAATTTTGCACTCCTTTTCTGTACTTTCTGAAGCATTCCCTCTAGTTTCAGCTATGATAGAAGGGGAAGATTTCCTCAACAGCTCTTACCAGATTTCCTCTATAGCTGTTGATAATGATTTGTCAGAAGTCTCTAGAGTAACAAAGCAAGGCTGCAATGCCAACCATGTCTACTTAGAAGGAAGTTCTATCAAATTCTGTGGGGATCACGCCCATATAATGGGGTGAGAATTGGAGTCACTCTTACTGTCAGGATACATCTGAACCAGCTGACTAAATCCACATCCAGGTTGTGGTTAGGAATTGCATAATTTAAAAATGGGACCTGCATCAAAGTGTTGCAGTGTGAAGTACATGGGATGAACAGATAACGCTTGCGGGTTTCCAAGAAGCTCTGTGAAAGTATGAGGAATATTGTAAAAAAAGGGAATAGGATTGGGGAGGATATAATAAAAGGCAATATTGAAATTAGGAAATGCATAAACAATAAACTAAAATGAGAGATTGGCAGAGAAACTGAGGGAAGTCCAAAAGAAAAATGTGTGGAAAATTTTGATATGGTTTTATAAATTTGTATTTGGAAATGAATAAAAAATATTATTAAAAAAAACAAAGTGTTGCAGTGTGGGTTGCTTCTGTTCAGGATACCAGCCAATCAGTCATGCTCACCACAATATCTGGTTTTCCATTCCCCCCCCCACACACACCCCAGTTAGCATTTTATGGCCACTGAACACTTTTAATTCTCCTTGGGGACTGTTACTCAGGTTTTACTCCTGCAACAGAGAAGCTCTTTAGCGTCAATATGAGATCTGTGCATGCAACATGTTCAGAGGCTTTTTTTTGAAACAAACAATTCTAATTCACAGCAGGACATTTCTGATCAGTAAGTCATTGCGGGCTCTGAGAGATTGAAAACAGAGCACTCATAGACTGAATCACTGCTGTTTGATCAAGCCACAACTCTTTTGCAATACTGGGAATTACACGCTCAAAACAAAAGCCCAGGATATCAGTAGCTCAACCATGTTTTTAAAAAACGGGGGGGGGGGGCATAGCAATGACATAGACTTCTAAAATAGTCACATTCCATTTCCGGAATTTTTGAACATTGAGCAAATAAATGGATTTGGCACGTGTCATGATTTGTTCTATTTATTTTAATTCATCCTTTTAAACTTATTTTGCCAAAAATGAGGCGCGCAATGAGATAAGATGAATCGTTTTTATTGCGTTAATGACTTTTCAATCCTTCATTTTCTCAAAAGGGTTCAAGGTGCCATACACGATTATCTTCCCCACCGCCATTTTTGTCCTCCCAACAATCTGTAAAGGTAAAATTACCTGCAAGGTGCGTTTGGCTGGGAGATGGTGAGCTTCATAGCCCCGTGAGCTCCATAGCCAAGTGCAGGTTTGAATTTTTGGCTTTCCCTCCTGGTGTTAGTCCAACACTGTTGGACTAATTAGCACCACATTCTGGATGAGGCAGAGCTCAACATTAAATGTTGAACTCCATCAACTTTTATAGCTTAACGTCAGAATCACAGTAAGGAACATTGGGAGCTGCTTTATACTGGTATGTCCAGTATTCTGGTATGTCCCACTCAAATTGGGACCAGTAACGTTGTGTGGGGGGGAGGGGGTTGCCCCAGGTACAAAATTGTTAGGGGCATAAAATTTCAACACCTGGTGCTGCCTCAATACATCTCTGTGGGCTCTATTGAAAATGACTTCTCCATGCAAACCAGGAAGTGACTTCTCCAGATAACGGAACGACTCTTATTTTCTTATCTCTGAGGCTGTGATCCTGGGTGATGGAGATACCGTTAAGCAGTTGAATGTGCATTCTTACCCTGTCCGTTACCCATCCACCCCCTTCACACGGCCCCGGGCACTGGCAACCCACGCTGTGTCACTGATACGGATGGTTGACGGGTAAGCTATAGCCCAGGGGTCAGCAACCTTTTTCAGCTGTGGGCCGGTCCACCATCCCTCAGACCATGTGGTGGGTCCAGACTATATTTTGGGAAAAAAAAATGAACGAATTTCTATGCCCCACAAATAACCCAGAGATGCATTTTAAATAAAAGGACACATTCTACTCATGTAAAAACACGCTGATTTCTGGACCGTCCGCAGGACAGATTGAGAAGCAGATTGGGCTACAGCCGGCCCCTGAGCCTTAGGTTGCCTACCCCTGCTATAGGTAAAGATAAAGGGACCCCTGATAGTTAGGTCCAGTAGCGGACGACTCTGGGGTTGCTGCACTCATCTCACTTAATTGGCCGAGAGAGTCGGCATACAGCTTCCGGGTCATGTGGCCAGCAGGACTAAGCCGCTTCTGGCGAACCAGAGCAGCGCACAGAAACGTCGTTTACCTTCCCGCCGGAGCGGTACCTATTTATCTACTTGCACTTTGACGTGCTTTTGAACTGCTAGGTTGGCAGGAGCTGGGACTGAGCAACAGGAGCTCACTCCGTCGCGGGGATTTGAGCCGCCGAACTTCTGACTGGCAAGCCCTAGGCTCTGTGGTTTAGACCACAGCGCCACCCACGTCCCTTACCCCTGCTATAGCCTATCCCAAATTGCTTGGGCAGACCAGCTACATGTCATCACGATGCAAGGAGAAAGCCTGCCCCTTGCCTGTGCTGCCTGGGGTTGATGGGAACTAGAGTCCACCAGCAAAGGGAGGTGCTATATCTAGCCAGCCCCTTGGTCCATCTTGCACAGTCTACTGACCGACAACAGCTCTCCAGGCAGGGCACATTCCCATACCTATCTGAAGATTGAAACTGGCACTTTCTGCATGCAAGGCAAATGCTTTATCACGGAGCTATGGCTCTTCCCCAGTCTGGGAGCCCACTCCTTCCCCACAAGTTACCTTGCTGAGAAGCTTTTTATTGTGGCACTTTGGTGGCTGACTGACAAAGGAATTACCCATCACAATCAGCCTTTCTGAAGTTAGTATTTGCCCTGTTTAAGAAAACGAGGACAGAGAGGGAATTATGGGGGGAGATCTCTGAAGCTTCTTAAAATTACAAATAACTGTGTCTTAGATCCCAGGTTTCGCCATTCTGCCTAGGCTGGATCATTTGGATTTCAGCAAATTTATTCAGCGGTTGAGTGCACTGAGGAAACGCCTGTGTCTGAAGCAAGACAAATAAGTGCTAATTAGCCGGGGACTGCAGCAAACAATCCAAAGCCATCATTTTAAAAGCCTGCTAATAAATTAAATAAACACCTTGAATTATTGTATAAGCCCTCATCTCCATTTCCAGTCTTCTTGAAGGTTACTGAGGTCCTTCCGGAACTATCTGCGGCAGGGTTTGTGTAAGCTTCACATGCTGACCCTCAAGAATTGTAGCAGCTGAAGCCAATTCAGACTAAACAGGGTTATTGTCGTGGCCTCAGACCCCAATCTCCTCCTTCTGCAGTTCTGTTCCTGTTCCTCCAGGGTCAGGGACAACTGAGGCTTTTGTTGTTTAGTCATGTCCGACTCTCCGTGACCCCATGGAGCAGAGCACACCAGGCACTCCTGTCTTCCACTGCCTCCTGCAGTTTGGTCAAACTCATGCTGGTAGCTTCGAGAACACTGTCCAACCATCTTGTCCTCTGTCGTCCCCTTCTCCTTGTGCCCTCAATCTTTCCCAACATCAGGGTCTTTTCCAGGGAGTCTTCTCTTCTCATGAGGTGGCCAAAGTATTGGAGTCTCAGCTTCAGGATCTGTCCTTCCAGTGAGCACTCAGGGCTGATTTCCTTAAGAATGGATAGGTTTGATCTTCTTGCAGTCCATGGGACTCTCAAGAGTCTCCTCCAGCACCATAATTCAAAACTGAGGCTATATACAGATTAATGGCCAGAAATGCAGTGCGGTTGTTCTCTCACACCACCACCAACTGCATTTCAAGTCTCATTCTTATCTTGCTGTACAGACTGGAGAGGGGCAGGAATGTCTTCAACCGATGGCCATTACCTGATCTGTTTCCCAGCTTGGAACTCCAGTTCCCTGAAGCTTTCATCAGTGCAAACACGATGGCTGTCCGAAAAGTTGGTCTCAGGGACTGGCTGGATGGCAAAGAGCGATGGGAGGCTCCAGCTGAGGAACCCCCTAGGGAAGCCACAGAAGAAGAAGGCTTAGAGCTAGAGGAGTGGTGGTGGGACACAGAAGACAGATCAGAGAAGGGAGGAAGCTGGGAGGTGGAAGAACAAGAAGAACCAGACGCAGGGAGCCCTCCAAGGACAGGGCTGGCTGCAGAGGGACACACTATGGGCTCAGGATCTGAAGGAGAGGACAGGAAGGGGCCAGGCGTTAGCGACAGCCTCCCAGCAGCAGGTCGGTCCCTCTGCGTTGAGCTCCCCTCCCACTTTGACTCCAAGGTCATGCACAACTTTACACGTAGTTGAGCGGAAAGCTAGGAAAGCCCAAGGGGGGTGGGATGTCCTCCTCTCCAGAGCCAGTGTGGTTAAGAGCGGTAGACTCGTAATCCGGTGAAGCGGGTTCGCGTCTCCACTCCTCCACATGCAGCTGCTGGGTGACCTTGGGCTAGTCACACTTCTTTGAAGTCTCTCAGCCCCACTCACCTCACAGAGTGTTGGTTGTGGGGGAGGAAGGGGAAGAGGAATGTGAGCTGTTTTGAGACTCCTTCAGGTAGTGATAAAGCGGAATATCAAATCCAAACTCCTCCTCCTCCTCCTCTTCTTCTTCTTCTTCTCCGCCGGAGTTTGTGTCTGCTTGGAAGATCTCCAGAAGAGGATAGGTAGAAGGAAGAGGAGGTGTCAAGAGCCAGACTTGGCAACATCTTCACGGAGGCAGCTGTGCCCAAGTGATTTCTGTTGTACTGTATACTAATTTCCTAAATAGAACAGCTGACTCTACTTCAAGTCTCCCTTCTGACCTGTTGATGAACCTGCTCCCCTGACAGTCGACCCCTCTTCCATTTTCAAACCCAGTGGAAGCTGGTCCACAGGGAAGCTAACCGAGCAGGGGTATTTCTCAAGAAGCCACGGGGTGCCTATGGCCAATGTCATGCATGCTTGGCTTCAGACACCAGCGGTCGGAGTGCGCTGGAGCCACATCGTGGTGTTGTGTAGGCAGCCTAAGATTCTGAGTCACAACAGAAAGCTGTCGGCAAAGGGGCCATCTCTTATGACTAAACCAGGCCTTCTCTGATGGATTCTCCCGTCTACCTTTCATCCCCCTGAGCCTCCTTTTGGTCTTAGATGTGAAACCCAGACATGGCCTGTGCTGTTTCCAAGTGCTGCATAGATCCTGGCCATTTTTTACATAACTATAAACAAGAAGAATTAGTATTTAAGTGGGGCCTGCAACAAAAATGTTGCAACGTGGAGTCTTCCAGCCAGCCACAACCCCTTCCAGGATATTGCATTCCATTTTTTTTTATAAGATATTTATTAAAGTTTTAAAAGTTTATATAAAATAGAAAAAACAAAAAACAGAAACAGTAAAAATACATACAGAACACATACAACAACAAGTATAATTTCAATCCCTTATACTCATAAAACTTACTTTCCCGACCTCCTCATACCTCCCCTTTCTGTATTCCATTCTCTAATTAATTCAATTCAGCAAATCCTTCCCCTAATTTCTATATAATTTTTGATCTTTCTTTTCTTGATTACATAATCATTACAGCTTATAACCACTTAATTTCTGAATCAACATCGTTCTAACATTCAATAATTTTACAATGTTTCTTAAGATAGTCCTTAAATTTCTTCCAATCTTCTTCCGCCGTCTCTTTTCCCTGGTCTCGGATTCTGCCGGTCATTTCTGCCAGTCCCATATAATCTATAACCTTCATCTGCCATTCTTCCACGGTGGGTAGATCTTCTGTCTTCCAATACTTTGTGATGAGTATTCTTGCTGCTGTTGTGGCATACATAAAAAATGTTCTGTCCTTCTTTGACACCAATTGGCCGACCACAGGATATTGCATTCCAACCCCCCTCCAGCCTTGTTTTGTGCCCTGCGCAAAAGAAAGGTCAGCTACAATTCCATGGCAACTGAACACGCAGAATGCTCAGTGGATTGCTTTTGAGGTCTCCTTACCCTCTCCCATGCTCCCAAAATATTTATTGGACTTCTGCACGTAGGGTTCCCCCAAGTATGCAGACTCCACCTTCTTGTGCGCAAGTGCTGCCTTTGGGGTTGTAGACACTTGGAAAATACAGATTTTAATTCATGGGGCATCCAGTGAAGCTGAATACAGTGGTACCTCAGGTTACATACACTTCAGGTTACATACGCTTCAGGTTACAGACTCCGCTAATCCAGAAATAGTACCTCGGGTTAAGAACTTTGCTTCAGGATGAGAACAGAAATCGTGCAGCGGTGGTGCGGCGGCAGCAGGAGGCTCCATTAGCTAAAGTGGTGCTTCAAGTTAAGAACAGTTTCAGGTTAAGAACGGACCTCCATAACGAATTAAGTTCTTAACCCGAGGTACCACTGTATTGGAAGATGGAGGTACAGAATGCCGTGGCCTGTTCTCAGCATATAATGTCATTTCTGAAGAAACTGCATTGGCTACCAGGCTTAGTTTCAGGTCTCACTGGTAAAGACCTAAGCAACCTGGGACCAACCAATAATAATTTATAACAATACTAATTTATTATTTATACCCCACCCATCTGGCTAGGCTTTCCCAACTTGAAGGGCCATCTTATTCTGTATGTGCTTGCCCCAATCACTTTGGTTTTTGGGAGAAGCACATTTGACTGTACCACATGCCCATATCCTCCAACATTTCTCTGATGAAAATAGGGACATCCTATTCCATTATTATTATTATTATTATTATTATTATTATTATTATTATTATACTATTTATACCCCACCCATGTGACAGGGTTGCCCCAGCCACTCTGAGCAGCTTCCAACATACAGTGGTACCTCTGATTACATACGCTTCAGGTTACAGACTCCCTTAACCCAGAAATAGTACCTCGGGTTAAGAAATTTGCTTCAGGATGAGAACAGAAATCGCACGGTGGCGGCAGGCCCCATTAGCTAAAGTGGTACCTCAAGTTAAGAACTGTCTCAGGTTAAGAACGGACCTCCAGAACGAATTAAGTTCTTAACCCAAGGTACCACTGTATATAAAAACAGAATTAAACATTTTTTGAAAACTTCCCTGTACAGGGCTGCCTTGAGATGTCTTCTAAAAGGTTGTACAGCTACTTATCTCCTTGGCTCAGGGGTCGCTTAACTCCATACCCTTCAACATTTCTCCGATGAAAATAGGGACGTCCTAAGGAAAAGCGGGGCATTCCAGGATCAAGTCAGAAACTGGGACGGCTTCTGTAAATCCGGAGCTGTCCCTGGAAAGTCTGCACCATGACCACTCAAGAGCAGAGCCTTAGAGCCACTGCACAAATTTTATGAAATTCCCTCCCTTAGGCAAGCACTATGCACAGCATATAAGTATGCATATTTAGGACACAAGATTTACCCACTTTGGAAGAATGGCAGATGAAGATGATGGACTATATGGGACTGGCAGAAATGACTGGCAGAATCCGGGACCAGGGAGAAGAGGCGGTGGAAGAAGATTGGAAGAAATTTAAAGACTATTTACAGAAATATTGCAAAATTAATGAATGTTAGAATGATGTTGGATAGAAATTAAGTGGTTTCCAGCTGTAATGCTTTAAGAATATGGAAAAAGGGTATAATTAGGTAAAAAAAAAATAACTAAAATGGTGTTGGATTGGAAATAAGTGGTATTGGCAACAAAGTTAATAAGAATATGCAAAAATGAATTGCTAATGGATGAAAATACTGAGTTATAAAATGTTAAGTTATAGAGATAAGATAAATGAAAGAGGGTAAGGATTTGCTGATTTGATTATTTAAATGGGAGTACAAGAAGGGGAGGTGTGAGGAAGTCAAAGAAACAAGCAAATGAGTTTTATGTTATGAAAAATAATTGTTTTTAATTTTTCTTGTTTTTTCTGTATGTTTTACTTACCTTTTTATTTTTTATTTTTTTTAATTATTATGTGTTTTTGTATATTTGTCTTTGTAAAATCTTAATAAATATTTCTTAATATATATATATATATGCATATATATATATGCATATTTAGGCCCTGTTTCTAGAGTTCTTTTATTTATTAGCTGTCATAGGCATTCCCTGCAGTGCGACCCAGACATGCTACTGCTGAACACAATACACTCTTTTGTCTTGTATATACCAAGTGTGATGTTTTTTAAAGTGCAGGCCACTTAGGTATTTATATCTTGAGAGGTATAGAAATTCTGATTAGAAAGGTTATGTTAAGTTTTGGGTGAACATATCAGACGACACAGCAATACTTCAAACAGCTCTTGTTTATTCACAGGCCAGCTCTTGTTTATTCACGGCAGACTTTGTAGGAGTGTGGTCTTTCTGTGCCTAAGGAAGAAAAGGCAGCATGAATGGAATTGAGATCTAGGCCCCCGCAGTCATTTCTGATTACAGTGGTACCTCTGGTTACTGTTAAGTTGTGGGTGAACATATCAGATGACACAGCGATACTTCAAACAGCTCTTGTTTATTCACAGGCCAGAACAGAACTGAACTGAAGGGTTCAGCCAACCTGCTTATATAGAGCTCCACTACAACGCAACTGGAACAACTTTCGGTAACTATCCAATCACTGAACGTCACTTTCAATCCCTTATTTGCATATGTGGACCTGAGTGAAAACTATCTACAGTATCCCCCTGCTGGCCCAGGGTGAGAACTTCAGTATATAACAGGTTAAGTGCTACACAGAAAGGAAATGCACACGTACGCAGATTTCCCCAGCGCACTCTGTGGAGCAGTCACGCGTCTGCCTAGAAACACCAGCTCTCTTCAGCTGTTTGTTCTGAATGTGAAGGAGCCCTCAGGAATTGTCTGGCACAGTCCCTGTTCCCTCAGGAGTCCTGACCCCCGTGCTGGAAACCTGACATGCAGAGAAGTTGGCTCACGTCACGCTGAGCCAATTGCACGTTGGGTTTGCCAGCATACCGTGGTGCAATAAAGCGGGCAGAGGAAGCCCCACACAGTCCCTCAGGCCCCTGTGTATGTTAGGAACACCTGATGAGATCTGCTATCATGCATGCACATATATTCCATAGAGCCTGAATCTGGAGGGGGTGGGAAACGCAGTCCCACATTTTCTTCTTTCTCATGGTCCTCGCTTAGCTCCTTGGGACACAGCCTTCCCCAATCTGGTGCACCTTTGGGATATTTTGGACTACAACTCCATTCAGCCCTGGTCAGTGTGCCCAGTGGTCAGTGTCAGATTTACGTATAAGCTAATCCAAGCTATAGCTTAGGGCCCCACTCTCTTGGGCCCCCCCAAAAAATGTAAAGGAAAAAAACACCTGGATGTGCATTTCCAAAATATAAGATAAAAAGCAAACAAAAAAAAACCTATGTACAGCAACAATGTTTTGTGTTGCGTAGGCTCCTATGATGTAAGTAATGTAAGCCTGCTAGCCTGCTCCCTAAAATATCACTGGTTTGCTCATTTCTATATATAGGGTGCCTATATTCTGCATGGTTGCACGGCAACATGTAGCATGTAGGTCATGAATGTAGGTCAAGCTGTTGTACAATCATACCTCATGTTACGTTTGCTTCAGGTTGTGCGTTTTCAGGTTGCATCCTGCGGCGACCCGGAAGTACTGGAAAGGGTTACTTCCGGGTTTCGCCGCGCAAAATGACGTCACGCACATGCACAGAAATGGTGAATCGCAACCTGCGCATGCGCAGACGCAGGTTGCATTCTTTTCAGGTTGCGAACGGGCCTCCGGAACGGATCCTGTTCACAACCAGAGGTACCATTATCTAATATTAAAGAGTGCTTGTAGTCTGATGATCAGGCAGCATAGACTAAGAGTCTTATGCCTACTGATTGATTTCATGTAATACATAATTTATTTATTTTGATTCCATTATGGCTTTAGAAACCTATTAGGTCCATAAATTACCATACAGCATCTATTCAACAACAAAAAACAGCGACAATTTGCTGTTGACAAAGGACAGCTGGACATATAAAGGGCCCCATTACCTTCAGGAGCTTAGGGCCTCATCAAACCTAAATCCAGCCCTGCCAGTGGTGATGAAATTTGGAGTTCAGCCAAATCTGGAAGGAATGCAGCCCTATCATATTGGAAGGGGACTTTGTATGCTAAGGGCACAATCCAAGGATTAATTCAAGTCTTCTTGTTGAAATGTATGGGAGTTTTGCAAGCGCAGGGTACTGCTCTTCTATGCAGCTCTTAATTTGTGTCGGGGAAATTTCCTTGATCACTGCGACTTCAAAATTAGAGTTAGGCATCCTTTGACAGACATCTTCCTTTCGCTTCTTCCTCAGCCATCTGCACCATGTTTCCACTTCCTTTCATTTGCATTCCGCCACATGTGAGGAGTGAAGCGTTCCATTACGCAACCATGGGGTTTTACCTTTTGGTCTGGAGTTGTGTACAGTTACTGGAAGACGCCTTGTGTTTTCCTGAAAAGGCATGAACAAACAGCAGCGAGACATGCTTCAACCGGGCATGTCAGCAAAAGAATCCATCTGGTGATGTTTGTGCAGCTTAGGAAATGATTGGGATGCTATTTATCAGCAAAACAAGCAATTCTCCCCCTAGATAACGGCTGGAGTTTGTAAGCAAGATGATTATGTTTTGGGCAACCATATCTAGCTTAATCTCACTTGCTCGGCATAGGCAGTCCTCTGCATGTGGTGGTGATGTGCATCTGAATGCAATATAAGGCTCATCCAAGGCCTTTTCCATTGGCCGGAGGCATCTTTAGTTGTGAACGGAGATGCACATCTTCATCACTTGTTGCTAAAGGCAACTCACTGTGTGTGGCTACACCTGGGTTGAGGCCAAAGGACAGGTACAAGGCAAAAGCATAGGATCTAAGAGAGGTATTTTTGTATGCAACCGCAGCGGCTCATATACTTGTGGCCAAGGGATGGAAAGATCACGAGGCTCCAAAAATAACAGATTGGCAAATCAAATTACAGGAATTGGTGGAGACGGCTCAACTGACTAGTAAACTCAGAGGAAACTCAAAGCAAAAATTAGCGGGAAAATGGGATGTTTATAAAAAAATATGTTCAAAAATACAATAATAGTTTTGACTCCGTGCTAGCATTTGAGTGATAAAGGAACTAAAAGGAGGTGGACTACAATTAAAGATTTATTATGTTTTCAGAATGTATTAGAAAAATTATATAGAAAGGTTTATTGTTTTGTGTACATTCGAATGTAAGATAAAACATATGCAAAGGGACTTGACAGGAAGTCAAAGACTTTGGAAGATAAAAGGGGGAAAAATATTTACTTTCATTATCATTTTCTGTGCGGGTGTGGGTGTGTTGTATGCAATGTTTGGGAGGAAATAAGACGGTAAATAACAAATAACAAACTAAATATCGATGTATGTAATTTTTATTTCTTAATTATATTTAGTGGTAGTATGGCTGTATTGTTTTTGGTAACATAAAACCATTCAATAAAAATTATTATTATTATTTAAAAAAAGCATAGGATGGGTGAGGCCTGGCTTGGTAGCATTACAAGTAAAAATGATCCAGGTATCTTGATGGATCACACACTGAGCCAGAATTAGGATGTGGCTGATCAAAACCTTAAAGCTGCAATTTGGTCATGCATATGGTGCTCATATCACAGGGCTTGAACAACAGAATCTCCCTCTGCCTCTCCACTGTGGCTTTGCCCTCCAGAGCGTTCTACAAACATGCCTGATCTCGTGAAATAAAACCAATTTCTCTGGAAAGACACGGAATGTGTTTTATTTGCAGGCTCAAGATCTCAGAGATATGCATGCAAATATGACGATCACCACACCCACTGGCCTATTGCGTAGCCAAAAGCATAGTTCCCAAAGAGTGCCATATTGTGGGAAATAACTGAATGGATTCATTAAAGGAAACATGAAGTGTATGGCCTACCCCTATTATTTATTTTAGTCACTGAGTAGTCATTCAGTTCAATCACTTTTCTGAAGAACTCATTGGCATAAAAGAAGCTAGGTGCAAGCTTTCATTGATATACGGTATCAAGCTTGGGCGCGGGTGGCGCTGTGGGTAAAACCTCAGTGCCTAGGACTTGCCGATCGTATGGTCGGCGGTTCGAATCCCCACGGCGAGGTGAGCTCCCGTCGTTCGGTCCCAGCTCCTGCCCACCTAGCAGTTCGAAAGCACCCCCAAGTGCAAGTAGATAAATAGGTACCGCTTTATAGCGGGAAGGTAAACGGCGTTTCCGTGTGCTGTGCTGGTGCTGGCTCGCCAGCTGCAGCTTCGTCACGCTGGCCGTGTGACCTGGAAGTGTCTTTGGACGGCGCCGGCTCACGGCCTCTAGAGCGATATGAGCACGCAACCCTAGAGTCGGACACGACTGGCCCGTACTGGCAGGGGTACCTATCAAGCTAGTTGTCAATTCTCTCTGAGTGTTGAACATGTATCACTGAACTTAATAAATTCCTGTATAGCACTAGTGATCCACCTACCTGAGCTGCGACTCCTCAGGGTCTCAAATTGAGTGGGGGGTCTTTTATAGCATTGCCACTTAAGGCATAGCTGTCAACTTTTCCCTTTTCTTGCGAGGAATCCTATTCGGAATAAGGGAATTTCCCTTTAAAAAAGGGAAACGTTGGCAGCTATGACTTAAGGATCTTTTAACTAGAGATGCTGCAGACTGAGTTTAGTTTTATATTCAGGTTATGGTCTCTGAGACTTGAATCCACCTGTTCCTTCTCCAAAAATCTCCTGAAAATATTGTGCGGTAAGCTAAGGCTTAGGGACGCGGGTGGCGCTGTGGGTAAAACCTCAGTGCCTAGGACTTGCCGATTGTATGGTCGGCGGTTCGAAGCCCCGCGGCGGGGTGAGCTCCCGTCGTTCAGTCCCAGCTCCTGCCCACCTAGCAGTTTGAAAGCACCCCTAAGTGCAAGTAGATAAATAGGTACCGCTTTATAGCGGGAAGGTAAACGGCGTTTCTGTGTGCTGCGCTGGTGCAGGCTCGCCAGAGCAGCTTCGTTACGCTGGCCACATGACCCGGAAGTGTCTGCGGACAGCGCTGGCTCCCGGTCTCTTAAGTGAGATGAGCGCACAACCCTAGAGTCGGACACGACTGGCCCGTACGGGCAGGGGTACCTTTACCTTTTACTAAGCTAAGGCTTTGCTGGCTGCAGATATTGAGAGACTTGTTCTGTCACTTTAAATGATCAAGGCTGGAACCAAGCCCATTATTTTATGCATGCGCAGAGATCATCTTTTATTTCTTAAAGCCTCAGTGGTTATGTCATGGATGGTGTTAAGTTGCGGGTGAACATATTAGACGACACAGCGATTCTTCAGACAGCTCTTGTTTATTCACAGGCCAGAACAGAACTGAACTGAAGGGTTCAGCCAACCTGATTATATAGAGTTCAACTACAAAGCAACAGTAACAACTTTCTGTAACTATCCAATCACTGAACGTCACTTTCAATTCCTTATTTGCATATGCGGACCTGAGTGAAAACTATCTACAGTATCCCCCTGCTGGCCCAGGGTGAGAACTTCAGTACATAACAGATGGGTTGGAGACAGAGGAATGGTGGGAGGAACCAGCTGGGGAACCACCAAAGGAAGAAGGCTCAGAGCCCCTGATGGTGGAACTATGATGAGTGGTCAGAGGGAGGAGAGTGGTGTCGGAAGCTGAAGGGGTAACAGGATTTAGTGAGCAGGGAGAGTCTGTGGCAGACGGCAGTCCAGAATCAGGAGGAGAGGCCAAGAGGCAGAGATGAGTCAGGCTGGTGTCTCTCCATCCTGCTGTGACAAGCTCCCTTCCCACCTTGTCTCCCAGAACCAGAAGAGAGTGAAGAAGGTGGAGGAGAGATTAGTGATGCGCAGACCCAGTTTCCAATTGCTTGGGAGGGGGGAACCCTGGAGAGGGTAGTTAGGCAGCTGTGGGGAGGCAGGGACCTTCAGTCCTTCACCTGCTTCATGGGGGCAAGACCTACTGGAGATGGGTTGCTGTGCCCATTAGGCCTGACACTCCAGTACAGATTGTGTTTTTGCTAATAAAGAGTTAACTCCAACATGCATGGAGTGATTTACTGCTAGCTCACTCCTGACGCTTTATAGGTGTAGGATTTTGGCTTGCCAGTGGAAAAAAAATACTTCCCTTATGCTCTGCTCCAGCTAAGTTTTTAACTCCTGATCTCCACAACCATTTGATACCCTAGCACTCTCTGGGCATTCAAAAAGATTGCATGACTCAGACTTGGGGTGCCTCAATGTCCTTGCATGCATATCAGCTGTTTTGTAATGCATGATTGCCATCACCTTCATAATGAGATGAGACTCCTTCCTCATTCAAGGAGATATTTATTATTTGGACCAAACCCCTGCCACTCAAAGTGACTTTCACATTATGGATTGGGGAACAAGCTACATGTGGTACCCTTCACAATGCCAAGTGAGTTGTCGGCATTCTTGAGATAAACAGTGCCAAAGTGATTATCCAAATAATTATGGTAAGCTGAACTGTGGCATACAAGTTGGAACAAAGCTGGGTGATTTTATCTGCAAAGAATTGTGTGATATTGTTCCAACAGGATGTAGACGACTTGTCTTTTGGTGAATCATTTTTACTAGCTAGTTAGAAATCCACCAGAGAAGCTCTGCCAGACACAATTTTGCTTAAGCAGCCGTTGTGCGGGAAGAAAAAGTTATTTACCACCACTACCTCCTGGTGGTGGTTCTATGGCATGTCAGATTTTGCATAGGGATGCTCCTGGATGGACTATGCAGAATTAGATAAATTAACAGGAAGGATTCGAAACCTGCGGGACCAGAGATTCTTAGAAGATTGGAGTAAATATATGAACTATTTGAAAAGCAATTGTAATGAACAGATTACGCTAGTAGGACTGCAAGAAGTTCTGTAAGGAGGACTATTTGAAATATTGCAAGAAAGACTATGAATAGAATTATTAGTTAATGATAATTAAGAGCAATAGGGACGCGGGTGGTGCTGTGGGTAAAACCTCAGAGCCTAGGACTTGCCGATCGCATGGTCGGTGGTTCGAATCCCTGCGGCGGGGTGCGCTCCCGTCGTTCGGTCCCAGCGCCTGCCAACCTAGCAGTTCGAAAGCACCCCTGGGTGCAAGTAGATAAATAGGGACCGCTTACCAGCGGGAAGGTAAACGGCATTTCCGTGTGCTGCGCTGGCTCGCCAGATGCAGCTTGTCACGCTGGCCACGTGACCCGGAAGTGTCTGCGGACAGCGCTGGCTCCCGGCCTCTAGAGTGAGATGAGCACACAACCCTAGAGTCTGTCAAGGGGTTGTACCTGTCAAAGGGGTTGTACCTGTCAAAGGTACCTGTCAAAGGTACCACGGGCAGGGGTACCTTTACCTTTAAGAGCAATAGAGAAATTAAGAAATGCAGAATAAGTGATAAAGAAGGGAAAATCTTTGAATTATGGTGCTGGAGGAGACTCTTGAGAGTCCCATGGACTGCAAGAAGATCAAACCTATCCATTCTGAAGGAAATCAGCCCTGAGTGCTCATTGGAAGCTCACTTCATGAGTGATCATGAAGCTGAGGCTCCAATACTTTGGCCACCTCATGAGAAGAGAAGACTCCCTGGAAAAGACCCTGATGTTGGGAAAGATGGAGGGCACAAGGAGAAGGGGACAACAGAGGACGAGATGGTTGGACAGTGTTCTCGAAGCTACAAACATGAGTCTGACCAAACTGCAGGAGACAGTGGAAGACAGGAGTGCCTGGCATGCTCTGGTCCATGGGGTCACGAAGAGGCGGACATGACTAAACAACAAAAGCCTCAGTTGTCCCTGACCCTGGAGGAACAGGGACAGAACTGCAGAAAGAGGAGATTGGGGTCCAAGGCCACGACAATAACCCTGTTGTGGATCAGTGTGTACGTATCCCTCAGATTACTCAGTTCTGAGAAGGCAGGGGAAGGCTGAGGCTTACTCACACTCTTAGGAGGTAGCCGAAGAACTGCCTTTCAAACAATACTTCACTTCTTTCTTTACAGTCCAACTGGCCATGAGACCTATAAAGGTAAAGGGACCCCTGACCATTAGGTCCAGTCATGACCGACTCTGGGGTTGCGGCGCTCATCTCGCTTTATTGGCCGAGGGAGCCGGCGTACTGCTTCTGGGTCATGTGGCCAGCATGACTAAGCCGCTTCTGGCGAACCAGAGCAGCGCATGGAAATGCCATTTATCTTCCTGCTGGAGCGGTACCTATTTATCTACTTGCACTTTGACGTGCTTTCGAACTGCTAGGTTGGCAGGAACTGGGACCGAGCAATGGGAGCTCATTCCGTCGCGGGGATTCGAACCGCCGACCTTCTGATCGGCAAGTCCTAGGCTCTGTGGTTTAACCCGCAGCGCCACCCGCGTCCCTATTCTATATGAGACCTATACATGGACATTAAATATGTGGGCATAGATGCCCCTGCAGACAGTCACTTCTCCCCCACCCCAATACAATGTCCACGGGAGGGATAGATAGCAGGCCCCCATGTCACATTACTCCCAGGGGCATCTGCAGCCACATTTTGAACATATGTGCACCACTCACAGGGCTTGTACACATCTGGGCACTACTTATATGTCAACCCACTTTCTCCCCATTTGAATTAGACTGGTGTAGTCTGCACCCACAGGAATCTGAATTTGCATACGAGGAGCTACTTCAGAAGGTATTCCCTTTTTCGTTTGCCTATGCCTTCTAATTTGTTGATTCTCTTATATGCACCTCGGATTGTTTGTTTTCTAAAAGGAATTCCCTTCCCAAGAAGTGTGCAAAAGCACACAGTTATGCAACTGTAAATTTGCTGGTTTTCTGGTTTTGTGAAAATCTGAGGGATAGATAGATAGATCTCAAATCTCAGGGATCAAAAGCCGGAGGAGAATATTCATCTGTTCAGGAGCACACAGGACATAGTAACAAGCACAGCTGAAATAATAATAATAATAAATGAAAGCATTGAGGAGTAGTGGGCATTGAAAGGAGAACAGCAAAAAGTGACAATTGATCCACCCACCCCAAAACCCTAAAATAAATTGTCTGCAACCTCAATACCAACCCCAATTTTCCCCAGTTTATTGGGTTATCCCCATATTGGGTAATCCCAAATATACAGGGGGAAACTCCTCATAAAACTGCAGGGAGCCAGGCTGTTTAGGTGGGAGTGTCAATTGCCCCAGTTAGCCTCCTGCTTCACATCTTCCTAGGACAGCATCATTCTCAGAGAATTTTGGAATTCAAAGCGATCTTTCAGCTTCTATGACCGGACCATCCTAGCCCACAGCAAAGGTGGGCAGCCAGATCCACACATATGCCTTCAGCAGGTAGTGATCTTTCCATGGGAACAGCTTCACACTATATCTACCAAATAGTGGCATTCTGTAAGAAAATTGTAGGAATAACTTGAGGCAAAGCTATAATGAAGCTGGTAATTCTTCCAATTCCAGGAAACTACACTAAAGTTAATATGGCTCAGTCATTAGTACAAAATCAATTTAATCGTCATTCAGAAAGAAAGAAGAGAGAGAGAGAGAGAGAGAGAGAGAGAGAGAGAGAGAGAGAGAGAAAGGAAGGAGAAGAGTTGGTGGAAAAAGACTGGAAGAAATTTAAAGACTATCTTCAGAAATACTGTAAAATTAATGAATGTTAAAATGATGTTGGATTGAAAATAAGTGGCATTAGCAACAAAGTTAATAAGAATATGCAAAAATGAATTGATAATGGGTGAAAATATAGAGTTATAATATGTTAAGATACAGAGTTAAGATAAACGAAAGAGGGTAAGGATTTGCTGATTTGATTACTTAAATGGGAATACAAAAAGGGGAGGTGTGAGGAGGCCAAGGAAATAAGCTAATGAGTTCAAAGTTACAAAAAACGGATTTGTTTTTAATTCTTTTTTAGCTATTTGTCTTTTGTATTTTGTATTTTTATTCTTCTTTTTTCTTTTTCATGTACTTTTCTATGTTCTCTTTTTTGTATCCTTTTCTTTTTATATGACATTTTTTTATTTTGTAAACTTATGTTTTTGTAAAACTTCAATAAATATAAAGAGAGAGAGAGAAAGGAAGGAAGGAAGAGGTAGAGAGGTTGAGAGAGACAGGAAGGAAGAGACAGAAAGAGAGAGAGAGAGAAAGGAAGGAAGGAAGGAAGGAAGGAAGGAAGGAAGGAAGGAAGGAAGGGAGAGGTTGAGATAGACAGAAAGAAAGAGATGTACAGATAGAAAGAGAGAGAGAAAGAAAGAAAGCGGTAGATAGAAAGATAGCGAGAGATAGGCAGAGATAGATAGAAAGAGAGGGAGAAAAGCGAGAGGGGGTGGTGGAGAGAGAGAGAGAGAGAGAGAGAAAGATAAAAATAAAAATAGAGAGACAGATCAGCTTCCCTCCCTGATACGGAGGAAGCCGGTCCCCCTTTCCTTCCTCCCTGCCGCCCAGCGCCCCTGTCCCTCCCTCGGCGGCGGCGAGGCCTGCCTTTGGGCGGGCGCAGGGAGGAGCCAGAGGCGGAGCCGCCCCGAAGCCGGCCGGCGCGAGAGGCCGGCGACGTCCACGGCCTTCGGATATGGCGGCGGCGACGGCGGCGGCGGCGACCTGCGCCCCCGTTTGCCGCCGCCTCGTGCTGCTGCTGCTGCGGAGAAGGCGCCGCGGAGGCTCCCCGCGGCTGCCGTCGGCCGGCAAACGCCTCAGCAGCTCCCTCAGCAGCGGCGTCGTCAGGTGCTGAGGGGAAGAGAAGGGCGTCGTGGGAGGCGGGGGCCGAGGGGGTCGTCGTCGGTGGGGTGGGGCGACCCGAGCGCCCCCCAAGTCGTTAAGTGGGGATATTGGGGTCAGGGCCGGCCCACCCCTGAGGCAAGGGGAGGCGGCGGCCTCAGGCGTCAGCGTTCGTAGGGGCGACAAGGCTCTCTTCCCTCACTCCGTCATCCCAGGGCGCTCTTTGGTGGTCGCCTCAGGTGGGCTCGCCTCCTTGGAAGCTGCCCGCAGCCGCTGCCCAGATGGCTCGGCCGCGGGGCTTCCTCTCAGGGTTGTGGGTTCGAGCTGTGAGAGCAGCTCGTGGGGGGTGAGGTCCCTTCAATGCCCCCCCTCAATAAAACATTTGAGGGAGCTTGTCCCCCCCACAAATAAAAGTAGATGGGTTTTGCCACTCAAATGGCGTGCACTTGCCGTGTTGTGTGATTGGTTATGTGGGGCGGAGCTTACCTGATTGGTTATGTGACTGATTATGCGGAGCAGAGATTACCTGATTGGTTATGTGATTGGTTATGCGGGGCAGAGCTTACCTGATTGGTTATGTGATTGATTACGTGGGGCGGAGCTTACTTGATTGGTTATGTGTGGCGGAGCTTACCTGATTGGTTATGTGATTGATTATGTGCGGCGGAGCTTACCTGATTGGTTATGAGATTGGTTATGTGGGGCAGAGCTTACCTGATAGGTTATGAGATTGGTTATGTGGGGCAGAGCTTGCCTGATTGGTTATGTGGGGCGGAGCTTACCTGCTTGGTTATGTGATTGGTTATGCGGGGCAGAGCTTACCTGATTGGTTATGTGATTATGTGGGGTGGAGCTTACCTGATAGATGTGATTGATTATGTGGGGCAGAGCTTACTTGGGCCTCCCCAATATTTTATTCATGTTGGCACCCCACGTTGGGCAAAAGATTCCTGTGTTGCGGGGTGTGTGTGTGTATTAGGTGAAGTTGGCTTGTTCATGTGTAAAGGATCATTGAATGCACTCCCAGCTTGTTTTCAGAAAGCTAGATCAGGCTTCCTCAACTTCGGCCCTCCAGATGTTTTTGGCCTACAACTCCCCTGATCCCTAGCTAGCAGGACCAGTGGTCAGGGATGATGGGAATTGTAGTCTCAAAATATCTGGAGGGCCGAGGTTGAGGAAGCCTGCTCTAGATGCTATAGGAGCAACAATTCCCCGAGCAATACATGTGTTGCACATTATGCGTTTACTGTGCATTTTAATTAATTTGAAGTGTGAGGGAGGCCGCTTGAAGAAACATCACTTTCAGGTGTTGTGATTCCTTTCCGTGAGGTCTTCCCATGGAAACAGTATTGACTTGATTGTCGGTAACTCCTTTAAGGCAAGAAGAGCGTAAGCCATGCATGCAGCCCACCTGAATTCTGATATGGAAAGTAGCATCTCATAGTGGTGTGACACTGTATATTGGCTGTATGCATAACTCCATCCCTCTTCTTGCTTTAAAGGACCACTGACCCTTCCAGGAAAATGAGGATGACCACATGCACAAGCAACATGGGTATGTGTAGTATTTCTAGAATATCCAGAGAGGAGGGAGGGTGAGCCAGGCAACCTATTAGTTGTTGTTGCTGTTTAGTCATTTAGTCGTGTCCGACTCTTCGTGACCCCATGGACCAGAGCACGCCAGGCACTCCTGTCTTCCACTGCCTCCCGCAGTTTGGTCAAACTCATGCTGGTAGCTTCGAGAACACCGTCCAACCATCTCGTCCTCTGTCGTCCCCTTCTCCTTGTGCCCTCCATCTTTCCCAACATCAGGGTCTTTTCCAGGGAGTCTTCTCTTCTCATGAGGTGGCCAAAGTATTGGAGCCTCAGCTTCAGGATCTGTCCTTCCAGTGAGCACTCAGGGCTGATTTCCTTCTTTTAGTTGTAGTTCCCCATTTAAGAGAAGGGTTAAGGAGCGATCGTTATTGGACAAATGCCTATTTGCTGACGAGATGCTTTAACAGCAGTGAGAACTCACTAATGTGTACATTTTATTTATTTTAGATTTTTTTTTACCAACCTTCTGCCTCGTACCAAAATCACCCAAGGTAACATACATCCTAAAAAGGTTTTAAAAGAAGATAAATCAGATAAAATTAAAATAAGCAGGAAAAGAACAACAGAAAATGACAACAAAAAGTTATAGGATCTATCTGTTACTTTGAGCTGCTGTCTATGTGGAGGACTGGAATGTGTGGCTATTTGTTTGCTGTGAATTTTGGTTCCTGGTATCTTACATCTCTTTTGGATATTTTGTATTCTTTCTCAGAAGTTTTAATTTTAATTCCGACTAGCTTTCTCTTTGAATGTGGAAGGTGGCAAATTTGGGAAACCACATGAAGGGTTGTGTTTGTCCTTGAGCCTAGGAACCAATGCTAAGAAGACAAGATGATTTATTTATTTTTAAACTCCCTCACAAATTTTGGGAAGTCATTTTGTTGGAGGGAAAAGGCCTTGTCTTTGCCTTTTTCTCTAAGGGTGAAAGCTGTGATAACAAATGATTTAAACAACCCTTCTGTGTGTGTTTTTAGCTTTCTTATGCCATATACTTTTTCCAGTTTACCATAATTAAATAACTTTCTCTCAAATGTTTTCCCTACCAGTATCCTGAACTATTTATGGAAGTGGCTGTTGTGTTCTCAAGGCATATATCTGGGCACCATTGATTACAGGCGTCATGGACATGTTTTTCATCAGTCTCAGTTGACTGGAGGAAAAAATCCTGCTTTAAATTTGGGTGCCAGTGTTGATGTCCAGATTATCACCACACCGGAGATACTAATGTTGCAGAAAACAAGGATCAGCATGTTGTAGTATTTTTTTCTTCCCATTAGTTATTTATTCATACCATACTTTTCAATATATTCCCCCATCACTTTTAAAACCAGTCTTCCCCCCCCCCCCCCCTTATTTTAAAAGTGGATTTGTCATGGAAACTTCCACAACACTCTTGACTCCCTCCTGCAAAATGGATTTGCTTCCCTACAGAACCCAGGCGCCATCGGAGCAAACCATAAGAGTGTCTTTGCTAATGTCACCCTGGTACCTGCTCTGTCCAAGTGATAACCTGCAAATAGCTACGGATTTTACCGCTCATTCTCCCCATAGCAGCAGGAACCTGAGGGTGAGTGGATGGGGAGGTAGTGCAAAATATCTGGCAATAGATCAGCAAAGATTTTTGGCTCCCAGTCGTTTACAACAGCAACAGCAAAAAGTCTTGATTTGGCTCCAAAGGGACGTGCGTTAAACCACAGAGCCTAGGACTTACCGATCAGAAGGTCACGACGGGGTGAGCTCCCAGACTGGGGAAGAGCCATAGCTCCATGATAAAGCATTTGCCTTGCATGCAGAAAGTGCCAGTTTCAATCCCTAGAATCTCCAGATAGGGTTGGGAGTGTTCCCTGCCTAGAGAGCTGCTGTCGGTCAGTAGACTGTGCAAGATGGACCAAGGGTCTGGCTAGATATAGAACTTCCCTTTGCTGGTGGACTCTAGTTCCCATCAACCCCAGGCAGCACAGGCAAGGGGCAGGCTTTCTCCTTACATTGTGATGACATGTACCTGTTCTGCCCAAGCAATTTGGGATAGGCTATAGCAGGGGTAAGGGATGCGGGTGGTGCTGTGGTCTAAACCACAGAGCCTAGGGCTTGCCGATCAGAAGGTTGGCGGTTCGAATCCCGCGACGGGGTGAGCTCCTGTTGCTCGGTCCCTGCTCCTGCCAACCTAGCAGTTCGAAAGCACATCAAAGTGCAAGTAGATAAATAGCTACCGCTCCGACAGGAAAGTAAACGGCGTTTCCGTGCACTGCTCTGGTTCGCCAGAAGCGGCTTAGTCATGCTGGCCACATGACCTGGAAGCTGTACGCCGGCTCCCTCGGCCAATAAAGCGAGATGAGCGCTGCAACCCCAGAGTCGGTCACGACTGGACCTAATGGTCAGGGGTCCCTTTACCTTTACCTTTAACAGGAAAGTGTCTTCCTTTTATTCTTTTTGCTATGCGTTCCCGCTGCCTCTCCCTTTCCTTCTAATATGGCAAATTTAGAAAAGGGGTTGTGGGGAGCTCATGAATTCAGGGAGAAGTCTAGCTGGGCCTAGTTTTCCACCAAAACAAAGAGTGGTTGAGAGCTAGGCTGCTCTTCAACCTGCCCAGTGCACTGTGGGAAAATCCCTCCATTGCTGATGATAGGAATGATCTAGAACAGGCATAGGCAAACTCTGGCCCTCCAGAATTGGCCTTCACAGTCACTTACGGACTCATTGTTAAATCCATGTTTATGGAAGACAATCTTACTCTGCTACGAGTGATCGACAAAAAAGAAGATTAGTAAGACCATGATCCCCACAGCACCCTGGCATAGGGACTTGCAGGAGAATTCTGAAGTTTCGGTTTGTATTGTTCTGTGTAGTTAGGCTCATACTTCCAAGATAAAATAGGTCATGAGTGCTTTGGCCAACAATAGATATGGTTGGAATAAATTGGTGCTTACATAGGTGTCTCTGCACCATTTGCCTCCACCCTGACATATTGGAAGCTTGGGGGGTGGGAGTGCCTAGGAGCCACTTTTCAACACACAGCCCATTGATTTTGTGCACCCTGTATGCAGGGCCGGATTTAGGTTTGATGAGGCCCTAAGCTAAATCACAGAGCCTAGGACTTGCCGATCAGAAGGTCGGCGGTTCGAATCCCCACGACGGGTGAGCTCCCGTTGCTTGGTCCCTGCTCCTGCCAACCTAGCAGTTCGAAAGCACGTCAAAGTGCAAGTAGATAAATAGGTACCACTCCGGCAGGAAGGTAAACGGTGTTTCCGTCTGCTGCTCTGGTTCGCCAGAAGCGGCTTAGTCATGCTGGCCACATGACCCGGACGCTGTACACTGGCTCCCTTGGCCACTAAAGTGAGATGAGCGTCGCAACCCCAGAGTCGGTCACGACTGGACCTAATGGTCAGGGATCCCTTTACCTTTACCTTTACCTTAAACTCGTAATAATATTAATACAGTATAAAATGCTGATTATTATAGCATTTCTCCCTTAGACTCTTATTTCCGTGATTACCTACTGAAGGTAATGGGGCCCTTTATATGTCCAGCTGTCCTTTGTCAACTACACCGAGTAAAATTGCTAAAATGTACAAAACAAGTTCTAAACTGTGTTGGAAATGTAAAGAGAAAGAGGGCATATTTTAGGGAGCAGGCTAGCAGTCGGGGCCCATTACTTACATCATAGGAGCCTACACAACACAAAACACTGTTGCTGTATGTGGGTTATTTTTTTCCTTTAAGTTTTTTTGGGGCTCCCAAGAGAGTGGGGCCCTAATCTATAGCTTGTTTTGCTTATATGTAAATCTGGCACTACCTGTATGGGAGACACTGTTACAGTGGTACCTCGGGTTACATACGCTTCAGGTTACATACGCTTCAGGTTACAGACTCTGCTAACCCAGAAATAGTGCTTCAGGTTAAGAACTTTGCTTCAGGATGAGAACAGAAATTGTGCTCTGGCAGCGTGGCGGCAGCAGGAGGCCCCATTAGCTAAAGTGGTGCTTCAGGTTAAGAACAGATTCAGGTTAAGAACGGACCTCCGGAACGAATTAAGTACTTAACCCGAGGTGCCACTGTATTGGCTACCGAGGAAGGAAGGGTTGTTCAGCCAGTGCAGTTTCCATGCATCGCAAGGTGGGGGGGGGGGGAGGAGGAAATATTTACAATGGTAATACAATAAGGCATGAGATTCTTTCTTCCTTGATTAGCTCTGGAGGAGGAGGGAAGGTTTGCACCCCTAGTTGGAGGAACAGAGTGCAATTTTATGTTGGATGTTAATGTTCAGAGTTTCTGAGGTGAGGATTTTGGTAAGGATTTTTGAGAGCGTCAACTTTGGCTATATGCCTTTTTGATCAGTCTTATTGGAACAGGATGCCACGCTGTTGCATAAGGGTTTGTATCATCAAACTCCCTCTGGGATACTGTATAAACCAGCATTTCCCAACCTTGGGTTTCCAGCTGTTTTTGGACTACAACTCCCATCATCCCTAGCTAGGAAGACCAGTGGTCAGGGATGATAGGAATTGAGGTCCAAAAACTGCCAAAGACCAAAGGCTGGGAAACACTGATATAAACTCTCCTGGCTTGAGGTCAGAGTGATACAGCTTCGTTCCACATTCTGCATTATGAGCTGTGTGTTTCCTTCCTGGGGTTTGCCTGTTGCTGTTGGTGTCGTGCACTTTGCTGCAGAATTTGTTGATAGATTCACTGTGACTGAGTGGAAGGAGATGCATGCAAATGTCTGGCTTTCCCTCTGTTTCAATATGGCAGCCATGTTGTGTTTGTGCTGCACCCCCGTAACAGCTCTCGTGTGTTTTGTTATGCCCTACACAGCACTTTAGGGACGCGGGTGGCGCTGTGGGTTAAACCACAGAGCCTAGGACTTGCCGACCAGAAGGTTGGCGGTTCAAATCCCCGCGACGGGGTGAGCTCCCATTGCTCGATCCCTGCTCCTGCCAACCTAGCAGTTCGAAAGCACGTCAAAGTGCAAGTAGATAAATAGGTACCACTGCAGCGGGAAGGTAAACAGTGTTTCCGTGTGCTGCTCTGGTTCGCCAGAAGTGGCTTAGTCATGCTGGCCACATGACCCGGAAGCTGTACACCGGCTCCCTCGGCCAATAAACAGAGATGAGCGCCACAACCCCAGAGTCGGCCACGACTGGACCTAATGGTCAGGGGTCCCTTTACCTTTACCTTTACCTTTACACAGCACTTTCTCAAATTCCCAAACCTGTCGACTGATCCAAACAGGTTGCTGATCCCTGTCCTAGGTGCGGTAGCTATATTGTGCTCATGCCATTTATACGCAGGTTAAAGTGTTATAATGGCAACGTTTATTAATGTGCACTTTAGGACGACATATTTGCTGAGCGGTAAAATGTTCGCCTTAAAACTTTAGCCTTTTAACAATTCGTTTTTATCCTTTGTATTTTATAGTACCGAAGCAACTATTATCTCAGGGAAAAAGCTGGCTGCCCAGGTCTGCGAGGAGATACGAAAGGATGTAGACTCCTGGCTTGCCCTTGGGAACAAGAGGCCTCATCTCACCGTTGTTTTAGTAGGAGACAACCCAGCCAGTCACACGTATGTGAGAAATAAAGTAAAAGCAGCGGCAGCCGTAGGTATGCCTTTTTCTTCAAACAGTTTTCCGAACAATGGCAACTTTCTGGACACAATGTGTGTTTCCTTTCAGAGGCTGCATTCCCCGGGAGGTAATCTCCATGCTGGCAGAGGGCAGAATTTGTGGCATTAATAATAATAATAATAATAATAATAATAATAATAATAATAATAATAAATAATTTATTTATACCCCGCCCATCTGGCTGGGTTTCCCCAGCCACTCTGGGCGGCTTCCAACTGAATATTAAAAACAATACAGCATCAGACATTAAAAACTTCCCTAAACAGTTCAGTTGTCTTTTAAAAGTAAAATCGTTGTTTATTGGCTTGACACCTGCTGGGAGCATTGTCAGTCTCTCTACTCCCCTTCCTACCCCCACTCCCATCTCTCCATTTTGGCTCCCCGCTATTCCCCATTACCATATTTTTCGCCCTATAGGACGCACCAGACGATAAGACGCACCTAGTTTGGGGGGGAGGAAACAAGAAGAAAAAAATTCTGAACCCCAGAAGCCAGAACAGCAAGAGGGATATGGCTTCTGGGATAGCCTCTTGCTGTTCTGGCTTCGGGGACAGCCTGTGAAGCCTCCACAGGGCAGCCTCACCCATTGCCCTGCGGAGGCTTTGCACAGCCATCCCCAAGCTAGAACAGTGAGACGGAGCACTGTTCAGGCTTTGGGCTTAGCCGCGCGGCCTGCATTCGCTCCATACTTCCCTTTTTAGAAGGGAAAAACTGCGTCCCATAGAGCGAAAAATACGAAAATTAACAAATTTTGGAACTGATGACTTGCAGAAGGCTCCTCCTCCAGGGCCAGACTTTGGTAATATGGCTCCCTGAGCGAGGACAAAATCGGGCAAACCCCCCGCCCTCAAATATTTCTTATTTGTGTTCCCCCTTGCCCTCCCCTCTCTTTTCCCATCCAGGCTCCCCACCCTGAGGCTCATTGCAAGGTTCTTTTTCCCAGGCTACTGCATCTCTCTCTGTCTCTGTCTCTCTGTCGCTCTCTCTCTCTCTTTCACACACACACAGAGAGATACATTACAGAAGAGTGATCTTGAGAGCTAGAGAAGGCTTGTAGCATCCCCATGGCTGTGGGTTCCTCACCCACTATCTGTAAGGAAAAATATATTTAAAAAATAAATAAACCATTAAATACTGAGTGTGAATTTATTTTAGTATTCTAATTAAAAATGCTACCGATAGATAGAATTGCACAATCTGAATTTTGTTGCATGTGACTAAACGGAACTAATGTTTTGCTGATGATATTGTTTGCTTCCTCTTTTTACTTTAGGCATTTGTAGTGAAATAATACTGAGGCCCAAAGATATTTCTCAGGAAGAACTTTTAGATCTGACTGGCAGATTAAACAAGGATCCAAGAGTCAGTGGTATATTAGTCCAGTTACCTCTGCCAGGTAATGTTATTTTATACAATGTCACAAAGTTGGGTGGTTTTGAGGAATAAATGAGAAAAATCAAGTGCACTTAACTTGATATAAACCTTGCAATGAGAGAAAGGGTTTATAAATAACCAAACTATTCAGTACCTTGACCGTATTGGTAATTATTTTTCCAACATCCAGTGGGGGCCATATTTTCAATACCACTTTTTATTAATGTGCTTGCAGGCTAGAATGCTGATTTTATTCAGCCGAATCAACCCTGGCAATCAATGGGGTGACAGATGTCGCACCCAGATCGCCCTCACATCCACCCTGTCACCCCCCCCCAACTGTATTACCTGGGTTATGAAGGCGCCCTAAAGACGTTAAAGCAAAGATTATGGGATAATGCACACAGTGACTTGCGATCTCGATCACACGCAGTCTGTAGTCCGTTGGCAGTAGGAATACAATATGGGCATGTCTTTAAGTTAACATCTTACATTAAAAACCTGACAGTACCAAATTATCGAAGGCTTTTCACCAAAGCCAGACTAAACGTCTTTCCTTCTGCAGTTATGGATGGCAGGTTGAGAGGAGTTCCCTACCAGGACAGACTTTGCTCGTGTGCACAAGACATCGATTCCATAAAACATATTTTGTTGCACTGTGCAAAATATGAGCAAGCCAGGGCTGAACTGATATTACCCTTGCTGGTACCTTTCCCAGGAAAATCAGAGGCTCACTATGTCAGGTTCCTATTGGAAGACCGGACAAACGCTAGAACATTAGCAGTGGCAAAGTTTTTATCGGTGGTTGCAAGAACCAACGATACGTATATTCTGAACAAAATGCTTGTTTAACCTGGAGGTAGGCTGTATGAATTGTGTATTGCTTTGTAACGATTTGTTGGGTCACTGGACCGTAATAAAGATTGATGATGATGATGATGATGATTTTATTCACCTGCTTGCAGTTTCTACCCTAGAACTATTTGGTTCAAATTATACATTTCATAAATAAATGAGAATGAAAGATTGACCACATGGTGGCAGTGTAACATAAACTGAACCTGGCTCAGCACTGTTCGTTGACTCTTTGCACCATAGACAAACTTAAAACTTGTGTGGTGAATGCAGGTTAGGCTGTGCTCTTATGTACTGCAGAGAGCAAAGGCAAAGCTATGAATTCTTGTGATATGTCCATGGAGGTAGCTCTAAAGACAAGCTTTAAAGCCTCAGCAGTATTGCTCAGAGCATCAGTTGCCAACTTGATGTTTGCAAAGGCAGTCGATGTGTGACCTGGGTATCTGACTGTTACGGTAAAATTCCGGGTGCGAGTCTGCTCAGCCTCCCGGCTCGTCGGACTAAGTCCGCGGGTCCTAGCGGAAAAATGAGCTCAGCCGGACACAGGAGCAAGATGCGGAGATCCAAGGTTTATTGCGCAACAGGTTCAAGGCAAGATTGAACAGCCAGAAATGGGTGACATGAACTTTTAAAAGTTCCCTCCAAGTCCCAGAATACAGTGCAATAAACGTCATGAATACATTATGGGAAGGTTGGGTTTCACAGCTTACATCATGAATATGTTACAGAAAGGTGGGGTTACACACATTAGCATTTCAGGGAAGGGAGGGGGGCAGTGTGCGGAGTGAGAGATATGCATAGATAAGCACTTCCTGAGCACCGGTGGTGATAGAACAATAGTCCAGATATGCATCGTCTGCCACCTGGCATTGCCCGGAGGAAGGGCTTGGCAGAACGATCTGACAGGATTAGGGTCTTCCTGAGTACGTGACCTGTCGCTTAGGAGATTATGGAGGGGAATAGGGTATCGTAGAGTCCGAAGGGAGCTGAGCTGATTGACACCAGAACGAAGGAAATCGGTGCTAGGGTTGATTTTATATGAATTTTAGAAGTTTCAGCTTATTTCAAGTTCACTCTCATATTGCTAATCAAAGTCGGAAGTGAATGGATACATTGTTGCAGTTCTTGATACATTCAGGGGTCCAGGAGTTTCGATTCCATTGTTCTCCCAGCAGGGGAGCTGTCAACAACCTGTCAGGAGGTTAAATGAGGCGTGCAAAGCTAGCTGAGCTACCTCTGCAAGGCGAATGCACGGTTCTGATTGGCCAAAGCGCGGCCATTATAGTCAATGGGAGATACATTTTGACACGGTCTATTCACGTTAAGAATGGAGCGAGAGGGAAACGAAGGAAAGATGGTGGGCTTATTCCGCCCGTATAGGGAGAGGGAAAGAGAAGTCCTTTATTTACAGGACTAGGGTGCAGAGGGTGCAGTGTGGTGCTTGTGCGACAGTGTGGGGGTTTAGGGAGCTGTCGAGGTCATCGCCTCGAGTCCCCTGGAGCTGGTGGAGGGGCCGAAGATGGTACCCCCCCCCTTTCCGTATCAGTCCCCCATTCGGAGATAGATTTGCATTAAAGTTCTGTAAGAACTTGCAAATCCTTTCTCCGCACCCTATATTTCTGTGATCTCATACTCCCCTTCTCCTAGGTGTCTCATCTGCACATATTCAGGGAAGACAGGGGCACTGTGTGAACGGGAATAGGCTTGGAAGGAAAGAGGGGCAGATTGTTTAGGACAGCGAAAGAGAGAACAGCAAGGAGTCACACAGTGGATAGTACAGCAGAACATTGAGACGCAAAGGACAACAGCAAGGACAGTAACAAGCATAACCTTAAGTAATTGTCGGAGCCATCCGAGCTTCGGTAGCCACCCCCACAGGTCTAGATCGGATAGTCCCTCATGCTGTATGTCGCTTAGTTTTCCTGCTAGTTCATGGATATTATTTAAATGTCCGGTGATATTTAGAGATTGGTCGGTCACATAGGTGCAGCATTCGGTACCTATTAAGGCACACGTCCCTCCCTGACTGGACAGCAGGAAATCTGTCGCAATTCGGGTTTGTAAACTTAATTGCCTTACCTCGGACAGTTCCGACATGAGGGAATCTGTAATTTGGGTGGCTTCCTGCATGAATTTAAGTAGGATGTCAGTGAGCCGGAGGATGTCCACATGGTTGGATCCTGCTCCATAAGCGGGGAAGAGGGCTCTGCCTACCGTCTCCCCATTGGCAGCGACATCTGACAGGTCTGACAGCCCCTTCTGTTCTCTCCTGTTCCTCTGCCTCCCGGGGGGTAGGTGTGGAACCACTCTGATTCCGGGAACAATGTACCCAACAAAGCAGGATCCCGACATATGGGGGCTTACCCAGGTGTATGCGCGGTGTCCACATACCCAGAATAAGCCGCTAAGGTAAGATTCCATCCTCCCGGAGGCAAGAGCTTGCAGCAGTATAGAGTCCGTAGGCTGGGGTTTCCAATGGGGTTGGTGCCCTACCACAGTGGCCCAAGCACTGGTGAGGTTGGGGTAGGTGTGGGAGCCAGTGGTGTCGGTAACGGTGACCTCGCCGGTGGACAGGATTTCCAAATTGGAACTACATGTGCTAGATCCGATGAAGGTCCCGTCTCCGGTGAAGGCACGACAGAGGGGTCCCTTCGTGGGTCCGGTGAGATAGAGGTATTGATGTGTTAAGTTCAGTGCAGTTAGGTTCCAGGAGGTGACGTCTCCGGAGCGGAACTGCTCCAAGGTTACTGGTATTGGGACCAGGGGTAAGCTTTGTTGGAGGTGGCTGGGTGCATGGGCGCAGATCCAGCAGTCAGAGTAGGGTGCCTCCTTTGCCACCTGACTGAGAAGCTTGATGTAAGAGTTTTGTTCCCAGGATGAGAGGAGGTCTTCTCCGGGGATGGAGGGGTCTGTGCCGAGTCGTCGGGGTGCAGTACCTACTGGGTGAAGAGGATCGGTAGTATTGAGGAGTCGCCTCTCCTTGGCGATGCCTCCGCACCTTAGTGGTCCGACATTGTCCCATATGGGGGGGCGTGAAGGGTGCACGGGATGATGCCATCCTTCCAGGTATTCGGCTCCCTTCCAGTCATGGGTGACTCCAAGGTCCCACAAGCAACAGAACCGCCTCAGACAAAGTCCCTGGAGTTGAGGCTTCCGGGGTCCTGGGGTCATGAGGAGGCACTGGAATCCGAAGATCAGGTTTTCGGAGGGATGGTTCGAGTCCGTGTATGCCGGCGAAGCTCTCCGTACCTTGCTTTCGGTCCAATTAGGGCTCCGCGTGACCTCTCCATTTTGGTAGAGAAGGTACGTCCCGTTATAGCACTGCAATCGGTAAAACGAGTGATCGAGCGTGAGGGCAGCTGACCCGATGCGGTGTAGGTCTTTGTCGCGGATGAAGAGTTCCCAATATTCATTGTTTGTGAGCCGGGGTACAAGCGAATGGCGCAGAAGGGTCCGGGATTCCGGGAGACAGAAGTCAAAGTCCCCCATTCGGTCAGGGTTGGACTTTCCTCCGGTCTCGACCTTGTGGTAGTCGAGGAAATGATAGTCCGTTTGCAGTCCGGTGCAGTGGTCTGATGAGGGAGGCGATGCTCCGGTCGGGGTGACGAGGAAAAGGAGGAAAAGGATCAGGTTCATAGTCACACGGGGTTAAAGGAAGGAGGCAATCCACGGGGTCGTCAGGGTAAGCTGCGAAGCCAATCGTCAAAGCGAGGTATCAGGGTGGCTGTCAAAGTGAGCTGTCAAATCGCCGTCAAAGCGAGCTGTCAAAACCAGCGGAAGTCTATGGAGCTGTCAAAGTGGTTGTCAAAGCGAGCTGTCAAAACCAGCGGAAGTCTATGGAGCTGTCAAAGTGGTTGTCAAAGCGAGCTGTCAAAACCAGCGGAAGTCTATGGAGCTGTCAAAGTGGTTGTCAAAGCGAGCTGTCAAAACCAGCGGAAGTCTATGGAGCTGTCAAAGCGGCTGTCAAAGTGAGCTGTCAAACCCGTTTAAAGCGGAGTTTGATGGCGTTGGTGTCGGGGATGATCTCGGAAGTCCAGTTGGATGTAGCGGTGTCTGGTCCGGTCTGTTGAGCCCGACCTTGGCCCCGATCTGGTCCGGTCTGTTGAGCCCGATCTTGGCTCCGATCTGGTCCGGTCTGTTGAGCCCGACCTTGGCTCCGATCTGGTCCGGTCTGTTGAGCCCGATCTTGGCTCCGATCTGGTCCGGTCTGTTGAGCCCGATCTTGGCTCCGATCTGGTCCGGTCTGTTGATCTTCGTCGTCGATGTATGAAGTTGGCAAAGCGGGCGGAGTTGAAAAGGTGAAGTCGTCACCGCAGTCTTCTTCCGTCTCCGGAGGGGGGGGTGCCGACTTGCACCTCGTGTGATGTAGCCAGGAGTTTTTCTCACCTACTTTCACGGCGGTTGGTGAAGTCAGCAGGATTTGGTAGGGGCCTTCCCACGCAGGTTGAAGGGGTTCCTTTTGATAGACCTTGACGAGGATCCAGTCACCTGGATGGAAGGAGTGGGCTTCGACGTCGATGGGCAGATTCTGTCCTTCGAGAGCCACGTACTGGTGGAGACGTTGTAGCTGTGTCTGAAGCTGAATGACATAATTAGTGAGTTCTGCCTCCCCTAGTTCGAGTTCAGAGAGGGGAAAGATGGTATTATAGACAGGGGGAGGTCTCCCGAATAAGAGTTCGTATGGAGATAGTTTCAGTGGTCCAGTAGGGGCACTCCTTATATTATGGAGAACTAGTGGGAGTGCATTTACCCATTTCAGTCCAGTGAGCTTACAGAGTTTTCCCAGTTGTATTTTGATCTCCTGGTTCATGCGCTCTACTTGACCAGAGGACTGAGGGTGATAGGGTGTGTGGAGATCCCATTTTATTTGTAGAGCTTTTGCCACTGATTGCACTATTTGAGCAGTGAAATGGGTTCCTCTGTCACTGTCTAGGCGGCGGGGAATGCCAAACCGAGGAATGATGTCTTGTAGGAGGGCTCTGGCTACTACAGAAGCGGTGGGTTTCCTACAGGGGAATCCCTCTACCCAGGAGGAGAGCTTATCTACTATGATCAAGGCATGTTTGAAGCCCTGGCAGTGTGGTAGGTCGATAAAGTCCAATTGTAGGCTTTCAAAGGGGACGAATGCCCACGGCCTGGCTCCCGGTGGCTTTCGGGGTTGTCGCTTGGGGTTAAAGGAGTTGCAAGTGGTACAGTTCTTTGATGCGGTTGTGGCTGCGACTGCAAGTCCCGGAGCGTACCAGGACCTCTTAACATGCTCTACGAGCCTCCCCTTTCCCCAGTGTGTTCGTTGGTGGAGGACCCTCACCAATTTTGGAACCCAGGATTTTGGAAGGACGGTCCTGCCATCTGGGAGGACCCACACGCCATCTTGCTCGAATGCACCCACAGAGCGCCAGAGGCTTTTTTCCTCTTCAGGGGTTTCTTTGTAAATTTGTGTGGGATCTATGTTGGCTGGGATTTGTACGGCCTGAAATTCTGACTCGTTGTTCGGGGGGCGGAGTGCTGCTGATTGAGCTGCCTTGTCAGCTCGTCTGTTACCCTTTGATACTGGGTCCCTACCCCGGGTGTGTGCTTTGCAATGCACAACTGCGATCGCGGCCGGTAGGTGGATGGCAGTCAGGAGCCTTTCTACTAAGGCAGCATGTGAAATTTTAGAGCCGGCTGCCGTCAGGAAGCCCCTTTGTAGCCAGATTTGACCGGTAGTATGTACCAATCCAAAGCAGTATTTACTGTCGGTATAGATGGTAGCCCGCTTGCCTTCGCTGATCTCACAGGCACGTATGAGTGCTATTAATTCTGCAGCTTGAGCACTATATTGGGGGTTAATTGGGTTGGATTCTAAGATTTCAAAATCAGTGACCACGGCGTATCCTGTTTTCCTCTCCCCCTCCACAACCTTTGAGCTACCGTCTGTGTAAAGTATTAGGTCCGGGTTCTCCAAAGGTAGATGATCTAAGTCTTCCCTGGGTCTTTCTGCCTGTCGAACTATGGTGGCGCAGTCGTGGTGTGGGGTTCCGTCCTCAGGGAGAGGCAGAAGGGTAGCTGGGTTAAGGGAGTTGACTCGTTTGATAGTAACGTTTGATGGTGTTAATAGGAGGGCTTCATACTTGTTTAGTCGGGAGTTTGAAAAGTGATGGCAGCCTCTCAAAGTTAGGAGGGTGGAGACAGAGTGGGGAACATGAATGATGATTTCGTGTCCTAGGACCGTCTCTTGGGCTTTTTCAAGGAGGATTGCTGCGGCGGCTATGGCCCTTAGGCAACTTACTGCCCCTTTCGCGGTGGTGTCTAATTGCAGACTATAGTATGCTACCGGTCTCTCTTGGTCTCGGAAAGGCTGAGTCAGTACCCCTGAGGCTACCCCCATGTGTTCATGGACGAACAAGTTGAAGGGGATTCTGTAGTCGGGTAAACCTAGAGCGGGGGCAGACCTTAGTTCCCGCTTTAGCCGCTCAAAAGATTTATAGGCTCTTTCCTCCCATATTAGGATGTCCGGGTGGTCTTGGCGGGTCATGGCGGACAGGGGTTTTGTTATTTCACTGTAACCTGGGATCCAAGCTCTACAGAAGCCAGCCATGCCCAGAAAACCCCGCAATTGCCGCTTAGTTTTTGGAAGGGGAATTTTTGTCACTGCTTCTATTCTGTCAGTGGCTAAGCTTCGGGTGCCCACTCCTAGGATGTGCCCGAGGTACTTTACTTCTTGCCTGCAGTATTGTAGTTTTTTTGGTGAGACCTTATGTCCCTTCCGGGCTAGTTCAGCAAGAAGATGTTTGGTGTCGGTTTTACATGCTTCCTCACTAGTAGAACAGAGGAGCAGATCGTCTACATAAAGCAAGAGGGAGGAGCCAGCAGGGAGGTGTACATCCTGCAGATCTTGATGCAGTATGGCTGAGAAGATCGCGGGTGACTCCACATACCCCTGGGGTAACCTAGTCCAGGTTAGCTGACTAGGGCCCCATGTGAAGGCGAAGAGGAATTGGCTGGCAGGGTCTAGGGGTATGCTAAAGAAGGCAGAGCATAGGTCCGCAGCTGTATACCATTCAGTCTCTGCCGGTATGGCGTTCAAGAGGGAATTTGGGTTGCCCACCACTGGGTGGCGGGGTATCACAAATTGGTTCACCAGTCTGAGATCTTGGACAAAGCGGTATCGGACTGGGGCTCCTTCTACGGACGGTTTCTTAACTGGGAGCACTGGGGTATTGCATGGGGATGCACAAGGAACCAGGATCCCTTTTTCAAGGAAGTCCTCTATCATGGGTGTTAGTCCTTCGATGGCTTCCTTGGGCAAAGGATATTGTTTTGTGCACGGGAAAGGTAGGTCAGTTTTGTAGGTGATTTTTACGGGGGTTGCTGAGAGTAGGAGGCCCACTGATGTTGACTCGGTGCCCCATAGGGAGGAGGGTAAGTCCTTCAACTCTGGAGGGAGCTCTGGAGATTGCCTGTCTGCTTTCTCTTCTGCTATTATTCCCTGGAATGCGGGGATAGATTCCTCGGGCATGTGTAGGTAGATGCCCTCCTTGGAACATTTAATTGTCGCATTTAATTTACAAAGTAAGTCCCTTCCGAGGAGGTTTACAGGGCTGCTGGTTAAGAGGAAGGTATGTTCGGCGAGCAGGGGTCCGAGGGTAACTTTAGATGGGCGTGAAAGTGGACAAGTACGGGGTATCCCATCCAGTCCCATAACTTTTCTGGTCTCTGAGCCTGGTTCCAAATGGCTATTCGTTAGGGTGGAATATGTGGCTCCGGTATCTAAGAGGCATTGATAAGGATGGCCGTCAATCTCTATGGTGCAAAACGGGTCTTCTGGAGATAAGGTTAGGATCGGACAGATAGTTTGAGTTTGGTTGGGATCCCCTTTTAATTGTCAGTAGGTTTCTATATCGTCCGGGGGAGGTTGGTTAGGTGGGTGCAAGGGTGGTGCGGTGGCGTTTGTCCAAGGGTGAGTAGGTGGGATTATTGCGGGCATCTGAGTCCTCGGTCCTGGTAGGGGTCTTTGGGTTTGAGCAGGTACACTTGGAGGCGTCGGTTGGTTGAAGGGGGCCGAGGGGTTTGTATGAGGGGTATAGGTGGTGGGTGTGGGGTTTCCATACCCGTGGGCCATATTAGGTTGCGGTACGCCGTAGGCCATATTATTGAGGTAGGGGCAAAACCTTTTTATGTGCCCGTCTTCTTGACAGTAAAAGCATCCCCCAGTAGTGGGTCCCCACGGTCTATGAGGGTTCGGAGGTCCTCCTCCCCGGACCCCCCTTCCTCGACTGAAACCTCTACCTCTGGTGGAGTGTGGTTCCATACTAAGGGCCAGAATCTGCTCAGTTTCAGGTTTGGGGTCTTTTCTTTTCCTCTCATCTCGAGAGTTAAAAACAGATTTTGCAATAGAGAGGATTTCACTGACGCTTTTTCCGTCATACCCTATTTGTAGATTCAGAGCCTTTCTAATGTCAGGGCACGCTTGGTCTTTAAAGAAGCCCTTCACTATAACTTCGTGCTGGGGGTTATCTGGATCAATCCCCCCCCAGGTCTTGATGGCTGATACCAGCCTGGTATAATAGTCGGACGGATGTTCGTTGGTCCCTTGTAACACGGTCTGGACCTTCGTCCAGTTAACAGTACGTTGTCCAGCAGCCTTAATGCCGTCTAGGATCGCTTTCTTGAATAACTTTAAACACCAAATCCCATTTGTAGTATTATAATCCCAGGCCGGTTCGACGCGCAGGCATTGAGCCGTGAGTGCTTCTACCCCTTCTGGGCGTCCCGTTTGATAATCCGGGAGTTCAATTGCTTCTGCAGCCTTGGCTAAAATATCTGCCTTCTCGGCTTCGTTAAAAAGGGCGTTCAGGAGAACATGGACGTCCGGCCAAGTCGGGTTATGGGTTGAAAAAATGGCGCTGACCTGGCGGTGGCATTTGTCCGGGTCATCTCTTAAGGATGGCATTTGATTTGACCAGGTTACCAGGTCTGCCGTGTAGAATGGTTGGTGGGTGTATACCATCCGAGGGGGTCCGTCCGGCTGCAAGGGTGGGATCGGTAGGGCCCTTAAGGGCATCTGGGTGACTACCGGATCCGTGTCCCTAGACGTCCCCGGGGTCTCTTTGGATTTCTCTGCATGACTAGAGTCTCCTGCGGTAACATTCCTTTTATCTCTAGCTCGCAATCTCTGTTTTATGCCCCCTTGTGCTCCTGGTTCTCCTGTCCCTTCATCGCTGTCTGAATTCTCATCTAGAGCGGGTCGAGTAGTTCCCCTATAATAGAAGGGGATGAGTGTCTGTTCCGTATGGTCATCTGCAGGATATCCTTCATACGGGGGGGGTAGAGATTGCCTTGCAGGACTTAAGATTGGCAATTGATAGTTCGTAGCCTCCTTCGGAACTTGGAACATTCCTCTGACCGTCTCGAAGGCGGCTAGGTATTCTAACTGACGGGGCTTCTCCTCCATCAGATACTTTTTGAGGTATCGTAGGCGGTCTTCATTAAAAGAGCCTCCTTTTGGCCATCGTAGCTCAGGTCTCGCGGAGGCTGTGCCTGTAGGCCAGGTTTCTTTGCAAAGGTCTTCTAACTTCTGTCTCGATAGTACTTTATGCCCGGGAATAGCCTTCCAATAAGAGATGACAACCTCGAGAGGGGAGTCGGGGTCTCTCTGGGATTCGGATGGCTTTCTGGAAGCCTTCCTCCCGGAGTGAGTCCGCTCGTATTTGGAAGCTTGGGTACCCATTTTAAATCCACGTGTGTCTGGGGTGAAAGAAGAGAGGTTTATTGAAAGGGGGGCTGGGGTTTATCAGGGAATGCTATCCTCAGTTGCTTGGCAACTTCCTAACAGGGTTTCTTTTAGAGAGCTCTTCTACCTATTTCCTAAAATTCTTTCCTTTCTCACTTATTTCTTCTTCCTTACTTATCTATTTCCTGGGGTTTTCCTTTCCACTCTGCCAAATCCCGCCCAATTCCTCTTGAGCTATCCCTCCTGGCAACCTCCTACCTATCGTTACAATCTCAGGAAAAGGGGCCCTACTGGACGCCCGCGCCGTGCGGTGCCAGATCGGGTAGTCCCTTGATAGAGTTTTTTGTTTGTTGACGGAAAATCCCCCTTGCTTTCGGAAGCGGGCTCACGCACGATACACGTGTTACGTGGCCCGACCGGTGCGGCTGGGATTATTGATAGAAAGCAAGACCCCTTCCTGCCCCCTCCGTAAGGGCGCTCGGGAAGTTCGGAAGAAGAACTCCAGCCCCTTGCTTTCAACTGAGATGTCCGTTGCGGGGAGTCGGCTGTCTTTCCAAGCCGGGTCTCTCCGTCTTACTTTCGGACTCTCAATTGGTGCGGCTGACTGGAGGGTTTGAGAGGAAAAGAGATAGAGCTCAGAACCCCCCTTTCGGGTCGAGTGGCAGTCCACGGTCTCTCTCAGCAACTGGACCAAGAGACAAGCGAGAAAGAGCGATAGAGAGGAGGGCAGAGAATTCAGTTGCCAGGAGATTCCACCCCCTTCCCACCAGTGCACTGGGTTTTCCTTTTCCTTATACTCACGTGTCTTCTATGATGATCCCGGGATCGAAGAAGCCGGCTGGATGTCCTTTGCTCCCCGGCTGAACCCTGGGACGTTTGATTACCGCCCGAAGGATGGCCGGGGGTCCAAAAGGTCTTCCCGGGCAAAGCGGCCCGGAGCCGGCTGAAGATTTCGGGGCCCCCGGTCAGCAGCACGGGAGAACCGCCCGCCCCACGTTGGGCGCCAAATGTTACGGTAAAATTCCGGGTGCGAGTCTGCTCAGCCTCCCGGCTCGTCGGACTAAGTCCGCGGGTCCTAGCGGAAAAATGAGCTCAGCCGGACACAGGAGCAAGATGCGGAGATCCAAGGTTTATTGCGCAACAGGTTCAAGGCAAGATTGAACAGCCAGAAATGGGTGACATGAACTTTTAAAAGTTCCCTCCAAGTCCCAGAATACAGTGCAATAAACGTCATGAATACATTATGGGAAGGTTGGGTTTCACAGCTTACATCATGAATATGTTACAGAAAGGTGGGGTTACACACATTAGCATTTCAGGGAAGGGAGGGGGGCAGTGTGCGGAGTGAGAGATATGCATAGATAAGCACTTCCTGAGCACCGGTGGTGATAGAACAATAGTCCAGATATGCATCGTCTGCCACCTGGCATTGCCCGGAGGAAGGGCTTGGCAGAACGATCTGACAGGATTAGGGTCTTCCTGAGTACGTGACCTGTCGCTTAGGAGATTATGGAGGGGAATAGGGTATCGTAGAGTCCGAAGGGAGCTGAGCTGATTGACACCAGAACGAAGGAAATCGGTGCTAGGGTTGATTTTATATGAATTTTAGAAGTTTCAGCTTATTTCAAGTTCACTCTCATATTGCTAATCAAAGTCGGAAGTGAATGGATACATTGTTGCAGTTCTTGATACATTCAGGGGTCCAGGAGTTTCGATTCCATTGTTCTCCCAGCAGGGGAGCTGTCAACAACCTGTCAGGAGGTTAAATGAGGCGTGCAAAGCTAGCTGAGCTACCTCTGCAAGGCGAATGCACGGTTCTGATTGGCCAAAGCGCGGCCATTATAGTCAATGGGAGATACATTTTGACACGGTCTATTCACGTTAAGAATGGAGCGAGAGGGAAACGAAGGAAAGATGGTGGGCTTATTCCGCCCGTATAGGGAGAGGGAAAGAGAAGTCCTTTATTTACAGGACTAGGGTGCAGAGGGTGCAGTGTGGTGCTTGTGCGACAGTGTGGGGGTTTAGGGAGCTGTCGAGGTCATCGCCTCGAGTCCCCTGGAGCTGGTGGAGGGGCCGAAGATGGTACCCCCCCCCTTTCCGTATCACTGACATAATTGAACCTCATTACTCAAAGGTTGGGACGCAGGTGGCGCTGTGGGTTAAACCACAGAGCCTAGGACTTGCCAATCAGAAGGTCGGCAGTTCGAATCCCCTCAACAGGTTGAGCTCCCGTTGCTCGGTCCCTGCTCCTGCCAACCTAGCAGTTCGAAAGCACGTCAAAGTGCAAGTAGATAAATAGGTACCGCTCTGGCGGGAAGGTAAACAGCGTCTCCGTGCGCTGCTCTGCTTCGCCAGAAGCGGCTTAGTCATGCTGGCCACATGACCCAGAAGCTGTACGCCGGCTCCCTCGGCCAATAAAGCGAGATGAGCGCCGCAACCCCAGAGTCGGCCACGACTGGACCTAATAGTCAGGGGTCCCTTTACCTTTACCTTACTCCAAAGGCAGTAAAAGATGTCTTGAGGAAAAACTATTTGTATGCTGCACTGTTGACAAATTTGTCCTTGGAAATGATTAGATTTAACTCCAAACTCATGATTTCCAAGATCATAGCCAGAATGCACACATGGCTCTTGTCACTGGATTGTGGACCTAGAATTGTAATAAAAGGGTGCCCCTTTTCCATTGCCAAGTTCTTTGGCTTGGTGAATTTTGAAACCAAAAATAAGAAGGCAGGCCAAACCACAGCAGTCCTTTTGGACAGCCAAAAAACATTCATTTTTCTCCCATTCAACCAAGTATAAGCCCAAATTGCCACAGTCCAGGTTATTGACCAGAAGTTCTGCATGAAAATTCACCAGAGCCTCTTCATCCTCTAAAGGCAGCACAAACAGGTTTTGTTTTTGTGGGTGGTCTGTGGGAGGAGATCATCTGTCCAGATCATGTTGACAGTAATGCTAAGGATATGTGCTGGTGATCTCCAGAAACCCACAGGACAGATTGTGGACATCAAAAATCTAGGAGTACAGTGGTACCTTGGTTGTTTTTGTTTTTTTTTAGAAAAGTTTTTATTGTTAAAATAATTCAGCATTATTACACACATATTGCGAATATACAAACATACAAACATACATTTCATACAATCCTTTAAAATGTTCAAACATACCTGCACTCAACCCCACAGATAATTCCTTTTCCCATCACCATCCACCACCCCTCACCCCACCTTTGTGTTAGACTTCCAATCTACTCAATTGCAATTTCTTTCCACTTCTATTACTTTCTTTCACACACCTTTAACCTAATTTCATGCTTCTTTTTCTGTTAGAATAAACAAGTTCCGTTTTACTGGAATACTAAATAAGATGGATAACAATAAGATGGATTGTAATTTCTTTCCACTTCTATTACTTTCTTTCACACACCTTTAACCTAATTTCATGCTTCTTTTTCTATTAGAATAAACAAGTTCCGTTTTACTGGAATGCTAAATAAGATGGATAACAATGTGTAATAGAAAAGGAAGCTTGGTTATCAAACTTAATCCATTCCAGGAGTCCGTTCGACTACTGAAACCTTTCGAAAACCAAGGTACGGCTTCCAGTTGGCTGCAGGAGCTTCCTGCACTCAACTGGAAGCTGTGTCGGACGTTCGGCTTCCAAAAAACGTTCGCAAACCGGAACAGTTCCTTCCAGGTTTGCGGCGTTCGGGAGCCAATTTGTTCGGGAGCCAAGCTGTTCGACTACCAAGGTACCACTGTAATGGTAAATATATCCTAGAAACATCCTTATGCTCAGCACTGTTTGTTATCCACTGAACATAAAGCCCATCAGACAAGTTCCAAATAACAAAAAGGACATGAAATCGTATTTTCCAGGTCACGTTGATGAAAGAACTGTGTGTAACACTGTTGCCCCTGAAAAGGATGTGGATGGATTTCATATTTTCAATATAGGACAACTGTGTCTTGACCAACCTTCTGTTATACCTGCCACTGCTGCTGCTGTCTGGGAAATAATAAAAAGAACAGGTAAGAGAAATGAGGTATTTCAGAGAAATATGGGGTATCAAGTTATATGATCCTACGGTGCTTAAATCCTAAATGAAATTGTTGTTTAGTTGTTTAGTCGTGTCCGACTCTTCGTGACCCCATGGACCAGAGCACACCAGGCACTCCTGTCTTCCACTGCCTCCCACAGTTTGGTCAGGCTCATGTTTGTAGCTCCGAGAACACTGTCCAGCAATCTCTTCCTCTGTCCTCCCCTTCTCCTTGTGCCCTCCATCTTTCCCAACATCAGGGTCTTTTCAGGGGAGTCTTCTCTTCTCATGAGGTGGCCAAAGTATTGGAGCCTCAACTTCACAATCTGTCCTTCCAGTGAGCACTCAGGGCTGATTTCCTTCAGAATGGACAGGTTTGATCTTCTTGCAGTCCACGGGACTCTCAAGAGTCTCCTCCAGCACCATAATTCAAAAGCATCAATTCTTCGGCGATCAGCCTTCTTGATGGTCTAGCTCTCACTTCCATACATCACTACTGGGAAAACCATGGCTTTAACTGTACGGACCTTTGTTGGCAAGGTGATGTCTCTGCTTTTTAAAAATGAAATAGGAGATGCTATAAAATTTGGATTTGCACTGTGGTTTGTTGCATTGGATATGCTTAGTCCATCTTTTTGTTGCACCAAAATATTTTTTGTTAATATTTAGCAAACGGGGAGAAGCTGCTTGGTACAAGGTGCAGAGAAACCACAGTTTTCTCTCTTTTTTGATCCCTGTTGCTTTCAGGCGAACAGTGTGGTATAGTGGTTAGAGTGGTAGGCTAGAAATGAGGAAACTGGAGTTCAAATGGGAGACTGGATTAGTCACTATTTTTCAGCTTAAACTACCTGGCAGAGTTCTTATGAGGATAAAATGGCAGGAGAACCATGTGCATCACCTTGAGGTCATTGGAGGAAAGACAGGACATAAATGTAATAATTTAATAATAATTTCCCAAATAGGGAGCGTTTGCAATTTTTTTTTTTGGATGTGTAATATGGTCACTCTGGCTGGACCAGTCAAAATTTGGGCAGCTGAGTTCTGCACTAATTTTTTGGGTTGTTTTTAGCAGCAGCCCCCAAGGCAGTGCATTACTTTAACCCAGCCCAGGATGTTTCCAGAACTTAATTCCCCAGCCACTCTGGGCGGCTTCCAACAGAACACTAAAATACAATAACCTATTAAACATTAAAAGCTTCCCTAAACAGGGCTGCCTTCAGATGTCTTCTAAAAGTTTGGTAGTTATTTCTCCTCTTTGACATCTGGTGGGAGGGCGTTCCACAGGGCGGGTGCCACTACCGAGAAGGCCCTCTGCCTGGTTCCCTGTAACTTGGCTTCTCGTAGCGAGGGAACTGCCAGCAGGCCCTCGGCGCTGGACCTCAGTGTCCGGGCAGAATGATGGGGGTGGAGACGCTCCTTCTATATAGAGCTACATAAATATGTAAGCTCTGGTATAAAGTCTGGTGTCGATATAAGATGTGGTATTTCAAGAAGAAATTATCTAGCAAACTATTACCTCCAAAAGGCATACAGCATTGCTGTATTGTAGTACCTTGGATCCCGAATGCCTTGGTACTCGGACGTTTTGGCTCCCGAACGCTGCAAACCCGGAAGTGAGTGTTCCAGTTTGCGAACATTCTTTGGAACCTGAACGTCCGATGGGGCTTCCGCAGCTTCTGATTGGCTGCAGGAGCTTCCTGCAGTCAATCAGAAGCCATGCTTCGGTTTCCGAACGTTTTGGAAGTTGAACGGACTTCTGGAACGGATTCCGTTCGACTTCCAAGGTACAACTGTAATGTCAGTCACATAGTGGTTAATTCAGCAACAAGGAACACTTAACTATGGTACCCTACCACAGTTTCTATGCTAGAAAAAGAACAAATGTTTCCAAAAGGAAAATGACGTATGATAGCTAGATCTGGTTTTACTGGTGCAGACTTTGTCCTATCTCAATGACTGCCACTCGCCACATGAACCAAACTGGACTCTGCATGTGGCATTCAAGGAGGTACAGAGAGTGGCAACATGAGAACTTTTTAGTGGTAGCTCCCAGATTATGGAACGTTCTCCCCAGAGAGGTATTTCTGATGACATCACTATCTACTTTTAGGTGCCAGGCAAAAAATGTTCTTTTTACCCAGACCTTCTTTACCCAAGCCCTTAATTTGGAGAGTTTCAGATATTTGTGCCCTCTTTCAACTGGTGGGGTGCGTTAGACCTGCCTTTTATATGTATGGATTTCTTAAAGGTTTTATTCTGTTTTGACACTATGCTGGTTTTAATCTTCGTACTATTTTGTTAGACGTTTTGGGTTATGTTTTGTAAAGAAAAGCCACTAATCACAATTCATAATAATCTAACATTTCAAATCTGTACGATCAAAAGCCTTTCATTCCATAGGAATGAGTCACTCTCTTCGATATTATTTTTCTTGTTCTGAAAGGAATACAAACATTTGGAAGAAACGTCGTTGTCGTTGGGAGATCAAAGAATGTTGGAATGCCTATTTCAATGCTTTTGCATACCGACGGAGGACATGAAAGGCCCGGAGGTATGTTGAATAACATTCTGTTTTGTTGAAACCCTCAGCACAGAGAAAAGGGAAGGTGCAAAGGAAGAAAAAATAGTTCGTAAGCATCTGAATGCATAACAGGATTTAGAATGTCTGATTTTCAAAATAATGTTTTAGATCCTTAGCTGTTAGGGACATAACCCATTTTGCTATTTGTATACTCTTACCTGCCCATATAGTATGATGAATGGCAGCTGTTCTTAACAGAATCTGCTGGACATTTGGCACTGAGTAATTTTGACCTTCCAAACTGTGATCATTTGGACTACTCTAGAGTTTGAGTTTGAGATAAGATGAGGATATTTTCGGATGTCAGTGTTTCTTTTTAATGTCTGTATGGAAAAAGAAGGCCACGGTTACAAAGTTCTCTTGCATTGATTTCAATGGGCCTTGCACAGAATAATTTTCCAGTGGATTGTGCCAAAAGTGCATTCTAGAATGAAAACCTTGTGTGATAAGACATTTGTATTGCTTTTGAGGCTTCCAGAAATAGAATTTATTTTGCAGGCCTGATACCGTACTTCCAAAATAATGGCAAACTAAAGAAAGTGCTGTAAACAGTTTGCTAACACTAGGAAGATCATTTTAATCACAACTGCATTGCAGTTTTGTAAATGATCAGTAATTGGGACTAATATATATGTATTTCAGGTGATGCTACAGTTACAATTGCTCACAGATATACACCCAAAGATCAGCTGAAGATCCATACACAGCTTGCTGATATTGTAATAGTTGCTGCAGGTAATGTAGCACTGTCAATGTTTTAAAATACGATAAAATTCAAATATACACACACATCCCACTTTACAAACGTTTATTATGGAAAAATTCTCATGTCCAAGCATGAGGAATTAGTACCCAAACCTAGCTATACACTCGACAGATTCAGATATCTGCAAGGAGCAGGGAGCGATTGAACAAATAAGAGAGCATTTCTTCTAGGTGTTTCCAAGGGTTTGTTCGGTCTTTTTGCTTTTGGGTGAGGGTGTGGTAGGGAATGTCAGGAGCTCGTCCTACACTCGAGTAGGACCCTGGCAGAGACACATGCCCGACTGGCATGTTCTCTCCCTCCTGGTCTTTTGTTTGGGAGATTCAAAAGCTTTCTTCAGCCTGAACATCACAGCGACCGATGCCAACAGACACCAGCGACCGATGCCAACAGACACCAGCACACTTAGGGATCCGCAGAGTGTTCGCAGTTTGCATAACAGACCTCAGCAACACCGCATTTTGGCTAATCTACTTTAAAGGTAAAGGGTAAAGGGACCCCTGACCATTAGGTCCAGTTGCGGACTCTGGGTTTGCGGAGCTCATCTCGCTTTATTGGCCGAGTGAGCCGGCGTACAGCTTCCGGGTCATGTGGCCAGCATGATTAAGCCGCTTCTGGCGAACCAGAGCAGTGCATGGAAACGCTGTTTACCTTCCTGCCAGAGCGGTACCTATTTATCTACTTGCACTTTGACGTGCTTTCGAACTGCTAGGTTGGCAGGAACAGGGACCGAGCAACGGGAGCTCACCCCGTCGCAGGGATTTGAACCGCCGTCCTTCTGATCGGCAAGTCCTAGGCTCTGTGGTTTAACCCACAGCGCCACCCACGTCCCTCTTTATTTACGCGCACGGAGCACTGCAACATGGCTCCCTCTCTAGCATCAGACAGCAAAGAGAGAAAGAACAAAGGACAATAGTCCCACTTCACAGAACACAGTAACACAAACATCCTGTCTCCGTCACTTCCCACACTGTGGAGTCAAAACATACACCGTCATGTGACAGACAACAATTCCATGACTGCAATCACAGAGCAGGAATTCTAACAGGGAACACATTAGAGAATTTCCCATAGGAATCAGTTGCAATCATCAACTCTTATGCGAACCCTTGCCTAGTTAACAATTTCCAAGGAATGCATTATGTTTTGTAAGTGGGGCCTGTGTGTCGTAGGTCTGACAGTCACTATTATGTTGTCTCTGTGACCGCAAACTTCGCATGTTTCATGCTTGTGCCGCAGTAAAGTGAAAATTGCATACAATATGGATTTTATGGGTGCAAGCTATGGCGCAGGCTCACTTTCGCACTGAAGAGTTCACGTTTTCACTAGCAGCTATTTATGCAAAGTTGCCCAGCATTTACTTAACTTGCCTAGAATTTGGCAAGAGCTTGGGAACAATGGCATTTTAGGAATAAAAAATTTCAGAGTGTCTAGCATTTACAAGAATAGTACAGAATTAATAAATAGGGAGATGGAAAACTTTGGTCCTGGGTTCTACCATCCTTATATCCAAATTACAGCAAGGTTTACAGTTGCAGTATTGGAATTGTAAAAATGCTGTATTTATTATGCAATAGGTTTAAGTTATATAAGCAAGAGGTTTTATTTTGAAATCCTTGGGGGTGAGGAGGAGCTGGTAGCTCATGGTAGCCCAAAATGTCTGTGGAAAAAAATCAACCTCAAACTTAGAAATGCCTTAATTGCCTAATTACACCTGAGTATTTGCAGAATTCTTGGTACGCCAATATAATTATAGGCCTGTTTAATTCTACAAATACCAACATTTTCTGAGTATTATTTTTCCCCTCCTCTGACATTGTCACTGCTTTGCCCTTCCTCCAGAGGTCTGTAATTCTTCTTCGTAACTTGCCCTTGAAGGTTGTAGTGGCAGTGCTGGCCTTCTTTGCTATTCTGCTAGTCTATAAGGTTCAAGGGACCTTATGGTTTCTAAATATTCGTTTCAAGCCATGCACAGTGCTATAAACACACCACTACATACCCTCCCAACATTTCTCTGATGACAATAGTGATGTCTTCTTCTTCTTCTTCTTCTTCTTCTTCTTCTTATTATTATTATTATTATTATTATTATTATTATATTTATACCCCAATCACCTGACTGAGCTGCCCCAGCCACTTTGGGCAGCTTCCAACATATATAAAAACATAATAAAGCGTTAAACATTTAAAAAACTTCCCTATACAGAGCTGCCTTCAGATGTCTTCTAAAGCAGGGGTCAGCAAACTTTTTCAGCAGGGGGCCGGTCCACTGTCCCTCAGACCTCCATATTTTGAAGGGGGGGAAATGACCGAATTCTTATGCCCCACAAATAACCCAGAGATGCATTTTAAATAAAAGGACACATTCTACTCATGTAAAAACATGCTGATTCCCAGACCGTCCGCAGGCCGGATTTAGAAGGCGATTGGGCCAGATCCGGCCCCCAGACCTTAGTTTGCCTACCCATGTTCTAAAGGCTGTATAGTTACTCGTCTCCTTGGCTCGCATAACCATACCATCTATCATTTCTCCGATGAAAATATGGACATAATGACTGAGGTATTAGTATCCCTCATCAAATATAAAGTGCTTAAAAGCTTAAGTATTCACATTTCTCCCCCCCGCCCCTCAGGATCTGTGAATCCTAATTGGATTGGTGGTTTCAGGTGTCCCAAAGCTGATTACTTCTGATATGGTTAAAGAAGGGGCAGCAGTGATCGATGTCGGGATCAACCATATCCATGATCCTCTCACAGGAAAGACCAACTTAGTGGGGGATGTGGACTTTGAAGGTAAGCAAAATGGCAGTGTGTTTTTTGTTTTTTGGGGGGGAGTAGGAATCTGTTCCAGTTGCAACTGCTCTTGAAGCAGCGGGTTTAAATAACACATTATTTTTCCCTTGGCCAAAAGAGAAATATTAAGAGCCATACTGAAAGTTAACTCACATATTTAGAGGAATTGGACACCCTAGAGAATCTGAAGGGTGCTTTACCCAGCTATTTTCTTGAGTAACTTTTGAGAAAGTTCATCTCATGGGGCTTATCAGTACTTCCATTTTCTCTTATAATTTTCTTTTATGTTGAGCATTTTAATAGTGTTGTGTGTGTGCATATATTCATATGATTTAAACATTAACCAACAGTGTTCTGCTAATATAGTTCTTTCACACACAACCCCCCCCCCCAGTACCTAATGTAAAATGTGTCCCAGGTTTGTTCAAAGAACTATGTATTTTCTCCTTGCTTGGCTCTTGCTAACTAAAGGGAGATGAGTATTCTGGGCTAATATATCCTATTTGGCCTGAAGTTCTCCAGTTAAAAAAAGCCCCAAGAATGAGGGCTTCCAAAGCTGAGGATCCAGTTTGTCAAGATGGATTTCGTTGCTTTTAGAAGCTGAAAAAACATTGAAAGTACCGAAGGTATTGCAAAATGTTGATACTGTTCCACCAAGTTTAGCTGTATTTAGAGAATTAAAACACACCACCTAAAATAGATGCTTTGATGTATTTGTGGGCAACCTTCCCCAAACTTGATATGGAATGGACCTGTCAGGGAACTGCCATCAGCTCAGAGGCGGGAGGCGGAAGGGCAGTTGGGTTACAGGGAGCTGCCAAAGATCTTGAGAAGCAGTTCGTCCTCCGGGGAAGAGCGAAGCCACGCCTCCAGTGAGGAAGGGATGCAGAGCTCGGAGGATGCAGGGGAGAGCCGCAGCGCCGAACCTGAACAAAGCGGGGCGGGGGAGGCAGGTCCCCCTTTGCCCACGCCCTCTCTGCACAGTAGGCTCACGCGCAGAGAGGGGAGGCGTAGAATGGGGGTCAAAAAACTGCTCTGCTGGGGAAAGTTTAAGGACCGCCCACTCCCAGATTCTGCTAGCGACTGAGCAGACATGGAATTGATTCGGTCTGCATTGTGAACATTTTGGACAAATAATAAAGCCTTGACAAGACCAGTCTTGCCTGTTTGCTCTCGAGCAACCACACCGGCAATCATAACAGGACCCTTCTAAAATGGCCTCACATTGACACTTTTCAGATCAGGCCTAAATTACCGTATTTTTTGCTCTATAAGACTCACTGTTTCCCTCCTAAAAAGTAAGGGGAAATGTGTGTGTGTCTTATGGAGCGAATGCAGGCTGCGCAGCTATCCCAGAAGCCAGAACAGCAAGAGGGATTGCTGCTTTCACTGCGCAGCGATCCCTCTTGCTGTTCTGGCTTCTGAGATTCAGAATTCCCCCCCCCCCCCTTGTTTTCCTCCTCCAAAAACTAGGTGCGTCTTGTGGTCTGGTGCGTCTTATAGAGCGAAAAATACGGTACACTATCAGCTCAGACCTGTTCCAGTCTCCAGGTCTTGTATTCCCATAAATTTCAATGAAAACATGACAGTTGCTTGAGAAACAACAAACCTTTAGCTCTTCCCACCTCCTTGTGAGGTAACCCCCCCCCCCCGAGAACAGGAGTTATGCTTTCAAGATTTATGAGCATCCCTCAATTTCTTCTGAAATAAACATGGCTTTACTTTTAGGACTGGAGTAAAGAACTTAGTGGGACGTGGGTTGCACTGTGGGTTAAACCACAGAGCCTAGGACTTGCCGATCAGAAGGTCGGCGGTTCGAATCCCCGCAACGGGGTGAGCTCCCGTTGCTCAGTCCCAGCTCCTCCCCACCTAGCAGTTCAAAAGCACGTCAAAGTACAAGTAGATAAATAGGTACCGCTCCGGTGGGAAGGTAAACGGCGTTTCCGTGTGCTGCTCTGGTTCTCCAGAAGCGGCTTAGTCATGCTGGTCACATGACCCGGAAGCTGTATGCCGGCTCCCTCGACCAATAAAGCGTGATGAGCACCGCAACCCCAGAGTCTGTCACGACTGGACCTAATGGTCAGGGGTCCCTTTACCTTTTAAAGAACTTAGCACTAATAAATTCTTGTTCTCAGTGTATAGATTGGCGGGTGGAGACCGGTTTTTCCAAGGCCTCATAATGAATCTGTAACAAAGGAAGACTTCAACCCATCTTCGGAGTTGATTCGCAGATATCAACTGCAATCAAGCTTATGAAATAATAAATTTGATTGCCAGACTCTAAAATCCTGGGATTGGAAAAAAAAAAACAAAACCATTTTGAAATGTATTGCCTATTGGCCTCTGTATTAATAATTTGACCGGCAAACAGAAATGTTGTTCCTCACACTGTTGTTTGTGGGTTGCTTTGTTTGATGACCAGCATATTAACTTAAGTTTTATTTGCATTTTCTATTGCTCCCCCCATTCCCAGAGGTAAAGAAGAAAGCTGGTTTCATCACGCCTGTCCCAGGAGGTGTAGGACCAATGACAGTTGCTATGCTTTTGAAGAATACATTAATTGCGGCCAAGAAGCTTATTTATTAAGATCTATGAATTCAAGCAATTCTATTTATTGATACATATACATTTATTTTTCTTACAAATATATTTATTTCTAAATTGTATTTATTCATGTCAGAATATGGACAATGGGTTTCTTTGCATACTTACAAAAATGTTTATTACTTCTGCTGCTGAATATGCACCTACTCTCTTCATGTCCGGATGTGTGTGATTTCTCTACGTAATTCCAGTCTAAGCACCTGGTCCAAGTTTGAGGTGTGTGGTTTTTGGAAAACATCCCTCGCCAATGCGAGTCTCTTTTGCAACAGAAAAGGAGATCTGGGCCTGAGCTTTAACTGCATGCCACACTCTAGCCAAGGATAATAAAGGGCTCATACTTTGAACTACATTATGCATAAGGGGGGGAACTCCCAGAACCCAGTATGCTTGATAGAAATAAATCAGGAATTTATCTCTGAAAAGCCAGGTATCGATAACTGAACATGTATGAAAACGCTAAAAACAAAGTGAATTGTGTGTGATTTTTGAAAGCATGCTTTGTACTGTAATCCCAAGTCAGAGGTGAAAAAGTCATTCCAAAGGGAGTTAATACACTTCATTGCAGTCTGCTTCTATGTCTAGTATTGCCCTCGCGTCCCAAAACACAGTATCCGTATCATTCCTATTTAGATTAATAGATGTGAGCTGACCAATTTCATTCTCATTGAAGAAGCATCATTTCCGTCAAGAAGGGACAGGAGAACTTCTGTAATATTAACTGATTCTGTATTGGAGAATTCAAAATATTTTTAAAATGTCTACATTATTGATCATCAACTTTAAAAAATCCTTCTGAATTGTATTTCCATTCCAGTGAACTGTAATATTAAAACAATACCCATGATTGCTGAAACTAAACCATACGGATGAAGGACCTGATTATTATTTTTTCATTGACTCATTATAGAAGCTGGTGCAAGACCAACTAGGTGTCTGTCGGTCTTTATTCCAGCTGGAGGAGGGGCTTGAATATAAAGACTCATTTAGTAGTTGTTGCTATAGTTTTAAGCGAGTGCTTGAACGAAGACAGATTTTCTTCAAATGAATGGATAAATCCACAGTAAGTTAATTGAGGGAAATGTGCTCTTTTTGTTGCTTCATATGTTGAAAAATGTAAGATGGGAACGTTTAAGTATTAAAGTTTAGCTATATTGCCTTGCCATTTAGATTTGGCTACACTAAGATGTGGGAGAAGATCGCAATGACTATTTTATAAGTTACAGTATGAAAGCCTACATCATAGTGGAGCAGAGCTTTATAGACCAAGAATCTTTTGTGGCTTGAATTAACATCTTAACTGGAAAAGAATTCTCAGCTTCCCCTTCCCTGCCAGCTCCCCTGACCTTCCAAATGATGATGATGATTTATTTATCATTTATACCGTGCCCATCTGGCTGGGTTTCCCCTGCCACTCTGGGCGACTCCCAACAGAATATTAAAAACAAAATAAAACATCAAACATTAAAAACTTCCCTAAAAAGGCTTGCCTTCAGATGTCTTCCAAAAGTCAGATACAGTGGTACCTCAGGTTAAGTACTTAATTCGTTCCGGAAGTCCATACTGAAACTGTTCTTAACCTGAAACACCATTTTAGCTAATGGGGCCTCCCGCTGCTGCTGTGCCGCCGGAGCACGATTTCTGTTCTCATCCTGAAGCAAAGTTCTTAACCTGAGGTACTATTTCTGGGTTAGCAGAGTCTGTAACCTGAAGCTTATATAACCTGAAGCGTTTGTAACCCGAGGTACCACCGTAGTTGTTTATCTCCTTGACGTCTGAAAGGACGGTGTTCCACAGGGCGGGTACCACCACCGAGAAGGCCCTCTGCCTGGTTCCCTGCAACCTCACTTCTCACAGGGAGGGAACTGCCAGAAGGCCCTCAGAGCTGGACCTCAGTGTCTGGGCAGAACAATGGTGATGGAGATGCTCCTTCAGGTACTCTCCTCAACCACCTGAGGCAGGGGTGTCTTAATTTGTGGCCCCACAAATGATGCTGGATTGCAACTCCAGTGATTAATGAAGAAACAGATGTAATAATTGTCAGTAGGGTAAGTGTTTACAATGTGGAAGATAATAGCTATGTCAAGGTTATTTGTGACGACACTTGCACAAAATGAGCAATTGCCAGTATCGGAACAAGTATAATGATGAACGAAGCCATCATACTTCCAGACATGATTTGCTAGTTTGTGATTCCACTGCCTCCCACAGGAATTCCTGAAAATTGATATCTGTCAATGTGCTTAAAAAAATAATTTTTATTTATTTATACCCTGCCCACCTGGCTGGGTTTCCCCATCCACTCTGGGCGGCTTACAGCACATAAAAAATGGTAAAACATTAGACATATAAAATTTCCTGTTACAGTGGTACCTCGGTTTTCGAACGTTCCGGAAAACCGTTTGACTTCCAAAACATTTGAAAACCAAGGTGCCGAGGGCGGTCTGCAAATTCAATGGAGAAAATTGAAAAAAAAAAAACTCAGCAGAAACCATTCAATTTCCGAGGTGCGTTCGAAAACGCAAGTATTCACTTCCGGGTTTTCGGCGTTTGAAAACCAAAACATTTGGCTTCTGAGATGTTTGAAAACCGAGGTACCACTATACAATTGTACAAAAGATACAATTTCCCAACATGGTGGAAATTAACGCCAGTATGTCAGATGCCGCTGACTGAACGCACTGCATTTGACTGCAAAGGAAGGAGCAGTATAACCGAAGTAAGCTGTGGTGTGAGTCTGGCTAAAATCAGGAGATAAAAATGTGTGCAAGAGTGAAATGAGAAACCACATCCAGTTTCATTTGCCTTTCAGGAAAATGTTAAAAATAGCACACAATCCATTTGGAGAGCAAGATCCCCCAGATACGGATACTGCTTTGGGCAGAAAAATTAAAGATACAGCAAAATCCCCCAACCAAAATGGGCTGACCCAGCACCTAAGAGGCTTTCAAAAAGCTTGGATTTAATTATGTGACTGAACATGCTTGAGCAGAAAACACTGAGCTGTATCTCAGTTAACCTGCATATTCCATTTTTCAGGATGCAAGGTGACTTAAAAGTACAGTCGTACCTCGGAAGTCGGACAGAATCCGTTCCGGAAGTCCGTTTGACTTCCAAAACATTTGACTTACAAAGCGCGGCTTTTGATTGGCTGCAGGAAGCTCCTGCAGCCAATTGGAAGCCCCGTCGGACGTTGGGCTTCCAAAAGAACGTTCAATTCAAGAAATCTGGAATTTACTGCGTCATAAAACTTCAAATGGCAGGCTTGGACAACAGCCCGGACTGAAGATAAGAGTGAGTCAGGAAAAAGCTGCGCTGACAAACTGTCAAGGGAATACACACACACACAAACACACACAAATCTGAAAAGCAGGGGGGTCAATAAGGGTCAGTTGGGGGGAGTGAGAACTCCAGGGCAGGTGTGGTGGGGGTGGCAGAAATACAGAAGCCAAAGGGGCAGCATACCTCCAACATTCCTCAGTTGAAAATGTCTGTCTTGTTATCTGAGGAATGTTGGAGAGTGTGAAATTTCAGCAGTTCTCAAAGCTTAATCTGGTAAAAAGGTAAAGGACCCCTGACAGTTCAGTCACGAACGAATCTGGGGTCGCAGCGCTCATCTCGCTTTACTGGCTGAGGGAGCTGATGTTTGTCCGCAGACAGTTTTTCCAGGTCATGTGTCCAGCATGACTAAGCAGCTTCTGGCGAATCAGAGCAGCGCACGGAAACACCGTTTACCTTCCCGCTGGAGCGGTACCTATTTATCCACTTGCACTTTGATGTGCTTTCGAACTGCTAGGTTGGCAGGAGCAGGGACCGAGCAACAGGAGCTCATCCCGTCGTGGGGATTCAAACCACCGACATTCCAATTGGCAAGCCCAAGGCTCAGTGGTTTACACCACAGCGCCACTCACGTCCCCTTAATCTGGTAAGGTAAAGGTAAAGGGACCCCCTGATCATTAGGTCCAGTCGTGAACGACTCTGGGGTTGTGGCGCTCATCTTGCTTTAATGGCCGATGGATCCGGTGTACAGCTTTGGGTCATGTGGCTGGCATGACTAAGCCGCTTCTGGCGAAACCAGAGCAGCGCATGGAAACGTCGTTTACCTTCCCGCCGGAGTGGTACCTATTTATCTACTTGCACTTTGATGTGCTTTCAAACTGCTAGGTTGGCAGGAGCAGGGACCGAGCAACGGGAGCTCACACCGTCGCGGGGATTCAAAGTAGCGACCTTCTGATCGGCAAGCCCTAGGCTCAGTGGTTTAACACACAGCGCCCCCTGCGTCCCCTTAATCTGGTAGTGGGGCACAATTTGGCTTTTGACAATATTTCTGCAAATTATCCTCCTTTAATCCTTTGCAGACAAAATGGAGATTGCAGAATGCACACAAATATACATTTCCTACAAAAGATACACAAAACTTTTGATTCCTGAGTCTGCGACTAAAATTTCTAAAAGTTAGGAGTTGGTTACAGCAAATGTCACGGCGCTGTCCCTTGAATCGCTCCCTCTCTCGTGAGCAACTGGATCACAAACGTGTGTCTGGCTTGTTCCATATGTGCACATCCAGCAAAGTCAGTTTTGCACCTTCTTTCACCTATCGCTCCCGTCGCTCGGTCCCAGCGCCTGCCAACCTAGCAGTTCGAAAGCACCCTCGGGTGCAAGTAGATAAATAGGGACCGCTTAATAGCGGGAAGGTAAACGGCGTTCCGTGTGCTGCGCTGGCTCGCCAGATGCAGCTTGTCACGCTGGCCACGTGACCCGGAAGTGTCTGTGGACAGCGCTGGCTCCTGGCCTCTTAAGTGAGATGGGCGCACAACCCTAGAGTCTGTCAAGACTGGCCCCTACGGGCAGGGGTACCTTTTTTTTTTCACCTATAGCAAAGCACATTTTCCCCTCAAGCAGTGTCCTTGAATGCACAACGATGCCTGCAGGTAACAGGAAGCTGGTGCTTTAAAAAGAAATCCCACCTGATCCCTTTGCAAGATAGCGGCTTCCTAAATCAATGTCTAGGCGCTCTGGGGCTTCACTCCTGTTGCCAGATGCACAATTCTCTTCAGTTGCAAAGAACAGAAGATGGCAATTTGTGCTCTATAAATGTGCGAGAGGCAAAAGAACACAAACAGAAAGAACAGAAATATTTGGAAAGAAGAACAGGGGAAAAGAGCCCACAAGCACGGATGACTGGTATGACTTTTGAGTTTTACAGAGACAGGAATAAAGATTGCTAAAAGGTTCTAAAATACACGATTTTGTGATTAAACCAGGGTGGAAAACTCTTGCGGGTTTTGTTTGCAGAATAATCAAAGTTTTGTTGATTAATTAGTGAGAGAGTAAATTTCTGTTGAGCCTGTTGAAGGGCACATCTTTATTTTTAAAGCCATTTTGGTGTTGATGTGTTACTGTAGTAGGAAAGAAATATACCAAATATCCTTTTCTTTTCTAATAATGCGGTAGCTCTTTCTTATTAAATTCCAAGTTCTCTTACATGCCGTTCAGTATTTCAAAAACACACCTGCATTCTAGTTTTGCTCATGGGCAAAGGTAATTTACAACCAGGCTGAAATCGGATGCCTGATTGCCTGGGAGTAAGTCCCCTTGAACTCTGTGGGACTTACTTCTGAGCAGACATGCAAATATTTAAAAAATGGGTGATTCGCTAAAAAAAAATAATGAGGATATTTTCCAGTAGTTTAAATGGAATTAAGTAATGTATCACTTTCCCCACTACATTTTGGGATAAACATTTATGATTTAAGTGAGAATTTTCTTTCTTTCTTTCTTTCTTTCTTTCTTTCTTTCTTTCTTTCTTTCTTTCTTTCTAGAATCCGTATAGTCCAAAGGCATGTTAAGTGTGTACCAGCATGTTTGTCCATCCTTTTACAGGAACCTGTCTGATGAGGAAGGTATTGCAATTAACATTCTAGACAGTCCATCAATGGACTTTCAAATATTCCCCCCCCCTTTCAAATATTTTCCTTTCAAATATTTTCCAAAGCAATTCATCATCATCATGGGTTAAAAAGCTAAAGGTAAAGGGAACCCTGACCATTAGGTCCAGTCGTGACCGACTCTGAGGTTGCAGTGCTCATCTCGCTTTATTGGCTGCGGGAGCCGGTGTACAGCTTCCGGGTCATGTGGCCAGCATGACTAAGCCTCTTCTGGCGAACCAGAGCTGCGCACGGAAACGCCGTTTACCTTCCCGCAGTAGTGGTACCTATTTATCTACTTGCACTTTGACGTGCTTTCGAACTGCTAGGTTGGCAGGAGCAGGGACCGAGCAACGGGAGCTCACCCCGTCACGGGGATTCGAACTGCCAACCTTCTGATCGGCAAGCCCTAGGCTCTGTGGTTTATCCCACAGCGCCACCCGCGTCATCATGGGTTACATCAAAACAAATACCGAATCATTTAAATTAGCAGGAGTTCATTTCATTTCAAAAAGGATGTTTGGACAAATTATATCTCTGCAACTGTCTGTCTCAAGTTACCTGCTGCTTGAGTTATACTGTGATGATGTCACTGGGTAAAGTAATGGCTGTTGTCACATAGTCACCCCTCCAGTTTCCTCAAACACAGCTGGAGAAGCAGCAAGAGCAATTGGTGCTTTGAAGCTGCTTAATCAGGAAGACACGTAGAATCAAAGAATTGGAAGGGACCCGGGGGTCATCTAGACCAACCCCCTGCAAAGCAGGAGTCTCAGCTAAAGCATCCATGACAGATGGCCGTACAACCTCTGTTTAAAAACCTCCAAGGAATTAGAGTCCATCACCTTTTGTGGGAATCTGTTCCGCTGCCGAACAGCTCTTACTGTCAAAAAATTTGGACGAATGTTTCATCTTGGACTACGGCAATGCGCTCTACGTGGGGCTACCTTTGAAGGTGACCCAGAAACTACAACTAATCCAGAATGCGGCAGCTAGACTGGTGACTGGGAGCGGCCACCGAGACCACATAACACCGGTCTTGAAAGACCTACACTGGCTCCCAGTACGTTTCCGAGCACAATTCAAAGTGTTGGTGCTGACCTTTAAAGCCCTAAACGGCCTCAGCCCAGTATACCTGAAGGAGCGTCTCCACCCCCATCGTTCTGCCCAGACACTGAGATCCAGCGCCGAGGGCCTTCTGGCGGTTCCCTCACTGAGAGAAGTGAGGTGACAGGGAACCAGGCAGAGGGCCTTCTAGGTGGTGGCACCCGCCCTGTGGAACGCCCTCCCTTCAGATGTCAAAGAGATAAACATTCTGACATACCTGACATTCAGAAGCCATCTGAAGGCAGCCCTGTTCAGGGAAGTTTTTAATGTGTGACATTTTAATGTATTTTTAATCTTTGTTGGAAGCCGCCCAGAGTGGCTGGGGAAACCCAGCCAGATGGGCAGGGTACAAATTCTTCTTCTTCTTCTTCTTCTTCTTCTTCTTCTTCTTCTTCTTCTTCTTATTATTATTATTATTATTATTATTATTATTATTATTATTATCGGAATGTCCTTTCCTGTAACGTGAAGCCATTGGTTTGAGTCCTACCCTCCATGTGACAGGTCTTAAGAGATTTGAAGATGGCTATCATATCTGCTCTCAGTCTCCTCTTTTCCAGGCTAAACATTCCCAGCTCCTTCAAGCGCTCCTTGTAGGGCTTAGTTTCCAGACCCTTGATCATCTTGGCTGCCCTCCTCTGCACACATTCCAGCTTGTCAACATCCTTCTTACATTGTGGTGCCCAGAACTGGACACAGTATTCCAGGTGTGGTCTGACCAAGGCAGAATAAAGTGGGACTTCCCTTGATCTGGGACGCGGGTGGCGCTGTGGGTTAAACCACAGAGCCTAGGACTTGCCGATCAGAAGGTCGGCGGTTCGAATCCCTACGATGGGGCGAGCTCCCGTTGTTCGGTCCCTGCTCCTGCCAACCTAGCAGTTTGAAAGCACCTCAAAGTGCAAGTAGATAAATAGGTACCACTCCGGTGGGAAGGTAAATGGCGTTTCCGTGCGCTGCTCTGGTTCGCCAGAAGCGGCTTAGTCATGCTGGCCACATGACCTGGAAGCTGTACGCCGGCTCCCTCGGCCAATAAAGCGAGATGAGAGCCGCAACCCCAGAGTCGGCCACGACTGGACCTATTGGTCAGGGGTCCCTTTACCCTTTACCTTTACCTCTCTTGATCTGGACACTAGACTTCTGTTGCTGCAGCCTAGAATAGCTTTTTTTGCTGCTACATCGCACTGTTGACTCATGTTAAACTTGTTGCCCACCAGACCCCTAGATCCTTTTCACATCTATGGCAAGCTGCAGGTCTCTGTTCTTATTTATCCTCTTTGTGCACAAGCAGAATGCTGGAATTTCCCCCAAAATAATACAGAAGTGAACTCCTTTAAGTTCTGTTTCTGTGGAGGATTTAAAATGCAATGTTTCACATGCAAAAGTGTATCAGGCTGGCTTTATTTAACAACCTCTCTCGTAGGCAAGAGTTAACGAAGAAGAAATAAATGCCCTGTGCCCCAGACATTTCAAGGTAACACAATATTCTGGACATTTATTGTCCATGTTAATTTTTCTTATCTATTCCTCCCTTCCAGCAGGACATCTGGCCAGTTCTACGTATCAGGAAAACATACAATCCTGTCTTGAAGATCAACACAGCTATTGTATTAATGGCATCTGCATATTTAATAAGGAACTACAGGTGCCCACCTGCAGGTAAACAAGTATACAAAATAAAACAAAATAAAAAAATTATTATTATTATTATTATTAGTTGTGCAGCAATCTCGATGTTATGATGTACCTGAAAAGGCTCTTTTGGGGCACAGGACTCCAGAAGCCATCTTGACGAGTGATTTGGCTATTAATTGATGCCCCTTTGGTTATGACTACTGCAAGCTAGGTTTTATCTTCCAGGCAGCCTTTCCTTAGGAATTTTATTATATTTTCCCCACTCTAGGTGCCTCGCAGGTTACAGTGGCGAGAGATGTGAACATTTGATGTTGAACTCCCATGCGCAGGACCCTTATGACCATTACATTGCTGTCGGGATTGGGGCTGGAATATTGCTAATAGGTATTTTTGCTGCCATCTACTGCTGCCTAAGAAAAAGGTATGAAAGAGAAGACAATAGTATTTGTCTTGCCTGTTGCATTTTGTAGGGGATGTTCCACCGGTGGTGCGGATGTGTCTTGTTTTTGGGTGTACAGTTCCAGTTCCCTTATCCAGCGCTCTTTTTCTATAAAAATGTTTAGGGGTACTCTCATTTTGACTCAAGAAAACCACCATTTTATAGTTCAAATCGGGGGAAATAAATACAGTAAATGGACAAAAGTACAAAGATTCACATAAATATATCCATAACTGACACAGGCCAGAAATAGGCTGATCCATCCATTCCTAGTTTGGGGAGGCAGGCAGTTAGGTGTGTCATGATGACACTTGCACCGACATTGCAAGTTGGAAAAGGATTCTCAGAAAACAGATAAGCTTTCTGTGTACGCTTCCCAGGAATGCTTTGTACACTGAGTCGCTTCCATATGAGGGCCAGCTTGGTGTAGTGGTTAAGAGCTGTAGACTCGTAATCTGGTGAACTGGGTTCGATTCCCCGCTCCTCCACATGCAGCTGCTGGGTGACCTTGGGCTAGTTACACTTCTCTGAAGTCTCTCAGCCCCACTCACCTCACAGAGTGTTTGTTGTGGGGGAGGAAGGGAAAGGAGAATGTTAGCCGCTTTGAGACTCCTTCGGGCAGTGATAAAGTGGGATATCAAATCCCCACCCCCAAAAAAGTAGCCAAGGTACGCTCACCCATTCACTAGTACAGGGGTCGGAAACGTGCAGCCAGTGGGCCAGATGCGGCCCACGAAGACCGTTTTACCAGCCCCCAATCTGCCCCCAAACCGAGCGACCCGCTCAGCAAGTCCCCCTGCATTAAACCAGAGCGGCACGGTGCGAGGACTTGCCGAGTGGCGCCGAAAATCGCGTCTGCGCACACGCAGATACCGGAAATCACTTGCATGCCCAGAGACCAAAAATTACTTCTGCGCAGGAGCGATTTTCAGTATCTGGGCATGTGCAGAAGTGATTTCCGGCGCCGCATACATGTGCAGATGCAATTTTCGGCGTTGCGCTGCACCGGTCTGGCCCACGGATTATCTCTGTGGGAGTGATCCAGCCCATGGCGGGTAAGCCTTGCTGACCCCTGCACTAGTACATTTACTGCAAAACATGACCTCCTTTTTACTAAACTTTTCTGGTACTTTGACGATGTTACCCGGTGACAATGCATTGCAAACTTTTCTTGCCAGCGTTCCATGTACAGTGGGTTACAGACACTTCAGGTTACAGACTCCGCTAACCCAGAAATAGTACATCGGGTTAAGAACTTTGCTTCAGGATGAGAACAGAAATCGCGCGGCAGCATAGCAGCAGCAGCAGCAGCAACGGGAGGCTCCATTAGCTAAAGTGGTGCTTCAGGTTAAGAACAGTTTCAGGTTAAGAACGGACCTCCGGAACGAATTAAGTACGTAACTGTTATATACTGAAGTTCTCACCCCGGGCCAGCAGGGGGATACTGTAGATAGTTTTCCCTCAGGTCCACATATGCAAATAAGGGATTGAAAGTGACGTTCAGTGATTGGATAGTTACAGAAAATGGCTACTGTTGCGTTCTAGTGGAGCTCTATATAAGCAGGCTGGCTGAACACTTCAGTTCAGTTCTCTTCTGTTCTGGCCTGTGAATAAACAAGCTGTTTGAAGAATCGTTGTGTCATTTGATATGTTCACCCACAACTTAACAGTAACCAGAGGTACCACTGTAATCAGAAATGACTGCGGGGGCCTAGATCTCAATTCCATTCATGCTGCCTTTTCTTCCCTAGGTACAGAAAGACCACACTCCTACAAAGTCTGCCGTGAGGAGACAGCACTGTGAAGGTCTTCTGGGTGGTGTATGAGTTTCCTGATGAACTAGGTGTGGTGGCCAAAGAAAACCAGAGTCGGCAAAAGACTTTGCAGGCTGCTAGCTGCAAGGACCCTTCTCGCCTGCCTTGTCCTTAGCTTCTGAGCAGAACGCTACAGAGGCCTTGCACCATGGACCAGGCGAAATATGTGCTCTCTCCTCCCGATTGGCACTGTTGATCTATGTGGTTCAATGTTGTCCCCTCTGAGTGGTAGTTTGCTGCAGAGTCTTGGGTCTCTTTTTTTGCATCTAGAGATGTGGGGGACTGAATTTGGCTTGCCGATTGGAAGGTCGGTGGTTCAAATCCCCGCGACGGGGTGAGCTCCCGTTGCTGTGTCCCAGCTCCTGCCAACCTAGCAGTTCGAAAGCACACCAGTGCAAGTAGATAAATAGGTACCGCTGCAGCGGGAAGGTAAACGGTGTTTCCACGCGCTCTGGTTTCCATCATGATGTCCATAAATAACAACACTTTGGAGGTCCCGAGCCTCAAGGAGGTTAGATTGGTCTCATCTAGGGCCAGGGCCTTTTCAGCACTGCCCCCGACTTGGTGGAATGCTCTAACACAAGAGACCAGGGCCCTGTGGGATTTGACATCTTTCTGCAGGGCCTGCAAGATGGAGCTGTTCTGCCTGGCCTCCGGCTTGGACTCACTCTGACCCCTTATATGGGATTTGGCATATAAATTTTCCCTTGGCTTTTTTGCTGGCCCATGTAGGACCAGCATGGATAGCTGGCTCAGGTGAAAATCTGATGTTTCCTCCCTTTATGGTCTTGATTTACTACTAAAAGGAGGCTGCATTTTAAGCTGTATTTTAAGCCGTATTTTAAGCCACATTTTAATTAACTGTTTTGGGGGCTCCCCCCTTTTTTTCTATTACGTTTTATTGTAATTTATATTCGGTGTTAGCCGCCCTGAGCCCGGCCCTGGCCGGGAAGGGCAGGGTATAAATAAAATGCTATTATTATTATTATTATTATTATTATTATTATTATTATTATCAAATGTGGTGGGTGCCAGTGCCCTGCCACTCCTTCTGAGCGGCAGCGGCAGCAGGCACCGCAACCTTCCAACAGTTTGACTTCACCCCCAAAAGCGCACTCCTCCATTGTCTCGCGAGACAGACGGATGCCGACGTTACAATGTGTGAAATTCTACAGAGTCAAAATAAATGCAAAATGAAAGAAAAAAAACATTAGACCCAAATGTTGATGGCAAAGCACACACTTGCAGAAGACTTGTGGAAGCCCTGCACTCCACTTCCCAGATGCCCATACATTCGGATTTCATCAGAAGGCGTTCAACTCACAGCCCAATGCATGTGTTATTGTAATATACAGTAGCTGACTCACACTTGCATGCATGAAAGAGTTAGCCTGAGCCCAGAAGCTCAGGGTGCAAGTGGGTGTGGCCTACCAGCCTCTCAGCAGCCTCTGCTGTCCTCTGCTTCTCAGACTTTTTTTAATGCTTCCAGGGGCAAACAAAGAAGGAGTCGTGCGGCCAATGGCTCCCAGCTGCAATGATAACCAAGTGAACTGAATCTCTCCAAAGGGAGATTTTACAGCCTGCATCTTTGCTAACCCAAAGATTGCATGATCCTTTTTGTGAGGAAACCAAGTTATTTTGTTTTTAAGTTGTTTGGAACCATTTTTTCCACATCTTTGTTTCACTACCTGCAGATGGAGACTTATTTGATGCAAATTCTGGAAATTCTATGAGTAAAATGTTCACTTGTTTGCAAAGCTAAGTGTCTCTGATTTATTCTAGCCTAAGCATTTTCATGGGGAACGTTTATTTAAAGGTGGGTGAGAGCAGATGTAAATCTAAGCAACTTCCAATGTGCTTGGAGAAATTGCCATTGTGCAGTTGACCTTCTAAACCTCTCTCTCCAACATGTGTTCCTATTGCTATCATTTCACTCACAGATCTACTACTTGCATGCCTGAATGGCTTCCAGGGAATGCATGTAGAGCTCCTCCATGTGAGGACCAGGACCTCTGATTGGTCCAGGGTCCCTCCTCACAGGGAGGAGCTGTGTGTTCATCCATTAGTAAGTGAATATAATTCCTTCTGACATAGCTTGAATACACAGACACTGGGGAAACTGGGCCATGTCAGAGGCTAGGGCTTGCTCATGTGTTCCCACAAATGCCATTTCTTTCTTTAAAGATTTATCCATCATTTCATAACCAGAGATGTACAGTAAAGGTAAAGGGTAAAGGGACCCCTGACCATTAGGTCCAGTCGTGGCCGACTCTGGGGTTGCGGCACTCATCTAGCTTTATTGGCCGAGGGAGCCGGCGTACAGCTTTCCGAGTCATGTGGCCAGCATGACTAAGCCGCTTCTGGCGAACCAGAGCAGCACACAGAAACGCCGTTTACCTTCCCGCTGGAGCGGTACCTATTTATCTACTTGCACTTTGACGTGCTTTCGAACTGCTAGGTTGGCAGGAGCAGGGACCGAGCAACGGGAGCTCACCCCATTGCGGGGATTCGAACCACCGACCCTCTGATTGGCAAGTCCTAGGATCTGTGGTTTAACCCACAGTGCCACCTGCGTCCCTCTGTACAGTAAGATGTACAGTAGATGTACAGTAAGATAGGGTAAAATGCAAAAGAGCCAAATTCAAAAAAACGATAGGACAATGACTACAATTTATAATTCACATTCTGTAAATATTATGGAAGAATAAACCTGTGGAGGGCGGGGTCATATGAACCCCAATATCATAGCTGTCAACTTTTCCCTTTTCTTGTGAGGAATCCTATTTGGAATAAGGGAATTTCCCTTAAAAAAAGGGGGAAGTTGACAGCTATGCCCAATATATGATCAGCACTCTAAGCTCTGTTATGATGGTTTGGGTGGAATGAGGAGAGGGACAGAATGGTGCTATTTGGCTCCCAGTTGAGTTCTGCAGGAATGCTTTAACTTTCACTGTTCTTTTGCTGTATAAAATTGAATTACATCATTGATGGAAGGGTGGAGTGGGGTGCAGCTGAGGTCTCAGTAACCTTAGAACCCTGACTAAGTACCACCAGTGGCGTAGCGTGGGTTGTCAGCACCCGGGGCAAGGCAAGTAATTTGCGCCCCCTAACCCGTGCATTTGCGCCCCCTAACCCGTGGATTTGCGCCCCCTAACCCGTGGTTTTGCCCTAACCCCAGATGTTGCGCCCGGTGCGGCCAGCCCCCCCTGCACCCCCCACGCTACGCCACTGAGTACCACTGTTCCCATGCTGTAACCTAATCACCACCCATTTTTGGCCCCCGTTGCATCAGTGTAACCCAGGCACAGGCACACTTGGCCCTCCAGATGTTTTGGGACTACAACTCCCATCATCCCTGACCACCTGTTAGCAAGGAATGATGGGAGTTGTAGTCCCAAAACATCTGGCGGGCCGAGTTTGCCTATGCCTGGTGTAACCCCATGCTGGCATAATGGGGTGATGCACCAATATAGAATTTTCAAAGGTGGTATAGTTGCAAGATCTGCTAGAAGAAGAAAATTAGTTTGGATGTCCAGCCAGCGTAACTCGATCAGACGAGTGGACCGCAAATCGCTTTGCGCATGAAAAACAACTTTTTTATTCATATAAAATGTGCAGAAGGCTTCAGTCATGTGCCATTCAGAAACCAGAGCGCACGCCTCTAGAGGCCACTGTTGCACCATTAATCAGCTTCGGAGGCTTGCTGCTTTTTCCAGTTGCTACGCAGATTTCCGAAACGATGGCTCATTTTTAGTTTGCGCTGAACTAACCATTTTAGTTATGCCTGCAAATAAAAACTGCTGAACAGAAAGGCTAAGCTCCACGTTTCCACTCCCACTGAAATTAATGGAAGATTTTGAATCTGCAGACATATATCATGGCAAAATAAAAGCTAAATGTGTCTCTTATTTATTTATTGAATTTATATACCGCCATATACCCGGGGGTCTCAGAGCGGTTCACAGAATAAAATCAATATATAAAATGATAAAATACCTAATAAAAATAAAAACAACAACCCAATAGCCCCCCAACAAAAAAACACATTTTAAAAGGGCATAGGATGTAAATCAGATAAACCAAGGTAAAGGTAAAGGGACCCCTGACCGTTAGGTCCAGTCGTGGCTGACTCTGGTGTTGCGGCGCTCATCTCGCTCTATAGGCCAAGGGAGCCGGCGTACAGCTTCCGCGTCATGTGGCCAGCATGACTAAGCCGCTTCTGGCGAACCAGAGCAGTGCATGGAAACACCGTTTACCTTCCCACTGGAGCGGTACCTATTTATCTACTTGCACTTTGTGCTTTCGAACTGCTAGGTTAGCAGGAGCTGGGACCGAGCAACGGGAGCTCACCCCGTCGCGGGGATTCGAACCGCCGACCTTCTGATCAGCAAGCCGAAGAGGCTCAGTGGTTTAGACCACAGCGCCACCCGCGTCCCTCCGACATGCTCCTAGTGACTAACTTATTCCTGTAGCTGCCTCTGCCTTTAACGAACAGCTGCAATGGATTCACCCAGCTTCCTCACCTGCAGCTAACATGAAAAAAGAACTGGAGCCCCAATGGCCTCGCCTGAATCCATGCACACACACACACAAACACACTCATTGCCAGGATTGCTGCGCCAGCTTTTATGTTGCTGGCTCAACACGGAACTGAGGGCCAAGCGGGCAACATTTATCGGATCTATTTAAAGCTGTGTGCATACCGCTTAATCATTTGCATTTCTAAGTAGTGTACCTGAAAAGAAAACGTACGGAGAATTAAGCCATAAAAAGCCGCCATAAAACCCAGCACTTCCTTAAAAGGCACAAGGAAGCTTCCGTCAAGAGCCTAAAGTTCAGCAAGGACTTGGGTAGACAACGTAAGGCCTGTGGGCCAGATCCGGCCCAATTGCCTTCTCAATCCGGCCCGTGGACGGTCCTGGAATCAGTGTCTTTTTACATGAGTAGAATGTGTCCTTTTATTTAAAATGCATCTCTGGTTTATTTGTGGGCCATAGGAATTTGTTCATTTTTCCCCCTTCCAAAATATAGTCCGGCCCCCCACAAGGTCTGAGGGACAGTGGACTGACCCCCAGCTGAAAAAATTTGCTGATCCCTGCTTTAGGAGAGCCAAGATGGCTTTTTGATTGCTCTCCTGCACTATTTTAGACATGTGGTTTATATACTTATGCATGTGTGTTTTCCTTGTTGCAATTATCAACATTTGTTCTATATTTGAGACCTTAGAATTCCTACAGTGGACAGTGGACAGTGGACTGGCCCCCAGCTGAAAAAGTTTGCTGAGCCCTGAGCAAGGAGGATGCATTTGTGATCTCCGTCAGGCTTGGGACTACTTCTGAATGTACTGTACAATAAAATAAATGGCTTCTGAATGGATCCTGGGGACTCCCTATTTCCCTCGCCCGTGCTGCTACCCCCGAGCTCAAGGAAGGCAAAAAGGTAAAGGACCCCTGGGCAGTTAAGTCCAGTCAAAGGTGACTATGAGGTTGTGGCACTCATTTCGCTTTCAGGACGAGGGAGCTGGCCTTTGTCCACAGACAGTTTTCCGGATCATGTGACCAGCAGGACTAAATCACTTCTGGTGCAGCAGGACACCAGACGGAAACCAGAGCACACAGAAACGCCGTTTACCTTCCCTCCACAGTGCTACCTATTTATCTACTTGCACTGGCGTGCTTTTGAACTGCTAGGTTGGCAGGAGCTGGGACAGAGCAACGGGAGCTCACCCTGTTGCAGGGATTTGAACTGCCAACCTCCTGACTGGCAAGCCCAAGAGGCTCAGTGGTTTAGACCATAGCACCACCCGTGTACTCTAGAGGACTGTGAAATTCTGTGTCTTGGGCTTTTGTCTCAACAAATGAAACTGATTTGTAAAATACGAGAGAGAGACATTGCAAACACTTTTGTAAATCAATAAAATCTTTAATAATAATAATAATAAAATAGCACCAGGAATTACTGAGTGAAAGCTTCCACACTGAATCCGACAGGCTCCCTGCCAGAGTTCAGCACCTGAACGTCTGACTATGTCCCAGAGTCAATCTGCAAATAAAGTTTAACAATTGGCAGAAAGAGGGCAGAAGCTTTGGGGTATTTTCTGCGCCTGCGCCATAGCTGTCAACCGTCCCTTATTTGGCGGGAAAGTCCCTTATCCCAGCGCCGTTTCCCGCTGCTGTCCCTTATTGATGATGTCCCTTAAATTTCCTGGGTTTCAAAGGAAGCAGCTCCTCTCCCTCCCTCCCTCCCTGCCGGCCAGGGAGGAGGGAGGCTCCAACTGTGTTGCTTGGCTGCGTTGCTCACCCAATAAGGAGTCTAAGAACGACTGGGGGGTGGAGTTTGCATGCCTTGTGCTGATCAAATCGGCCACGTTGCCTCGGGACTCGCCTTTGCTCAGCGCTTCCCAGCGGAGAGGTGACGGTGGTTTTCCTTGCCGCATTCCCTTTGCCGGGTTGCTGCACTGTGGGAACCACCGCTTGAGGCTTCGTTTGGCTGCTGGCTGGGCTTTCTGCCTTGGCTCGGAGGGGCTCAGAAGTTGAACCTACCTGTGCTTGGAAAATCCCTTATTTTGGCTGCTGATCCCTTATTTCTGAGGCTGCTGGTCCCTTATTTTCAAATCTGTAAGTTGACAGCTATGGCCTGCAGCCCCGGACTTCACCACCTGCCCTTTAACTTGAGAGACCCCTTTCCCACTTCCCAGGCCTGTCCCTCCCCAGTCCCCGTTGTAGCTTGCGTCAGAATGTTCCTGGATCTAGTAAGACTCTTCAAAATATCCGTAGGCCCTGCTTCGTAGAATTAGATGACTAAAGGCCGGGCAGGGGAGGAGGAGGATGTATTTAGAAGCAGTCACCTGGAGATAAGGAACCAGAGGGCAGTGGATTTGCATCTGTGTTGACAGCAGCGGCCATAAATGTCAGTTTAGCGCAGTCTACGGTAAACGTCAAGCCCAGGCCTTGCACAGTAATGAGAATTGATCTGGGGACCCTTCGAAAGCCAAGAAATTCAGGAGAGAGTTGAGATGAACATGTTGAACATTACTCAAGTGTTTTACTTTATTTTTAAATTTTCTGTAAAGACTTTAAATTCTTTAGGTTTTAAATTTTGGAGGTTTTGTTCATTGTCTGAAATTTGCTTCGTACAGTGGAACCTCTACTTACGGACATAAAGTGGTACCTCAGGTTAAGTACTTAATTCGTTCTGGAGGTCTGTTCTTAACCTGAAACTGTTCTTAACCTGAAGCACCACTTTTAGCTAATGGGGCCTCCCGCTGCTGCCACGCCACCGGAGCACAATTTCTGTTCTCATCCTGAAGCAAAGTTATAGAATCATAGAATCATAGAGTTGGAAGAGACCACAAGGGCCATCGAGTCCAACCCCCTGCCAAGCAGGAAACACCATCAGAGCACTCCTGACATATGGTTGTCAAGCCTCTGCTTAAAGACCTCCAAAGAAGGAGACTCCACCACACTCCTTGGCAGCAAATTCCACTGTTGAACAGCTCTTACTGTCAGGAAGTTCTTCCTAATGTTTAGGTGGAATCTTCTTTCTTGTAGTTTGGATCCATTGCTCCGTGTCCGCTTCTCTGGAGCAGCAGAAAACAACCTTTCTCCCTCCTCTATGTGACATCCTTTTATATATTTGAACATGGCTATCATATCACCCCTTAACCTCCTCTTCTCCAGGCTAAACATGCCCAGCTCCCTTAGCCGTTCCTCATAAGGCATCGTTTCCAGGCCTTTGACCATTTTGGTTGCCCTCCTCTGGACACGTTCTAGTTTGTCAGTGTCCTTCTTGAACTGTGGTGCCCAGAACTGGACACAGTACTCCAGGTGAGTACAGGTTAAAGTTCTTAACCTGAAGCACTATTTCTGGGTTAGCATAGTCTGTAACCTGAAGCGTATGTAACCCGAGGTACCACTGTAATCTGTTCTGGAGGTCCGTCTGCTGGTCGAAACGGGACGCCAGAAGAGGCGTCTTGTGCGCGTGCACATTCGGCGGTAGTGCGCTTCTGCACATGCGCAGACAGCGGCAGCTGCTTCTGCGCATGCGCAGATGGCAGAAGCCGCTTCTGCGCATGTGCGAATCGCGGCAAACCCGGTGTTTACTTCCGGGTTTGCCGCAGACGCAACTTGGAACATCCACAAGACGAGGCATATGTAAGTCGAGGTTCCGCTATATTGCATAATTTATTGTTCTAATCTGCTTTCAGAGCTACCTGGTGGGTTATAATTTTTAAAACAAAAAGGGGTAAACATTTTTTTAAAAAACAACAACAACGCTACCTGTTTGCCTCATGTCTCCACTCTGTACTTCAGTCTTTCCTTTGGAAGGGCATGTTTGTTCACATAGCACCCAAAGGCTGGCACCAGATGAGGTTGAGCAGTGGCACAGCGTTGGGGACCCACAGGGGTGGTTGCGCCAGACGCAAAACGGTTAGGGGTGCAAAATTTCAGCACCTGGTGCTGCCTCCATACAGCTGTGTGCTTTCGTTGCTGGATTCTATTGAAAACAGCTCCCCCCCCCCACAATAATATTTATTATTTTTCATACAAAAACATAACAAAAGAAAGAGTAAACAATAATAAAAGGGGGGGGGGAGAAAACGAAAAGAAAAAAAAGAAAAGAAAAAAGAATATGAAACATAAAATACATCAAATCACCACGTAAACTAAAACTTAGTTAATTAATTAAAATTCATCTTCATAAACATATTACTTGACTTCCTCTAATCTCTTCCATCTGAATTTCTTAGTAATTATAGCAGTTTCCAATATCATTATTTCATAAAACCATATCACAGTCATAATCATATTTCCTAACTTTTCTTATCGTACATTTTCTTATTTATTTATTTAATCCTAATTTAGTCCTAGGCCTAATTAATTCTTTCAAGTGGCTACATATCTTTAATATTACAATATTTATTCAAATAGTCTTTAAATTTCTTCCAGTCTTCTTGGTGTTCCGCTTCTTTCTGGTCGCGGATTCTCCCAGTGAGATCAGCCAGCTCCATAAACTCCATCATCTTCATCTGCCATTCTTCTACCGTTGGTAGTTCTTGTGATTTCCATTTTTTGGCTAGAAAAATCCATGCAGCAGTTGTGGCATACAAAAATACTTTTACACCTTTTTTGGGCAGTTCAGAACCTGTTATTCCAAGGAGAAAGGCTTCTGGTTTCTTCATAAATGTATACGAAAACAGCTTTTCCATGCAAACCTGGACGTGATCTCTCCAGACAACGGAATGACTCTTCTTTTCTTATCTCTGCGGCTGCAATCTCCTGGGTGCCCGAGACACCATTAGGCAGTTGAATGCGCATGAATCTGTCCATTTCCCTCCCGCCACCCAACCACCACCCTCCACGGAGCCCTTGGTGGTGGCAACCCACGCTACACCACTGCTTCTGAATACCAGTTGCTGGAAACCACAGCAGGGGGGGGTGTGTAGAATGGTCCTGTGTTCGAATCCTGATTATGGGCTTTGTACAGGCATCTGGTTGGCCACTGTGAGAACAGGATGCTGGACTTGGGCTTGATCCAGCAGGCTCGTCTTCCATTCTTACGTCTACATACATGGCCAAATGATCCCGGGCAAAGCAATGACAGCAAGAAAATGGAGGGTTAAGCCAAGGTAATGACTGATGGAAGATGATATGGATCTTGAGTCATCAAGTTTGCGATCTCAGAATGGGAAAGTGTTTTGCAGAATGAAGTGGAAGGCAGGTTCCGGATAAAGATCTCGGAATCAAGGCAGGGCAAACCAGACTGGAAAGAGAGGAAGCGCCGAGGGATGAGTAACCAGCAACATCAAAGAAACCGAGAAGCTGGCCAAGCGGGCAAGGAAACACAAAAATTCCAAGGTGGAGAGAGCGGGTGAGTTGAAGATGCCAAGAGCCCCGAGCTGTGAAATGATCGGTTTGCTGAAACTTGCCATGGAAGGAAGGATTAACTATAGGGAAAGACTGCAGGCCAGTGAAAGTGCTCCCTGGTTTTAGGGCAAAACTAGCATCCTGTCTATGCCCCTGTGTGTACAACAGGCTTCCTGCTTTGAAAATGATACCCACTATAGGAGCTTGAAAGGGATGCGGGTGGTACTGTGGGTTAAACAGGTCCCTGCTCCTGCCAACCTAGCAGTTCAAAAGCACGTCAAAGTGGTAGTAGATAAATAGGTACCACTCCGGCAGGAAGGTAAACAGCGTTTCTGTGCGCTTCTCTGGTTCACCAGAAGCGGCTTAGTCATGCTGGCCACATGAACCGGAAGCTGTACGCCGGCTCCCTCGGCCAATAAAGCGAGATGAGCGCCACAACCCCAGAGTAGTCCACAACTGGACCTAATGGTCAGGGGTCCCTTTACCTTTACCTTTAGCATCCTGTCTATGCCCCTGTGTGTACAACAGGCTTCCTGCTTTGAAAATGACGACCCACCACAGCAATAGGAGGGGCAGGAGAAGCTGCGTACATTTGGGAGTGGGCTGAAAGATGCAGACCCTTTCGCCATGTTGGCCCTCTTCACGCAAGTAATGCCTGAGGAGGACCCAGATGTGAGTTCCAGAAGAGGAGCTTCCCAATTGATACCCGCTATAGGACCTTGAGCATGCCAATCGCCTCTCTTTCGAGATTGTTGCTCTTTCAGCTGCCATGCAAAAAATAGATGTCTATCTGATGACATCTGCGAAATCACTTGCGATAATAAACATCTCTCCCTTCCACATATCTGCCATTTTGAGGGAATTTAATTTTTACTTTTACTTTTGAATTATGGTGCTGGAGGAGACTCTTGAGAGTCCCATGGACTGCAAGAAGATCAAACCTCTCCATTCTGAAGGAAATCAGCCCTGAGTGCTCACTGGAAGGACAGATCGTGAAGCTGAGGCTCCAATACTTTGGCCACCTCATGAGAAGAGAAGACTCCCTGGAAAAGACCCTGATGCTGGGAAAGATGGAGGGCACAAGGAGAAGGGGACGACAGAGGACGAGATGGTTGGACAGTGCTTTCAAAGCTACCAGCATGAGTTTGACCAAACTGCGGGAGGCAGTGGAAGACAGGAGTGCCTGGTGTGCTCTGGTCCATGGGGTCACGAAGAGTCGGACATGACTAAACGACTAAACAACAACAACAACAATTTTTACTATTTTCTGCGGCGGTGAGGCATTTATCTAGCACTGATTTCCGAATCAATGGATTCTTGCTATAAGAAAAGAGGTTCTGACTGAAGATCGGGAATAACTTTGTGACAATAAGGGCTGGACTCCCTCAGACACCACCTTGGAAGGTGGTGAACTCTCCTTCATTTGAGGATGTTTTTTTAAGCAGAGGTTGGGAAGCCATCTGATGTGGATGGTTTAGTTGAGATTCCTGCTCAGACATCAAGTATGGTTTTGCAGCTACCCCCTTCAACACAAAGTCCAGTGTTGCCCGTTTTAGTTTTGTTATGGATTCCACAATAGAAGCGTGGGTGATGTTTCATGTATAAGCCAAGCAGATTTGCAGAGTACACTTGTTTTTCCTCGGTGTGTCCTTCTCACAGAAGCTGGATATAAAGAACATGGATCTTCCAGGAAACTTTCAGGGCAAAGTTGCTGGGAGATGGTTCTGTTTTTAAAAGGTGGTTCACAAGGTCTGTAAAAATCATGCCACAATTCAGTGCTTTTCAACCAGTGTGCTGTGGCTCCCTGGGGTGCCTTGAATGAGGGGTGCTGTGGGCAACACTGGACTTTGTCCCTCTTTCCTCCCCTTCCTCCTCTGTTGCCCCCTCACGCCTCTGCCTCCCAAAGGCTTGCCCAGCTGTTTGCTGCAGCAGCCCTAGCTACAAGCTCCTCAGGTGAATGGAGCCTCTGGGGCTGGTCAGGGGGTGCTGGTTGCCAGGAGCTGAGGTGGCCTCGGAGTAAGCAAGAAAGCCGGCGAGGGAGCCCAGCCAGCTAGTCTGCCAGCCCTTGTTGTTGGGAATGGACAGCCAAGTCCTAGGCCCCTGTGGGGCAGTGTGAGGAGGCACCTCTCTCTGGGGCAGGGAGGGGGCAGCTCAGAGACTGGGGTGGAAGCAAGGACTGCCCGGAGGACCTCCAAGGAGAGGGGAGAGGAGAGGAGGCTGAGGAAACACTCCACAAGGGAGGGTGTTCAAAAAAGGGCGAGGGGCCGCCAGCTCTGCAGGCAAGGGGTGACCTAACTGGACTCCTGAGCCTCACAGGGGTGCCGCAGAAAGAACGTAGTTGGTCAAGGAAGCCGTGGATCTAACAGGTTGAAAACCCCTGCCATAATTAATAACTGTCCAACAAAGATTATTTTCAAATACATGACTGAAGTTTGATGGCCTTTCACCATGAGGTTGCAATTATGCTAACTACAGTGGTACCTCTGGATGCGAGCAGGATCCGTTCCAGAGCCCCGTTCGCATCCTGAAGCGAACACAACCTGCGTCTGCACATCTGTGGGTTACGATTCGCCGCTTCCGTGCATGCGCATGACGTCATCTTGAGCGTCTGCGCATGTGCGAGCGGCGAAACCCGGTCGCCGTGGAGCGCAACCCGAAAATGCTCAACCCGAAGCTACTTCAACCCGAGGTATGACTGTACTTACTTATGAGTAGTCCCATTGGCCTCTGTGAGACTATCAACTTCCATCTGGGCTGCATGAGTGTCTCCCGGGTGATATGCAAATCCCACCCACAAGGTCCGGCTGGTAACCAGAAATGAAATATTTTTGCACTTAGTTCCTGAATGTTAGACTTAGTCAGCACGAGAGCAGCTTAAAAGGTGATGGTTCAGGCTTTCTTTGCTTGCAAGGTCACAGATAAGTTATTCACTTAATTTGCACCCCACGCCAGAGGATCCCAGATGAGTTGCCCTTCCCTTCCACCCCAGATTATCCCTACATAAAGTTATCTTGAATTATTTCCCCAAAATACAGTGGTACCTCTGGTTGCGAACGGGATCCATCCCAGAGCCCCATTTGCAACATGAGCAGAATGCAACCCACGTCTGCGCGTGCATGGATCGTGATTCGCCGCTTTTGCGCATGCGTGTGACATCATTTGGAGCGCCTGCGCATGCACGAGCGACGAAACCCAGAAGTAACCCTTTCCGGTACTTCCGGGTCGCCGTGGGACGCAACCTGAAAAGATTTAACCTGAAGCAAACGTAACAAGAGGTATGACTGCAATACCTTACCCTGCAACCAGGATCACACACCCTCGATTCAATTTCCCCCAAATTAATTACTCATGCAGAAATACTTGATGGGGCCACTTCTAGCAGCATCACTGTTTGCTGTGATGTCACTGAAGGCAACCAATGTCTTTTGTGGGGTGTCCAATTACAGCTCCTTTGCTTTCTTTTTTTTTAAATGAATATTTATTAAATTTTCCAATTTTATATAAACACAAAAAGAAAAAGAAAAAAAATATTAAAAACAATTCAGTTTCAATAACAGTTTTTCAATCACATGTTTCTTTGACTTCCTCATACCTCCCCTTCTTGTTCTCTAGTTCAATTTGTTAATTCAGCAAATCCTAATCTCTTAACATTCCTTTTAGAATATCACCTTATTTTCCACTCAACTTTTTTAAATTTAATAACAAAAACAATTATAATCCCCATTATCTTTATCATAACAGCTAGAGACCACCAAAGTTCAAACCAACATCTTTTCAAAGTTCATTAATTTTATAATATTTCTGTAGATATTCCTTAAATTTCTTCCAATCTTCTTCTGCTGACTTTTCTCCCTGGTCGCGGATTCTGCCGGTCATTTCTGCCAGTCCCATACAGTCAATCAACTTCATCTGCCATTTTTCCAGAGTGGGTAAATCTTGAGTCTTCCAGTGCTTTGCTATAAGTATTCTTGCTGCCATTGTAGCATACATAAAAAAAGTTCTGTCCTTCTTTGGCACCAAATGGCCGACTATACCCAAGAGAAAAGCCTCTGGTTTTTTCAGGAAAGTATACTTAAATATCTTTTTCATTTCATTATAAATCATTTCCCAGAAGGCCTTAATCTTTGGGCACGTCCACCAAAGGTGAAAGAATGTACCTTCAACATCCTTACATTTCCAACATTTATTATCGGGCAAGTGATATATTTTTGCGAGCTTGACTGGGGTTATGTACCACCTATATATCATTTTCATAATATTCTCTCTTAGGGCATTACATGCCGTAAATTTCATACCTGTGGTCCATAACTGTTCCCAGTCAGCAAACATGATGTTATGTCCAAGATCTTGTGCCCATTTAATCATGGCTGACTTAACCGTTTCATCCTGTGTATTCCATTTCAGCAGCAAGTTATACATTTTTGACATGATTTTAGTTTTAGGTTCTAGCACTTCTGTTTCTAATTTAGATTTTTCCACCTGGAAGCCAATTTTCCTGTCCAAATTATATGCCTCCCTTATCTGAAAATAATGTAGCCAGTCTCGGACTTTGTTTTTTAATTTCTCAAAGCTCTGCAGTTTCAGTCTATCTCAATTACAGCTCCTTTGCTTTCTATGAGCAGCTGTCACCTTTACCCTGCAAGCAGGGGGCAAACCCATTAAAAGAATAACCAGGAAGTTCTGTCTTCAGACCGTGGAATTGTTTCCTTCTTATTTTTTAAGTCTACAAATATTATTGTTTCTTATTATTTTTCTTTATTTCATTTCTACACTGCTTTATATTGTTGCAGGAATCTATGTCTAGGTTGGGGGGGGTTGCCCCTCCAGCAGATATCATGCACATGCAGCCCACTACCAAAATCAGCACCATCACTTTTGTGATTTGTCCCCACAAAACACTTCATCACAAGTTTCTTCCTATCTATTCAAAGGGCCTCTGCTGCACAATACCAAATGTACCAATTCATTGATAAATGTATCTATGTACTGGCTCACTGGGAAAACTTCAGAAATTCATATAGACATGTGAGCTCAGCTACTCAGCTGCCTCTCTGCCTGAGTGATAATCCCTGGAATCCTGACTTCCGGGTTAGCGCCATCGGCAATGGCGGCGTTCCTCTGACTGAGAGGAACCCGCTCCGTAGAATTCGGGTCGTGCCGCCGCGGCGAAGGCGGAGACCCTTTAAAAATCCCAGGCGGATGAAGCCTGGGAACGTGGGATTCGGCTGACACCAGGAGCGCCCCCCCCTAACCACAGGGAAACCCCTTTTCGGGGCTTCCGAAATGACGTGGGGTGAGTGGCGCGGTGTTTTGAATCGACCGCTATTTTTACGGAGTGAAGCCGCGTAGCTGTTGCCGGAGAGCGCTGACTTTTTCTTGTGGACAATTGGATTTCAAACAATAACCCGTGAGTAAATGGAAATTGGACTCTAAAGTATTTAAAGTTTTTTTAAAAAAAAATTGGTACTGATCGGGGAAGGTCTAAACAGGAAGTCCGCCTCCCCTTTCTGTAAACAAACTGAAGCAAAGAACCTGTTAACTAAGGTCGTGGAGAATTTTATGTAAAGGATTTAAATACCATTGATTGAAACTATCATCAATACTTTTTGCAGGGGACCCTGCAGAAGAAGGTTAAAAATTTGGGAATTGAAGTGCCACTTCCCCAAACCCGGGAGTGGTCTGTGAGAGCCCGCTGACGGTGAATAGATAAATTTGACAGCTGTCAAGTCTGCTGACAAGATACAAAAGAAGGACTTTGTTTCTGCTGCCCGTTTTGGTTACAACTTTACGTTTAAAAGGAAGCAAGGAACTGTTTCAATTTAACGTATGGGACCTTTGGGTCTGTGTTGGAAGGAGTGAAAAGAAACTTGAATCCCTCTAGAGGGAGCTTTGGAATACTGTTACAAGGAATCAGCTGGGAAACTGTTTTTAAAGATAAAGCCCTGAGAAACTAGTTTTTGACCTTGGATTGTTTAAGGATGGCAGTCGGGAAAGAAATTGAGTGCGAGCTGAACAGGACATTTTATCTCTTGGGAAAGCTGCATGATCAGATAAATGCTATGGCTACGAATGTAGTAATATTGGGAACACAAATGGGCATTGATGAAGAAGTGGACAAGAGCTCGGCGTGGGAACCTCTGCCAATTGAACAAATTGATAAACCTGAAAAGGAGAATCTCGTCGTGACTGAAGTGATGAAAGGGGGAGCCATGGCCCTACTGAGACAAATAGTGGACTACAACTGGAGGCCTTACATGATGGCAACTAGGAGAAGCAAATTTTTGGAGATGGAAGCCTGGCTCGGACTTGAGAATGAAGGATGGAGAGATCTCCCTGTGTGGAGAGTAAATGACCTCTGGGATATAAATCTGAGCCAGGTGGAGGTCGGAGATTTGGGGGTCTTTGGATTTGAAAAGAGTGTGAAGCAAGATTTGGAACATTCTATAGGCCCTATCCTTAATTATGGAAGTTTGGCAGGAAGGAACATGATTACTGTTGGGTTGGAGCTGCTCCGAGATTTGGTTTTTAACATCAAAGACTATCAAAAAGACCGGCAGAGGGGATACGAAAGAGACCTAAGAGCCTCGGACTTGAGATCTCCGGGTTGAGGGTTTTTGGAGATTGATGGAACTATTGCTAGGGGCCGAAACCGGGATGGGGATCTGGTGGAAAAAATTGGGAATTTAAAGTGTATATAATTTGTCTGTTTTTTTTAATTGTTTTTTTTATTATTATTATTGTTAAAGAGAGATGGGGGAATCGTGGAATTGAATCTTTCCTTGATCCTAGGGGAAATGTTTTTAGAATAAGTATAGATTATAAGTATTACTGGAAATAAGATTAAAGGAAGTAAAAGTGGATGGTTATTTAGTGAAAGAGAGAATGGGAAATTACAGTATATTAAGACAAGATATAAGGATAAAGTTTAAGATGAAGGATTTGTTGAAACATTTATATGAATTAGAATATACAGAGGGGAATTATGGTAAATTAAGATAAATTAGCAGGATAAAAACCAAGTTGCAAGGATTTGCTGGAATATCTAATTGAATTAGAATACAAAAATGGGAGGCGGGAGGAAGTCAAGGAAATAAGTGAATGCAAATAAGTGAGTTAAAGGTTTGATGTGTTTTTTATTTCTTTTATTTTTTTATTTTTCTGTTTTTTGATGTTGTTTTTTCTTTATATGTATTGTTTTTTTTTCTTTGATTGTCTTTTTTATTCTTTTTTGTAACCTTTAAAATCTCAATAAAAATTTATTTAAAAAAAAAAAGATAATCCCTGGCATCCTGATACCTGAGTGCCAGACAGGTAGCTATTCCAAAAATAACAAACCCAGATGAAGACAATAGGGTGTGAATAACTTGGCTGGGAAAAAGGGAAATGTAAAGATCTATTTTGTTACACTTGATGGGTGTTTGGTGGAGGGCAAGGAGAACCATGGGACAGGGTCCAGGATGCTCAGATTACTGCCACCAGACCTCCCCTTTCATGATGTAACCGTGATGTATGAGTGATGTAGTTTGGAGGGGTGTAACATGGGGATTAGCAGCTAATAAAAGTTTGGGTTCTCTTTTGTTCAGGGCTTCCATCTTGTTCCACCTTGTGGCAGGTGGGAGTCCTGTCGCGACAGTCTTCAATAAAGACCAAGCCTACTGGCTGCTGTTTTGCTCTGGTATTCCTGGCTGGTGTCCTTGTTTTTTGTCCAAGGGAGCCCTCGGATTTCTCCGTTAACAATATTTTAAAGAAAAATCTCAAAGCGGTTTACAGCATATTAAAGCATAAACACAACAGTCCAGAACCAAACATTTCTGAAGAAAGTCACATATAGAGCATACGGTCAAAGCAACATAATTAACAGAAAACTAAAATATTATCTTAAATATTTCAAAATGAAACGCTACAGAGGTCAACTACAGAATACATATTTAACACAAACAAAGTTAACAAAAAAAACCTTGAACATTTTTTTTAAAAAAAACCACACGAAAACCATTGCTAAGTGAAGTCAAATATAAAATGCACATTTAAAACAGCGCAATTGACAAGAGAATAAAATATTATCATAAGTATGACAGGGCTGTTTGGCAGGCACAAAAAGATGGGGCAAAAGAATCCAATATTTAGCGTTTGTTGTCCCTCTGGTCTCACCAGAAGCCTCTTTAGTGTAGAGCTGGTGAGTCTGGGTCCTGATCCTTAGGCCAGGTGGAAAAGGCCTTGCAGGGAGTGGTCTTCATGACTCACAACCATTACATATACCGTATTTTTTGCTCCATAAGACACACCTCGTTTTTAGAAGGGGAATGCAAGAAAAAAAATATTTTTAAAGGGAGCGCTGAGCAGAGCCTGTATGCATCCCAGGCTCTGCTCAGCGCTCCCTTTCACGAACCGCGTGGAGCATGTGTGCGGCGCTTGCAGGCTTTTCCCCAGGAGGGAGAAGGGCAGCCTGTCACTGACGGGGCTGAGGGGCTGCCCTCTGTCCCTTCCCTCACCTCCCACAAAAGCCAGCAAGAGCCACGCGCTCTTTAAAGGGTGTGCGGCTCCTGCGGGCTTTTCTAGGAGGTGGGAGAAGGGACTGACTGGCCATGTCAGTCCCTTCTCCCTCCTCGGGAAAAGCCCGCAAGAGCTGCGCAGAGCGTGTGTGCAGCTCTTGGGGGCTTTTCCCACCTGCATTGGCTCCATAAGACGCACACACATTTCCCCTTACTTTTTAGGAGGGAAAAAGTGTGTCTTATGGAGCAAAAAAGACGGTAATTCCAAGAGTTCCATGTTCTTTTTCAGAGCACTTCTTGTGCATCATTTACAAAAGTTTGCAAGCGGCGGATATTACGCTCGCACGGTTGACAGAAACTTGCTATTAACAACCCAGGCTCTCCATTTTCCTATTGGCATCCATCTCCGCAATGCTCTGCCGATACAGAACCAATGGCCTTTGCATGCGGTTTGGAAATATTTTTCTGTTTGGTTGCACACCTTGACCCTGCAAAGGGCCTGGTTTAGGAAGAGAGGCAGAAAAAGCCTTTCTTTCTTTCCTGCTGCGGACTTTCTTTTCAGACCTTATTTGAACAGAACAGTTTATGTTTATATTCCGCTCTGATATGTGACAGAAAGGCAGGCAACCTTTGTTCCTTGAATACCTCACATTCCTCCTCCAGGCCATTTGGTTCTCTTATTCCTTTACAGTTGACATACTGTATAGAGATCACCGTTTCCTCTTGACTGAGGCCGGTGAAGTGATCTTGAGATCACCTTACACATCTTTGAGAGCTTGAAGAGGCAGCAAAGAGAAGAATCAAAGCAGCTGAACACTACGAGGCTGGTAGGGCTTTTGCCCAAAGTTACCATATTAAATTCAATGTTTCAGTGCACACCATAGATAAACGATGTTGTCTGAGGCAATACTTAATGCACCTCTATGCGTTGAACGCATGCATATTAAGTTCACAAGTGTAGTTATTGGTTGCCACAGGAAGCTTGAGCAAATAAGTTAACTCAGGGATGATGATTCAACTCTGCTTTAGAAGAGTTTAGAAGTCACATTCTCTCTTGCTGGGCTGGAAGTCGGACAGGGGATACAAAGCCAGGAAAAATATCTACAGCGGTACCTCTGGTTACGTACTTAATTCGTTCTGGAGGTCCGTTCTTAACCTGAAACTGTTCCTAACCTGAAGCACCACTTTAGCTAATGGGGCTTCCTGCTGCTGCTGTGCCGCCGCCGCACAATTTCTGTTCTCATCCTGAAGCAAAGTTCTTAACCTAAGGTACTATTTCTGGGTTAGCAAAGTCTGTAACCTGAAGCGCATGTAACCTGAAGCGCATATAACCTGAAGCGTATGTAACCCGAGGTACCACTGTAGTTAAGTTGCTGCGTCTGTCAGTACAGTGTTACCTCTCTAGTTACGAACTTAATTCGTTCTGGAGGTCCGTTCTTAACCTGAAACTGTTCTTAACTAGAGGCATTCTTTCGCTAATGGGGCCTCTTGCTGCTGCTGCGCCACCGGCACACGATTTCCGTTCTCATCCTGGGGCAAAGTTCTCAACTCAAGGTAACTCTTCCAGGTTAGCGGAGTTTGTAACCTGAAGCGTTTGTAACCTGAGGTCTTTGTAACCTGAGGTACCACTGTACAGTGGTACCTTGGTTCTCAAACTTAATCCATTCCGGAAGTCCGTTCCAAAACCAAAGCGTTCCAATACCAAGGCACGCTTTCCCCATAGAAAGTAATGCAAAACGGATTAATCCATTCTCAGCTTTTAAAACAACCCGTAAAACAGCAATCTAACATGAATTTTACTATCTAACGAGACCATCGATCCATAAAATGAAAGCAATGAACAATGTACTGCAGTCACACAATCAGTCAATCAATCAATCAGTAGCTGAACTGGGTTCCACACAGTCACAAAAACAAACAAAAAAAGAGCAGCAAAAACAAAAATGCAAAATAAATAGCAAAAACAGACAGACCTCAGCATAACACTCAAAACGGATGTGTGGCCCTCAAATCGTAACATCAGCATAACAATCAAATTGGAAGTGTAACACTCAAAACAGAGCACATTCGGCTTCCGAAATCAGAATACTTACTTCTGGGTTTGCAGTGTTTGGGTTCCAAGTTGTTTGAGTACCAAGGCGTTTGAGAACCAAGGTACCACTGTAATTTAGATAAAGTGGCCCCCCGCGTGCTAGAATTGATGGCTTCTTTATTTGCTTTATTTCTGCGTTCCAAAACCTTACTAATTTCCATTACATTCCAGTCATAATAATAATCCCTTATACAACAACTGCAATATTAATAACTTCTATTCATGTTGACACATTCAGTGATTTATAAAGCGACAAGTGAGGCACTCAAACTATATCCTTGTTCTTCCTGGGTGTGGCAATTATTCTGTCTGTGGTGTTTCTTCCTGTCCTTGTAAGATGTTATGTCTTTCTTTCCCCCGGTTGTTGCTGTTACCCATCATGCGTTGGGCGGAGCTGATATCCCATTGTAGTTCCAGAAATTTCTATCTGTCATAGGTTTCCAGGTGTAATGTGTCATTTGGCTCTAAATCTACATAGGACTGAGCCGAAAATGTCACTTCATCAAGACCTCAAAAGGAATTCCTTGTCTAGCTTTCCATTTTCACAGGTTCGGGCTTACTGGAGCTCTGTCCGTAACTGTATTTTTTTCCTGTGCAATGAACATTTCGCCCCAGAGGGAATATGTTATAACAGAAAACGAAGGTGACTCGTTGTGCAAGGCCTCCCCATTGCCCCAGGCTTTCTTGCTCATCCTCCGTGTGCCTCTGTGTTTGAAAGAGCCCATCTTTCATGTTCAGACTACGCTGGGGGGAGGTGTTTGTTCGCCCCAGAACATTGGTATCACTTTAACTTACTGCGTTCCATCATACCTCTCCTCCCTTTCGACTGTTGCACATAGACTGGCCTTCACCAAAGCGAGGTTTAACGTTTTTCCCTCCAATGTCCTGAGACATAGGTTCTCAAAGGGCCAAGCCCCCGCCGTGTGCAAATGTGATAAGGTGACGCCGGAGTCGCTCCAGCACATTATGTTCACTTGCCCCTTGTTTAATGTGCTACGGGCAAATTTGTTGGGATCAATCATACAGAAACTAGAGGGTACCCCACCAAAATTCCACCTTGCCCAAATCTTGCAGGACAAGGATACCCACACGACCCTGAAGGTGGCTAGGTTCCTAGTTGCTGTCCTTTCCCAAAAGCGACGCCAAGGAGCTCTACAAGCTAATTAAGGCGCAGTATGCCTTTCCATTTTATAGTATTTTATTGTTATAGTGGTGTTTTAGCGATTGCTTTTTTTTCTCCTTACGGCACAAGCTGTTATTTATGTGTTGTTTTTACCTGTATGGGCCTATGGCCGTAATAAATGATATTCTATTCAGACTACGTCAACAGAGGATGGAAAGGAAGCCCAGAAAGTGGAAGGAAGACGGAGAAAAAGAGGGAGCTGCCTTATACCGAATCAGATCATTGGTCCATCTAGTTCAGTATTGTCCACACTGATTGGCTGAAGCTTGCTAGGTTTCTGTCCGGGGTCCCTATCTGGAGATTATAGAATGATAGAATTGTAGAGTTCAAAAGCAGATGCTTGACCATAGCAGATGCTCTTCCCCAAAGAGAGAAAGGAACGTTGATCTTTTGATCCATTGCTTCAAACAGCAGAGGCAAAACAAAGCCAGAGCTGATGTCTGAACAGCCAGATCATTTATTTCAGTTCTTCTGCTTCTACGCCATCTTCCTTCCATCATGCATCCTATGGTGGCACCTGGTTCTTATGAGGTATCCCATCCAGAAACTTATCAGACCCACAGACCCTGATTTTTGTTACAGAAGTTGAGTGCCTCTCTGCCGAGAGGTAGCAAGATTCCAATCTGTGTTCTGAGTCTGAGACACAGCAGAGGCTGTCGTAGCTTTAAGAAATGTGGTTTATTCACCTATTTACACCTTCAATCAGCATGGAGGGAGTCCAGATCTTACAGCGTGGTCATTTCTAGAGGGGCTTGTCCCCTCCCCCCAGCAGGACAGCCCTGCAGTCCAAGGCAGCCTTCAGCCAGCCTGCCCAAGATGGATGACCCCAGTCTTTCTTCTTCTTCTTCTTCTTCTTCTTCTTCTTCTTCTTCTTCTTCTTCTTCTTCTTCCCAGCACACCTTGCTAAAGACTCCCTTTTCTTGTCACCACACACCCAGTTACCCTGGCCAACTTCCAAACCCCCAGTCTCTTTTTGGTACAAAACACCACCACCACCCGAAGGATAGGACGGAGCAGTCAGATATATTTGTGAATAGGTCCTTCACCCCAAGAACTCCGTAGGAAGCAGTTATGGTTGAGTTTTGTTGCCTGTCCCTGGGCCACAGGGCTTGCTGTGACCTCCTACCCCCTACAGTTCATAGTTTAATTAAAGTTGACCCAAATGATCCTGGGCGAATCCACCCACAGCAATCAGAATTTTACAAGCTGCTGCGCTGAAGTATAAACTATACTTAAGAAGACTAAGAAAACATCAAAACACACACGGACTGGAATGTCAATTGTTTAACTTATTTTTAGGCCTGAAGAGTCTAAAGTAGAGGTTCCCAAACTCCCTCCTCCCATGGACTACTTGAAAACTGCAGGTGGTCATAGCGGATCCCTTAATGGTTTTTCTTCCCATTGCAGCAATTCTAATGATACTGTGTTTTATTGTATTTCAATTTGCATCACACAGAATTCAAATGGTAATACAGTGGTACCTCGGGTTAAGATTTTAATTCGTTCTGGAGGTCTGTTCTTAACCTGAAACTGTCCTTAACCTGAGGTACCACTTTAGCTAATGGGGCCTCCCGCTGCCACCGCACGATTTCTGTTCTCATCCTGAAGCAAAGTTCTTAACCTGAGGTACTATTTCTGGGTTAGCGGAGTCTGTAACTTGAAGTGTCTGTAACCTGAAGCATCTGTAACCCCAGGTACTACTGTACAATAAAACACAAGATAATATCTTAAAAAAACAACAACACACACACACAAGATAAGCTGCAAAAGAACCGATAAAAATGCAATTAGAGGTTATAGGTTTGGGTCCAGGCATTCTGGAAGACTGTATCTCCCTAGATGGGCCTGTCTGGATTTTGAGGTCTTCAAGGGAGGCCTTTCTCTGGGTCCCACCACCTTCACATACATATTGGGTGAGGACATGAAGGAGGCCCTTCTTCATAGAATCATAGAGTTGGGAGGGACCCGAGGGTCATCTTGTCCAACCCCCTGCAATGCAGGAATCTCAGCTAAAGCAGCCATGACAGATGGAGATCCAACATCTGCTTAAAAACCTCCAAGGAAGGAGGATTCTCGTTGGGATCAGCTTGGGAATCTCTTGTCAAATAGCAGTAGCAGAGGAAGGGGGGGTGGTCCACCCTGGATGTTATCACTGAGGGGGGTTACATCACTGGATGTCATCACTGAGGGGGGTTACATCACTGGATGTCATCACTGAGGGGGGTTACATCACTGAGGGGGTTTACATCACTGGATGTCATCACTGAGGGGGCTCACAAAACTTTTTAGGAGTGATGTGGTGGCTATTATTTAAAAACACAACAAAATGAATTGGACTCCTTGGCAGGTTTTGAATAAACATACAGTGGTACCTCGGGTTAAGAACTTAATTCGTTCTGGAGGTCCGTTCTTAACCTGAAACTGTTCTTAACCTGAAGTACCGCTTTAGCTAATGGGGGCCTCCCGCTGCCACCGGAGCACAATTTCTGTTCTCATCCTGAAGCAAAGTTCTTAACCCGAGGTACTATTTTTGGGTTAGCGAAGTCCGTAACCTGAAGCGTATGTAACCTAAAGTGTCTGTAACCTGAAGCATATGTAACCCGAGGTACCTCTGTACGCAAATTTATTGACTGATAACGTGGTAGACAGATAATGTAAGGATTTGTATAATTTTATAACATGCAGAGAATAATATGTGTTGAGAAATCAGAGAGAGGAGCTGAGGGAAATCTCTGGAGGAGGGGAGAGAGGGTGGGGGGAAAAGGGGGGGAAATAATGAATATGATATGTTTTGATAAGTTGTTATGTTGAAATTGCTAATAATTTGGCGGAAATGACTGGCAGAATCCGAGACCTGGGAGAAGAGTTGGTGGAAGAAGACTGGAAGAAATTTAAAGAAGAAACACTGTAAAATTAATGAATGTTAAAATGATGTTGGATTGAAAATAAGTGGCACTAGCAACAAAGTTAATAAGAATATGCAAAAATGAATTGATAATGGATGAAAATATAGAGTTATAATATGTTAAGATACAGAGTTAAGATAAACGAAAGAGGGTAAGGATTTGCTGATTTGATTATTTAAATGGGAATACAAAAAGGGGAGGTGTGAGGAGGCCAAGGAAATAAGCTAATGAGTTTAAAGTTACAAAAAACGGATTTGTTTTTAATTCTTTTTCATCTATTTGTTTTTTGTATTTTGTATTTTTATTCTTCTTTTTTCTCTTTTATGTATTTTTGTATGTTCTCTTTTTTTATCTTTTTCTTTCTATATGACTTTTTTCTATTTTGTAAACTTAACTTATGTTTTTGTAAAATCTCAATAAATATCTTATAAAAAAATGAAATTGCTAATAATAATAAAGGAGTGATGTGGTGGCTTAGGCGCCTGCAGGTTCCACGCTGCCTAAAATGGCAGCGTGGGACTTGCGTCCGCCCTACAGCTGAAGGGGAGGCAGCGGAGAGGCTCCAAGCATCAGCGAGGCTTGCTCCGCCCCCATGGGCAGATTGCTCCACCCCCGACTGCAGGACACGCCCCCCCGCACCAGAAATTGTTCCAGGTTCTATTCCAAAACCAACTTAATTCATGTTCAGTTCACCTGGCAATTCTCTGAACTCCTTTCAAGCGCAGTTCAGATATAAACATATTTTTCGCTCTATAAGACTCACCAGACCACAAGACGCACCTAGTTTTTGGAGGAGGAAAACAAGAAAAAAAATATTCTGAATCTCAGAAGCCAGAACAGCAAGAGGGATCGTTGCGCAGTGAAAGCAGCAATCCCTCTTGCTGTTCTGGCTTCTGGGATAGCTAGGCAGCCTGCATTCGCTCCATAAGACGCGCACACATTTCCCCTTACTTTTTAGGAGGGAAAAAGTGAGTCTTATAGAGCAAAAAATACGGTATGTACCACTTCTGTTTCAGTGGACCTTTATAAACAGAATCAATTCATTCAGAGCGCCGGAAGAAGCACATCTGCTCCTTTGTGGTAAGTGCAATGCAGGTCAAAGCAGAGGTTTTTTACCTCCCCAGAGATGAAAAGAAACCTAGAGCTGTATCATGAGAAAGATCTGACCTAGCAAGCTTGAGCAATGCTCAGCTGATGTAGCAAACACCTAAAGATAGCAGGAAGATATTATTAAGAGCGTCCATGCAACTTGCTTAAGGCCCACCATATAGCTTTTATCAGAGATAACCTTTGGAATACGATCGCGGAAAACTGATGTTTAAGTAAGTCCTCATTTCCATCACGGCACGCTTACCAACAGCTTATTTTGAGCCTTGGATTTTTGCCGGAAAACATTTCCAACAGGATGTTTACGGTTTCTAAATATCCTGTTTACAAACTGGTCCAAACAGTGCAGGCCGAAACCCCCCACAATTTTTGTGCTTAGATCCCCCGTGAAGTGCCCATAATCTTCCAACATTTGCAATTCAGATGGCATCTCACGCTTTGTGATGTAAGTGATAATCAAAGGAACGCTATGATTTGCATTCCGTTTCCTAAGAGCAGTGCGTCAGGAAAGTGTAATCAGATTCCCGTAAAGGTTCCATTTTAATCGAACGAGATCTTTGTGGCCATTAAGATGATGCATTGGAAAGGAAACGCATTATGTTTGTAAACTTTGGACGCTCTTAAGCAGTGATTCCCCTCCAACGAAATTGTGAGTGTTGGTGACAGTGGAAGATTTGGCAATATTCTTAGCTGCCATTGTTTATAGAACACCACCAACGTACATGGTGGTTTATGAAGTAGCATAAGAGAAAGAAAAAATACGTCCCTGCTGCTACTGAACTTACAATTTTAACTTTTTACTATGGAAATTTAAATATCTGGACATTTGTTGCTAACACACAGCAAAGCTTCAACGAGTCTCAGATTTTTTTTACTGTGGTTGCATGAGTGTGTGTGTAGTTGCAACTCAATATAACTTTCGCCTTGGTGTGGCCAATCTTACTGAGGACAGTTCTCCATCTGAAAGGCTGTCGGATAAAAATAAAGAGAAGGAACTCTTAAGAAAGGGGCACGAAATTGCCCATCAACAGCTCATACCTGTCCAGAAAACTCAGCAGGCACACAGGTAACCTAATCTTCCCCAGAATGTAGTCATTATTTTAAACTTGCATAGGTAAAGGTAAAGGGACCCCTGACCATTAGGTCCAGTCATGGCCGACTCTGGGGTTGCAGCGCTCATCTCGCTTTATTGGCCGAGGGAGCCGGCGTACAGCTTCCGGGTCATGCGGCCAGCGTGACTAAGCCGCTTCTGGCGAACCAGAGCAGCGCACGGAAACGCCGTTTACCTTCCTGCCGGAGCGGTACCTATTTATCTATTTGCACTTTGACATGCTTTCGAACTGCTAGGTTGGCAGGAGCAGGGACCAAGCAACGGGAGCTCACCCCCTCACGGGGATTCGAACCGCCGACCTTCTGATCGGCAAGTCCTAGGCTCTGTGGTTTAACCCACAGCGCCACCCGCGTCCCTTGCATATACACATATAAATTAACCAATGCATATTTTAATGCAAATCTGTGCCATCTTTTGTCCTGTTTTTTTGTGATTGTAAGGACCCATTCTCTGTGCTGCAGAACACAGCTAGTACATTCCTGGATTTTTTTTGGAAATTTCTTCTCCCTGTACCCAAGGATGATTCAAACATATGGAGGCAACAGCGTTCACTGCCCAATATCCTGTCTTATGTATAATTTGGATTCCTCTTTGGTGGAGTATATTGCCCTCTAGTATAAATAGTTATTTCTAAAAATGAGGGTTCCTAGGGGTATTTGTGAATCAAATTTCAGTTTTCCAGCTGCTTTGTATGTATCATTTATTACCCAGACTTTACTTTTAATCAAAACTGTATGCAAAAATGTGCTTATTGGGAGAAATTTGCACTAAAATGCTGAAGAGTTTTCATGAGGATTATTTTTATTTTTTGCAAATGGCTGCAGAAATGAATTTAAGCTTCGAAGAATGAGAAACTGAAAAGAGTGGCAGCTCTTTCCATCCCATGGCAGTTACAGGGGAAGCTTAGCTGTACTGATAGCCAGGTGAGATCAGTTAACCACTCGAAGAGGTGGGTATTATTAAAGGCAGGAATACTGAAGAATATGGGTGAAATATACTGAGAGTCGAGAGTGGATTTCATGCTCTTTATTCAGCTCATAGTGGTGAGGAGGAATGGAAGTTTCCCCACAATATCTGCTTTATATACATTATTTACACAATGGGCTGCATGTGATTGGCTAATTCCAGGATTCTCCTGTAGGCCAATCAGGTTGTGGATTCACTTCCACCTGGGGCTGGATTGGGTGGCTCCTGCGGACCAATCATACTGCTGCATTGTTCTAGGACCAATCAGGCTGCTGCATTCTGAATTTTATTGTTCTAGGACCAATCAGACGGCTGCATTTCGGATCCAACTCAGTACATAACAATGGGATTTGGAATATGGGAACCAATCCATTAGGAAGTTCTCTCGAGCAATTCCCATGGCAACAACCATTTTATGGAAGAAAAGGCTATTGTCAAAGAGCGAGCCGGCAGTAAATCACACTGCTCAAAGTTGGAGCTAACTCTTTATTAGCAAAAACACAATCTTTGAAGACTTGGCCGAGCGTCAGGCCTAATGAGCGCAGCAGCTCTTCTCAGGTAGGTCTGATCCTATGAATTGGTTGCCGAGACTGAAAGTTCCCACCTCCCCACAACCGTCTAAGTCCCCTCTTCTCTGAGGCTTTCCTCAAGCAATCAGAGACTGCGCCTGCGTGCAGCGTGCCACTGCTCCACCCTTTTCAGCCCTCTTCTGGTCTGGGAGACAAGTGGAGAGGGGAGCTTGTCGCAGCAAGAGGGGGAGACACTTTACCAGCCTGACTCATCTCTGCCCACTGGAGCCAGTGTGGTGTAGTGGTTAAGAGCGTGGACTCGTAATCTGGTGAACCGTGTTCGCTTCCCTGCTCCTCCACCTGCAGCTGCTGGGTGACCTTGGGCTAGTCACACTTCTTTGAAGTCTCTCAGCCCCACTCACCTCACAGAGTGTTTGTTGTGGGGGAGGAAGGGAAAGGAGAATGTTAGCCGCTTGGAGACTCCTTCGGGTAGTGATAAAGCGGGATATCAAATCCAAATCCAAACTCTTCTGCCTCTTCGCCTCCCTCTCACTCACTGGTTTTGACTTCTGCCTCCAATTCTGGACTTCTCTCTGCCGCAGATCCTCTCTTGCAAACTAAGCCCTGTTACTCCTTCAGCTTCTGACTCCCCCTCTTCCCAGTGTGACCACTCATCATCATCTCACCACCAGTCCCCAGGCTCTGAACCTTCTTCCCTTGGTGGTTCCCTAGCTGGTTCCTTGCACCATTCCTCTGCTTCCAACCAGTCCATGACACTTAGTCATTGTACCAACAGTATCAGAGGCAGTATGCCCATTACTGGGGGAAATGAGGGGTAGAGGGTTATTGTTCTCAGGTCTTGCTTGTTTGCTTCTCATGGGCACCTGGAAGCTGCTGGTCTGACCCAACGGAGCTCTGCCTATGTTCTTAACATTCATCTCAAAAAGGACTGTACCCAGGGCTGGCCCAAGACATGTTGGCACCTGAGAGGAACCACAAAATGGTTGGGTTGGTGTCTCAGCCCTAAAGCGATGAAGGAACCCAGGGGGTGGCGTATGCCAACATCTCCTCAGCAGCACCTTGCAACAACGTAGGTGGAACAGGCCGGTCCCAGTTTAAGTCCAGGGTGCTCCAGTTCTGTGGTTATCAGTCTACTGCTATCTCCACATGCATAGATTTGCATCAACAGATGGCTCTGGGGTGGATGAAGCGTCCTTTCGTAGGCTTTGCAGGTGAGTCAAACCCTTACCACATTTGGGTAGTCCCATCCCTTGTTGCGTTTCCTAACTGTAACCAGGGAGCTGAAGTAAATATCCATAGATCTTCAGACTTTGCCCAATTTCCCCATTCAAAACTAATAATGTGAAATGGAAAGCAAGATTCACATTTAGAATATAGGATGTTTCCTTTGTTGGTTGTTGTTGTTGCTGTTTAGTCGTTTAGTCGTGTCCGACTCTTCGTGACCCCATGGACCAGAGCACGCCAGGCACTCCTGTCTTCCACTGCCTCCCGCAGTTTGGTCAAACTCATGCTGGTAGCTTCAAGAACACCACCCAACCATCTCATCCTCTGTCATCCCCTTCTCCTTGTGCCCTCAGTCTTTCCCAACATCAGGGTCTTTTCCAGGGAGTCTTCTCTTCTCATGTGGTGGCCAAAGTATTGGAGCCTCAGCTTCACGATCTGTCCTTCCAGTGAGCACTCAGGGCTGATTTCCTTCAGAATGGAGAGGTTTGATCTTCTTGCAGTCCATGGGACTCTCAAGAGTCTCCTCCAGCACCATAATTCAAAAGCATCCATTCTTCGGCGATCAGCCTTCTTTATGGCCCAGCTCTCACTTCCATACATCACTACTGGGAAAACCATAGCTTTAACTATACGGACCTTTGTTGGCAAAGTGATGTCTCTGCCTTTTAAGATGCTGTCTAGGTTTGTCATCGCTTTTCTCCCAAGAAGCAGGCATCTTTTAATTTCATGACTGCTGTCACCATCTGCAGCGATCGTGCAGTCGTTGTTAAAGGGCCGGAAAGGAATTTTCCTGCATTGGCAGGCTTTGCCTTCCCTGTAGCAAAACGTCACAACTTTGGCGGTTCCAGGCCTTAGGTGGAATCCTCTAGTCTTTCTTCCCTAAAAGGGTGTGTATGTGTGAAGCGGTGACCCATGCCCCCTCTGCGGCAGCGTTCCCAGGGTTCCCCGTTAAAGGGGTTGTTTTGAGGGGAGTCATTGGCCATACGCTGAGAGGCTGTCATTGCTCTCCCCATTGTTGCAGCGAATTGGGGGGCGGGCTCTCTGCTTGAACAGACGTTCTCCAGAACCAGTCCAATCCCCACTCATTCTGGATAACCCTGATGTTCCCCAGATGCCCAGCTGGGGACTGGGAGGAATAAACGCCCAAGGCCTAAGCCAAGATCTCCCTACATCTGAATCTTAAATAAAGTTGTGGCCAATTTGAACCCCATAACACAGTGTCGTGTGTCTTTAATCCACGCAGGAGCCGACCTGGGGTTGGGGGGGGTCTCCGCCTGTCCATGCAATAATTGCCACACACAGGAAGAACAAGGATATAGTTTGAGTGCCTCACTTGTAGCTTTATAAATCAATGGATGTGTCAACACGAATATTGCAATTGTTGTATAAGGGAGAATTATTATGACTGGAATGTAATGGAAATTAGTAAGACTTTGGAACGCAGAAATAAAGCAAATAATCAAGCCATCAATTCTAGCATGCAGGGGGGGGGCAATTTATCTAAATTACAGAATTCAGTATTTGAATGATTGGTATTGATAATTGTATTATAAATTGGTATAGTTACAATGAGGCTATTATTGGATTGCAACGGAAAACTAATAAAAATTATTATTATTTAAAAAGAAGAGGAGGAAGTGGAAAGCGCAGAAACAGGGTGCATGCCGACGCAGTCATTGCCTGCTTGCATGCAGCTTGAATAGGGGAGACAGGTAAAGGTAAAGGTATAGGACCCCGGATGGTTAAATCCAGTCAAAGGCAACTATGGGGTTGCGGCGTTCATCTTGCTTTCAGGCCATGGGGGCCGGTGTTTGTCCACAGACAGCTTTCCAGGTCATGTGGCCAGCACAACTAAACTGCTTCTGGCGCAACAGGACACCGTGACGGAAGCCAGAATGCACGGAAATGCCATTTACCTTCCCACCACAGTGGTACCTATTTTTCTACGTGCACTGGCGTCCTTTCAAACTACTAGGTTGGCAGGAGCTTGGACAGAGCAACGGGAGCTCACTCCATTGTGGGGATTCGAACAGCTGACCTTCCGATTGGCAAGCCCAAGAGGCTCAGTGGTTTAGAGCACAGCGCCATCCGCACCCAATATAGAGAAGATACATAAGCCTTCCCCTAATTTGTAAGTGCACTTTTGACAATAAAGAGTTAATTCATCCCTCAGGACATTCTGTACTCATCAATCACCCGGTATTGTCTGCTCTCCAGGATCTCAGGCTCAACTCTTTCATATCACCTGCTACCTGATCACTTTAGCTGGAGATGCCAGACACTGGATCTAGGATCTGGGATCATCTGCCTGCAAGACATGCACACTACCGCTAGGGATGTAGTTTGTCGCCCTATACCTGTTCAACTTTTGAACATATTACCCTAACTCAGATTTGTTCTGCTGGAGTTGACATTTCACGTTTGAATGATCTCAGCCTGGTATGGTGATTTTCAAAAATAGCATTATTGTATTCAATTCTCCTGATGGTGGCATGATCGCCTATTACATGACGGATGTCATAATCCTATATTTGTCGCTATTTACAATGCTGCCATTACTATTCGTTGCCCATCTTCAAAGCCGTCTGCCCCCAACTAGTTTTACTTTAAGCCTTATCCGCTTGGGACAGGAAACAAAACAGAAGATGGCAGGATATGCCCAATGCTGGGGAAACCACTGTAACACAACAATGACAAATCCAGCCATCTCCACCCAGTCTTAATTACAATTTCCATCACTGATGGCCATTGGCTGTGTTTGCTGGGGCTGATGGGAGATGTGGTTCAGCAACATCTGCACCCGACCTAAAGGAACTACATCCCTAGCTGGGACAAATCCTAACTACCTTGTGTGAACACTTGCTGTTTGTACTTCGCTGGTGAAATAAAAAATTGAAGGTCATATATACATAGCACATAGGGACGTGGGTGGCGCTGTGGGTTAAACCACAGAGCCTAGTACTTGCCGAGCAGAAGGTCGGCGGTTCAAATCCCCGTGACGGGGTGAGTTCCCGTTGCTCTGTCCTTGCTCCTGCCAACCTAGCAGTTCGAAAGCACGTCAAAGTGCAAGTAAATAAATAGGTACCACTCTGGCGGGAAGGTAAACGGCGTTTCCGTGCGCTGTTCTGGTTCGCCAGAAGCGGCTTAGTCATGCTGGCCACATGACCCAGAAGCTGTATGCCGGCTCCCTCAGCCAATAAAGCGAGATGAGCGCTGCAGCCCCAGAGTCGGCCACGACTGGACCTAATGGTCAGGGGTCCCTTTACCTTTACCTTTATACATAGCACATACATAGATATATAAACCACATGTCTGAAGCCCCACAGAAAAAGTCCTGAAACCATTTTGTCCCTCCCAAATTGACCTCAAATATTTCTCTACAAGGTCAAAGGAAAATGGAAAAGCCTCCCCATTGCCTTTTCCTTCACAAATCCTGTCTTAAGGCTATGTCTGTGTATGAATAGGGTGAGCCTGTGACCTGGCTCGGAACTAAGTATTTATCATTAAAAAAAACTGGCCAGGCTCCCCAGGTAATCCAATCAAGTGACCATTAACAGGTAACCTGCCAGACAGCAGATAAACAACGCACTCAGATTTCTGGTGTAGACCGCCTTTTCTGTGATGTAAGTATGATGTATCTGGGGGTGGTCTTGGACTGCAGGGTGGGCAATTTAAAATGTCTATATAAGGGCAGGCACACCTTGGTTCTGGGTCCTTCTCCTGCATGTAAGGGGAGCACCCTGTTGCAGCAGTCAATAAAGATCAGGCTTACGAGCTGCTTTGCTTCTCAATATTCTCTGGTTGGCCTCTGGTATTTTCTTTGACTGACGGAGAACCTACAAAGGACTCTATAAGGGCTCTTGTGTCCCCCATAAGGGAATAAGGGCAGATTTTTGTTTATTACACTGGCATCCATTGAATGCATTTCTGAAACTCAATCCATTTGATCTGGATTACAACCAGGCCTGTGCAGAGATAATGAAGGCGGAACAGGCAATAGGAGAAGTACAATAGAAAGCATGAAGATTGGCTAGCGTTTTCTGATAAATACTTTTGTCGAGGGCAGTGAAAATGGCTGTTCTTTTCTCCAGTTCTGTCCCAATGCAAAAAATATCTCTGATTTTGACTTTAGGCACTGTCAGCATATAAATGATTAGCAATAATTGTAATAACATTAGGTGTGTCCAATTAGTAACGTGGAGAGGGTAATCCAATAACTGGCAAAACCTTTTCATTATCTAACTGCCTGTTACCAGGGAAAACAAACACTGCCTCTGGCTTGGGGCATTGCCTGGGACCTACATACCTTGAGTGCCTTTCTCCATGTGAGCCTGTCCTGTGAGGAGGGATGATAGCTGAGGCTAGATCACATGCTGGGCTTGGACCAGATCCAGAATCCACAGCAAGAACCCAAGGGGATCAGGCATGTAACATCAGCTGAAGCAATTTTGTAGGACAAGGAAGGGGAACATGAGGCGTTTCTGAGCACAATTCAAAGTGTTGGTGCTGACCTTCAAAGCCCTAAATGGCCTCGGTCCAGTATACCTGAAGGAGCGTCTCCACCCCCATCGTTCTACCTGGACACTGAGGTCCAGCGCCGAGGGCCTTCTGGTGGTTCCCTCGCTGTGAGAAGTGAGGTGATAGGGAACCAGGCAGAGGTCCTTCTCGGTAGTGGCACCCGCCCTGTGGAATGCCCTCCCACCAGATGTCAAAGAGAACAACAACTACCAGACTTTTAGAAGACATCTGAAGGCAGCCCTGTTTAGGGAAGCTTTTAATGTTTGATGTATTACTGTATTTTAATATTTGGTTGGAAGCCACCCAAAGTGGCTGGGGAAGCCCAGCCAGATGGGTGGGGTATAAATAAATTATTATTATTATTATTATTATTATTATTATTATTATTATTATTATTGGAGTTGTAGTCCAGCAATGTCAAGAAGTCCACAAGTTCCCCATTCCTGGTGTAGGGAGTTGCTAGATTGGCCAGTCTGGATTGGGATTCTGTCTTTGCCTAGTTAAAATGGTACCCAACTGCCCACTGCACTTCAGGTCTGGGATACTGGGGTGGAGCGGAAAAACATTCCATTTCATATGACTTCTTTTCTGAGCAAAGATGATGACGATGAAACAAGCATAAACAAACAGAAGTGCATAGGGAATCACAGCCATATCACATGTGTGATGCAAGTACTGGATTTCCCCATGTCACTGCTAGCTTAACTCATAGGGAAATGAGGTCCGGGGTTCAGCTCCAGCTAGCTAATGTCATAGAAGCCCAAAGGCCAGCTTTCTTTCCTTCTTTTATGCTTTATTTTCCATACTTGCATCGATACATCAAAGACATATCTTCCTTATTTTACATTTTAAAATTTTTTTTTCCGAAACACACTCCAACAAAAGAATTTAGGTCTTCCTACTATACATTTGAGGGACACAGGTGGCGCTGTGGGTTAAACCACAGAGCCTAGGAATTGCCGATCAGAAGGTCAGCAGTTCAAATCCCCACGATGGGGTGAGTTCCCATTGCTCTGTCCTTGCTCCTGCCAACCTAGCAGTTCGAAAGCACGTCAAAGTGCAAGTAGATAAATAGGTACCGCTCCGGAGGTAAGGTAAACGCCGTTTCCGTGCGCTGCTCTGGTTCGCCAGAAGTGGCTTAGTCATGCTGGCCACATGACCCGGAAGCTGAACGCCAGCTCCCTCGGCCAATAAAGTGAGATGAGCGCCGCAACCCCAGAGTCGGCCACGACTGGACCTAATGGTCAGGGGTCCCTTTACCTTTACCTTTTACTATACATTTGATACATATACTTGACTTCCCATCCTTTCCCAATTTGTTTTCCACTCTAATAAACCTATTGCCTCAACTTGACTATATATTGCTAATAAAAAATATTTATATATTCCTATTTTCCTCTTTTAATTTAAATTATTCACAGAGATTACTCAAAGGCTATTACCCTATTCAGGTTACAACAATTATTCTTTAGGTAATTCCTTAAAGGTTCCCAGTTTGAAATGAACTCCTGCTTTGACTTATCTTTAATCCTTTCCGAGAGATTGTCTAATTCAGCGTATTCCACCAGTTTCCCAAAGGCCAGCTTTCAAGCAGGGTGACCATACTGTATGTCCTACTTTACAAAGGACACACTTCTGTTAGAAGAGCTGTCAGAGGACAATTCTCGGTTTGATGGGCTCTCTGGTCCAAATCCTCTAGACCAGCCTTTCTCAACCTGTGTGTCCCCAGATGTTGTTGGACTACAACTCCCATCATCCCTGAGCTCTGGCCTTGCTAGCTAGGGGTGGTGGGAGTTGTAGTCCAACCACATCTGGGGACCCACAGGTTGAGAAAGGCTGCTCTAGACTGAGAGGCATAAAGGGAGAGCAGGAGCCAAGAAGTTAAATCCTGGACAGCAAACTGAGCAAGCATGAAGACTACTACAGTGAGATCTATTCTTCCATTTGTTGTTGTTGTTGTGTTGTTTAGTTGTTTAGTCGTGTCCAACTCTTCGTGACCCCATGGACCAGAGCACGCCAGGCACTCCTGTCTTCCACTGCCTCCTGCAGTTTGGTCAAACTCATGCTGGTAGCTTCGAGAACACTGTCCAACCGTCTCTTCCTCTGTCGTCCCCTTCTCCTTGTGCCCTCCATCTTTCCCAACATCAGGGTCTTTTCCAGGGAGTCTTCTCTTCTCATGAGGTGGCCAAAATATTGAAGCCTCAGCTTCAGGATCTGTCCTTCCAGTGAGCACTCAGGGCTGATTTCCTTCAGAATGGATAGGTTTGATCTTAGAGCAATTATCTCTATATTTGCCTCTAGACCTAGTCATTATTAGCATATGCCAGCTTTGAAGCAAATGTGTGTCCTCTTTGTGGGCAATGTGCCCCATTTCTTTGCTTTTTCGGACCACACTTCTTTGAAGAGGACCTGCTCTGCATCGCGAGAAAAGCCAAACGGAGGAAAACCGGAAGGTATTGTGGGAAGCCACGGCAAGAGAGTTCTCCCAGTCGTGGCGAAAGCTAGAGCCAACAAACCGGTGAGGCCAGTTCCCAAGGAAAATTACCACTTAGTCATCCCAAATTCCTGACACTTCTTTCTCTTCACCCAGCCTGTCATCATCACTTTTCCGCGAGCAGAGAGGCTCCTTTGCTTCCCTTATATAATACATATGTTTGTTTGGCATTTTGAAAAGCTCTCAACGATGAGACAAATCTCAACTTGCCTATCCAAGTCCTACCTGAATGTTTCAAAAGGGCCTAAAGGAGGCATCTCCATAGATGAAAGCTCACAGGTTGGCCTCACTGTTGCACTCAACAAACTGGAGGGCAAAGGTTCTGGGTCTCCCTCTAGCTGTAGATCTTGTCCAAGAGCTACCAGCTGTAGAAATGAGCATCATAGGAAGATGTTGTTGTTGTTGTTTAGTCGTTTAGTCGTGTCCGACTCTTCGTGACCCCATGGACCAGAGCACGCCAGGCCCTCTTGTCTTCCACTGCCTCCCGCAGTTTGGTCAAACTCACGCTAGTAGCTTCGAGAACACTGTCCAACCATCTCATCCTCTGCCGTCCCCTTCTCCTTGTGCCCTCCATCTTTCCCAACATCAGGGTCTTTTCCAGGGAGTCTTCTCTTCTCATGAGGTGGCCAAAGTATTGGAGCCTCAGCTTCAGGATCTGTCCTTCCAGTGAGCACTCGGGGCTGATTTCCTTCAGAGTGGATAGGTTTGATCTTCTTGCAGTCCATGGGAGTCTCAAGAGTCTCCTCCAGCCCCATAATTCAAAAGCATTGATTCTTTGGCAATCAGCCTTCTTTATGGTCCAGCTCTCATTTCCATACATCACTACTGGTCATAGGAAGATAGCATCATAGAATTGTAGAGTTCGAAGGCATCCTGAGGGTCATCTGGTCCAACCCTCTGCAATGCAAGAATCTCAACTAAAGCATCTATGACGGGTGGTCATCCAACCTCTGCTTCAAAACCTCCATGGAAGGAGAGTCCATCACCTTTCAAGGTGGTCTGTTCCACCATTGAGCAGCTCTTAGCACCTGAAAGTTCTTCCTGGTGTTTCATCAGAATCTCATTTATTGGAGATAGGTTCAGTTCCTACCCTCCCAAGCAGGAGAAAATTGTCAGGAGTGTGTGCAGGAGCCAGGCCCTGTGACCAGTAGGACTTTGCAGGACTGGGGCCTTCCTAAGTTTGTTCTGAAGAGGCAAGGCGTGGCCGCACACGTGAGGCCGCTTGGTAACTCACAGCACCTGGTGGCAAGAGCCGGGAAGGGATATAAGGTCAGCATTTCCCTTCGGCTCTTTGCCACAGCAACATGTTCCCTGCCTTGATGCATTTGACTCCTTGACTCCTTGCTTCTTGATCCTTGGACCCTTGACTTCATGACTCCTTGCTTCCTGACCCTCGGACCCTCAGCTTCCTGACTCCTGGCTTCTGGACTCCCATTCCTGCTCCCATCCCGCCATCTTGCCCCCGGTCCTGACGTCCCCAGCCAGGACTTTGATCGCCTGTGAACCAGACCGTGACGAAAACAAGCTTGCTTCATCATCCATGGGACACCCCTTTAGATCTTTGAAGATGGCTATCATATCTCCTACAGGGAACAGAGGAAATAGGCCTCTTCAAGTTGTTTGTCCCCAGATTCTGGTATTCAGAGGCATACTTCTGCATGTGGTGTAGTGGTTAAGAGCAGTGGACTCGTAATCTGGTGAACCGGGTTCGCTTCCCCGCTCCTCCACATGCAGCTGCTGGGTGATCTTGGGCTAGTCACACTTCTCTGAAGTCTCTCAGCCCCACTCACCTCACAGAGTGTTTGTTGTGGGGGAGGAAGGGAAAGGAGATTGTTAGCCGCTTTGAGACTCTTTAGGGTAGTGATAAGGTGGGATATCAAATCCAAACTCCCCCCCTCCTCCTCCTGCTCCTCCTCCTCCTCTTCTTCTCCTTCTCCTCCTTCTTCTTCTTCTTCCATTTAACTATCATGGCTATTGAGAACTTCGTGAGTTTGTCTAAATTCTCTTTAAGTCAGACTTTCCCAACCTTGTGCCCTCCAGATACTATCAGATACCCACTAGCCCCAGCCAGGGAGTGATGATGGGAGATGTAGTCTAGCAACACCTGGAAGCTGATACTAGTTTAGGAAACCTTGCTTTTAATGCAAGAAAGGGCTTGCTGGGGGTAAGCTGGCAGACAAAGAGCATCTGCATGCTCCATTGATACATCTAGGTATCAACTCATTCAAACATCTGAAAACCAGGACATAACCCTGCGCACAGCTGGGCTCCTTAAATCTCATTGAGTTGATGGGATTTACGCTGTGCACAGAATTCCAGATCCAGTTACCAACCAAAGCTTGACTTCAGGTCCTCAATAAACCAGACCTGACATCCAGAACAAAACACACCTCATCTTCACTGTTGGGTTTTAAACCTCCATGCAAAAGCAAAAGCAACAATTGACTTTTTCTAAGAGAAGTGGCTAACTCCATTCAAAGCCTGTGATATCAGGGTTTTGCAAGGGGGGAAAGTGAAGAATTTCAGTGGAACAACAGCTACACTGGTTTCCTGTGGGATTAGTTGAACTGAGCGAGGGCGATTGGTCTCTACGTTCAGTGCATTGCAGTTGTGTGGAGATTTGAACCCAGATCTCGCAACACATGTCCAGCATGCTTGCTGCTGCATCACACTGACCAGTGTGATGTGGTAGATCTGACTTCAGTTGGGACAACCGGGTGGTTCAGGATGCATGATGCTTTTATCATAAAATCTAATCCCTGTTTCACGAGTTAAGTGAATGTGATGGATTGAGAGAGAGAGGGGTGGGTTGTTTGGGATGTGAATAAGTGGGGGGTGTGGGAAGATGAAAGGGTCAATCAGAGTGATCAAGTGGGTCTGCAGGGGAGGAGATAAGGTCAATGGCTCTCTTCCTTGGGTACCCTACTTTTCACAGATTGGGCACACCTGTTCATCTGCTCAGCCTGCTGCCCACATTTGATAGGAAATTTCAAGGCTGTTGGAGAGTCACAGCGCCTGCTGTGGCTGTAGAGACCCATTTGCACCACAGGTCCTTAGCCAGTGCTATTTTTCTAGAGAAAGAGGTGCCAGAACGCACCGTGAACGTCTCCCTTGTTCTCTCATAATGGCAATGGCGCCCACCTGAGATGATTTCCGGCGAGTTCCGGCTTAAAAAAATGCCCTGGTCCTTATGCCAATTTATATGCATAGATGCAGTTATAGAAATAACAGAAATACATCTCATCAGGTTTGGGTTGGGAAGACAACAGGGCACCTAGTAAGCGAATCCGTAGACCAAAACAATGTCGGCGTCTTCCCCCGACCCTCTCCACATTCCAAATAGACAAGAAAAATTAAAAAAATGAATCTCTGAGGTCTGTTCGGTAGAAAAGTGCTTCATTCTAAATGTCATGAATGGCTGGAACTTTTAGTGCCTTGCCAAAGATTACAGAATCAACCTTTTGGGGGGAGAGAAGAGTATATTGAAGCCTTTTAAAAAATCACCACCATCATCTTGAGCATCATCGTCATATGGTTATGGTTATTCTACCTTTTAGTTTTGGTAAAACCTGGAGTACAGGTAGGTTTCCTTCTGCTTCTTCATCTATTGCCTACATCCTTGTGGGGTTTCTGATTCCTGGCCCAGGGCTCTTTAAATCCAGAGAAAACTCTCCCTATTCTTTTCATTAATTTTATTTCAATAAATAATCCAGTACCAGACCTTATTATGCCAATTCTTTTTTTTTATAAGATATTTATTAAGATTTTTTAAAATATTACAATAAAATAAAAAAGAAGAAAAAACAGATAAATAACAAAAATACAGAATAAAGAAAATTTAAGAACACATAGATTTTCAATTGCTTATTTTCCTTTAACTTGTTTCCCGGACCTCCTCATACCTCCCTTTTTTGTATTCCACCACAAATTGTTAGTTCAGCAAATCCTTACCATTATATTATTACCTATTTATAATCCTTTTTTTTCATATTCTCTTAAAGCATTACAGCTGGAAACCACTTAATTTCAATCCAACATCATTCTAACATTCATTGATTTTACAATATTTCTGTAGATAGTCTTTAAATTTCTTCCAATCTTCTTCCACCGACTCTTCTCCCTGGTCTCGGATTCTGCCAGTCATTTCTGCCAATCCCATATAGTCCATCACCTTCATCTGCCATTCTTCCAAAGTGGGTAGATCTTGTGTCTTCCAATACTTTGCAATAAGTATTCTTGCTGCTGTTGTGGCATACATAAAAAAAGTTCTGTCCTTCTTTGGCACCAATTGGCCGACTATGCCCAGAAGAAAGGCCTCTGGTTTCTTCTGAAAGGTATATTTAAATACCTTTTTCATTTCATTATAGATCATTTCCCAGAAAGCCTTAATTCTTGTATTATGCCAATTCTTTGACATCCTTGGGGTCCCTTCCAATTCTACAATTTTATGATTCTCTGACTCTCTCTTTTGATTTGGCGCGCTCCCTCTGTTTTTGTTTGATTAAACTGGAATGCCAAGATTAAGGGGCTTAATGAAACATGAGCTAGGCTCTTTAGGGTTGAGGTGAGTGATGCCTTCCTCTGTTATCTGGTGATTACCCAAGTATGTGTAAAAATAAACCCAAGGATGGAGATTTACCTCTCCAAATGTCCTGGGAGATCATGAGACAAAGCAGATCACTTGTAATTAATGCGTAGTTACAAGTTAAGCTAGTATTGATCCAGATGAAATGTTGGGGTGTTTTAAACTAAAGTATAAAGTACATCTATACTTAAAAAAAAAATCTTTTAGATTTTATTGCTTTAAGATTATACAAGGTGTGACTGGAAAGTTGGATGGGCATTCAGAAGACATCTTAAGGCAGCCCTGTTCAGGGAAGTTTTTAATATGTAACGCTGTACTGTTTTTAACACTTGATTGGGAGCCGCCCAGAGTGGCTGGGGAAACTCAGCCAGATGGGCAGGGTATAAATAATAAATTATTATTATTATTATTATTATTATTATTATTATTATTATTAATCTGTCACAGATGTTTTAGTTGAAATTCTCGCACTGCAGGGGGTTGGACAAGATTACCCTCAGGGTCCCTTCGAGTTCTACAATTCTAAGATGCTATGAGTGGTATAACAACAACAACAAAACAACAACAACAACAACAACAACAACAACAACAACAACAACAACAACAACAACAACAACAACGTCTACCTGAATGGAACATGTCAGCTAAGGGTTTTTATTTTTATTTTTTTAAAAGATATTTATTGAAGTTTTACAAAAACATAAATTTAAAAAATCATATAAAAAGAAAGAAATACAATAAAAGAAACATAGAAAAATACATAAAAGAAGAAAAAGAAGAGTAAAAACAAATCCATTTTTGTAACCCTAACTCATTATCTTATTTCCTTGGCCTCCTCACACCTCCCCTTTTTGTATCCCCATTTAAATAATCAAATCAGCAAATCCTTACCCTCTTTCGTTTATCTTAACTCTATATCTTAACATATTATAACTCTATATTTTCATCCATTATCAGTTCGATTTTGCATACTCTTGTTAACTTTGTTGCTAATGCCACTTATTTTCAATCCAACATCATTTTAACATTTGTTAATTTTACAGTGTTTCTGCAGATAGTCTTTAAATTTCTTCCAGTCTCAGCTAAGGGTTTTTAAGGGGGGGGGGGTGGCAGGAATTCTCTGTCCCTCCAGCTTCCTATGACTGGTACAAATGATCAGTCCAGGGCTTTTTTTCCAGTCAGAACTCACCGGAACTCAGTTCCGTTACCTCTCAGGTGAGCCCCATTGCCATTGTAAGAGAACAAGGGAGGCGTTCATGGTGAGTTCCGGCGCCTCTTTTTCTAGAAAAACAGCACTGCCAGTAACAATCTGTGTGGGCAGCTCATTAGAAGGGAGTTTTGTCACTGATCGCTTGTGCCTTAGGACCCGCTGTGATGGATTATTCATTAACAGAGAAATATAAAATACAGGCATTTATCTTCAACGGTCTGGGTGCCAGCTGGGACACAAGGGAAGCCCCACATAGACCGCCCATGTGTCTTAAAGGTAAAGGTAAAGGGACCCCTGACCATTAGGTCCAGTCGTGACTGACTCTGGGGTTGCGGCGCTCATCTTGCTTTACTGGCCGAGGGAGCCGGCGTACAGCTTCCAGGTCATGTGGCCAGCATGACTAAGCCGCTTCTGGCGAAACAGAGCAGCACACGGAAACGCTGTTTACCTTCCCGCCGGAGCGGTACCTATTTATCTACTTGCACTTTGACGTGCTTTCGAACTGCTAGGTTGGCAGGAGCTGGGACCGAGCAACGGGAGCTCACCCTGTTGCGGGGATTCGAACCGCCAACCTTCTGATTGGCAAGTCCTAGGCTCTGTGGTTTAACTCACAGCGCCACCCGCATCCATGTGTCTTATTTCATCACAAAACAGGGAGTGGGGCTGCAACTCACAAAGCCTCTCCTCTTCTCTGAGGGGAGGTGTTGTGAGCGGTAATTGCTTCCCTGCTCACAGGGTGTGTGTGGCCAGGTCCCTGCATCACTGAAGTCCTGTGCCCGCGTCATGCACCCTAGCCAGCCAATCCGGCGTGGCATAGCTGTTTAAAAATGGCCGTGGGCACATGAGCGCTGCCTCGTTGTTCTGGCTTCCTCGGATCACCCTCCCTCCCTCTCTCCCTGTTATGTACTGAGTTGAATAGGATCCAAACTGCAGCAGTCTGATTGGTCCTAGAACAATAGGATCCAAAAGGCAGCAGTCTGATTGGTCCTAGAACAATAGGATTCAGAATGCAGCAGTCTGATTGGTCCTAGAACAATGCAGCAGTATGATTGGTTGGAAGGAACCACCCAATCATGCTCCAGATAGAAGTGAATCCACAACCTGATTGGCTTACAGTAGAATTCCGGAATTAGCCAATCATGTGCAGCCCATTGTGTAAATAATGTATATAAAGCAGATGCTTTGAGGGGACTTTCATTCATTCCTCCTCACCACTTTGAGCTGAATAAAGAGCATGAAATCACTTTGCGACTCTGAGTATATTTCACTCCCTCTAGCTTTTGCTTCTGCACCTGACCTCGCTATGGACTTTGGTTGGTCACCTTGGTTGTCCAAGGAGCCTGGTAGGAATTTTTTTGCACTTGGCAGATTGGCACCAGCCACTTGGTTTTTCGCCTACCTCGTAGCAAATCGTCACAACTTTGTAAGATTTGGTGGTTAGGCATTGGGAAATGTGTTGCCATCACCTACCCCTCTCCTTGAAGGGTATTCCATTAAAGGAATCCGGTGGTCGTGGTTCCTGTCCGATGCCCAGGTGGTGACTAGGGCCATGGCACGACCCTCCGGTGACTCTAGGGGAAAGCTTCCAGTTGATTTGCATCAATAGGCTCCCCCTACAGGTTGTTAACCCTTGTGTGACTCCCTGCAGAGCGGGCAGGAGTCAAGTATAGTCTGTTCAGATCCAATGCCTAAGCCAATACCACTCACATTCTGTAACCAATAAAGTTGCGGCCTTTTTTTGCCTATTAACCTAAAATGCTTGTGTCCATGTGTCTTATTTCACCACAAAGAGGGGAGCGGGGCCTCGACTCACAACAGAGAACTATAAAATACAGGCGTTTGATTGGTCTGGGTGCCAGTTGGGACACAAGGGAAGCCCCACATAGACGGCTTTGCAGTAATATAGTCTTGAAGCAACCAATGCATGATTTGCTGTGGCCAAGCAATTCCGAGTCAGGAATTCTTGTAGCTGTTGTACCTGTGGCAGCTGGGAAAAGGTGCTGCTAGCCACGGAAGCCACCTGGGTTTCCGTTGACCAAGTTGGATCCAGCAGCACCCCCAGACTGCCAGGCTGCTATTTCAGAGGAAGTGCAACTGACCAATTTCTCGGACATGAGCCAGTGTGGTGTAGTGGTTAAGAGTGGTGGACTCGTAATCTGGAGAACCGGGTTCGCTTCCCCGCTCCTCCACATGCAGCTGCTGGGTGACCTTGGGCCAGTCACACTTCTCTGAAGTCTCTCAGCCCCACTCACCTCACAGAGTGTTTGTTTTGGGGGAGGAAGGGAAAGGAGAATGTTAGCCGCTTGGAGACTCCTTCAGGTAGTGATAAAGCGGGATTTCAAATCCATACTCTTCTTCTTCTCTCTTCACCCCCTGCACCTCCATCTTGGCAGGATTCAAGCTCAGCTTAGTTTTCCTCCTCCATCTCACCACTGCATCCAGGCTCTGGCCCAGGAACTACATGGCCTCTCTCAATTCAGATGGCACTTTGCTCCAAAACTCCTAATGACTGCTCCCAGCAGTTTCATATAGATATTAAATAGCCCTGGAGATAAGATAATGCCCTGTGGTGAGATGGTGATAATGGTTTTCAGTACACCACAATATGAAAAAATATTCCAATTAATTGTTCCAGTCATGTTAGCTTCAAATGGAATCCAGTCTGTAATCAAAGTAAATCAATATTACCAGGCAGCAATCCAATGTTTCCCTAGCAATCATAAACAATAGCAAAGTCTATGAGATAAATTTGTTACAGGGTAAGAGGTCGGTGGAAGTATTTCGATGAAACCTGCTGCAAGTGTGAAAAATCCCCTCAGGAACAATAGCAGCAATCATTTCATATTTCTCTCTTTTCTTTTACACGATGGGATACCTGACAAAATGTAGGAACCCCTTGCAATTAAGGTAAAGGACTCCTGGACGGTTAAGTCCAGTCAAAGGCGACTATGGGGTTGCGGCGCTCATCTCGCTTTCAGGCCGAGGGAGCCGGCGTTTGTCCACAGACAGTTTTCCAGGTCATGTGGCCAGCAGGACTAAACCGCTTTTGGCACAACGGGACACCGTGATGGAAACCAGAGCGCATGGAAACGGCGTTTTCCTTCCTGCCACAGTGGTGCCTATTTATCTACTTGCACTGGTGTGCTTTTGAACTGCTAGGTTGGCAGGAGCAGGAACAGAGCAATGGGAGCTCACCCTGTCGCGGGGATTCGAACCGCCAACCTTCTGATCGTCAAGCCCAAGAGGCTCAGTGGTTTAGACCACAGCGCTACCTACATCCTTGCAATTAGCAGGGCAGAGAATTGTGGCGGAATATCTCCTTTAATGGAAGCAAAGCAAGAATCTGCTCCAACACAGCCCAGAAATGACCCCAGTGTTGTTAAAATGTGGGGACATGGGGCTGGGAGAGAATCTCTATGAGAAATGTATGGGCTATTTAATATCCTGCAAACATGAACTGACAAGTGTCCCTGCCTGCAGGCACCCGAACCCATCAGCTACAGTGATTATGTTTATCCAGGCAACATCCTCGGTGAATAATGCACAGTTTTGTTATGACTGGAGCATGTAGAAACACACACCGCATACGGCCCACCACCGGGCCTCTTGACCTTCCTCAAAATGCAGAGGCGCCAAATGAATCACCAGCTAGTAAACTCCGCTTGGCCATCCTGCGTCAGATTGTTTAGCACGCAGAGTTGCTAGGCCTGCAGCCCACTCCAAAACAGGCTTGCTCAGGAAGAAAGTCCCACTGGGTGCTAGTAAGTGAACAGAGAATTGCAGCCCTGATTAACTGGCATAGATTTCGCTGACCTAAGTGGCTGCATTGCTCAACCCAAGAGATGCATCACAGCATCCTCCATGACAACGGCAGTGAATACGCAGCCTTTCAGATGCCTTGGATAGCTCAACAGGCAGAGCTTGTGGTTTTTAATTTCAGGGTGATGGATTTGAGTCCCACATTGGGCAAAGGGTTTGTGCATTGCGGAGGGAGGTCACAAACCCAGTTATGGTTTCCCCAGAGGCTTACCGCTTTGCGTAGAAGGCATTTTGACGAGCCACCACCGAGGGCTGCGGCGAAAAGTGCCCCTTCAGCTGTTCCATTATTGTTTTGTAAGGAACAGTAGCAACGTCTTCAGGCGCAAGGAGAGCCCGGGCGATTTTGAACGTCTCCTCTCTGCAGAAGCTGAAGAATATCGCCCTCTTCTTGGCGTCTTCTTCGTTGGTGACCCCTTTGGCTTCTAGGAGGAAGGTGAAATGGGAGGCGTACGCTTCCTAGTCTCCTGGTGCTGGGTTGAACGGTGAGAAGCTGCTCTCGGTTGCCATTCTCAGTTTCTTGGTCCCGGAGCTGAAGCCTGGATACACCGTGCGAGGCAGCGGTGCGGCAGGTGGCAGTGCTGCAGTGCTGTGTGTGGTGGTCAGCTCAGCAGGATCCCATCCTCGTCACCAGTGAAATATACTCGGAATCGAGAGTGGATTTCATGCTCTTTATTCAGCTCATATTGGTGAGGAGGAATGGAAGTTCCCCCAGAATGTCTGCCTTATATACATTATTTACACAACGGGCCCCACGTGATTGGCTAATTCCGGGATTCTCCTGTAGGACAATCAAGTTGCGGATTCCCTTCCACCTGGAGCTGGATTGGGTGGCTCCTGTGGACCAATCAGACTGCTGCCTTTTGGATCCTATTCAACTCAGTACATAACAACTAGGAATCCCTTCCAACTTTACAGTTCTGTGGTTCTGTGTTTCTGGACCACCACTCCCATCATCCCTAACCATTGGCCGCTCTGGCTGGGGCCAATGGGCAATGGAATCTAACAAAATCTGGATGATCCAAGCTCCTTCATCCTTGCTCTATGGCCAAATGAGAAATCCTCCACTCATAGTCCAAAGTGTAACAGTTTAGTTCAGGGGTCTGCAACCCGCGGCTCCGGAGCCGCATGTGGCTCTTTTACACCTTTGCCGCGGCTCCGGGGCGGATACTAGCGAGGGGAGGAGGCGCATTGTGCGCCCCGACACTCCCCACTGTGGCGGGCGCTGTACTGGCTGTGACGTCGCGTGGGGGCAGTGCGTGCGTTAGTTACGCACCGTCCCGACGTCACCTTCCCGCCCGCTGTCAGATCGGACATTAAGGTAAGAAACAATATATGCAGTGTTATATTTGTTTTAAATGTCGCAATGGTTTTGCAGCTCCCTTTTTTTTTTCTTCGGAAACGGGTCCAAGTGGCTCTTTTTGTCTTAAAGGTTGCAGACCCCTGGTCTAGTTGAATGGTCTGGTTTTTGGTTGTCACACACACACACACACACACACACTGTTCATCCTTCTGTGGGTAGGATGGTTATTTCTACGTCGGGTTTTGTTTTGTGCATGAACATTTTTGTACGTTCGGTCCTACCAATGGTTTTGAACACTGCTAAGAGGTTCAGCAGTCACAAAATTAAAAGATGCCTGCTTCTTGGGAGAAAAGTGATGACAAACCTAGACAGCATCTTAAAAAGCAGAGACATCACCTTGCCGACAAAGGTCCGTATGGTTAAAGCTATGGTTTTCCCAGTAGTGATGTATGGAAGTGAGAACTGGACCATAAAGAAGGCTGATCGCCGAAGAACTGATGCTTTTGAATTATGGTGCTGGAGGAGACTCTTGAGAGTCCCATGGAGTGCAAGAAGATCAAACCGATCCATTCTGAAGGAAATCAGCCCTGAGTGCTCACTGGAAGGACAGATCCTGAAGCTGAGGCTCCAATACTTTGGCCACCTCATGAGAAGAGAAGACTCCCTGGAAAAGACCCTGATGTTGGGAAAGATGGAGGGCACAAGGAGAAGGGGACGGCAGAGGACGAGATGGTTGGGCAGTGTTCTCGAAGCTACGAACATGAGTTTGACCAAACTGTGGGAGGCAGTGGAAGACAGGAGTGCCTGGCGTGCTCTGGTCCACGGGGTCACGAAGAGTCGGATACGACTAAACGACTAAACAACAACAACAAGAGGTTCACAAGAGTTAAGAGGGTTGAGGCCCCTATCCTTCTTCCAAGACATCCACCAAGACAACCAAGGGATCTTCAGTACCAAATCTGAGTTGGAAATCCAACTAGGCAGAGGTGTACCTAAGCTTGGTTAGGTTGGCCCCCGCCAAGGTCTCAGCCCCGAGGGTGCTGGGCACAAACATGTGCTCCCTGGACTCCTTCTCCACTGCTCTGGGCAGCTGGGTGAGGTGCGCAGGTTCCTCTGGGTGCCTCGGCGGAGCTCCTTGCCAAGGGCGCAAGAAAGCAAGAAGAGCACATAATCGCCTTTGACTGGACTTAACTGTCCAGGGGTCCTTTGCCTTTTTTACCTTTAGCATACCATCTCCAGAACTGAAGGTAGACTCCTGAACTTGGGATTTCTCTCTCAACAAATGCAAGAATCACACCTATAGCCCAGCCTTTGCCAACGTTACATTTGCTTGCGGTTAGTTTTGTGTATATATTGCAAGCCCCGAGGAAGGAAGTATACGCAACAAATCGTGAAGCAAGGATGCTTCCTATGCCGGTTCTCAAGAAATTAATTCTGTAGTTCGGGCCCCGCTGACGCAATGCTCTCCAGGCATTGCCAGACTACAATTCACATAATCCCTGACCATTGGCTGCACTGTCTGGGACCAATGGGAGTTGTGTGGCGAGTTCCCGCCTCCCCCAGTAGAAATAAAGACACGTGACACCATTGATTAAGGTTAATGGGCTAAAATTGGCTTAGGCATTGGTCCTATCCGACTATCCGGCTTCAGCCTGTTAGCTTGAAGACCGGGAAGGGTTAACACCAGCAGGGGGAGTCCTGCTGATGCACATCAACTAGGGGCTCCCCCGGGGTCACCGCTCGGGGGCGCGCTTTAGGCCCTGGCCTCCATAGGCTTCAGACGAGGCCACGCCCCCTGGAATCCTTTACCGGACTACTTTTCAATATTTGGGGGAGGTATGGCGCTCTCCCCCCCCCCAACACATCTAAATAACAATACCCCTACCAACGCCTAACCGCCAAAACTAAAGGAGTTGTGATGATTTGCTACGAGGTAGGCGAGAAACCAAATGGCCAGTGCCAATTTGCCCAGTGGGAAAAAATCCTACCAGGCCCCTTGACGGCGACCAACCAAGGTCCATAGCAAGGTCAGAAGGAAACCTTAACGGGCGGGTGGGTGGGAAACAATAGCAGCTGCACAGAAGAGGGAGATCCCGGGGCCGCGCTTGCCTTAAATGAGGCAAGCCACACACCCCGAGCCAGCCGATTGGCTGGCTCAGGGGATGACGCGGCCCAAGGATTCCTAGAAGCCAGCCTCTGCAGGCATGTTGGGGGAGTGAAGCCCGCAACACCACCTCCTCCTGATGTCAGAAGTGGCTTTGTAGTCAACCACAATCTGTTGTTTGTTTTTTTTTAAGATATTTATTGGAGTTTTACAAAAACATAAATTTAAAAGATCATATAAAAAGAAAGAAATACAATAAAAGAAACATAGAAAAATACATAAAATAAGAAAAGGAAGAATAAAAACAAATCCATTTTTGTAACCCTAACTCATTATCTTATTTCCTTGGCCTCCTCACACCTCCCCTTTTTGTATCCCCATTTAAATAATCAAATCAGCAAATCCTTACCCTCTTTCGTTCATCTTAACTCTATATCTTAACATATTATAACTCTATATTTTCATCCATTATCAGTTCAATTTTGCATGCTCTTGTTAACTTTGTTGCTAATGCCACTTATTTTCAATCCAACATCATTTTTAACATTCATTAATTTTACAGTGTTTCTGAAGATAGTCTTTAAATTTCTTCCAGTCTTCTTCCACCAACTCTTCTCCCAGGTCTCGGATTCTGCCAGTCATTTCCGCTAATTCCATATAGTCCATCACCTTCATCTGCCACTCTTCCAGGGTGGGTAAATCTTGTGTCTTCCAATACTTTGCAATGAGTATTCTTGCTGCTGTTGTTGCATACATAAAGAAATTTCTATCCCTCTTTGGCACCAATTGGCCGTGTAGTCAACCACAATCTGGAGGATGCCATGTTGACCATCATTGCTATACTCATCCATTCCTGTTCAGAAGAGAGGAGAGCACTCTGTGTGTGTGCTGAATTTTTCTCCGCAGTAGGCTGTAATTCTCTAAAAGGTAATTGTTCACCAGGGCTGGTTATAGGGAGCATATAGCTTCCTTACTAGAAAGAGCTCCTCTTGCTTCCTGTCTGTTTTGAGGCACAATCAAAATACAGGCTATGACCTGTTAAAGTCCTATTCCCTCGATGAACCTACCTGGGTACTGAGATCGTTGTTGGAGGGCCTCCTTTCAGTCCTGCCACCCTCCCAGTCATGCTTGTTTGGGGATGCAGGACAGGGCCTTCTCAGTGGCTTCTCCCAGACTCTGGAGCTCCCTCCCTAGCAAAGCGAGACTGGCTGCTTCCTTCTGCAGACAGGTAAAGACCTTCCTGTTCCAACAGGTTTCTGGGAACTGACTGCTTTTAATGAAAAGGCTGCTGCTTTGCTGCTATTGTAATTATCTATATGTTTTAACAGACACATACATTATATATATATATATATATATATATATATATATATATATATATATATAGTGTGTGTGTGTGTACAGTGGTACCTCGGGTTACAGACGCTTCAGGTTACAGACTCCGCTAACTCAGAAATATTACCTTGGGTTAAGAACTTTGCTTCAGGATGAGAACAGAAATCGCACGGGGGAGGCGCGGCAGCAGCAGCAGCGGGAGGCCCCATTAGCTAAAGTGTTACTTCAGGTTAAGAACAGTTTCAGGTTAAGAACGGACCTCCGGAACGAATTAAGTTCTTAATCCGAGGTACCACTGTATTTACTTTTCATATATATGGTATATACATTTCACTGATTTTACAGTCATTTTGACATTTTAAAAATTGTCTTCCTTCCCCTCTCACTGCGGTTCCTTAAATTTACTTTTAATATCTTCTGCATATCCAAATTAACTTAACTTACTCATTTATTTATCTTCTTTAAATATATACAGTACTCTTACGTAGCTGCAGGTTATTACAATAATCCTGCCAGTGTTTTTATCTGTGTAATGGTTATATGGGTTGCTCGTGCGTAAGTTGCCGCCACTCCTGGCTAGGTTGCCTGGTTAAACCTTTTCTGTCTGGACAGCCCTTCACTTCGTGGCTGTTTCAGTCGCTAGCAGGATCCGTCAGTGGGCGTTTCTTGAACCTCTTCCAGCAAAGAAGTTCTTTGACGCCAAGTCTCCGCCTACTCTCCCTGCGCGGAAGTCTTCTGCGCAGGGTGGGTGTGGGCAGTGGAGGACCCGTGCTCTCCCCGCTGGTCTCCGGCAAGGAGTCCTGGAACCCTCTCGCCGATTCCCCCATCTGCCCCCCTTTATCCCTGGTGTTACGCTGATTTCCTTCCCCAGCCGATGAGCTGCCTCTCTCCCTGCTGGGCCCCTCTCCAGCATCGCTTGGGAGCCTTGCCTCCGCCTCTAGCTCCGGTGGCAGTTCCCTGACAATCTGTTTACAATTTGTCTGTAAATATTCAACAAACCATTTCCGTTCTTTTATCTTGATTTCTTACTCTTCAGGTAAGTTTCTGCCTACATTTCTGCATACAGTATTCCATAAGTTTTTGTATCCATTCTTCCTTTGCTGGGACTTCTTCTTCGTTCCATTTTTGGGCAAGTAACATTCTTGCCACTGTAGTCACATACATGAATAAATTTCTATACAATTTAGGTAGTTCTATCCCTATAATTCCAAGGAGAAAGCCTTCTGGTTTTTTTACAAACAATATTTTAAACATCCTTTTCATTTCATTGTATATCATTTTTCTAATTGTTTTTTTCTATGTTCTTAGCTGTTGTTGTTTTTATCTGTAAGCCACTTTGAGTCCCTGTCAGAAAAAAAGGCAGTGTATGTATGTATTTACATACAGTGGTACCTTGGTTCTCAAAAGTAATCCATTCCGGAAGTCTGTTCAACTTCTGAAACGTTAGAAAACCAAGGTGTGGCTTCTGATTGCCGCAGGCACCCCAGAAACAATAGCCGACAACCGCATCAGACATTCAGCTTCTGAAAAACATTTGAAAACTGGAACACTTACTTCTGGGTTTTCGGTGTTGGGTAGCCGAAATGTTTGAGTACCAAGGCATTTGAGAACCAAGGTTCCACTGAATGTATGTATGTAGGGCCGGATTTAAGTTTGATGAGGCCTCAAGCTCCTGAAGGTAATGGGGCCCTTTATATGTCCAGCTGCCCTTTGTCAGCAACAAATTGTCACTGTTTTTTGTGTTGAATATATGCTATATGGTAAATTATGGACCTAGCATGTATCTAAAACCATTTGCACATAACAAAATATGTATTTTATCAAAGTAATTGTTGAACTGAAATACAATAAAGTAGAAGTAGGGTATATTAATGTTGTTGTTGTTTAGTCGTTTAGTCGTGTCCGACTCTTCGTGATCCCCTGGACCAGAGCACACCAGGCACTCCTGTCTTCCACTGCCTCTCGCAGTTTGGTCAAACTCATGCTGGTAGCTTCGAGAACACTGTCCAACCATCTCGTCCTCTGTCATCCCCTTCTCCTTGTGCCCTCCATCTTTCCCAACATCAGGGTCTTTTCCAGGGAGTCTTCTCTTTTCATGAGATGGCCAAAGCATTGGAGCCTCAGCTTCTATTTAATAGTGAAATACAATTAAGAAGAAGTATATTTGGGAGGGAGGCCAAGATAGTAGGGCCCTAAGCTATAGCTTGTTTAGCTTATACGTAAATCCGGCACTGTACATACATACATACATACATACATACATACATACAGTGGTACCTCTGGTTATGTACTTAATTCGTTCCAGAGGTCTGTTCTTAACCTGAAACTGTTTTTAACCTGAAGCACCACTTTAGCTAATGGGGCCTCCCGCTGCTGCCGCGCTGCTGCCGCACGATTTCTGTTCTCATCCTGAAGCAAAATTCTTAACCTGAGGTACTATTTTTGGGTTAGCGGAGTCTGTAACCTGAAGCATATGTAACCCGAGGTACCACTGTACGGACATGCATACATACATACATACATACATACATACATACCTAGGTAAAGGTAAAGGGACCCCTGACCATTAGATCCAGTCGTGACTGACTCTGGGGTTGCGGCACACATCTCGCTTTATTGGCCGAGGGAGCCGGCGTACAGCTTCCGGGTCATGTGGCCAGCATGACTAAGCCTCTTCTGGCGAACCAGAGCAGCGCACGGAAACGCCATTTACCTTCCCGCCGGAGCGATACCTATTTATCTACTTGCACTTTGACGTGCTTTCGAACTGCTAGGTTGGCAGGAGCTGGGACCGAGCAACAGGAGCTCACCCTGTCGCGGGGATTCGAACCGCCAACCTTCTGATCGGCAAGTCCTAGGCTCTGTGGTTTAACCCACAGCGCCACCCGCATCCCACATACATACATACAGTACATACATACAACAAGTCCTCTCTCAGGGTCCAAGAAATACTCCTGTCTCAACCAAGCTACGGTTTGAGCACCCCTGCATCTCTGGAATGCATTTCCTCCCATTCTGTTGATGCTGCTTAGATAAGAACGGTAGACCTGTCCTTCTGACCTCAGCACAATGCCTGCCGTGAGATACGACCCATTTGGCAACAAACTTGGCATTCCTTTCCGTACATGCAAGGTATTTCGCAGAAGGGTCTTGGCAAGGTACCCGTGTAATGCCACCTCCTACGCCCGGCTCCACGATAGGCCCTTTCAACTGGGACAGGTGCTCGTGCCATTCATTTCACAGCGGGTAAATTTAGCACAAATAAAAAGGGAGCCATTTGCCCAGCCTGCAGTCACCCATCACGATCTGCGGTTGACGGAACAGCCCAAAGGCTGTGACCAAATTCCTTCCAACGGATGGCTGGTTTTGTGACTGAGACCAATGTTTGAAATTACTCTTGCCAGAAACTCCAGGCTTTGGGCAGCAGACCAGCCACTACTAAGGGCAGCCGAGCCGCACACAGTCTAGCGAGAAATCTGGCTTCACTGATTTCCAAGGACAAGATGGAAGGATTGCAGCTCCTGAGTAATATTATTATTGATAGTAATTGCATTATTTAAACCCCACCCATCTGGCTGGCTTGCCCCGGCCACTCGGGGCAGCTTCCAACACATTTAGAAACAGTGCTTTTTTTCTTTAAAAAAATGTTTAGGGGTACAGTGGTACCGCGGGTTAAGTACTTAATTCGTTCCGGAGGTCCGTACTTAACCTGAAACTGTTCTTAACCTGAAGCACCACTTTAGCTAATGGGGCCTCCTGCTGCCGCCGCACCGCCAGAGCCCGATTTCTGTTCTCATCCTGAAGCAAAGTTCTTAACCTGAAGCACTATTTCTGGGTTGGCGGAGTCTGTAACCTGAAGCGTCTGTAACCCGAGGTACCACTGTACTCTCATTTTCCTACTGATATTGAAATACTGCCCCTCAATGAGGCCAAACTTAGATTCACTAAATGTTTAGGGCAGCGATTCTCAACCTGTGGGTCCCCAGATGTTGTTGGACTACAACTCCCATCACCCCTAGCTAGCAAGGCCAGAGCTCAGGGATGATGGGAGTTGTAGTCCAGCAACATATGGGGACCCACAGGTTGAGAACCGCTGGTTTGGGGGTATGCATACCCCTGTGTCCACCCAGAAAAAAGCCCTGTATAGAAACATAATCAAACATTTAAAGCTTCCCTGAACAGGACTGTCTTCAGATATCTTCTAAAAGTCAGTTGTTTATCTCTTTGACATCTGATGGGAGGGCATTCCACAAGGCGGGTGCCACTACCGAGAAGGCCCTTTGCCTGGTTCCCTGTTACCTCACTTCTCACAGTGAGGGAAGCACCAGAAGGCCCTTGGCGCTGGACCTCAAGGCTGAACGATGGGAGTGGAGATGCTCCTTCAGGCCGTTTCGGGATTTAAAGGTCAGCTCCAACACTTTGAGTTGTGGCTCGGAAACGTACTGGGCTGCAGCGTAGATCTTTCAGCACCGGTGAGATATGGTGTTTAATACTCACAGTCACGCTGTGTGCCTCTGGCAAAGCTTGAACTTTAGAGCTTTTCTTCTAGAAAGCAAATGCAATTGATGAGCTACAAGCTCTTGGAAAGGGTCAAAGGGCAGTCTCCTGGAAGAGGAGGTAGTCAAGATCTCCTGCTCCTGAAATAGAAGACCAACCAGCAGCGAATGGAATATTCCATGACTGCCTTGTTTCCACTTTACACTACCTGCGAAGCGTCCAGGAAAGACTCAAAGCTATATGGACCATTCGTTGCCTTGACCCAGAAGCACGGCTTTTTTAAAGGCACATGACAAAGAGACAGAAACTGCACTGCCATTTTTTATTTCATTTTTTTTATTAATTTTCACAAAAATATAAACAAACAAACAAACAAACATAAATCATAATCTTATTAAAAATTACACTTATTAACATTGTTAAGTGACTTCCTCGCTTCCCCTTGGTTGAATTTCAATGCATATCCTTTTAACGGTTTTCCAAATCACAGTTCTTATAAAATTTAACTTGAACATTAACATCCTTAAATATTTTCATTTTGGAATTAAACATATTAATTCATCACTTAACATATATAATCCTTAGCCAATTAAGTATCTGCAAGCTGTTTCCAATTAATTTAACTTAACATGTTTAACTAAATAGTCATTAATTTTTTTCCATTCTTCCTGATACTCCTCCTCCTTCTGGTCGCGGACTCTTCCGGTTAGGTCAGCTAGCTCCAAAAAATCCATTATCTTCATCTGCCATTCTTCCACCGTTGGTAATTCTTGCGTTTTCCACTTTTTAGCTAGTAAAATTTGAGCAGCAGTTGTGGCGTACAAAAATAATTTAACATCTTTCTTGAGCAATTCCAAACCTGTTATTCCAAGAAGAAATAATAATTTGGAATAGAAATGATATGCAGTTGAAAAGGAAATTTAAGGAACTGGGGGGCAGGGGGTGAGGAGGGAAGTCAGGGGATTCGGAGAACCCAATTTTATGGATTTGATACTGTGTGTGTGTGTGTGTATGTGGTATTGTTGTTGTTGTTGTGTTTGTTGTTTGTTTTCGTTATCTTTGTTGAAAATGTAATAAAAATATTATTACAGTAAATAAATAAAGGGATGCCCACCACAGTTCAATCTCCAAAACTATATAGCCTGTGCAGATTATGCCACCGTTTCTGTGTTTTCCCTTTTTGAAAAGCTTGCTCCTGCAACTGATTCCAGAACTGCAGTCTGGCCAGAGCAAGGAGATCTTAGAAATCTTCAGGTGCACACCGTTTGGAACTACAATTCCCAGGATTCCCTGGGAAGAGGGAATAACTGTGTTCAACCCATCTGCATTTATGGTGTGTAGAAGGTGATCACTGCAGATAGTGACAGCAGTCACGAAATTAAAAGACGCCTGCTTCTTGGGAGAAAAGCAATGACAAACCTAGACAGCATCTTAAAAAGCAGAGACATCACCTTGCCAACAAAGGCCCATATAGTTAAAGCTATGGTTTTCCCAGTAGTGATGTATGGAAGTGAGAGCTGGACCATAAAGAAGGCTGATTGCCAAAGAATTGCTGCTTTTGAATTATGATGCTGGAGGAGACTCTTGAGAGTCCCATGGACTGCAAGAAGATCAAACCTATCCATTCTGAAGGAAATCAGCCCTGAGTGCTCACTGGAAGGACAGATCCTGAAGCTGACGCTCCAATACTTTGGGCACCTCATGAGAAGAGAAGACTCCCTGGAAAAGACCCTGATGTTGGGAAAGATGGAGGGCGCAATGAGAAGGGAAGGGCAGAGGACGAGATGGTTGGACAGTGTTCTCAAAGCTACCAGCATGAGTTTGACCAAGCTGGGGGAGGCAGTGGAAGACAGGAATGCCTGGCGTGCTCTGGTCCATGGGGTCACGAAGAGTCGGACACGACTAAACAACAACAAGAAGATGATATCCCCTTTATTTTGAGAGCTTCCCTTTCTCCGAGAGCCTCTTTCCATTGTGATAGTTGTATAAAACCACCAACCCAAAACCCTTTGCATAACCAGGAAGTTTCCAAGCGGGACCTTACCTAGCTGGACACTCAGCCTGGTCAGACTTTCCTGGGTCCCAGCAAACCATGGAGGGAAATTGTCTTCAAGCTTGCTCTGTTTTTGCAGGAAGTATTACTAGGAACAAGGGACGTGGATGGAACTGTGGGTTAAACCACAGAGCCTAGGACTTGCCGATCAGAAGGCTGGCGGTTCAAATCCCCGCGACGGGGTGAGCTCCCATTGCTCGGTCCCTGCTCCTGCCCACCTAGCAGTTCAAAAGCACCTCAAAGTGCAAGTAGATAAATAGGTACCACTTTGGCAGGAAGGTAAACGGCGTTTCCGTGCACTGCTCTGGTTTGCCAGAAGCGGCTTAGTCATGCTGGCCACATGACCCGGAAGCTGTACGCCGGCTCCCTCGGCCAATAAAGCGAGATGAGCGCCACAACCCCAGAGTCGGCCACGACTGGACCTAATGGTCAGGAGTCCCTTTACCTTTACCTATTACTAGGAATAACTGGAAAATCAATAGATAAATAAACATGGGCATCACATCACTCAAAGCACCAGCACCAAATAGAGTGTTCCATGATTATAACTTCCATGATTTTATTTTACTTTAATTTGGGGGTGGGGGAGGGACAAAGATGAGGGTTGGGAAATTCCCCTGCACCAGATCTATATTGCCTCCTCAAAAGTGGAAAGAATACAGAACGATACAGATGCCTGCATGTTTTTTCCTGCTGCAGAGCTTTATAGCTTTTCTTTTCTCTTTTTCAACTGGGGCAGGAGGCACAGAGGGAAGGGTTTTATTATCCTCACCCAAGTCCTGATGTGGCCCCAACATCTGAGCTCCCCTCCCTGCGATTCATTGATCCAGTGACAGATCCATTACATCTTTTGGTGACCTTAGACTCAGCAGCGGTCAGCAAACTTTTGCTGCAGGGGGCCAGTCCACTGTCCCTCAGACCTTGTGGGGCCCGGACTATATTTTGGAAAAATAATGAACAAATTCCTATGCCCCACAAATAACCCAGAGATGCATTTTAAATAAAAGGACACATTCTACTCATGTAAAAACGTGCTGATTCCTGGACTGTCCACAAGCCGGATTTAGAAGGCGATTGGGCCGGATCCGGACACTGGGCCTTAGTTTGCCTACCCATACCTTAGAGACTTGAATATATGCATATTTACTCAGAAGTAAACTCTGCTCTGATTTGCTGGGCTTATCCTCAATTGATCTACATCCTGAGGCTGTCATTTTACGCAGACTTTGAGGATTAATTCCCATTGAATACAGGGGTACTGAGAGATGGTGTACTATAGCGGATAAAGGCTGCTGTGAATTCGGAAACCCAGAGCAGGAATCTCACTCCTACCATGAACTCACTAGGGGGGTCTTAAGCAAGGAAGTCTCTCTCGGCCTCAGTCATCCCATCTGCAAAATAGGGATAATGATTCTGATCCCTCCTTAGATGTAAGGATGAAATCAAGGCAGTAGAGATGAAGCTCTTTGAATACTATTTCACAAATGCTAAATGCTTAAGACTAAGCTGTGTACAATTAATTTTCAGACAGCCTTTCACAACTCTGAGCACGTACATTTGACTTTTATCATTGGGCCCTTTGCCCTGTGAAAGACTGTTTGGTGGAGATGATTTTCTCCTCCAAAGATTGGTTAGTTAATAGAAGCTTGCTTAGATTCCTTCATAAATGAGTGCAATTCACTTGCCACTGGCAAAAGGCTGCAGTCTTACTGGAACAGCATTGCATTTAGAGTATTGATATAATGCCAGATTAAATGGTAGATTAATCCCCTGTAACAAGACATTTATATCTTGTGTTTTGTTTTGCTTTTAAATGAGCCTGAATCCACTATCAGGTTTTCCTTGTTTTTAGAAGCTCGGTCTTGCTTTGCAAGTCCCCACTGACCATGGTGACACTTAAAGGTAAAGGTAAAGGGACCCCTGACCATTAGGTCCAGTCATGACCGACTCTGGGGTTGCGGCGCTCATCTCGCTTTATTGGCCGAGGGAGCCGGCGTACAGCTTCCGGGTCATGTGGCCAGCATGACTAAGCTGCTTCTGGCGAACCAGAGCAGCGCACGGAAACACCGTTTAGCTTCCCACCGGAGTGGTACCTATTTATCTACTTGCACTTTGACGTGCTTTCGAACTGCTAGGTGGGCAGGAGCACGGACTGAGCAACGGGAGCTCACACTGTCGTGGGGATTCGAACCGCCGACCTTCTGATCGGCAAGTCCTAGGCTCTGTGGTTTAACCCACAGCGCCACCCGCGTCCCCATGGTGACACTTACTTCTGAGCAAATGTGCACAAACAATTGACGCTTGGTTTTCCTCAGCCTGCAAATTAATTTTCACCACTCTGCAAATTATATGAAAGAAGCCATGAGGCTTTGATCCCCCCCCCCCCCCCCGCTTTCTGTATTGCATTAACAACAGCCAGAGGCTGTTGTGGCCACACTTGTGAAAACGTTTCATCATTTCTGGATATACAGAGGTTCCTGGCCGTCTTATTTATTTACATGTATTTGTACCTGGGGGCACTCCCATGGCTGGTGAAACACCACGCAAGAAAGGGAGAGGTAGTAATCAGGGGTTAAACTATCATGTGCTGTGTTCAGGAGCTGTGATTCCTCAGTTTGGGTGTGTGTGTGAAATGCACACTTCATATGCTCAGAGACATTGCTTTACATTGATCTTTCCCATCTGTCAAGGTTGAATGTTGACACTTGAAGCAGGCAATTGGGGCCAAACGAAATCTCAAGCTTCTTCATGTTATACTGCCCCTCATTTGAGGATCGCAAGATGCTTTACCGTATAAAACCACAAAAATACATAACTTACTAAGAAAAAGAAAAACAACACCCCGTCCCACCCGCACAGTTTATGAGTTCATAGATTGTTTAATAAGCCAAAGGCCTGGGAAAAGAGGGACATTTTCGCCTCGCACTTAAAGATATGTAACGAAGGGGGGGCCACTAGGTGGCGCATCGGAAGATGGCTGACAATAACATCTCTCCGACCCACACGAGGTAATTTGGAGGCTATGATGGGGGTAATTAGCCTCCTTAACCCCCCCCCCCAGGATTGTGGGGGGGACGGCCCTTGCCTGCTGTGCCCTATACCACCCCCGAATTTGTGGGGGTGGGGGCACTAGGCACAAAGCCCTCCTGTGGGATTCCGGCACTCCTGGACGCCGTCCCTGATTCGCGCCGCTAGTTGCAAGCATCTTCAAAAGAAACAATTTGGACGAGATAAATTGTGCATGCTTCAAGGAAAAGGGGGAGTAAAGACTGCTGACAGAAGAGATCTCTGATAACAAGACAAGAATAAAATATGAGAAGATACATCAAGATACGGTATGACTGAGGGGGGAGGGGAGGAAAAACCTGCCTTCCTTTTTCTTATGTGATTTAACAAGAATCCCCTCCCCTAATGAGTCAGAAACTAAGGACTTAAGCTGTGGATTTAAGGCTGTGTGGAGATAAACTTTCGAACCAAAGCAATGTTTCAAGATGAAGCTGGAAAGCTAAGAGTTTTGGAATGACGCAGTTAAAAATACCGTCGCCATTTTGGGAGGCATTGTTGGAGCTCTTGGGTCTGGGAGGAGAAAGAGAGAAATAGAGTTGTTTACATATCGTGGATCAACTTCTCGGTGGGACTTAAGAGCGACAAATGCCAAATTTATGATGGAAAGAGCGATGTTATCTACGAAGGAGATATATGGAAACCATCTGGACTTAGTGGAGGAATGGGAAATCCACACAGGATTATTATTTTGCTTATCGGCTTAAGGAGACTAACAGAAGAGATCGTAAAGGAAAAATAGAAATTATATGAACAAGATATGATGTGGAAACACCAAGATAAGACTGGATAGAATTATGAATTTTGTTTGGACTGATTTGGACATTAATGCAGTAATAAGAAGATGATCTGAATCCCCCTTTGGATCTTGAAGTATGGGTTCCCCCAACAAAATTTAAAAATTTGGCTTTGTAATTTGGAATTTATGTGATGTGTTTTAATTTGATGTGATTGGCCAGTTAATAAAAATTATTTTTTTAAAAAAAGATATGTAACGAAGGCCACAGGCGAGCCTCCCGGAGGAGAGCATTCCACAAGCAGGGAGCCACCACAGAAAAGGCCCTGTCTCTTGTTGCCACCCTCTGGACCTCTCATAGAGGAGGGTTATGAAGAAGGGCCTCAGGTGGTGATTGCAGGGTCCAGGCCAGTTCGTATGCAAAAAGGCAGTCCTTGATGTATTGTGGTCCTGAGCTGTTTGAGGCTTTACAGGTGAAAACCAGCACTTTGAATTTGGCCTGGAAACGAATTAGCAGCCAGTGCCCCCCTAAACCATGGGTAAGCAAACTAAGGCCCGGGGGGCCGGATCCGGCCCAATCGCCACCACAGTCTTGCCCACGGACTGTCTGGGAATCAGCGTGTTTTTACATGAGTAGAATGTGTCCTTTTATTTAAAATGCACCTCTGGGTTATTTGTAGGGCCTGGCTGGTGTTTTTACATGAGCGGAATGTGTGCTTTTATTTAAAATGCATCTCTGGGTTAATTGTGGGGTATAGGAATTAGTTCATTTTTTCCCTTCAAAATATAATCTGGCCCCCCACAAGGTCTGAGGAATAGTGGACTGGCCCCCTGCTGAAAAAGTTTGCTGGCCCCTGCCCTAAACCAATAAAAATCACTAAAAATATTAATTAACTAAGGTTCTTCCCCCACCCCCATAAAACCTGCCCCTTGTTAACATAAATCCTGGCTACACCCATGGCAAGTGGTATTAAGGAAGAAAGAAAAAACTGGTGCCCTCTTGCCACTCAAATTATTGCTAGGTCCTCCAACTTCTAAGAAGGGTAGTTCTGCATGCTCTTGCATACAAAAGATGAACAGGTTAAATCTGTAATGATACACTGGGCAAGGGATTTGGGGCATAATATTCAGATTTCAGATTGGGAAAGGTTATGGAAAACGGATTTGAAATTCAAGGCATGTTGTACGCTGAAAGAAAATTATATGAAAATGATGTACCAGTGGTATTTAACTCCTAGTAAATTAGGAAAAAGGGACGTGGGTGGCGCTGTGGGTTAATCCACAGAGCCTAGGACTTTGCTGATCAGAAGGTTGGCGGTTCGAATCCCTGCGACGGGGTGAGCTCCCGTTGCTCGGTCCCTGCTCCTGCCAACCTAGCAGTTCAAAAGCACGTCAAAGTGCAAGTAGATAAATAGGTACCACTCCAGCAGGAAGGTAAACGGCGTTTCCGTGCGCTGCTCTGGTTCGCCAGAAGCGGCTTGGTCATGCTGTCCACATGACCCGGAAGCTGTACGCCGGCTCCCTCGGCCAATAAAGCAAGATGAGCACCACAACCCCAGAGTCGGCCATGACTGGACCTAATGGTCAGGGGTCCCTTTACCTTTAAATTAGCAAAAATGTATAAAACAAGCACAAATACCTGCTGGAAATGTAAAGGAAAAGAAGGTACCTTTTATCATATGTAGTGGTCAGGTAAGGTAATAAGGGCTTTCTGGGAAATGATAGATAATGAACTGGGAAAATTTTTTAAAATATATTTAAAAGTGTTTAAAAATGTTTGTACCCCCACTCATCTTCCCCCCTCCACCTCTTTCCCCCTTTTCTTCCTAATGTCTCAACAAATGAAACTGACTTGTAAAAATGTTACATGGGGGGGGGGCGATACGAGAGAGAGACATTGCACACTTTTGTAAATCAAGAAAATCTTTAATAAAAAATAAAACAAATAAAAATAACTTTTGTGGAAAAAACCCACCAGAAGCCTTTCTATTGGGAATTATAGGTACCGACATCCCAAAGGAACAGAAAAGACTCTTCATGTATGTGACAACAGCAGCAAGGATGCTACTAGCCCAGAGATGGAAAGAATAAAGAGTTCCTACCAGAGAGGAATGGCAAACTAAGCTGTTAGACTACGCTGAAATGGCAAAACTGACCGGAAAACTCAGAGACCAAGAAGACAAGAAATTCAAGAAAGAATGGGAAAAGTTTATAATTTATTTAGAAGACCACTGTAAGCATATGAGAACATTTGTTGTTGTTTAGTCATGTCCAACTCTTCGTGACCCCATGGACCAGAGCAACCCAGGCACTCCTGTCTTCCACTGCCTCCCGCAGTTTGGTCAAACTCATGCTGGTAGCTTCGAGAACACTGTCCAACCATCTCGTCCTCTGTCGTCCCCTTCTCCTTGTGCCCTCCATCCTTCCCAACATCAGGGTCTTTTCCAGGGAGTCTTCTCTTTCATGAGGTGGCCAAAGTATTGGAGTCTCAGCTTCAGGATCTGTCCTTCCAGTGAGCACTCAGGGCTGATTTCCTTCAGAATGGATAGGTTTGATCTTCTTGCAGTCCCTGGGACTCTCAAGAGTCTCCTCCAGCACCATAATTCAAAAGCATCAATTCTTCGGCGATCAGCCTTCTTTATGGTCCAATGAGAACATTAGCAGGATTTTAATCTCACTTGCAATGTAACAAATACTATGGACAATATGGAGAGACATAAAATATAGATTACGAAATAATATGCAGTTGGAAATGTTGACAACAGGACCCATGGAGGGGATGGGAGGAAGTCCCGAGATTCAGAGTAATCTCTCTACATGGATATATTTGGTATGGTTATTAATTCATATTTGTAAAATCAAATTTCTGAGGGGGAAAAGAAGGGTAGTTCTGCAGAACGGGAGCGACTTCCGTCCAGCAAGCTTTACCGCGGAGGTTTTTGCTTCCTTCTCGCGGCTCCCCGCGCGCCTAAGAACTTCCCTCTGGAAGCAAACGCGCCCAGCGCCGCGCGTAATTCTCTGTCCGCTGCGCCCTGGCAGGTGGCGAGAAAGACGCGGCAGGCAGGTAGGCGACGGAGGCTCCCCCACCTCCGGCCTCCGATTTCATCACCGGGGAAATTTCAGAGGCAATGAGCCTCGGGCCAGCTTCCGCTGCGCGTCCGCACCCACTGGGGAAAGGTATAAAAACCCGAGGGAACGCCTGCCGGGAGGAAAGGAGGCGAGGTCTCTCTTCGGACTGTCGCAGCAGCTCCGCGCCACCCAGCCGCCCGCGCATCCTTCACCTTCCGACGGCAACCCGCTACGCACAGGCTCCGGCAGAATGGCAAGCAGCTGCAGCTCCCAAACCGTCGAAGGCGCCCTTCTGCTTTTGGGTAAGTCTGTGCGCTCCCGACCTGGTTTGGCTCCAAAGCTGCGCCGTCCAGCAGAGAGAGAGGGAGAATGCGGGGTGGCGGCTCCTTCCTTCCAAAAGGGACGCGCCGTCGGAGGAGATCTGGCTCTGCCGTCGGGTTTTCTCCCAGTTTCCCCGACGGGCTCGGCGTGGAAAGGGAGCTCAGCCGGAGAGCTGCGCGTCTCTGCTGGCTTTCTCGACGGCTTGCAGGAGGAAGCCCTCGCTTTTCCGCGTCGGGGTTTGACAGCTGGGGTGGGGTGAGGGCTGTCATTTCTCAGGTGAAGCTTCCCGTCTCTCATCACGGCGAAAGAGCGCAGTGGAGGGCGGGCTGGAAGGGAGTTGGGGAGAGAGAAGGACGTTTTTGCTGATGAATTTCTACCTGAGGTCCTTTTTCCATGGCTCACAAGTCCCGACAAAAGAAAATTGGCAAGCTGTGTTGCTTCTTGGACCGGAATTATTGGGGTGTGCGTCTGACAGGTTGCATATCTTACAAATCCAAGAGTGACTGGCTAAAGGAAAATGCAGATTCTTCTCAATGGAAATCTGTCTGGCGGCTGTGAAAGCAGGATGCGCCCCCGGCCTGATCCTGCAGTGCTTGTGTTTTAATTCTGTAGCAGGTAGCATGGGAAACTCACAGCTTGGCATGGGAGCCAATTCCTAGGGGCCAAGGTCCCTTCACACACACCCCTAAAATATTTGAGGGAGTCCCTGCCTTTCCCCTCAGTTGATGGGCATTGCCATTCAAATAGTGTGTGTGTGTGTGTGTGTGTGTGTGTGTGTGTGTTCTGTGTCTTGTGATCAGTTATGTGGGGCTGAGTTTACCTGGGCGCCTTGAATATTTTATTCAAGTTGGTATCCCTGCAGCTCCAACAGAACGATTGCAATCCGCTGTAGGACTCACCCCCCCCCCCAAATAAAGGGTGGGATGGATGAGGACACAGTAGTCTCTGACAGGTCAGAATTACAGGACAGAATTAATGCGGCCCTCAGTGCTTTCTGTTTGGCCCTTGAAACTCTCCCCAGGTCACACACACCCGCTCACTGGCCTCAGCTTCACACCTCCAAACATTTTTGCCTGACTGGAATATGTCCTTGAACTTTGGTGGTGCCTCTAGTTCATCCGGAGAACAGAGAGGATTGTGTGTGTGTCGAAGTCTGCCTACAATTCCCAAGGGGAAACTTACCGTGATTGCTCAACTCGCTTTTGCCCGCCACTGGCGAGTGGCCCTCGGGAGATTGTTCTGAAGCGATTGTGGCCCTCCAGACAGAAAAAGGTCTCCCCCCGCTTGTGATTTATCGCGATGACTGTTGTGTTATGGCACAGCGACGTTCTCCTGCAGCTGCTCTTCGTTTCTATGGGGGGCTTTGAGGGGACCGTTTTCGAAGGCAGCCCCACATACAATGCGTAGCAGTAATCCAACCTGGAGACGGCAGGTTGTGTCAGCCGCAGCTCCAAGTGGAAATATGCTTGGGCCGAAGAGCACCCACTAGCTGCAAACCTCATCCTTGAGTTGTGACACCATCCAAGGTGGGGCGAACACGGCTTAACTGGACAAACAACCCGCTCGCTAACAGTACTAAAGACTGTTAAGAGAAATCCCTAACCCTCTAAACATGCTTACTCCAAAATCCCACTGTGTTCAACAAGACTAATCTCCCAAAGTGTGGACAGGGATTTCAGCCTGTTGCTAGAATATTCCCAGTGGGTCTGCCCCAGAAGTGAGGAAGAGGTAGCTGATTTAAAGAGGACGGCGGGAACAGAACCTTGCTGCCAGGCCGCCCAGGAGAGAGAAATCCAGGGTGCCAATTGATCAGGGGTCAAGTCACTGGTTCCTTACAGTTGGACAAAGGTGACATTCCTGTTCCAACAAATGTTCTTTGCTGCACAGGTTCTACTCTAAATATCTGACTTGCTGAGATCACACCGATTTCATAGGCTCGATCATTTTGGTCCAAAGGTAGAAGACCTTTGGTTGCTTTGTCACGATTGCTGTGGTGTTAATCTTTGACAGCGGCGTTAATCTTTGTGAGCGGAAAGACACAGGTTAGCATGTTTAATTGGTTAGATTTAGTTACAGGTAGGTAGCCGTGTTGGTCTGCCGTAGTCGAAACAAAACAAAATAATAATAATAAAAATAAATTCCTTCCAGTAGCACCTTAGAGACCAACTAAGTTAGTTATTGGTATGAGCTTTCGTGTGCATGCACACTTTAGGGAAATAGGAGTTTATAGAGCGTTAAAACGTACTTTGAAAGCCATGCATTTGCAAAAAGAAGAAAAGAAAACCCAAAAGTTCATTTGACAGCAACGTTTCTTCGGTTTGGTTTTTATTATGTATTTTGGTTTGTGTTTTCCCCTTGTATTTTTTATGCTGGGAACAGCCCTGAGATCTTTGAATGAAGGACTGCAAATGCATTTAATAGATAAAATAAGAAATAAAACAAAAACCAACTCTACAGATGTAGGGGGGGAAAGGCTAAATAACTATGCAAAAGAAAATCAAACTCAAGTACTAATATGCATACACACAGACAACTCCTGTTTTAGGGGCGAGCGAGATGTGCACACATGCGCAAAGTGAATGCAGAACCTGGAAATGACCCGGAAACAACACAAAGATGTCACTGAAACATCACTACAAGGGCAGAACGATGGCTGGGGGTGGACAGAGGTGTCTGCAGGCTTTTTCAATGGGTTTCTGATTTCACGCGATTTCATGCAAGCCTGCAATGACCCAGATCACAACCCCCACGCAAACGCAGAGTTGCCTGTATATATGACCCAGTCTTAAATTACACCCAGCAAGTTGTGAGGCTGAACTGACTCCCGAACTTTATTATTCCGGTAATAAATAAAGCAAAGGGGGAGGGCAAAGGGGTGGGGGTTTGGAGTCCGCCTCATATATCTGAATTCTGCAATGCAATTCACGTTCTCTTCTCTGAAAGTTTGGTGTTCTGCTCTTGGGGAAGTTTGACGGAGTGTAGAAGATCGAATTCTGTCTCGGCTGAACGTTCACGCATTCCAATTCCCAGATCTGTCTATACTTGCAGGGGCCGCTGTATGGCCTACCTGTTTGGTGAAGCACTGATGGACGTGAATTCCTACTTAATACATGTGATTCCTTGGTCGGTGCCCATTTATTCCAAAGGGGTGCATGCAAGAGAACTTTCTGCCGGGTCGTGCCCACAGTCCTTAGCTCTGATTAGCAATGTGCCTGTACTTATGAGGGATGCTGCAAGCCGGAAGGTGGGACTTATCTGTAGTAAGGACTCACGGGAGATGCAGAAACTGCCTGTGCCCTTGGTTTCCAAACAGGTACCCCTGCCTTAGTGGGATTTCTCTAAGCGGGGACCAGTAAGGCACATTGTGACCTGCTTATGGCACAAGGCGGGTTTTCCATCACCGTAGCAAATGGCACTGATCCTCCCTCGCTCCCCTTTTCTCCATAGGGGTGAATGTCAACCATTACAGTGGTACCTCGGGTTAAATACTTAATTCGTTCTGGAGGTCCGTTCTTAACCTGAAACTGTTCTTAACCTGAAGCACCACTTTAGCTAATGGGGCCTCCTGCTGCTGCCGCGCCGCCGGAGCGTGGTTCCTGTTCTCATCCTGAAGCAAAGTTCTTAACCCGAGGTAATATTTCTGGGTTAGCGGAGTCTGTAACCTGAAGTGTATGTAACCCGAGGTACCACGGTATCTCATATGGGAGAAAAGGAAGCGATATGCTCCGGGTTCCCATTGCAGCATGGTTCAAACCTGCCTGCTCCCTGCTCTTTAATGCCCATCGATAACCAAGCCAGCCTCAGGAAGTCCAAAATGTTAATAAGGAATGGGGGGAATTCATAACTTACCTTAAAGACCATTGTAAACAGTGAAAACGGTGAGTAGGATTGGAATATCACTTTAAGGGTGAATTCTGGGTGCAATGGAGATGTAAAAGATTTGGACTATCATAAAAGATGCAGAAGGAAATGATACATAACAGGACCCACAAAAGGGAGGATGGAAGTCCAGGAGATTCCTTGGAACCTTGTTTTAACGATTTATGTTTGATATCTCTCTGTAAAATTGCAATTTGAAAAACCCAATAAAGACATTAAAAATATATAAATAACCGAGCCAGCCTCTCCTTGAATAGCCAGCTCTTGGCCGTGCTAGAATGCTGCGAACAAGCCGTGGCATGAAGGTGTTTCTGACATTTGCCGGGAGCACCTGCAAAGCTAACAGATTTATCATGCCCTGGGATTGCGCGGTCCGTCACTAGAGAAGCTCAGAGCCAATTTTGCAACCTGGCAAAATGTTCGGTGTCACCTCAGCTGGGGAAGTTGCGGTTCTGCTGGATGTTGTGGTGATGTGTCAGGAACAGAAATTTCATAGGTAGGCCTACACCTCTTCCCTCTTTGGTTTTTTTTGTTGTCGTTTTGTTTTTGGCAGGGGATTTGTTAATTGAGTTGTTTGGTGGCTCAGGTGTTGCCCAGAGTTGCACTGCCAGCCACCCTCTGCCTAGTGATTCTGAGCTTTTCTCAAGGAAACTCAGCCACTCGGTTGCGCCTCCTAATTACAGGGCAGGTGTTTCTTCATCTGCCAAGTCCATTTCAACAGGAGCTGCTCAGTTTCTGTTTTTTTTCTTTCCTTTTTTTGTTTTTTTAAATGCCTGGCCAGTTAATTCTCTCTCTCTCTTTTTTTTTAAGGTAGTTTTTTAAAAATACATTTTTATTGATTTTAACATACAAATTATAAAACATACCACACAAATTATTACAAATACAATCTTATTGGACTTCCATCAGCACCTCTGATGATCTTCCATCTTAAACCCTTCTTATGCATTACTTAATTTTGTATTGCCTTTACCTTTCTTAACCTATAACCCCTTCTTCATTTTTACAATACTTCCCATAATACTCCTCACAGAACTTCTTGCAAACCTACAAACGTTGTCTGATCGTCACAAATACTTTTCATATAGCTCGTAAATTTACTCCAGTCTTCGGTAAATTTCTGGTCACATCGGTTTCGGATCCTTCCTGTTAATTTGTCTAATTCTGCATAGTCCATTAACTTCATCCTCCATTCTTCAATCGTCGGCAACTCTTCTTGCTTCCATTTTTGGGCCATTAATATTCTAGCTGCTGTTACTGCATATAAAAAAAGCTTACATTCTTTTCTATTTGTATCACTTCCTACCATTCCCAATAGAAATGCTTCTGGCTTCTTTGTAAATGTATATCTCAACATTTTTTTCAACTCATTATATATCATCTCCTAGAAGCTTTTTACCATTTTACATTCCCACCACATATGAGCCTGGCCAGTTAATTCTCAGCCGCCTTGCGTTTCAGCCATTGATCAGCAAATCTCTGAGCCGACACATGAAATATATACAGGAAGGAAGGAAATACAAGGGTGTCCCCACTCAGCCATGAAACTTCCCAGGTGACCTCTCTGGGCCAGTCAAGGCCTCTCAGCCTAACCTACCTCACAGGGTTGTTGTGAAGAGAAAATGGGGAGATGGAGAACCAAATATGCCATCTCGAGGTCCTTGAAGGAAAGCCAGGATATAAATAAGTACCGTATTTTTTGCTCTATAAGACTCACTTTTTCCCTCCTAAAAAGTAAGGGGAAATGTGTGTGCGTCTTATGGAGCGAATACAGGCTGCGCAGCTATCCCAGAAGCCAGAACAGCAAGAGGGATTGCTGCTTTCACTGCGCAGCGATCCCTCTTGCTGTTCTGGCTTCTGGGATTCAGAATATTTTTTTTCTTGTTTTCCTCCTCCAAAAATTAGGTGTGTCTTATGGTTTGGTGCATCTTATAGAGCGAAAAATACGGTAAATAAATAAAATGTGGGCTGCCACGCTTGGTGTATCATTTTCCTCATGCAATAAGCTCTCTTGGCAAAGAGTGGGTGAGCTTTCGGCCTATTAAATCCTATTTCCTGGCTTCTGTTGCCAAACAACTTCAGCTGCCATGCTTTTTCTTAACCCATTCAGAAGCTTCAGCCAAGGAGAGGGACGCGGGGACCGCCAACCTTTGCAAACTAGAGAAACTCGCTAACACACCCCACAATCACGCACCACAGTCTATTCGATTGGTTATGAGAGAATGCTTCCTTCAAGCCTAAAACCTAAAGAAGCGGTGGGGATGTGGATCCAGTGGAAGTCCTCCGTGGGCACCTGTGTGCCCATGGGCACCACATTGGCCAACCCTGCACCAATTATTTGCAAGTGTAAACATGACGGCGTGGGTTGTTGGGAGCAGAATGAAAGAAGGAGCAATGCACCCGCTTACGTTCTTTTCTAAGGCTATGTACACATTTGTGGGTTGAAATGTGGCAAGGTCCGTTTCCCCTGCTGTGCATCTTCACACCACAGAAGGCCACAGGTGTCTTCGCCCAATGCACGTTCCCCTGCGTCAAACTCAAATTCAACAAGGCTGCCATGCAAGCAATGGCTCTCTGAAATGGCCACACCTCAGCTTCCATTTTTGAATTGGATGGAAGTTGGTTTCGGCACGGATATGCAATGAACAGCAGTATTTCTCAAGAAGTTATAGGCTACCTGAGGGTCATGGCTAATGTCCTGCATGCTCAGCCCCAAGCGCCGTCTCCGTTGTTTGAAGAACGTCCTCTTTCAACAAGCCTTTTGGGTAGATAATCTTTCCCAGTCTGCACCCCTATTGGAACTGTTTTTCAGGTGTTTTTTTACTGTTTTATTGCTTCCTGAACTGGGTGGCTTTAGGAGGAGGGGAAGGATGTGGATGGAACAAATAAATAAATGGAATGATTATGTGATGGCAGCTACAGTTCGACAGCCACTTGCCCCAGAGTAGTTTTACCGACTTGGTTCAAATGTGTTTGAGTAAAATTTGCATCACAAATATTGCTTGTGTCCATGTGTGTGCACACACACACAGACACACACACAAACATGACTAAATGGTAACAAGCAGTGCTTTTTTCTGAGGGTACACATACCCCTAAGCATTTTGTGAATCTTTGTACTTTTGTCCACTTACTGCATTTATTTCCCCCGATTTGATGGTGATTTTCTTGAGTCAAAATGGGAGGGGTGGTAAGTGCCCCCTTAGGGACTTCCCCCCAAAACGGTTTTATTTTTATTTTTCTGCAAGCTTTGGGGTTCCTCAAAGCATGCCAAGTCTTCCCTTATGCTTCTATCTGACTCTATTTGTCTACAGTTCCATTGGCACTCAGTACATGAAACTCTCCAATTCACCCATCCCCAGTAGTAGGTAATCAGACTTGGTCATCGCCCCTTGTACACTGCCAAAAGGTTTTCTTACGATCAAGCAGTATATAAATGTTGTTAAAATGAAACCGGTCACGGATCCAACCCATTATGGGCTTCTGTGGTCACAATTACTACTTGAAAACGTACCTGGTGCTTAGTCACAAGGGAACACTCTCACGCTGTCCAAAGAAAGTTGTGTATGGGAGGCTGTTAGCAGAAGAGTCTCTGTTCTTTCATTAGCCTTGTGACACACTGCAGCCTTGTTTGCTGTGTATTTGAGCTGGTGTGTTGCCCGCAAAAACCCCAACTTCTCAACGAACAAAAGCGATTGGAGAGCCGTCGTCTTCGTGCAACTTCACTGAGGGAAGGAAAAGTCATTCGTTGAGATTAAAACCTGACCCAGGTCCCTCAGAAGGAGGAACTTTTTGTGGCAAGCTAAGGAGAGAAACCTGGTTGAGAAGGAGCTCTCAAAAGCTATAATAATAATAATAATAATAATAATAATAATAATAATAATAATAATTTATTTATTATTTATACCCCACCCATCTGGCTGGGCTTCCTCAGCCACTCTGGACGGCTTCCAGCAAAATATTAAAATACCATAATACATCTAAAAGCTTCCCTAAACAGGGCTGCTTTCAGATGTCTTCTAAAAGTCTGGTAGTTGTTTTTCTCTTTGACATCTGGTGGGAGGGTGTTCCACAGGGCGGGTGCCACTCCCGAGAAGGCCCTCTGCCTGGTTCCCTGAAACTTGACTTCTCGCAGGGAGGAAAGCGCCAGAAGGCCCTCGGCGCTGGACCTCAGTGTCCGGGTAGAACGATGGGGGTGGAGACGCTCCTTCAGGTGTAAAGGAATAAAAAATGAAGAGATGAGGGCTGAACGAAAGAGAAAGCAATGGGGTAAGATGCAACAGACGAAGAGACAGGGTCCCAAGAAAAAACTTGGGGGGACTATGAACAAAGGCAACAGAGTGACATTGCACGCCAGGTCTAGATATTGTGAAAGCTCCAGTTTATTTAGGACAGGGGGAGGGAACCAATGTTGCTGGACCCCCATGATCCCTGACTATTGGGGACGCTGGCTAGGGCTGATGGGAATTCAAGAGTCCAACAGCAAATGGAGAGCCATATGTTTCCCCATCTCTGATTTAAGAGTAGCGTAGAGAGGTGATTGCTGTCATCTAGTGATCCTGAAGAGAGCAGGCAGTGCGATGGGATGAGGCCCAATTTCACACCATAGCTGTCAACCGTCCCTTATTTGGCGGGAAAGTCCCTTATCCCAGGGCTGTCCCGCTGCTGTCCCTTAAATTTCCCGGGTTTCAAAGGAAGCAGCTCCTCTCCCTCCCTCCCTGCCGGCCAGGGAGGAGGGAGGCTCCAACTGTGTTGCTTGGCTGTGTTGCTCACCCAATAGGGAGTCTAAGAACGACTGGGGGGTGGAGCTTGCATGCCTTGTGCCGATCAAATCGGCCGCGTTGCCTGGGGACTCGCCTTTGCTCAGCGCTTCCCAGCAGAGAGGTGACGGTGGTTTTCCTTGCTGCATCCCCTTTGCCGGGTTGCTGCACTGTGGGAACCACCACTTGAGGCTTCGTTTGGCTGCTGGTTGACTAAAATTTTGGCTGCTGATCCCTTATTTTCGAGGCTGCTGGTCCCTTATTTTCAAATCTGTAAGTTGACAGCTATGTCTCACACTGGTTTGAACTAAGCCAGCCAGCACATTGGCCCTTTTCGTGCAACCTCTGTCCAAAGACTTGGCTTTGAGTGTCACCGGATCTTGACAAGAGTGGAAAATCCATCCCTTTTGAGGTGCATATTTTCCCTTCATCAGGCCACCTGTGAGGAACCAGGCTTGCATTCTGGGGCAGGCGGCTTGCGACGCAGAGCAATGCTAACTTTCCTGTAAAGCAGGAATGTGCATTGCGCACTAACATTCCACCAGCCCGGCAATGACAATAACCATAGCATTCCAGTAAGGCAATATGAACTAGGCAGCATCTCGCCTGTGAAGGAGAAGATAACAGTATTTGTTTAATGACCCAGGCAGCCGTATTAATGCAAACATGGCCCCACCTTCTTCGGTTCTTGGGCTAATCTGTTTGAGAGGCACTCAAAGAGCATGTGAAACTCCCCAATGGGTAATTGATTAAAGGAACAGTTTGTTGCTTCTGATCTGCAACGCATATAACTTTATGCGTACAGGGGAAGGAGTTGGCTATTAGGAAGATGGCTCTGTTATGGAGGGTACGGCAAAGTCTTGGAGTTGGGCGTTTTCATTTACTGCTTGCTTGCCTGCTTGCAATTGCCCAAGGAAGGAACTTGTCATTCGAAAGGGATCAGCTTCAGTTTCTGTGGCCACTTTCTCACCATGCTGTGCGTTTAAAGCACTATGCACCACTTTAGGCCGTCATGGCTTCCCCCCAAAGAATTCTGGGAGTTCTAGTTTGTCAAGGATGCTGAGAATTGTTCGGAGGCCCCTATTCCCCTCTGAAAACTACAATTCCCAGAGTTCCCTATGGAGAGGAATTGATTGTTAAACGACTCTGAGAATTGTAGCAATGTGAGGGGAATAGGAACCCTAGAAATTTAAGCACTCTTAAATGTATGAATGTGTGACTCTTTGGCCTGGTTTCTCTCAGAAGCATTATTAGGCCTCAATTCTTTCTTTCTTTCTTTCTTTCTTTCTTTCTTTCTTTCTTTCTTTCTTTCTTTCTTTCTTTTCTCTGAGGTACTACAAGCTGTGGTATTGGTGATACTCCAGCCACCTGGCAAATTATGAAAATGTATAGTTTTATCCTATGCATTAGAAGAGCTCCGAGGCAGATGAAGGCCTTAGAACAAATTTAAGCCCTGACGGCAAGAACCAGAATTTGTTTTCCCACCTCTGAAAATCAGCCTAAAAAAAACTTGCATTTTTTTTTAAAAAAATAGAAATTATTGTTTATTACAAGTATTTATCATATTTGTTAGTTGCTTTTCTCACAGAGTAACCCAAAGCTTGAGGGGAGAGGAAAAGGTCTTTATTTATTAATTTATTATTTGGAAATTAGCATATGCAAATCTGCCCCAGGGGCCTGTCTTCCACATACGGTACCTAGCAGTGCCCTGGATTTCCCCTCTACCCTAAAACGTTTCCACCAACACATCTGTCTGCAACAGCAGCGTCCCTGAACGTCCCTTATGTCCCCTAGGGATTACTCCATGCAGCACTCGCTTGTGCCTGTAATGAATTGCCTCCCACACAAGCCACTGTTGGTATTGTGTGGTGTCTGTATCTCATTCAATTGCAGGGTGGCGGCTCACATTGAGTCAGCAAAAAAGCATTCCAGCTGCTGAGTCACTGTTTCCAGCGATTACACGGATTCCCTCGGAAGATCCCTGTCCATTTAACAGCTGCCTTTGCTTCGCTTTTCAGCCTCCGTGTAATCTCCCTGCTACGTCTTGCATGGTTTTTGAACCATGCCAGCGTTGACTCACAGTTTAAAATAATAATTACTGTGCAGCTCATATAATCTTTAAGAACGCAAACAAAACTTTTCTTTCATAAAAGCAAATTGGCAGGTTTTCTTTCACATGGCTAAAGTATCCTGTAGGACATCTATCTATCTATCTATCTATCTATCTATCTATCTATCTATCATCTATTTAGGTCCCTAGGTCCCTCGTACCTACGGGACCGCCTCGCGGTATGCCCCACGGAGAGCCTCAAGGTCCATAAATAGCAACACCCTAGTGGTCCCGGGCCCTAAGGAAGTTAGATTAGCTTCATCCAGAGCCAGGGCCTTCTCAACACTGGCTCCGGACTGGTGGAACGCTCTGCCTCATGAGACCAGGGCCCTGCAGGATCTGATTTCTTTCCGCAGGGCCTGTAAGACAGAGTTGTTCCACCTGGCCTTAGGCTTGGAGCCAATTTGATTCCCTCCCCCTCTTTCTTTTTCCTTTCTCCTCCTGTGATGAGGCTGCATTTTAATATTTTAATGTTTCAATATTTTAATGTTGTATTTTAATCTTGTTTTTAAGTTGTATTCATTCAATTTGTTTTTATTATTGCTTGTTAGCTGCCTTGGCTGGGGAGGGCAGGGTATAAATAAAAATTATTATCTGTATCTATATCATCTATCCATCTATCCATCCATCCACCATCTATATCTATCTATCTATCATCTATCTATCTATCATCTATCTATCTATCTATCTATCTATCTATCTATCTATCATCTATCTATCTATCTATCTATCTATCTATCTATCTATCATCTATCTATCTATCTATCATCTATCTATCTATCTATCTATCCATCCATCCATCCGGTTATCAGTATAAATTATGTGAAAAACAAGAAGTGTATTCCCAACCTAGGAATGATGGTGATCAAAAATATTCTGCTACACAAAGTCCCATTATATATAATCAGCATTAACGATGATACATGTCAAGTATGTTTTTCAATGGTGGGTCCCACTTTACGTGACAGGGATGCCCAAGAAACTGTGCACATGTGCAGCAAACAAGTATGAAATGGAAATGCATGTTTGCAAACTGCTGGGGAGGTGTAACGGACACACGCCAGGTAATCCTGATGGCAGGGTGATAGCTCGGTAGTAGCACTTGCACCTTCCACACAGAAGGTCCCAGGCATCCTCGGGTTGGAAATGGTCCCCTGCCCATAGCTGTCAACCGTCCGTTATTTGACGGGAAAGTCCCTTATCCCAGCGCCGTTTCCCGCTGCTGTCCCGGATTGATGATGTCCCTTAAATTTCCCGGGTATCAAAGGAAGCAGCTCCTCTCCCTCCCTCCCTGCCGTCCAGGGAGGAGGGAGGCTCCAACTGTGTTGCTTGGCTGCGTTGCTCACCCAATAAGGAGTCTAAGAACGACTGGGGGGGTGGAGCTTGCATGCCTTGTGCCGATCAAATCGGCCGCGTTGCCTGGGGACTCGTCTTTGCTCAGCACTTCCCAGCGGAGAGGTGACGGTGGTTTTCCTTGCTGCATCCCCTTTGCCGGGTTGCTGCGCTGTGGGAACCACCTCTTGAGGCTTTGTTTGGCTGCTGGTTGACTGAAATCCCTTATTTTGGCTGCTGGTCCCTTATTTTCGAGGCTGCTGGTCCCTTATTTTCAAATCTGTAAGTTGACAGCTATGCCCCTGCCTAAAACGTTGGAGAGATGTTGTCAGTCAGTAGGGACGATAATGAACTAGATCAGGCATGTCCAAAGTCCATTTCGGGGGCCTAATCTGGCCTGCCAGTCGGTTTAATCCGGCGCCTTTGTCAGTTTATTTCCTGGGGTAAAATCCTAAAAAAAAACCTCAACAACTTCAACCCAAAAAAAAAGTTAACAAATTTGGTCGGCCCTCACGGCCCTTCTTCACTTCATCAAATGTGGCCCCCTTTGAAAAAGGTTTGGACACCACTGAGCTAGATGGACCAATAGCTTTCTGGGTTCCTGAGTGCTGACTCAAAAAAGATGGAGCCAGCCCTACCATTAGGTTGAAACAGTCGCCTCAGGCAGCTGATTGGGCAGCAAATAGCTACGTTTGAATTTAGTTTTACGGTATTTTTACTCTCATCTTTAAGCGCTTGTGGCATTTTAACTGGGCCAGCCTTGGGTATTTTGCACCGTGGGTGGTGGAGAGCATTTGCCGTGCTGCCTCGGGCAGCAAAATGTTTTCAGCCGGACTCGGAACGGGCTGGGGGATCTTTGTTTTGCACTTTCACTACATGCACGCCCTGCAAGCAACACAAGGAGTGAATCGGCTCTCAGTCACGGTTGGGTGTAGCGGTGGCATTTTAAAGGCAGGTTGAAGGAAGATCTAGTTATGCCACCTTTTTCGGCTGAAACAGGATGGCGTAAGCACTTGCAAGGTAAAATGATGGCGGCTGTTGTTGTTGTTTTAATGCGGGGGGGGGGGCGGAATTCAAGAAACCCCTCTCCTAGTGTCTTTGTTTCAACCCGACACATTCTTTCTCTTCAGGCTTCCACCTATTTCAAGCCGTTCTTGGGACAACTGTGACACCGTTATGCGGAAGGAATGAAACAGGCAACTGCACGACAGTTCTGAGTGAGTCGGATTCTCTGACACTTAATGAAATATTGAAAACATTTTCAGAATGCCTGCGGGCTTCTGTCTCCACTGGTTTGGCTAAAATGAATGTTTGGAATAGGGACGTCCTATTCCGTACCTTCCAACATTTTCCTGATGGAAATAGGAACGTCCTAAGGAAAAGCGAGGGACGCAGGTGGTGCTGTGGTCTAATCCACAGAGCCTAGAGCTTGCCGATCAGAAGGTCAGCGGTTCGAATCCCCACGACGGGGTGAGCTCCCATTGTTCAGTCCCTGCTCCTGACAACCTAGCAGTTCGAAAGCACGTCAAAGTGCAAGTAGATAAATAGGTACCACTCCGGCGGAAAGGTAAACGGCGTTTCCGTGCACTGCTCTGGTTCGCCAGAAGCGGCTTAGTCATGCTGGCCACCTGACCCGGAAGCTGTACGTCGGCTTCCTTGGCCAATAAAGCGAGATGAGCACCGCAACCCCAGAGTCGGCCACGACCGGACCTAATGGTCAGGGGTCCCTTTACATTGACTGGACAGGGATAGTGGGACGCGGGTGGCGCTGTGGTCTAAACCACTGAGCCTAGGGCTTGCCGATCAGAAGGTTGGCGGTTCGAATCTCCGCGACAGGGTGAGCTCCCGTTGCTCCATCCCTGCTCCTGCCAACCTAGCAGTTCGAAAGCACGTCAAAGTGCAAGTAGATAAATAGGTACCACTCCGGTGGAAAGGTAAACGGCGTTTCCGTGCACTGCTCTGGTTCGCCAGAAGCGGCTTAGTCATGCTGGCCACCTGACCCGGAAGCTGTACGCCGGCTTCCTCGGCCAATAAAGCGAGATGAGCGCCACAACCCCAGAGTCGGCCACGACTGGACCTAATGGTCAGGGATCCCTATATCTTTACCTTTTAAGGAAAAGTGGGAGATTCTGGAATCAAGTCAGGAACCAGGATGGCTTCTCTAAATCTGGGACTGTCGTGGATAATAGGGACACTTGGAGGGTCTTTGCAAGGCAGATGTGCTACTAGTGACCCCCCTTTGTCAAATAAAATGACACCTATCTTTCTTTCTTTCTTTCTTTCTTTGTTATAGTTCGAACAGTGCACAGTCCCCGTGTCGCTGAAGTTAAGACCACAGACTGCGGCTCTGACTTGAAAAACTACTGCATTAATGGGCACTGCAAGTACCTCGTGGCTTTGAGTACACCTTCGTGCACGTAAGTGGAATGCTGCAGGATAAGATAATAAAACAACACATGATTTTTGCATAGCGCTTGATTCAGAGCAGGGCTGAGAAAGCTGGTACTCTCCAGGTGGTGGGACTATAATTCCCATCATCCCTGACCGACTGGCCATGCTGGGAGTTGTAGTTCTGTGGTACCTGGAAAGCACCATTGCCATTACAGTGGTACCTCAGGTTACAGACACTTCAGGTTACAGATGCTTCAGGTTACAGACTCCGCTAACCCAGAAATAGTACCTCAGGTTAAGAACTTTGCTTCAGGATGAGAACTGAAATCGCGTGGCGGCAGCGGGAGGCCCCATTAGCTAAAGTGGTACCTCAGGTTAAGAACAGACCTCCAGAATGAATTAAGTTCTTAACCCGAGGTACCACTGTATAAGAGACCAAGGCGAGTTCCAGCGAGTTCTGGCACCTCTCTTTCTAGAAAAATATCCCTGACCACAACATCCCAGTTAGGACTACCTTGCTAAACAAAGCGCAACATGCTCTAAGGCATATCAGATTCCCTAACACCCTTTCACCCACAAACCAGCTTCAAGTGGATTTGGCGCAAGCAGGTGTAAACATGCACCTGGGTGACAGTTTAAGCAACCAGAGTTCCGGTGGGGTTCAAGGAGCAACCAGGGTAGCGTCTCCTGTTCTGGGGCTTCTCCAGCTTGCAATCTGTGTTTGAGAACCCAAATACACAACATGTCTGATATGATTTCTCTCCTTCTCTTCCCTGCGCCCCACAGCTGTGAAGATGGTTATTATGGTGACCGGTGTGGCCATTCCACTTTGACAAGCCAGCAGCCCCTGAGCAATGAATACCTGGCGCTCACTATTCTCCTGGTTCTGTTTTTCGTCATCACCGCTGCAGTTGTTATCTACTACTTCTACAGATGGTAAGCCTCCCTCTGCTTCGCCGGCTCTGTTTTTCTCAGTTGAAGGCATTCCGGAGCTGTGAGTGCAAAAGTACTCGGAGCTAGGCTGTGTTGCAATTGCTGGGCCTTTGGGACATTTCGCAGGAGATCTTTCGAGGATACAATTGTGGCTGCACTACCCATCATTCCTGACCATTGGCTGTGCTGGAGAGGGGCTACTGAGAGTTATGATTCACAATACAGTGGAACCTCGGGTTACATACGCTTCAGGTTACATACGCTTCAGGTTACAGACTCCACTAACCCAGAAATAGTACCTCGGGTAAGAACTTTGCTTCAGGATGAGAACAGAAATCGTGCTCCAGCAGCACAGCAGCAGCAGGAGGCCCCATTAGCTAAAGTGGTGCTTCAGGTTAAGAACAGTTTCAGGTTAAGAACAGACCTCCAGAACGATTTAAGTACTTAACCCGAGGTACCACTGTACAGTGGTACCTCGCTTTTCAAATGTAATATGTTCCGTAAGACCGTTTGACTTCTGAAACATTCGAAAACCGAGGCACAAAGGGCGGTCTGCAAATAGAGGAAATTGTGAAAAACTACAGATATACGTAGTGGAAGCCATTTGACTTCCAAGGCGCGTTTGAAAACGGAAGCATTTACTTCCGGGTTTTCGGCGTTCGAAAACCGAAACGCTCAGCAACAGAGATGTCCGAAAACCCTGTATCGGGGGAACACTATGTTGGTAAACACCTAATAATAATAATGATAATAATAATTTATTATTTATACCCCGCCCATCTGGTTGGGTTTCCCCAGCCACTCTGGGTGGCTTCCAACGCAATATTAATATACAGTAATGCATCAAACATTAAAAGCTTCCCTAAACAGGGCTGCCCTCAGATGTCTTCTAAAAGTCTGGTAGTTGTTTTTGTCTTTGACATCTGGTGGGAGGGCATTCCACAGGGCGGGTGCCACTACCGAGAAGGCCCTCTGCCTAGTTCCCTGTAACTTGGCTTCTCGCAGTGAGGGAACCGCCAGAAGGCCCTCGGCGCTGGACCTCAGTGTCTGGGCAGAATGATGGGGGCGGAGACGCTCCTTCAGAAATACTGGACCGAGGCCATTTAGGGCTTTAAAGGTCAGCACCAACACTTCGAATTGTATATCTTTAACGTGAAGGCAGCAAACATGTATATTGTAATAGGCACACTTGTTAGGAGGGGCAGATGGGGCTGGGAAGGCAGCCCATCTAGGAGAAGGAAAACTCTGATCCTAAACCTCCACTGCCTTGTGGGATATCTTCAGGAAAAGGAGTAAACCCTAAACAATTCCAGAGTGGAGTCTCTAAAACACTTGGATGTGTCTTGTACGCCTCCTTCCAGCAACTCCTGCATCCAAGCTGGTGCCAAACGTATTGCTTTGCTTTCCTTTGGAGCACATGAGGCTGAGAGGGGAGGTCTTGTTGTCTGGGCAGCCCAGGACCTCTAGACACCCTGCCCAGGCTTACACCTTGGGGAGATCACTTTGCTGCTGCAAACACAGTGGTTTGACTTCAGCCCCGGAGCCACTGTGTCTCTCAAGACAGACAGAGGCCGACAACACTTGTTTGGGAGCCGGGAGTTACAGTAGCTTTGTGTGGAGTGTACAAATCATGACAAACCTGGGTTCGTTGCTCTGTAATATGTGCCGTTACCCAGTGTGGTGTAGTGGTTAAGAGTGGTGGACTCGTAATCTGGTGAACCGGGTTCGCTTCCCCGCTCCTCCACATGCAGCTACTGGGTGACCTTGGGCTAGTCACACTTCTCTGAAGTCTCTCAGCCTCACTCAGCTCACAGAGTGTTTGTTGTGGGGGAGGAAGAGAAAGGAGAATGTTAGCCGCTTTGAGACTCCTTAAAAAAAGGTAAAGGGACCCCTGACCATTAGGTCCAGTCGTGACCAACTCTGGGGTTGCGGCGCTCATCTCGCTTTATTGGCCGAGGGAGCCGGCGTACAGTTTTCGGGTCATGTGGCCGGCATGACTAAGCCGCTTCTGGCGAACCAGAGCAGCGCACGGAAACGCCGTTTACCTTCCCGCCGGAGCGGTACCTATTTATCTACTTGCACTTTGACGTGCTTTCGAACTGCTAGGTTGGCAGGAGCAGGGACCGAGCAACAGGAGCTCACCCTGTTGCGGGGATTCGAACCGCCGACCTTCTAATCGGCAAGCTCTAGGCTCTGTGGTTTAACCCACAGCGCCATATAAAGCGGGTTATCAAATCCAAATTCTTCTTCTTCTTAGTGGGAAAACAACCAATAGGCATGTGCCCATCTCTGCACCTTTGAAACATAAGCAGCTGAGCACTTGAACTGATGTTTTCGTCTCAGTCCTGACAGTCAGTCCTGCCTCTTTAACAGCAGCGCAACCTGCAGAAACTAAGGAGGCGAAACCTTTCCTGTTATGTAGATAAGATTATGGGGGAAAGTTCAGCTGCTCAGTCTCTGCATGTCAAGAGGCCCTTAAAGGCACTGGAGCAAAGTCAGTTTAAATAACAAGAGGGGGCGGGGAACCAATTACAAGTTGGCACTTCTATACCTAAAGTTTCAACAGCACTCGGCCGTAGTAAAAATTCCCCTGAGGATGTTTATGACATTTCCTCCATTTGAATTCCCCACCCGATTTTGGGAGTCCAAATGATCTTATCTCGCAAGCTGAATGGTGCTCTTAGGTTTGCGGCTGCCCATTACTTAATAGATGACTTCTGGACTTTTGTGTGTGTGTGGTGCGGGCTGCTGGTTTCTGGCACCTCTCTATTTTTGAAAGGTGCCATTAAGAAGAATACGCATATATATATATATATATATATATATATATATATATATATATAAAAACATTGCACCCAAGGAAACCTTGCACACTAGCAATGCACCTTCATAACCATAAGCAGAAGTGGGGAGCACTGGCTGAGGAAGGGGGTGCCGTAAGTGCGGCCCACCCCAGGTGTCATCCCTGAAGAGGGGTGACATCGCTGCCCCCCTGGGACGCTCTTCCTGCTCCCGTGGGTGGCTAGCCCCGCCCCCAGGTGCGCCACTCTGCCTTGGGTTGTTGTTTAGTCATTTAGTCGTGTCCGACTCTTCGTGACCCCATGGACCAGAGCGTGCCAGGCCCTCCTGTCTTCCACTACCTCCCACAGTTTGGTCAAACTCATGCTGGTAGCTTCAAGAACACTGTCCAACCATCTCGTCCTCTGTCGTCCCCTTCTCCTTGTGCCCTCCATCTTTCCCAACATCAGGGTCTTTTCCAGGGAGTCTTCTCTTCTCATGAGGGGGCCAAAGTATTGGAGCCTCAGCTTCGGGATCTGTCCTTCCAGTGAGCACTCAGGGCTGATTTCCTTCAGAATGGATAGGTTTGATGTTCTTGCAGTCCATGGGACTCTCAAGAGTCTCCTCCAGCACCAGAATTCAAAAGCATAGATTCTTCGGTGATCAGCTTTCTTTATGGTCCAGCTCTCACTTCCATACATCACTACTGGGAAATCTGCCTCGGGGGGAGGGTACTAATCTACACTTTCTGCCACTTTCGCTCAGGAAAACCCTCTGTTTTCTGCTGGATCAGAACAAAGTCAATCAGTTTTTCGGAGGGTTGACGTTTGTTCCAATTCAGCGGTAAGCAAGGGCTTTTCCCTGGGGAAAGCAGCGAGGCAAACAAAATAACTCTCAACCCCATGCCTCAGAAACATGAGACAAACAGAAAACCTCTCCGACCCTTCCTTTCTACGCACAGAACAAGCAGAAGCGTGGACAAGCCCGTGTTTGTATGTATCTGTGTTAAAAATAGCAGCAGATGTTGCGTGCTCCAGTGTCTCCAAATTAAGTCAGAAGGCCAGTGGACTGGGACACTGGGCAGATCCACATTGAAGGAAGATGCTTTGGAAGAACAATAATTTCAGTGGACTTCATGGTGGAGCTGGTTGCCTGTAGTGTATTTTGACTTTCTAAAAATGCTCCTTTCCCTGTTAATCTCCGCAGGTACCAGAACAAAAGCAGGAGACTTGCTGCAAGCAGTAACTATAAAGAAGTTTCTACAGAGACCGAAAAAGACAATAAGCTGCTTCATGTCTGAATCCGGGGAATCCCAGAAGGCATTTATTTAATATTATTATTAAATATTTTATTAATAATATTTATGTTCCAAAGCAAAATTTCAAAATGATGCGGATCAAAATACACATGCAGGTCAAAAACTCCGTTTTTTTATATATATGAATAATGTTTTTATTGGTATTGTATTTTTTTATCTTATTTCTGTGCAATGTTTGATAATGTAACGCGATGATGTCTTGCGTTCCTTTGTGTGTAAATACTTATATATAATATATAAAAGAATGTAATCTTCTCACTGCTTGTATGTGACCCACTTTGGAAAGACATGATTTTTTTCATGTCTATCCTGTTCGCTTGAAGAAACTCTACACTCGTTTGAGGATTAAATCTTTCCATTCATTCTAACTGACTCGTGCCATGGTTCTTAAACTCTGGTTCAGGGAACTCTGGGTTTCCTTGAAAGCAGGTCTGGTTTTCTCAGCCAATAATGGCAGAGAAGTTTCCTTGGAAGACATCTTGCTCCCTGCGGCCAAGATTCCGCTTCAATGCACAACTGCAAGAAGGAGGAGGAAGGCCCAGAGCTCGATGTTAGAGCATGCGTTCGCATTCCCAGGCGCATGATGCGCGCAGCCTGGTGAGGGGCCAGTCAGGAATAAGACTCAGGACATTGGTATAGGGTTGAGATAGGCCACAACTTTTATTGCTTACAGATGTGCGTAAGCTTTGGCCAAGGCCCTGGGTATGTTTGGCTGAGGGTTGATAACATGGTTGAGAGCCAGTGTGGTGTGGTGGTTAAGAGTGGTAGTCTTGTGATCTGGGGAACCGGGTTCGCATCTCCACTCCTCCACATGCAGCTGCTGGGTGACCTTGGGCTGGTCACACTTCTCTGAAGTCTCTCAGCCTCACTCACCTCACAGAGTATTTGTTGTGGGGGAAGAAGGGAAAGGAGAATGTTAGCCGCTTTGAGACTCCTTAAAAGGTAAAGGGACCCCTGACCATTAGGTCCAGTCGTGGCTGATCTGGGGTTGCGGCGCTCATCTCGCTTTATTGGCCGAGGGAGCCGGCGTACAACTTCTTGGTCATGTGGCCAGCATGACTAAGCTGCTTCTGGTGAACCAGAGCAGCGCACGGAAACGCCGTTTACCTTTCTGCCGGAGCGGTACCTATTTATCTACTTGCACTTTGACGTGCTTTCGAACTGCTAGGTTGGCAGGAGCAGGGACCGAGCAACGGGAGCTCACCCCGTCTCGGGGATTCGAACCGCCGACCTTCTGATCGGCAAGTCCTAGGCTCTGTGGTTTAACCCACAGCGCCACCTGCATCCCCATAGCTTGTTTAGCTTATACGTAATCCAGGACTGGGTCACATAAAGGCTCAGTCTTGGAATGCAACTCATAGACTGGGTAGGGCTGTCATAGCAGGCATCAAGTGTGATTTCTGTGCAATACCTTGTCTATCCTGCACCTGCTAGGAAATAGAGGAAAGGGCACGGTTTGCAATTGTTCTCCCAAGAGAGACCATATACAGTATATGGGTGGAAGGCCAATGCAAGTCAGATCTTGAACTCAGTTATTCAGGGATTCAAACTACCAACCTTCTGATCGGCAGGTCCTAGGCTCTGTGGTTTGACCCACAGCGCCACCCGCGTCCCGTCTTGAGACTCCTTAGGGTAGTGATAAAGCCGGATATCAAATCCAAAGTAGGGTGCGGGGGGGGGGGTTCGACCCAGACATGCACCAGATTTACAATCCCACCAAGGGCGCCACTGGGAAGTTTGTTATGACCCATCAGCTGCCATGTGGACACACAGACAGAAACACCCCTTTCTGGACCACTTTAATGGGGTACCCAGTCAGCTCAGGATCCCACCCAATGCCTTGTCTGCCAAAAGCTGTGACAATTGCTACGTGGTAGGCGAAAACTTGCAGACCAGTCAGTTTTTCCTGCAGGAAAAGAAATCCTTCCTGGCCCCGAATACAGCGATCAAATACAGTGGTACCTTGGGTTACATACGCTTCAGGTTACAGACGCTTCAGGTTACAGACTTCGCTAACACAGAAATAGTACCTCAGGTTAAGAACTTTGGTTCAGGATGAGAACAGAAATCAGGCTCCAGCAGTGCAGCAGCAGCAGGAGGCCCCATTAGCTAAAGTAGTGCTTCAGGTTAAGAACAGTTTCAGGTTACGAATGGACCTCCGGAACGAATTAAGTTCTTAACCCGAGGTAACCACTGTATACCATAGCACTCTGAATCTGAAGGAAGTAGAAGGGAGATGAATAAAAATATGCGTCGGACTGATTTGTCACCTGTTACAAAAAGGCTTGCAGCACAAAAATGCAGAAGGCCAGTACCAAAAATCTGCCATTCAACATTACTAGGTTTGTAGGTACGGTGCCAGGCAGACCACACTATGAGAAGACTCTCTAAGTCCCCCTTGGGTGGGGCAGGGGACACGGGAAGGGCCTCAGAAGATCGAAGGGTCCGGGTAGGTTCATATGGGAAGGGGAATCTCAGAAGACCTTTGGACATCAGAGAGCGATGGAGTTGGAGGTGTGAAAGTGGAGAGGTACCCGGATATGGTGATGGAGATGTTGGAGCATCCAAGCAGAAGGACCAGAGGGGGAAGTTCTCGGGCAAAGAGGTCGGACTGCATGTGTATATTGATGGTGCTGAAAGTCATGGGAATGATACTGTAGAAAAGTTTCCTACCTACGGAAACATTGAAATAGTGACTGGGTGGGTAGGGAGAGAACCAAATTATGGAGGCCCAGGCGTTAAGGGAGTCAAACAAGAGAGACTTTTCCCTATCGTACGGTCCCTTATATTCTTATACGTGACACGGCCTGCAATCCTTTGCCCTGTGTATCTGAGATAAGCCCCATTGAACTGAATCAGGCATAAATCTCCAAATCCTAAACCCATTTAACCTGGGAATAAGCAGCTCTTCACTCAATAGGACTGAGCAGGCAGGGTTGCGTGGCGAGTTCCCGCCTCCCACCAGTAGAAATAAAGACACGAGACACCATAATTAAGGTTAATGGGCTAAAATTGGTTATAGGTGATGAGCGGTATTGGCTTAGGCATTGGTCCTAATCAACTATCCGGCTTCAGACTGTCTGCCTGAGAGGCCGGGAAGGGTTAACACAAGCAGGGGGAGCACTTCCCCGGGGGTCACCACTCAGAGGCATGCCTTGGGCCTGGCCTCCATAGGCTTCGGACGGGGCCACGCCCCCCGGAGTCCTTTACCGGACTACCCTTTGCAACCGGGGGAGCTGATGGCGCTCCCCCCCAATTCACCTACATAACAATAACCCGACCGATGCCTAACCACCAAACCGTGGAAGTTGTGACAATTTGCTATGAGGTAGGCAAAAAACCGAAATGGCTGGTGCCAATTTGCCAAGTGGAAAAATTCCTACCCGGCCCCTTAACGGCGACCAACTGAAGTCCATAGCAAGGTCGAAGGAGGAACCTTAAAGGGTGGGTGGGAAATTTCCCAGCTGATCGGCGGCAAAGAGGAAGCTCCTCTGCCGCGCTTGCCTTAAATGCGGCAAGCCACACCCCCTGAGGCAGCCGATTGGCTGGCCAGGGGATGACGCGGCAGAGGATTCCCCTGTTCACGCGGGGCTGGGAGCTAGCCTCCACGCGAGTGTTGAGGGCGGGAAGCCCGCAACACCACCTCCTCCCGAGGTCAGAAGTGGCTTTAGGCTCACACTCTTACTTCTGTTTTTTTTTTTTTTTTAAGAAATATTTATTAAGATTTTACACAGACAAATATACAAAAACACATAATAATAAAAATTAAAATTAAAAAAAATAAGTAAAACATACAGAAAAAACAAGAAAAATTAAAAACAATTATTTTTCATAACTTAAAACTCATTTGCTTGTTTCATTGACTTCCTCACACCTCCCCTTCTTGTATTCCCATTTAAATAATCAAATCAGCAAATCCTTACCCTCTTTCATTTATCTTATCTCTATAACTTAACATTTTATAACTCAGTATTTTCATCCATTAACAATTCATTTTTCCATATTCTTAAAGCATTACAGCTGGAAACCACTTAATTTCTATCCAACATCATTCTAACATTCATTAATTTTGCAATATTTCTGTAGGTAGTCTTTAAATTTCTTCCAATCTTCTTCCACCGCCTCTTCTCCCTGGTCCCGGATTCTGCCAGTCATCTCTGCCAGTCCCATATAGTCCATCATCTTCATCTGCCATTCTTCCAAAGTGGGTAAATCTTGTGTCCACACTCTTACTTCTGTTCTGAGCAGGCATGTAAAGGATTGTGTGGAGTGATTTCCTACCAGAGGAATGCATACAGCACATAGCTAAGTACTTATCATCAAAGGTAACACTTGGTCGCTTCTGCAGTTCTGGAGACCTAAGCGCACCAATCTAGCATCTAGGCAGCTAGTCCCAGGTCTAAGCTCTATGGAGCAGTTGCAGCAACAGGGGACCACTCCCCCTTCCGCTACCGGACTGCGTGCATGCAGCTGGAAACTATGCCTATGTGTCGACGTCCTCTGCTCTTCCCTTTTCACTCCCCTCCTGGTACCTTGAGACACTGGTGCAGGAGAGGGTGGGGAAGCACCTGGCCCTTCCCTTGCCTGACCTGCCTTTTCCTCTTCTTCTGACCTGCTCTGTGCTCCACCCTCCAGCTCTGCAGCTTCCCTTGCCTCAAACTCTTGTCTCCTGGCCAAACAGCCCCCCACAAATCTCTGACCCTCTCTCCCAAGTCAAACTCCAGACCTACTTCCCCCAGTGCACACCGTCAGCGCCCTGCCCGTCCCCGGCAGATTGCGCTGACATTTAATTTGTGTTGTAGGGGAATTCCTAAGGAAATGTTATATAGAACTCCAACTTACATCTATGCAAGTTATTCTGGACAACCGATGGCTCTCAATACAGTCGTACCTTGGAAGTCGAACAGAATCCGTTCCGGAAGTCCGTTCGACTTCCAAAATGTTCGGAAACCAAAGAGTGGCTTCTGATTGGCTGCAGGAAGCTCCTGCAGCCAATCAGAAGCCACGGAAGCCCCGACGGACGTTTGGGTTCCAAGGAACGTTTGCAAACCGGAACACTCATTTCTGGGTTTGCGGCATTCGGGAGCCAAAGCGTCTGAGTACCAAGGCATTCGGGAGCCAAGGTACGACTGTACAAACGTGTGCGAATTAAGGACAGTTCTGGGTAATGGTGCTATATCTTGGCAGCTCAAGACATTTCCCGTTATCAGATCATACCAGAAAAGAGACTGGAAAGAGAAACCAGCCCTCAGTCCTTCCACTAGAGGCTGCTGTGACATCAGAGCAAGAACAGAGAAAACGAACATGAGCTGGAGCAATCTAGCGCAGTTTGAATGAAAGAATTCAAGCGCTCGCTCGTACAGATCAAAATGCATCATCTGGTTTGCAACCTAGCCAGACAACGAATATTTCATCACGCTTCCCCCTTCGACATTCCCATTCTGTGAATCATCATATTTAGTAAGAAGAAATCTATAACCTTTGCTTTGTTTGCATTGAAACAGCATGCATATTTCAGCTCTCAAAGGAATGTATCTCGGGTACAAAATAGATGTGATGTGTGCAGGGGGGATTAAATATTTCAAAGAAAATGAATACAATAGGTTTTGTTCTGGGCAGAAACTCAAAAGGGACAAGGAACCCCCACTGGGGAACAATTCTTAGCGCCGCAGCAAAATTCTTTCGAGCTTGCTGACATCATCAGAGCAACAGCAATATCAGGTGTTGCTAGCAAAGAATAGGATTTCCAAGGAGGCAAAGCAAACATGCCAGCGACACTAGCAAGACCAAACAAAAAATTATTAACGGGTTTCTTTGCTGATGCAGTGCTTGCAGGAGGGAAGGAAAAGAACCACCTCTAGGATTTGTGCGGTCATTATGTGTGTCTTCAAGCTTTGTTCCAGTGTGGTTTACAGATTTCAAGAACTGGTACAAAAATCTAGTTCTGGCAAACGACAGGGCAGAAAGGAATTTGCGTTTGTTCAAGGCTTCCTTAAGTGACAGGTGGTTTCTAAGCACGTTAAATTCAGAAGATTAAGTTTATTTAGATATTACTTTTTTAAAAAAAAATTAAAAAAGACGCCTTAACATCTTGCAAGCCTATAATGCAGGTGGCGATAAAATGGTTCTGCAGGACTAAACCTCCTTCGACTCTCTCACACATAGCGGTGTGATTTCGTTAGAGTAATTTCCCCGAAGTGGGAGAACAAACAGTACTTGCACAACTGGCCCAAATCAGTTTCTCAATGCAAAGCTGTTCTCATTTGTCCCTCAGTCAGCCTAGCAGACTGGTTTACATGGCTTGGTTCCTTGGCCTCTAGTGGCATTCAGCCAGCCTTGGAAATAATGGCCCCAAAACATTTAAAAAGATTATTTTAGCAGCCCATTTGCCCATTGTAATCATTTGTGGCCATCATTAAGGAGTTGGGTAACTTTGTAAAGGCGTTCTTCCTACTTGTCTGGAAACCAGTTCTTATAAACCAGAATAACCAGGAGAGAAGATGAACATCTGAACGACCATTTACAAGCCTGCAGTAGACCACATTCACAAGGGTGCCAGGGAACCCGTTTAGGGGCTCCAACTGCCACTGGCCGCAGCCAGAGGGGTTGGGAGTTGTAGCCCATCAGCTCCTGAAGGGAAGCAGGTTCTCCACCCCAGATGTAGGGTCATGCCTTCATTTTCCATTATGGCATTTCTGACTCAGCAGGATGTGGAAGGCGGGGCGGCAAGATAGCACAGGTCTCCGGAAAGAAGAATGGGTGGTGAAGGGGGAACCCGGGGCCATCTGCTTCCAGGCACACTGCAGCTAGAATCATAGAGTTGGGAGGGACCCTGGCGATCATCTAGTCCAACCCCTGGCAATGCAGGAAGATGCAGCCCTTCCATAGGGAGATAGAACCTGCAACCTTGGCACTATCAGCACCATGCTCCAACCAACGGAGCTGTCCAGACTGCTGCCTAGTGGCACTGCATTTTGCCAGGAGACTCTAGGTTGGTGCTATGTACTGAGTTGAATAGGATCCAAAATGCAGCAGTCTGATTGGTCCTAGAACAATGCAGCAGTATGATTGGTCCGCAGGAGCCACCCAATCCAGCTCCAGGTGGAAGTGAATCCGCAACCTGATTGGCCTACAGGAGAATCCTGGAATTAGCCAATCACATGCAGCCCATTGTGTAAATAATGTATATAAAGCAGATATTGTGGGGAAACTTCCATTCCTCCTCACCACTATGAGCTGAATAAAGAGCATGAAATCGACTCTCGACTCCGAGTATATTTCAGTTGGCAACGCATCAGCGCAAAGGCAGACTGTCTTGCCAGAATGGTGCAGGCTCAAGTTATCTCCTGCTTGGACTACCGCAATGTGCTCTACGTGGGGCTACCTTTGAAGGTGACCCAGAAACTACAACTAATCCAGAATGCAGCAGCTAGACTGGTGACTGGGAGTGGCCGCCGGGACCATATAACACCAGTCCTGAAAGACCTACATTGGCTCCCAGTACATTTCCAAGCACAATTCAAAGTGTTGGCGGTGACCTTTGAAGCCCTAAATGGCCTCGGCCCAGTATACCTGAAGGAGCGTCTCCACCCCCATCGTTCAGCCCGGACACTGAGGTCCAGCACCGAGGGCCTTCTGGCGGTTCCCTCACTACGAGAAGTGAGGTGACAGGGAACCAGGCAGAGGGCCTTCTCGGTAGTGGCACCCGCCCTGTGGAACACCGTCCCATCAGATGTCAAGGAAATAAACAACTATCTGACTTTTAGAAGACATCTGAAGGCAGCCCTGTTTAGGGAAGTTTTTAATGTTTGGTGTTTTTAATATTCTGTTGGGAGCTGCTCAGAGTGGTGGGGAAACCCAGCCAGATGGGTGGGGTATAAATAATAAAGTAGTAGTATTAGTATTTGCAGCTCCTTGAGGAAAAGCTGCCATGCAGAAACACCTTTCCAATCACATAGAATCATAGAGTTTTGGAAGGGACCACGAGGGTCATCTAGTCCAACCCCCTACAACGCAGGAATCTTTTGCCCGACGTGGGGCTCAAACCCACGACCCTGAGATTAAGAGTCTCGTGCTCTTCCGACTGAGCTATCCCAGTTGCATAAGCTGGCTTGTCTCTGCATACCGTGGATTTGCATGCTAGACAGTACACAAGGCACATTCCATGTCTCTTGGCTCCGTCTTCCCTGTGCCAATCAACATGACATCATGCCGTACGCTTCCCCCGCCCCCACTAGCCAATGATGTAAGGCAGAACTGCCTCCTCATCACTCAAGTTGGGAAAATATGTCGTTTTTGGCTTTCTCTCCCTTTCTCATTTGCCCAGTTGTCAGTTGAGTTCACCACATTTGCACATTGTGTTTATTTCCTTATTTTTAAATCCCTCGTGAAAATGCACCAGGGTTTTTGGGTGCAAATTTCACCTGTTTGTACACAAGATTGTATGCAGTTTTGCCCTAAAAGTGCAAGAGTGGTCTTTGGTAATGTCGAGCCCAGAGCAAGGAACAAATTTGGTACCCACCCTACATATTTCTTATCTTCACAATCTTTCCTTTTGGCACAGTTTACCCATATATATATATATGGGGACGTGGGTGGCGCTGTGGTCTAAACCACTGAGCCTAGGGCTGGCCGATCAGAAGGTCGGCGGTTCGAATCCCCGCGACGGGGTGAGCTCCCGTTGTTCGGTTCCAGCTCCTGCCAACCTAGCAGTTCGAAAGCATGCCAGTGCAAGTAGATAAATAGGTACCGCTCCAGTGGGAAGGTAAACGGCATTTCCATGCGCTGCTCTGGTTTCGCCAGAAGCAGCTTAGTCATGCTGGCCACATAACCCGGAAAAACTGTCTGTGGACAAACGTCAACTCCCTCGGCCAGTAAAGCGAGATGAGCACCGCAACCCCAGAGTCGTTCATGACTGGACTTAACTGTCAGGGGTCCTTTACCTTTGCCTTTCAACCATATATATGTGGGGCCCTTTCTAAGCCGGAACTTGCCAGAACTCAGTTCCAGCACCTCTCAGGTGGGCGCCATTGACATTCTAAGAGAACGAAGCAGATGTAAGTGGTGAATTCTCGCACCTCTTTTTCTAGAAAAAGATTTCACCCCTCCCATATCCAAGAATCTCCTGATGAGTCTGCTGATTTTCCAGAGAGGAGGGGGCGGTGTTCTGCTCTCTACTTATTCCGCTCCAGCCTAACATCAATCAGTCAGTCAGTGTGTCGGAGAGAGAGAGACTGAGTGTTAGAGATCGTGTGTATAGATAAGGTTGCTGCTAAGAGCAGCTGCAGACACTCAGTGCAGTGCAGCATTCATTTATGCTTAGACCTATTTAGCTCTGTATATAGTTGTGTATAATAGTTGTAGATAGAATAATGAAGGTATTCTACAGAGCTGCTCTCCGAGTCGTTTATACTCTGCTAGACTCTGCTAGACTCTGCTGTGCGACGACTGTCTTCTTGTTGGAGAACCACAGCACTTTGACCTGTTCCTGTGCAGAAGGTGGTCTCTGGAAGTGCTACCCAGTTCGCCTGGCCCATTCGGGGCTGAAGTGTGTGAGTCCAGCTGGTGGCACTGGCTCAAGGGCGATGCTGACACTCTATACAGTGGTACCTCGGGTTAAGTACTTCATTCGTTCCGGAGGTCCGTACTTAACCTGAAACTGTTCTTAACCTGAAGCACCACTTTAGCTAATGGGGCCTCCCGCTGCCGCTGCACCGCTGCCGCACGATTTCTGTTCTCATCCTGAAGCAAAGTTCTTAACCTGAAGCACTATTTCTGGGTTAGCAGAGTCTGTAACCTGAAGCGTATGTAACCTGAGGTACCACTGTACATATATATACAGTGGTATCTCGGGTTACAAATGCTTCGGGTTACAAACACTTCGGGTTACAAACGCCGCTAACCCGGAAGTAGTATCTGGGGTTGCGAACTTCGCCACAGGATGAGAATGGAAATTGTGCGGAGTGAGGCCTATATCACACTTATACCAAAGACAGAGACTGAAAAGACTCAACTTAAAAACTACCGACCCATCTCGTTATTGAATGTGGATTATAAAATCTTTGCTGATATTTTAGCAAAGAGACTGAAAAGAGTTTTGATGGAGGAGATTCATGGGGACCAAGCAGGCTTTCTCCCGAAAAGGCATTTGTCGGACAATGTAAGGAATATAATTGACATTTTGGAAAAGTTGGAAGTGAATATAAATACCAAGGCGGTTTTGATTTTTGTGGATGCCGAGAAAGCCTTTGATAACATTTCTTGGAGTTTTATGTTGAAGAACCTCCGGGGGATGGGGGTAGGCCAAGGGTTTGAGAATGGTATAGGTGCAATATACTCTGAACAGAAAGCGAAACTAATTGTAAATAATGTGGTTACAGAAGAGTTCAAGATTGAAAAAGGGACACGTCAGGGGTGCCCTATCTCCCCACTACTTTTTATATCGGTCCTGGAGGTTTTGCTTAATATGATTAGGAGGGACCAGTTGGTTAAAGGGATTCAGGTCGGAGCTAAACAATATAAACTGAGAGCATTTGCAGATGATTTAGTACTTACATTGCAAGAGCCAGAAGCTAGCACGAAAAGAGTTTTGGAAATAATTCAAGAGTTTGGTCAAATGGCAGGATTTAAATTGAATAAGTCTAAGACAAAGGTTTTGGAGAAAAATTTGACACAGATAGAAAAAGAAAGGTTTCAGAACGAGACAGGGTTGACTGTGGTTAAAAAAGTGAAATATTTGGGTATAAATATGACAGCTAAAAATGTGAATTTGTTTAAAGATAATTATGAAAAAACTTGGAGAGAAGTGAAAAAAGATTTGGAGATTTGGTCCAATTTAAAGCTTTCCTTGTTAGGCCGAATTGCAGTTATAAAAATGAATGTATTGCCAAGAATGTTGTTTTTGTTCCAAGCATTGCAAATAATTGATAAAATGGATTGTTTCAAGAAGTGGCAAAAAGACATATCTAAATTTGTCTGGCAGGGCAAAAAGCCCAGAATTAAATTTAAGATATTAACGGATTCAAAGGAAAGAGGGGGGTTTGCCCTGCCAGACTTTAAATTGTACTATGAAGCGGCAGCTTTCTGCTGGCTGAAAGAATGGCTGCTTCTTGAAAACACAGACATTTTGGATTTGGAAGGTTTTAACAATATTTTTGGGTGGCATGCATATTTGTGGTATGACAAGGTTAAAGCACATAAAAGTTTTAAAAATCATATTGTCAGAAAAGCACTATTAAATGTCTGGGTTAGATATAAAGACTTGCTGGAAAATAAAACTCCAAGGTGGCTGTCGCCAATGGAAGCTAAGGCAGTTAAAAAGTTAAATATGGAGTCCAAGTGGCCAAGATACTGGGAAATTTTGGAAAAGGAAGGGGACAAACTGAGATTGCAGAGTTTTGAGAAATTAAAAGGGAAGGTGAGAGACTGGTTGCACTATCATCAAATAAATGAAGCGTTTAAACTGGACAGTAAAATTGGCTTCCAGGTGGAAAAATCAAAATTGGAGACAGAACTGTTAGAACCCAGTACTAAGAATTTGTCAAAAATGTACAATTTGCTGCTGAAATGGAATACACAAGATGAAACGGTTAAATCGGCCATGATTAAATGGGCTCAGGACATTGGTCATAATATTTTGTTTGCTGATTGGGAAAAGTTGTGGACCACCGGGATGAAATTTACGGCATGTAATGCCTTAAGAGAAAACATTATGAAAATGATATATAGGTGGTACATAACCCCAGTCAAGCTTGCAAAGATTTACCATTTGCCTGACAATAAATGTTGGAAATGTAAAGAAACTGAAGGTACATTTTTTCATCTTTGGTGGACTTGCCCGAAGATTAAGGTATTCTGGGAAATGATCTATAATGAACTTAAAAAGGTATTTAAATATACTTTCTCCAAGAAACCAGAGGCCTTTCTCTTGGGTATTGTCGGCCAAGGGGTGTTAAAGACGGATATAACTTTCTTTATGTATGCTACAACAGCAGCTAGAATACTCATTGCGAAGTACTGGAAGACGCAAGAGCTACCCACACTGGAAGAATGGCAGATGAAGGTGATAGACTACATGGGCTTGGCAGAAATGACGAGCAGAATCCGAAACCAGGGAAGAGAAGCAGCGCAAGAAGAATGGAAAAAATTCAAAGACTATTTAAAGAAATATTACAAAATTAATGAAAGTTAGAATGATGTTGGACTGGAAAGTAAATGGTTACTATTAGCTATGGTTAAGACAAGGAGAATAAGGAAGACTAGTCTAAATTTAAATTAAAATAAGGGAAGATTTGCTGAGCAATCGATAAGAATTTGGAATACAGAAAAGGGAGGCATGAGGAAGTCGGGGAAGAAAGGTATAAGAAATTAGGATATGAAATGGTACATGCTTTTTGTTTTGTTTTTGTCTTTGTATGTTTATGTATGTTGTGTTTATATGGAAAAAATAAAAATATTATAAAAAAAAAAAAGAGAATGGAAATTGTGCGACGGCGGTGTGGCAGCAGGAGGCCCCATTAGCGAAAGCGCACCTCAGGTTAAGAACGGTTTCGGGTTAAGTACGGACCTCCGGAACGTATTAAGTACTTAACCCGAGGTACCATTGTATATGATCATCATTATTTTGCGCCTCCTGGGCCCTATGTGGAGACACCACCCACGCTGCCCTAAATCTGGCGCTGATATATGCATCTTTGCAAAGCACTCCCCGCTCTAATCTGATGGATGTTTGTGTGTTATATTCACTAATAATAAGGACGCGGATGGCGCTGTGGGTTAAACTACAGAGCCTAGGACTTGCCGATCAGAAGGTCGGCGGTTCGAATCCCCGTGACGGGGTGAGCTCCCGTTGCTCGGCCCCTGCTCCTGCCAACCTAGCAGTTCAAAAGCATGTCAAAGTGCAAGTAAATAAATAGGGACCGCTCTGGCGGGAAGGTAAACGGCGTTTCCGTGTGCTGCTCTGGTTCGCCAGAAGCAGCTTAGTCATGCTGGCCACATGACCCGGAAGCTGTATGCCGGCTCCCTCGGCCAATAAAGCGAGATGAGCGCCGCAACCCCAGAGTCGGCCACGACCAGACCTAATGGTCAGGGGTGTCTTTACCTTTACCTTTACTTGGCTGGGGAACTGCGAAATCAGGAAAAGCTCACCTATTTTTTCAGAAAGCGTGAGTTAGGAAGTGAATCAAATTTCTCCCCATCCCCGCTCATCGCATATGTTAGCAGATCTTACCAGCGCCTGATCAATACATTTTGCTGCCTAAAGCAAAGACCAGATAATTCAGAGACAGAATGGAGTGGCTTTTCTCAGGGTTTGAGGCTAAGAAAGATGGGAGATATCCCAAGTGGGATCTTTGTTTGTGAATTGAAGATCAAGGTAGAAGTTTGAGAGAATATAAAATGTTTATTTTATTTTTATTTTATTTTATTTTTAAAAAAATAGGTTTTTTAAAATTTTAATTTATTTAATCGTTTTTTCAATAATAACAACCACAAAAAACACATACAACAAAAACCGCAATAACCGCAATAATAACACATTTTAACATTTCAGATTTGAGTACTAGTATACTTATGACTACACCTTTTTAACAATATTTCCCCACCTCTCATCCCCCTACTTCCCACCACCGTCCGCCTTATCGCTTAAATATTCCTTCCAGAATATAAAATGTTGTGTTTTATGGGTGTGTTTCTTTTGTAGCTTCTTTGTTTCCCCCCTCCCTTTTCTTTTTTTAATTATTCTCTTTAGATATTAGCTTTGTTTGTTTTTTATTGTATTAGATGTTAGAAACCTTTAATAAAACTGAGTTTAAAAAACCCAAATAATGCCTTGACCTCTTCCCTACTGGGCACAACTCGCTGCATCCTATAATATTCACACATCAGTTCCTGACTTCCTCTCAATTAATACAGGCACCCATGGGGGTGACTGATGTTTAATAGATGTTTAATAGATTATTGTATTTTAATATTCTGCTGGAAGCCACCCAGAGTGGCTGGGGAAACCCAGCCAGATGTAAAAGGTAAAGGGACCCCCGACCATTAGGTCCAGTCGTGGCCGACTCTGGGGTTGCGGCGCTCATCTCGCTTTATTGGCCAAGGGAGCCGGCGTACAGCTTCCGGGTCATGTGGCCAGCATGACTAAGCCGCTTCTGGCAAACCAGAGCAGCGCACGGAAACGCCGCTTACCTTCCCGCCGGAGCAGTACCTATTTATCTACTTGCACTTTGACGTGCTTTTGAACTGCTAGGTGGGCAGGACCAGCCAGATGGGCGGGGTATAAATAAATTATTATTATTATTATTATTATTATTATTATTATTTTGGCCACTTGGCCCTTCAATGTGACAGGGCTGTTCCTCTGCATTAGGAGAAAGACCACGCAAAGCGATAAAGTCTGCAGTGGTGCCCTAGGAAGACAGAGTTAGTGCAAACATTGTTTTGAAACACA